>NC_071515.1:26597500-27222500 GCF_027887155.1 Malaclemys terrapin pileata | reverse complement strand
TAAAATGGGAGGTTTGTGAATATATATACCTACAGTATAAAATGGGAGGTTTTGGTGCAGTGGCTGAACTGAAAATTGTGGGGGTGGGGAGGACCAGAAACATTTTTTGTAAAATTTGTTGGCCAAAAGTGAATCTATATGATTTTCAGCTTTTTAAACTGACAGTTACTAGAAATAAGAATCCCCAAAGTTTCTACCACTGTGGAGCAGTACTTTTGGCACCTTAGAGACTAACGAATTTATTTGAGCATAAGTGTGGAGGGCATTTTTCAGATATTCAGTGTGGCAAGATTTTCTCATGGGAGATATTTAGTGGAATCAAGGAGAGCCTTTTCTCAAGACTTCCAGCATTTTTAGGAGGCTTCTGAAGTTCACCAGTGCTTTAGTAAAGTTTGCTCTGCAAATATCCCAGGCAGCCTGGGATAAGTAAGGACTTCAGAACTCTTGGAAAGCAATGAAACATGTGGGAGGAACCTACAGAACTGAAGGTTTCAGCTGGGCTGCTGTCTATCTTTTGATTCTTACTACAAATACCTTCACTTATTGTAGTCAAGTCAAACTGGTATCTAGGAGAATACTAGCTTGAATGCACACAAACATGTGACTAAGTTATACGTGACTTATTTGATTGCATAATCTTTTAGAAATTTAGGGCAACTTTAAACTATACAATATTTATTTATTAGTATTTATACATTGTGCCAGCACAACGTTTTAAAAACACAAATAGTTGTCAATTGCACAAGTACTGAAGACATGTCTAAAATACCTCCTTTGTTAGCCTCCAAATCTCTGGATTTGCACTGAAGTAACAAAGATGAAGTGTAAGCTAGTATCCTGGGCACTACCATGGTGTTTCTGTATTATAAAATTGACGGGATATTTTACCTACCCACCTAGGGAAAGAGGCCCTTTCTAATAGTACCTAACACAGTAGTGTAGTCTAAGGCAAACGCAGGTAAACTGAGTTTACCCACATCTCATTTGAGGAATGTTAAGTTTACTCATATTTTTTAAGTATACAAAACCATTAAAATAATGAAATAATGATTAAAACACAATGTGGTGACTTGTCAGTGAAAATGAGTGCCAAAAATGCATTTTGGTGGAACATCCTATCTGATGTCATCCTAACTTAAACCCAATTCAAAATAAGGGCAGCTCTGCACACCCTGAGTGCCTATCCTGCCAAGTCCCAGCCTGAAACACCAAAAAGGTCAGTTTACCCACTTCTCTCTTTAACCAGTACATCACTGACCTAACAGTTTACAATTAAGAGAGTGTCACAGTGAGCGGCCTTAATTGTTGCAGCCTTAATCGCTATAGCCTACTGTTATGGGAAAGCACCAAAACCGGTCTTAACAGGTTGGATCAGGCTGGGAGAACCATCTTGAAAGGCCTACCAACACACAGGAGGATCTGAGTTTGCTACCAGTTGATTAAGTTGCATTTCTGTAATTTAAGGGGAAGTTTATCTAACTTAGCGTCTACTTTAGCAGAAGAATAAATTAGATTAAATATATATACAGGCTCTCTTTATTCTTTTGAAATCCCCTTTCCCTTAAGGCTTCAGTCCAACTACCTTCTCTCTTTGAAGAAAAAAAAAAAAAAAAAAAAGGAAGATGACAACAATGACTGTTGTGACCAGTGAACTGGTCACAGCTTCCTAAAGACAGGAAGTAAGTACCCCAAACCCAGAGCGAGCTGCAGGGTGATGAACAGTTGGTGACACACAGGGTACTGTAACTAGGTCCTAGTCTAAGAGTAGAAGAATTGCAAAATTCCACCCTGAGACAGGGAAGGACAAGAATGATGTGATACACTCAGGGAGACCAGAAATGGGAAAGGGGTGCAGCTCCCCCTCATAACCATGAGAAAGCCAATGGAAGTTTAACTGAGTAAGGACTGCAGGATAAGTAGGAACCACTGAGAATACCTTCTAATCCTGTGCTACTTTTCTTTACTAATTTACATAGTTGAGACCAAGGATGATCACACATATCTTCTGTAACACCTTACTTTATAATGTAGGCTTGCCTCTTCTCTCTAACTTTTGGGAAAGAAACCAAAAAACAGATCATTTATATGCACTATAGTTAAACTTAGTATAGTCTCAAGGGAAAGGTTCACTTGGGATCGGTTGTTTATTTCCCCTGTATTATGTTGTAGTGATGGGACAGGAAGCCTTCTGTGGCCATCTCTCCCTGGAGCAGAGATGTCCATTTTCCTTCCCATGACTGCTAAGGGAATAAATCTTGTCTGGAAAAACTATTTAATTTTCCCTCCATTCTGATGCCTTTAAAGTGATTGCTATCCATGATGTCAGAATTTTGAAAGTTGGGTTATGTCCTATGTATTTTTCCATTAACAAAAAGTCCCTACCCATATCTCAGCACGGGGATGGCCCATCTCCTGGGGGGAGAGGGGCAAGCTCATGCCCAGACATGCTGTAGCTGAGCCCCTCCCCTTCTGCCCCAAAGTGCATGTAGGAATGCACCTGGAAGAAGGGCTTCTCTCCATCTCTTTGATCAGCCCAAGCCAGGGCATGCAGGGAGCTGATTGGGTCTCATGGCACCTCTCCAAATGAAATGCCTTCCCAGGAGCCCCGGGGCCATCTTGCAACTATTGCTGCTCTTCACCCTCTCCCTGGAAGGATTTGTTCCCCATTGTGCCAAATTAACAGGAGTCTGGAAGGTTTTTTGCCTTCCTCGCAGTATTGTGAAGGCCCAGCTCAGGTGAAAAGAAGTAAGAATAGGATTTTTAATGTTAGGTGGTAACATTAGAATGTTTAGCTTTTTGCAATTTGCAGCCGGTGTCCATTGAAGATAGAGGCTAAAAGGGCCAGCTCCCAGAAGTAAATGAGACCTGAGATTTTATTGTTGAAACTTTTGCTGTAAGGAGATAGGGAGACCCACAGTCTTTGCAGTCTGGGGTTCTACAGAGGGGTTGCAGAAGGATTTAGAAATGAGTTGAGTCCTGGCATTGGTTGAAGAGAGTCTACCCCCAAGTTATTGGTTATATGGCAGGAACTCTGTAACCCCACATTGGACCCACTTAAATTCCTGGTTTGTGAAAGGAAGTGAGTGGATCACAGCCTCCCTCCCCCTCCCCCCCACCATTGTTAAGTTAATAAAGTTGAAACCTGAAATTTAAATTCATCCCTATGTCTGTGTTTCATTCATGTGTGCCCTGATTGAGTCATCTTGCAAACTTTTCTTCACTACTCTAATGGTCATGTGACAGACTATATCACTTATTTTCCAGTCGTCTCGTTTCCCATTGTGAACACTATCTATCTGCAGGTTATTAGTTCACTAGTTATTTTTATTGCCAAAGAAAGAACAAACAAGTTAGCACACCTACAATAAGTTGTTTAGAGTAGAAGCTTTACAGAGACAACATTTGGTCACTGTAATCTTTCCTTGCCAAGAATTCTTATCTCCTTTATGGGTTCCCATAACAGGCATTTTAATAACTCCATGGATTTTGCATCTTTATCAATTATTGTTTACATTATATTAAATTATTTCTATCCCCACTCTTTGGCTAGTTGTATTATAGTTTGTCAATGGAACAGTTTCATTTGGTATCAATCAGGGATTAATATCAAGACCTCTCCAGCTGGTATGGAGAATTAAACAAGATCAGGCACCAGCCAATCTGATTCTATACCAATTTATTTGGCAGAGCAGCTCTATTCCTTTTCATTTACAAACCTATTAGTTTTACATGCTGGTTCAATCCATATAGGGAATTAACAGTCTCACAGTAAAATCAGTTTTATACACATTATCTACCTCTGTAAACCAGTGGGATTTTCAGACTAATGTACATCACAAAAGTACTATGTTTGTTCTTACAAAACTGACCTTCTCGTCCCTACTCAGAAATCCAGAGCTAGAAACATTGGATTTCAATTATTTATTTCTGTGATTTAAAAAAAAAAAAAAAAAATCAATTATGTTGACATCACCAGAAAGTGAACAAACAACATGGAGTGTTAACACCCACAATATGTCTTCTTCTAAAGCAAAAAAAAAGTGTTAAAACAATTTCTATTGACTTTTCCTATTGAATGAGACAGTGATAAACGCAAAGTATTTTAGTCCTGAAATACTAACACATAGTACATTAATATTCCAACAGTGCTACTGAATAAAAAATAAAATGTCTCCAATTGCATCTCTCTCTTTCTGCTCCCTCTCTTCCCCAGGTATAAACGCAAAGCTGTTGTGATAAAATCCAAACTGGTAGTAGGAATACCATTGTAAACTCATGTAAAATGAATTTTGCGCAGATACATGTCAGATTGACAGAACTGGCTGAAGAAAGCTTCCCCCTTGCTTCTCCACAATTCTACCAACATTCTTTAATCTTAATTTGGAAACCCTGGGGGTAAAAAGGAATAATTGAGTCTCCATGCATATATAACCCAAGGCTTCTTGACTGGGCCTGCTAATAAGGGTGACAATATGATGGTGATTTATTATATGGACATTGGTCAAGAACTGAATTGAGAACATCAACTTATTTCATACTGAAGTGTATTGTTGTTTGTTTTGTGAATGTCTCAGATTCTTGAGCATAGCCCCACATTTAGAAACTTTCAGAAGAGGAATTATTCCAGATCATTATCTGTTAGAGTGATTATTTTATGAGGAATTAAAAGGATTTCACATATTCCTTTAAGATAATTAGCAATTTAGTCCCATCACCAACAGTAAAAATAGACTTTCCTTTGTTACTTTGGTTTCTGATTACAAAGGCCATCGACTGCCTAAATGAATAGAGACAATTAGTATACACAGAGCTGCATGTACGTGGTGTCAGTAAGCACAAATAGGAGGATACATAGTTATGAAATCACTTAGGCCAGTTCTACACTGGACATTTTTGCCAATATCACAATGTAGGCTGCAGTGTGTTTGTTTTTTGCCCCATTTTTAAAGATCCCTACTGTAGATGTACTTATATTGTCATAAATGTGTTATTGCGAACATAGCATATTTTGCTAGCCAAACTTAAGCTATACCCCAAAAAAACTTTTTTGTTTTATTATAAACAGACTACACTTGGAGGAGTTGCTGGTTAAGGGTTTCCTGCGATAGCAATATTGGCAAACCTTTTCTAGTGTAGACCTAACTTGAGATACCATGGTGCTAGACATGGTATAAGAAACGAAAGAGTCATTGAGCAAGAGGACATTGATTAACTAGGAACTATGTGCACAAAAACATTTTTTTCCTCCCTTTTTGAAAGTCTGGTATATTGCATGCACACTGGGCAGAATCTGTTCTCAGTTATGAATCTGAATCTTTCTGTGCTATCAGAAGTTGGTTAGGTGCAGCACCTTGATGCAGTGGGAAGGATTATGTGTTCCAGTGACCCTGTGAACTATGCTAGCTAGAGTTTTAATTCTTGGACAGATCAAAGGGTATGGGCTAGATGAAAAGTCCCTTAAAAGGTTGGAGGTTAAAAAATGAGCTAACAACTTATCCTGGAAACACAATTGTTAGGCATTCCAGGTAACAGCAGTGCAAAGTAACAGTTCTCAATTACATGAGCTTAAATCGGGTGTATCTCCATGGACTTGCAATTTACCTTTGTGTAACTAAAACCAGCATCTGGCCCAATCTCTCATTTCTCTTTGAACAAGGTATTTCTTTGCTCCATTTCTTCCCTTGCTCTCAAGTGCACTCTGAAGGCCTGATTCTTCTGCCACAGATTATAATTAGTGCTCAGTGGCTGGAGAAAATGGGTCCCCATCTAGCCAAATGACCGCTTGGGGTTCCTCATACCAGATAGTGTAAAAAGGAATGTGATTAGTGTTTAATCATATTGCATTGTGCTGTTTGGCCTCAATCAGAATTACTCTTAGGGCTTGTCTAAATAGGGAAACTTACCTGTGGTAGCACACCACTATAGTTATACTAGCATAACTCCTTAAGTGGATACTCATTCCAAAATAGCAGTGCCTTTTTCTGGTTTGGCTTTCAAAGGGATAGAAACTCAACTAGAAAAAGGTACCGTTATTCTAGAATAAAAGAGTGTCCACACAGGGAGTTATACCAGTTAACTATAGCTAGTGGCAGGATAGCCACTGGGCCAACGGGTCCTGTGGGCAAGGGCCCCGGCCAATTGGGGGTGCCCGGTAAAAGGGGCACCTCCACGTCATGACCTGTTCCGCCCGCCGGGAAGTGGGGTCAGGGTGCGGGGGCTTGTCCTGCTCCGCCTGCCCAGCGCTCCCGCCAGGGAGCAAGGTAAGCCCCCATGTCTCCCCACCCTGCTCCCTGGCAGAAGCACCGGGAGGGGGAGCGGGGGAGTTGGTGGAGGGGACTGCAGGCAGAAGGGGTGGGGAGGGACCCAGGGCTCTGGCCCAGGGCCCCACAAATGCCTAATCTGCCTCTGACTATAGCAGAATAATTTTATCAGTAAAGGAATGACAGTCAATTTCCTGATGTGGAAAAATCTCCTCTCTTCCTTTTTCCAGGACTAATGAACCCTGTTTTGGGGTCTCTTGTCACATGAAAACGCTACTACGTTTCTCTGGCCCTTTCAATTGCTCTTCTCTCAACCTTTTCAATCAGTTCTGGTTTCATGTGAGCAGAAATCAGGTATCTGAATCAGTGGATTTTAGTCTAACTGGATCTGATTTTCCTATGATTTTACTAGTAAAGTTAATAATAGCTTTTATACTGTAGTGTATCTGTGTGCTAAATGCAGGATGATTATAATTGGATTTTGGAAATGTGACAGCCAAGATAAAATAGCTTTCTTTCAGTGGTATTGGTATAAGAAATGCATTTGCAATTAAGGGTTTACTGCTCATGTATGATATTAAGTTTTTTTAAATTGCTCTCATTTTTTTTATTTTTTGCATTTCATTCATACAAAGCTGTTATGCCCCAGGGAGTATTGTAAATGAGGTATGGGTTTTTTTTTTGTTTGTTTGTTTTCACCTCAGTAACTATTCAGATTAACTGTATTTAATAATCAGCACATACAGTTTAGAAGAAAGGCAAAATTTTTTGACTGAAACATACGTCTGTTTTTCCTAACTTCTTAATGTTTTTTGCTGTTCTTTAGAGTAAGTCTTGGCCTTCTAATCAAATCAGAAGAATGAAGGCAAGTTGCTAACAGAGACAATCTTCTCAACAGCGATATTCCATCCACATTTAGCTGAAAAAGGACTCTTTCCAAATGCAAGTTTATTTTTGTACCAAAAACTTTTCACTAGCCTGATCACACAAATCAGCATTCACACACACACTAATGGAATCGTTTTGGTTTGCAAACTAAGATCACAATTCAAATCCATACTCCTGCATAAAGAAACAATATACAATGTGGCCAAGTAGTAAAAATTGTGTGTGGGGGGTGGGGTTTGTGGTTTTTTTTTTCCCCATTTGTGTGTTGTGCGTGGTTTTTTCCCCTCAAAACACACACAAATGGGACAACCAAATCAGGTAGTAACTACTCTTACCTTCATCTAGTTACTTTTATCAGAGAGAGAGAGAGAGAGAGAGAGAGAGAGAGAGATCATAGTTTATTCATAGATGGTAAGGCCAAAAGTGACAATTGTGATCATCTAGTCTGACTCCTGTATAACAGAAGCCATAGGAATTTCCTGGATTAATTCCAGGTAGAACTAGAGCATATTTAAAAAACAAAAACAAAAACCTTGATTTAAAAATTGCCAGGGGTTGAGAATCCACCACCACCCTTGGTAAATTGTTCCAATGGTTACCCTCACCTTATCTTCACTGTGATTTTGTCTAGCTTCCACTTCCAGCCACTGGATCTTGTTATACCTTTAGACTGAAGAGCACACTATCAAAATGTCATTCCCCATGCAGGTTTAAAATGTGATAAGTCACTCTTTAACCTTTTCTTTTTGAAGCTAAATTGGTTGAGTTCTTGGAGTGTCCCTACTCGATATTCCCATTTATACATCCAGGGGTCACATGAATCCTTTTGGGCATGTCATCAATCTGAAAGCACATGTTCATGACCCTCAACTCTCTTTCAGAGTCACTTCTTTTCCAGAATAGAGTCCTCCATCATGTAAGTGTGGCCTAAATTCTTTGTTCCATCTTCTGGTATGATATACATGAGAATGAAGAGTAAATTTGCTTCTGTCCCCAAGACATATCCGTTTTGCAGCCCCAGTTCCCTTGGAGAAGGTTTAATATCCTTTCACAAATGGATGAGGTTCAACTTCCCTGGGAACCACAGATTGGGGTGCTGAATACTGGCCAGTCAGAGCAGAACCCAGCAAACAGGCCCAGACAGCATCCACCACTTCCTGGACACTACAGTGCAAATAAGCGATGATCACAAACACCACCCAATACCGGAAACCTACTGACTGCTATACTTACCTACATGCCTCCAGCTTTCATCCAGACCACATCACACGATCCATTGTCTACAGCCAAGCCCTAAGATACAACCACATTTGTTCCAATCCCTCAGATAGAGACAAACACCTACAGGATCTCTATCAAGCATTCTTAAAACTACAATATCCACCTGGGGAAGTGAAGAAACAGACAGAGAGCCAGAAGGGTACCCAGAAGTCACCTACTACAGGCCAGGCCCAACAAAGAAAGTAACAGAACGCCACTAGCCATCACCTACAACCCCCAACTAAAACCTCTTCAGAGCATCAAGGATTTACAACCTATCCTGAAGGATGATCCCTCACTCTCAGACCTTGGGAGACAGGCCAGTCCTCACTTCCAGACAGCCCCCCAACCTGAAGCAAATACTCACCAGCAACTACACACCACACAACAGAAACACTAACCCAGGAACCAATCCTTGCAACAAAACCCATTGCCAACTCTGTCCGCATATCTATTCAAGAGACACCATCATAGGACCTAATCATATCAGCCACACAATTGGGGGCTCATTCACCTGCACATCTACCAATGTGATATATGCCATTATGTGCTAGCAAAGCCCCTCTGCCATGTACATTGGCCAGACTGGACAGTCTCTATGCAAAAGAATAAATGGACACAAATTGGACATCAAGAATTGTAACATTCAAAAACCAGTAGGAGAGCACTTCAATCTCCCTGGACACTCAATAACAGACTTAAAAGTGGCCATTCTTCAACACAACAAGAACAAAATCAAAAACAGAGTTCAATGAGAAACTGCAGAACTGGAATTAATTTGGAAATTTGACATCATCAAATTAGGCCTGAATAAAGACTGGGAGTGGCTGGGTCACTACAACAAATATTTTCCCCTCTGTTGATACTCACACCTTCTTGTCAACTGTTGGGAATGGGCCACATCCACCCTGATTGAATTGGCCTCATTAGCACTGACCCCTCCCCCACACTTAGTAAGACTGTATATTTTCATGTGCTGTATATTTATACCTGCTTACTGTATTTTTCACTCAATGCATCTGATGAAGTGCGTTATAGCCCACGAAAGCTTATGCCCAAATAAATTTGTTAGTCTCTAAGGTGCCACAAGGACTCCTCATTCTTTTCACTTGTCAGTAGCTATTCCAGTGCAGAGCACACATAACCTGACCATTGTTTTGTGCCAGTTCTGTTTTGTGCCTGCACCCCTAGTTCCTGTGCCTATGATCCTGGCTGCCACCCTGTGACCCACACCCAGGTCTGGACCCACGCCTGGGAGGGACAGGGACTGGCTTTCAGCACCCCACTATTAAAAATGTTCCAGTGCTACTGGCATTAAACCTAATTGGGTGGTCCATGGCCCACCTGTGGCTATGCCCCTGCTCTTTCGGACATTTTTAATCTGCCAAAAATCAAGGTCAGTTTTTAGCAATAATGAAGCGACACTATGAATCTGGCAGTCAAAAAACACACAAAAAATGAAGGCAAGGCAAGAAGACAAAGCTAAGCAAAAAAGACAGTTTGTCATTTTATTTTAAAAAGCTTGAAGTATTGAATAGTGGACATTCATCAAAAAGTATGGACGAGGAAACATCTGAATTATCTGATCACTTGCCGAGTTGTGGGAATACCTCGACAACTGCAAAAGTTGAACAAGTGGATGCTGAAGTGTAAATGGAACTACAAAATATTGGTAATTTTGTCAAAGTAAGGGAAGAAACCTACCCTGAAGACATTGCATTATGGCCAAAATCTGTTTAATTGGATATGATAGAATTTTTCTTAGTAAATAAACCAAAAAACATAGGTAATATGGAAAATTTGAGAAAAGAGTATGAGGTTGGAGGACAAAAATAATTTAGAGGTCTTCACGAGTCCCATTTTCTAAGGATGAAGAAAAATGGGACAACATAAATGAGAAATTGGTTGATTTTTTTCGGAAACTAAGGCAGTCTACTGTTATGTTTGCAAATTATTCCCTGACCATAGTAAAGGAAAACAAACTTTTGTCGAGGGGCACTCTAATTGGAGAAACATTGCAAGATATATTGCTGATCATGAAACTTCCAAAGCTCATGTTAATGCTATGTGTAAATTCATTCAAAGTATCTGGAAGAATTGATTGTGTTATCGGCTCAGCTTGAAAAGGAGTGTTCTTATTGGAGGAAAATGCTGAGACGTGTTGTTGCCATGGTCAAACTGCTGTCTTCTTTGGGACTACCTCTAAGAGGACATGATGAGTCATCACTGTCCAATCGAAAAGGTAATTTTTTAACCTACCTTGAATATCTTCGTGAATTTGGCAATTTTCTCAATGAACATTTGAAAAATAATCAATATTGTGGCTTATGGAAGACCAACTTTTTAACGCACCAAACTGACAATGAATTCATCACTAGAATGGCAGAGCAGCTCAGAAACCAATTCACTGATGAAGTAAAGGATGCCAAGTTCTGTTCCATAATAATCGATTCAACACCAGATGTGAGTCATGTAGCCCAATTAACATTAATTTTAAGAATGTGACTGGCAATGGTGAAGTTATAGAGCGATTTAGTTGTTTTGTCCCACTAAAATTCCACATTTCTGAATGTCTAGAGACAACTGTTTTGGAAAGCATTGCAAATTTAGGTTTGGACATCAAAAATTGTCTTGGGCAGAGCTTTGATAACGCCACAAATATGGCAGGAAAATATTTAGATCTACAGGCAAACTGAGCAATACAAATCCCTCTGCTTTTTTCATATCATGTTCTAGCCATTCCTTAAATTTAATCTGCAATGCTGCAGCCGAATCTTGTGAGGGAGCTACACGTTTTTTTTTTTTACTTCGTTCAAAACATGGATGCCTTTTTTTCCCAGTTTCCACACATCGGTGGAGTATGCTACAATCACGCTTGGAGCAGGCATATGGAAAAAATTGACAGTCAAAAGAATTTGTGACAACAGGTGGTCTGCTCATGCAGATGCTGTTTTGGCTTGAAAATGAGCTCTGATGTTATAAAGAAAGCCTTCTTAGACATAGCCACATCAAATTCTGAAAAACCACATGTGAAAATTGAAGCAAAATCCTTAGTAGAAAAGTTTGAAAAGTACGATATTGCTATTTTTACTCTTTTGTGGAACCATTTACTTCAAAGACTTAATGCCATGAGCAAATCGCTGCAAAAGGTTGATACAAATTTACTGAATGCTGCACAATTGTTAGCCTCAGTTACAAGTTTTGTCATGGAAGTTTGAAATGACTATAGTTAGGTAGAAGCAGAGGCACTAACATTAACAGAAAATATAGGTTCCTCGGATATATCTGATGAGAAGCGTGAAAAAACCAGGAAGTTATTTTTTAAAAGAGAAAGAGAAGATCATCATTGAGACAGTCAATGTTATTTGTGACACAATAATAGCGCAATTACAGAGTAGAGGTGAATCTCTAAAGAAAACTGTTGATTTATTTTATATGTTTTTTGACAAAAATATGGACGGAAACGCTAAAAGCCACTACAGTAAGAAATTAAGTGAATTCTATCGAGAGGACATAGACAAATCTTTTTGAAGATGAAGTGAAACATTTCATTCATTTTATCGAAAATGATGTCTGTGCTTTGAGATCACCAGTTTATTTGAATAGACGTGTATGTGACAGTTTTCAGGCAACCTTTCCAAATGTAGAAACCATTCTGAAAATATTTTTAACAATACCTGTCACAAATGCTTCTGGTGAACATTAATTTTTAACTCATTTCAATACAGAAAAATATTTGTGAAATACGATGAGTCAGGAACATTTGACAAGTTCAGCAATATTGACAATTGAAAGTGCCTATTTACAAAATATTACTTACAATAACTTAATTGATGATTTTGTAAAGAAAAGGTGTAGAAAAAAAAGCTTTCTGAATAAATATTTTTTTTCAAATTGAATAAGTTTTTTCAGAGAAAGTTCACTTTTATTTTTCCATTCATCCATCATCTATACTTTTTATTTTTTACACATTTTTCACATTAGCATAATGCAAATATAAGCTTTCATCTAGACCTGAAGTTCTCAAACTGTGGTCCAAGAACTCCATTCAGGTGGACCAAAGAAAGACTTTTTTTTTAAATAAAATGCTCTTATCCAAAACACTTTCCAATAGTTAGCTAATGGTACAAACAATATTTGGAAAGATCATTAAGTGGTCTGCCAAGACCCTCAGCACATTTCAGTGGTCTGTGAAAAAAAAGTTAGATTACAAAAAAAAAAAAAAAAAATCAAGGTACCTCATTTTATGTTCATTTACTTCCTATTATTTCTAATATAGGAGAAGGAGGAAGAAAAAAAAAAGAAAGAAAAATGGGAGGAGGGGATAGGGTGACTAGATGTCCCAATTTTATAGGGAAAGTCCTGATTTTGGGGTCTTTTTCTTATATAGGCTCCCACAGGGCCGGTCCAAAACATTTTGGTACCTGAGGCGGGGAGCTCAAATGACGCCTTGATGCCCCCTCGCTTGGGCCAAAACTTTGAAAAGTCTCAATTCTGCCTTCTTCCTGTTCTACTCCCCTTGTGGTAATGCTCTGCTACCTATCCCAGTAAAGGAGAACTAACAACTTAAAATGCCTTGTTCAAAAATTTGAAGTAACACAACTTTCAAACGCCTGAACAGCAAATGTAACTTTTCTTATCTGCATAGTAAACACTAGCATTTTTATCTGTTTGAATAATCAAAGTGGTGCTTTCCATGCCTTCTTGGTTGCAAAGATTTGAACTGCTTCCTGCTGAAGGTCCACAGTCTGGGCCATGCTCTATTGAGGTGGTTGCAAGGCCAACCAGCCTCTCCTGTGTCATTGTGGAGCGTAGATATGTTTTTATTAACTTCAGCTTGGAGAAGCTGCGTTCACCACTGGCAACTTAACAAGAAGTGTTGAAGTATACGCAGAGCAATAAAAGCATTTGGAAAGAGGGTGGTCATCTTATTTGTGCTCATATATTCCAGAACAGTCTTTGGAGTTGATCCTGCTGAAATGTATCTTGAAAGGGCTTTCACTTCATCACCTAAATCACTTGCATCAACACTGTCTCTAGTGCCCTGCATTGCTGGTGTAGGTCTTCTTCAGGTATAGTGAGGAGTTTTGGAATATCATACAACATCCCAAATATACTGCTGTGTTCCTTGAGCTGCATGAAACGTTCTTCAACTGACTGTATTGCACAATCTAGCACCTGGTTAAAGAATTCAACTTTGAATTGTTGGTTGGAGTCTCTTATGGGATTATCCCATGCCTCAATCAAAATATCGTCTTCTTCGGTGACTCTTGTATTCTTGAATGGGTGGGAAAATAACTTCAGGGTGAAGTTCCTCTGCTAACTTCTGTGCACTCTTCAGAACATTTTGAAATCCCTCATCTGACTGGTAAGACTGTAGGTATGACTTTGCTTTGTCCATTTGTTCCATTGCTCCAGATATATCAGGGTCAACACCTTGGAGTCTCTTGCTTACAACATTTATTTCAAACAGTATGTCATGCCACGACATTAACTACAAATTTCTGTGTGGCTTATGTATGTTTCTGGTGATTCCATTTCCCTCTGCCACTGTTCTCCCACAAACAGTTCCTGTCATAGCATTATCCTCCATAATGGCAACTATGGCATCATCTATCTTTCCAATTTGGTGTTTGATAGGCTTTATGCCTCCACTCGACTTTCCTTTCATGTGGCACTCAGTGGTTTCAGTGTCAGAGGGGAAAGAAGTTTTTCACTTGCTGTTGCCCATGCAGTACAAGGAAGTCCCTCAGGCTACTGCTCAAAAGGGTCCACAATCCTGGATCATCTAGACTTAAGGAACTAAATTCAGCAGCAGCTGTTTCTTGTGCCTCCACCAAACTCTTCTTTGATCTACACTTTTCTTTAGGAATGTGCATTGTTATATCCACTTGAGATGGAGATATGGATGCTGCAGTAGCTGCCAGGTCACCTGCACTCTGACTAACTGGAAGATCAGGCATCTCCTCACCACTCACATCCTCCCTGGGGCCGGAAGGCTCACCGTGAACATTTGTGTCTATGTATCTCAGGAGAGCTCCTTCCTGCTTAGATAGAAAAGTTTCCTTTGCTTTCTTTCTTTTTATGAATGCTGCCCCAGAGGGGCGTTTTCTTCTTTCACTCATGACTGTTGTTCTGTGCCAGCTAGAGCGGCTCTCAACACTCAATTGAAGGGGACAAATATGCAGGCTGATAGCAGGGCCTGAGTGAGGGAAGTTATCAGCGTCTTAAGGGCCTGTCTCCTTCTACTTCAGTTGACTGCCTGTTCTCCTCAAGTGGGTTCAGGGAAACAGCAGGAAACAGGAAGCTCCCTGAGAAGCTGGTGTTACTCAGTCCAGGCTCCCGGGGGTGCTAGAGATGTACATAAGAGGCTCCTCCCCTTTTCCCTACATAGAACATGGGTTTTAGATTGGTTGTTGTTCATTGCCTTGGTGCCAATGCCAAAATCTCTTTAATCATCCAAAATATTATTATTGTTCTTAATCCTTTTTTGGAAGCATATATACAGAAGGAACCTCTTTTGGAAATTTTAAAGAAACTTGTCACACACAATCACATAGACTAACAGGAATTAAAAAAAAAAATGTAGATACAGTGCATATCTCCTGTGGTACTTGAAAACAGCCAACATGCTGAATTATACCAGCCAGAAGACTTCTTTTTAACTATGCCAACATTTCCAAAGATACAACGTAGGGAAAAAAATGAAACTGTGTTCATGTTGATAATCTGAACGTGCAGTAACTCAGATCTCCTGTATTCAAATACAATTTTCCCTTTTTAGTCTTAATTACTCTATGGCTCATTAATGGAAACAAAACCCAGCACGACACGAAAAATCACTTTAGTCTCTGGTAAAAATGAAGTAAATCTGTGTTCAGTAGCATAAGTAGCTTAGCTTGCTTGTAAGTGAGAGCTGAGCAGTAATTACATTTATTTATTACAAAAACTGTTTATGATTTTAGTGTAGTTACAAAAACTACAGCTCTGAATAAGAAAGATGCATTCCTGCAGAGGGTGAAGATTTTTTTTTTTTAAACTTTCCTTTCATACATATATTGCATAAGATTTTAGTGCAACTCAAGTTTCAGTTTGCTAACTGTTCCCTCTCCACCTCTAATTAGGATAACTTGCTATCAACACATTATTAACACTGAACTGAATGAAAAAGCCAGACATTATTTTTTCCTCAGCTAGTTGCTGACATATTTCTTGAACTAAAATTTAACAGAACCCCATTTTTTTTTTTGTCAGAGATTTTATTGGGAGATCACCAACACACTCAGTGACAAAAATAGGCAGGTTGATTATAACATTTCATGGAACTGTTATACTAATAAAGTCATCTGACACTGTTTGTTCAAACTTCTAAAGGGACATCTATCTTCAATCAGAAATCTTGTAGTGTAAAAACAACTAACAGTTTTGGGACTTGATTCTCCAGTCTGTTACTCCATTTTTATGGCAGCGTAACTGCATTGACTTCAGTGGACTTAGATACAAATAATTTCTTAGTCGACTCCTTTGTAGTGTTAATTTGTAAATATATGAAAATAAAGAGAGCTGTAGGCATTATCATGTTATAAATTTAGTTTAAATCATAGTTTGTTTGATTCTCTGTACCCACAACAAGAACCACAAACCCTTTTGTCAAATTGCTCTGGGAGGAGAATTCAACCTTCTCTGTAAACTGAGTCATCTCCATCCGCCTAGGCAGAGGTCAAAGTTCTCTTTCCTTGGAGAGTATCAGCTAGTAACTTCCTCTGCTATAACAGAGCATACTGACCCAGTTTGCATTAGTTTAAGTAATACTTATGCTGCAAATTGCAAATAAAGAGAAAAACAAACGAAAGAGGACTGCAAGCCGATACTTTCCTAAATAGACAGCACAAAACCACTTTTAAACAGACTCTAATCTTTAAATTATAGAATAATGATATCAGATTACTTCATGTCACAACGCTATAGAAATCTGTCTGCCTCTAACACCTTCCACTTACTCAGCAGAGAATGTGTTATTAATCTAAACAACCAGCCAAGTTTATACTGCATTTTAGCACTTATGGAAAAGTGGCAGAGACTGATAATATACATTTAGCATTTGATTACACCACCCTTTGGTCATTAAGGAAACCACAGTTGCATCTTCCTGTTATAGCCTATCCGAATAAGTTATATGATATATCCTCTAGCATTATTGACTTCCATATACAAAAGGTAATTTCCTTTGTTGCATGTTACCCAACTTCTACTAATGTTTCCTTTTGAAGTGTACCTTGGGGGGACATATTTTTTTATTTCCTCTGATGTATCACTGGTCTTGTTTATTTATTAATTTTTACATTTTATTATAATTATGCACATCATACCTTGGACTAGCCACTTCTTCATTAATTATAATGTGACTGTAAGGGCTCCGGGAGATCATAATTTTGGGTTATAGATTAAATACAGATTACCATTATTTAAAAAATGCTATACAAATAGTTATTTAAAATTGAAATTGAACAGGTTGGCTGTAAATTTAGAGTAGGAAATGACAGCATTCATTCTTTCAGTAGGCTACCTAAAGACTGTGCAAATGTTTACATAGTAAGGGGTACAACATATAACCAACATCTATCTCAGAAGAAATGTACTTATCCTATTGTTAGAAACACAAAAATATAAATATAGGAAGAGTGCTATTCCATTCTCATTAAAATTAATAATTAATTTTTTCTTTTTTTTTTTCAATTTAAATCTTAAACCTTGAACATAATTTGAGATTACCACCCTTGAACACAATGTCATACTCTGAAATAGCTCACACTAAAGAAAAAAGAAAAAGAAAATGACTGATCAAAATTACCTCAGATTTCCACTAGAGACTGACCTGTACCAGAACCCCAGACCAGATGACTCCCGACTTTGAGGAGATTCAGGTCTGGATTCAAACTTTGCAGTTTGGGCCATCTTTAATTCTCTTTTTGAACAGCAAGCTATGACTCAAGGGGATTTAGATTGTCCTGTAGTAAGGGACAAATATTTGGACTCTGCAACAATTGCTATGTTCATAGCATACCCACAAAGAGAGAAACAAAACAAACAAATACTTTTCCTGAAAGGCTGCAGTATAACACTATTTTGTTTCTTAGAATCCAGAAACCTAACACATACCAACCAAATTCCAAAAGACATAGCAGCTGCTTCCTAAGGAAGAGAAGCTCTACCATCTAAATCCGGATTGGCTTTTTTGTAGGTTGCCTAAAAATACTCACATACAGCTTCCTGCCCAGCCCCCAAGTCCCCTTTATAATTTAAAGTGATAGCTTGTAATTATAACAGTTTTCAGTACACCATACCAACCAAAATATGTATCTCCCCCCCCCAAAAAAAAGTTTAAACACACTCAAGGATGAAAATCCCAACTTTTCACATTGATTCTAGTTAAAGCATAGCTACTAGACTAAATACCAGCAGTTATTATATGTATAAGGTACGCATGCATGCCATCTTTCATTTGGCTTTAAATTGTCTCTATTTTCTCTCTTCTGAACTCATCTTTGATTTGTACTTTACAGCTGACTCTCTCCAAACTCATAATCAGAAGCAAGCTTTCTACAGACCAGGATTCACGAACTCAAAGCAGCACCCGATCTTGCTAGAACAACAGATACAAAACCTGTAGACATATCTCCACTGCTACAATGATTTCAACACCTTCTCCAAAACACACCTTTCAAGATCCATGGGCCCTACACATGCCTATCGCAACATGTGGTGTACCTCATGCACGAAATATCCCAACAACAACTACTATGTGGGTGAAACCAATCCCTATGCTCTCAAGTGAATTCACACACACACACAAAAAATGTTAAGACACCCTATCACTTATGGGTGAACACTTTTCACAAAGTGATCACTCTACAGCTGACCTCTCAGTCCTCATCCTCAAAATAAACTTGCACAACACTTTCAAAAGACAACCCTGGGAGCTTAAATTCATAACTTTGCTGGATACAAAAAATCATGTGAAAGCTGAACATGAAGGCTCTTGTTCTACTTGAATATCTGCACTTATCTGGAGGCTGCTAGTCACTTTGAATTTGAACAATATTTATGTGATGTTGTTGACATGAACTGTGACCGTATAGATCACTGTTGCAACCAAGGTCCTATAGTTGCACCAAATCTTGTACAAAGGAGGTCAAATAAAGTGTCTATGGAAAGGTTGTAATTTGCTAGTTATGATTATGCTGTCTGTGTGTGTGTATGATTTTTGTATTTGAAGTTATGAATATTGGCTATATACTTGTATCTCAATGTGTTTGATTCTAAGTAGCATCACTGAAGCATTTGGTCAGCTTCTTGAGAAAGGACTATTCTGAGTAAGTGCCCAATCAAAAAACACTTAGCTGACAATGAACACTGGGAGACGCCAATCTACATCTGAGCTTTCCTGGAAACATTCAAACTAATATGTAAACAATGGCGTTGGCCTGCAAAAAGCTGAATCATTCATGAACATGTGACTTGCACAGGTGGCTACAAACTCCATCTTGTTGCTGTGATGTTTCACAGAAGAACAAAGGGTTTTCTGCCCACAAGAGAGAATATAAAAGTCCCTGGAAGCCTCTCCATTTTGTCTCCAGCTGGCTCAAGAGATGGCCCCCTCCACTCCAAAGAGATGCCTGAAAGAAACTGAAACAAAGGATAGTAACTACGGTGGTGTGAGTGATTGCTGGACCCAGGCCATAAACTACAAAATTGGTCTGGAAAGGATTGGGCCCAGACTAGAAAGGAGTTTAGTCTGTGAAAGAAGGTTATTGGAACATCTCTGAGGGTGAGATTTACCTGTATTCAGTTTCCTACTGTATTAGGCTTAGACTTGCATGTTTTTGTTTTATTTTGCTTGGTAACTTACTTTATTCTGTCTGTTATTACTTGAAACCACTTAAATCCTACTTTTTATACTTAATAAAATCACTTTCATTTATTAATGAACCCAGAGTAAGTGATTAATACCTGGGGGAGCAAACAGCTGTGCATATCTGTCTATCACTGTTAGAGAGCGGACATTTTAGGAGTTTACCCTGTATAAGCTTTATACAGAGTAAAACGGATTTATTTGGGATTTGGATCCCATTGGGAGCTGGGTGTCTGGTGCTAGAGACAGGAGCACTTGCTAAGCCGTTTTCAGTTAAGTCTGCAGCTTTGGGGGTATGGTTCAGACCCTGGGTCTGTGTTGCAGCAGATTAGCATATCTGGCTCAACAAGACATGGTTCTGGAGGCCCAAAGTGGCAGAGAAAACTGGCTCAGAGGTAGTCTCAGCACATCAGGTGACAGTCCCAAAGGGATCTCTGTGACCGAACCATCACAGGTTACTTCCAACCCTGACAAGAAAACACATCAATGTCCCAAATGACACTGACCATTAAAAGAGAGGAAAAATGAGATGCAAGATCCAAGGTTTGGGGGATTTCTGGAAGCTACATGAAACTTTTTGAGAAAACAAAGTCAGTAAAAGTTACAAATGTGTGGTGTACACAACCCCTCTTCTTACTATTTTCACTGGAGTGGTGACTTCACACAGAAGAAAGATCCACACCAACACTAAATACTCTAAGCAAATATATTTAGTACTCGAGAGAACTGGAAACGTGTGCAGAGTATCCCAAGGGTGACCCTCACCACATACAATGAACAGCAGCACCATAAAAAGGTCTAGAAAAGTGCTATGCAATTTGTAACTGGGCCCATTCCAAGCTTTCAAAAATTGAGTCAGAAGCTCCAAAATCATAATATTTTTCAAAAATAATAAATGTGGGGTTGTTTCTATTTGCCTTCAGTTTTACTAAGCCTTTAGGACTCATTTTTTCAAGAGTTTCTTCACCGCCATTAAGGTTAGAAACTTTTTTTTTTTTTTTTAAATAAGAGCTGAACTCTCAGATAATCACTTGGCTCCAGTATCTGAGGCTTAAGAACCAAATACCATGAAATGCAGGATAAAATCATGAGCTGAAGAATTGTGTACCAAATCCTTTAAATCGTCTTCCTATAGGGAAGGCAGCCATTTTATTTAGTTGAGTACAAATAGTTAAATAGTTAAACAAGAAACTGCAGAGTGTACATGTGCATCTCACACACTTATTTCCTGTCTTGTTTTCAGTCTAAACTCAGAAGTGATTGAGGATGAAAGTTTGCTCTGTTTAATGAAGAAGCAGAACAAAAAGCAGATGGGGCCTGATCCTAAATCCATAGAAGTCAATAGAACCCTTTGTTGGGGACAAAGGCAAAAGAGCTAAAAACGACACACAATATCGCTCCCACTTCTCTACCAGCTATTTTATTCTAAACTCCCTTTGTATCCCACTGTACACCCTATTTGACTGAGGACTTATAGGAGAAAGTGGCCCACTTAGAGTGCATCAGTATCTGGACATTTATCTAATCTCTCTTCAGGCAATAGAAAATTAGAATAGCCAAACAAAGCCATGCTCATTTGAAACAGGCAGAAAAATAAACAACAAACACAAAGAACAAATATCGGGGGGGGGGGGGGAAATGTTCTTGGTAAGATATGCTTGACATTGTCACTGTAATAAAATGAAAAGTTGGGAGGAAGGTGACCATAGCCTGGATTCAAACAACCAGTGAGAAGGCCAAAGATATTCTGAACACATTGCACTATGAGGGAAGCATTTAAATGTTTCCCATTGTTATTTTGGAATGAGTTGCATTGTAAATGGGAGAGGGGAAAGTTTCTATAAGCATATTCCATCATATTTCACTGCTGTATTAGGGGGCCCACACAGCCTTCCCACCAGTGCTGGAGTTCTCTAAAAACTGAATCACCCCTTTGAGATACATGGCACTCTGGGAGGGTGATGCAGGGTATGAAGAAGGAATTCTGCATATCGCAAAACTCTGCTCAGTGGTGCCATCTTCCCACAACACCATAGGGGAGACGAGGCACAGGGGAGGGGAGTTGTGTTATGCTTGACTGCAGCCTGTAACTTCCTGTAGTACAGACCCTGCCTTGCAAAATAGAGAATGAGCTTTGGTCTTGTTCAGCTTCCGGCTGTATCGTGTCACCTTTAAACGTACATATTGGCTCAGTTGATTTGCTTATGCAACGTCTTGTACTAAATGAAATTTTTGAAATTCCATGTGGCCTTTGGATTTCAGTGAAGTAAAATACAGAAGCATGCCATGCAGCTTCAACCAACACTTCTATAACTTTGTCTGCAGAGGCAGATGAAACACCACAAACACCCTTTTAAGCTTATATATCTAACAAGCGGCCCATCACAGTGTTGTAGGAGAAGGTTATTTTAGGGAAGTTTTGCTTTTTTATGAATAATTTGGTATCATGTTACAGGGTTTGCCCAGCCACAGTAGAATGATGCTAAAAAACAATATCCTTCCTAGCAGCCCAGTCTCTCAGATCTCGCAGGAGGTCAGCTCAGGACTGGAGATGGAAAGCATCCTATGTACTGCTCCAACCCTCAGCTATTAGTGCATTGTGCCAGTCCTTTACCTGATGTGTCTGGAGGCTGTTCTAACATACCAACAGTCAAAGGGGCTGATATGGCAGATGAAATAAGTGGAATGTACGATATACCAGTTTTTCCCTAGCCACATCCTCTGCATCAGCAGTATGGAAAGATGTGAGTGTGCATGAATCCCCTTAAACAGAGAGGATCCATCTTTGGCCATCTTCAAGGCTATGTTGTGGCCATGCTGTGTAAAGTGACCACAGCACAGGAGAGAATCTGAGACATCAGGGGTCTTTTTTTGTACGTGCAAATAATATGGATAAAAATTTATTCTGTCAGTTTGTTCCTATGCAGCTGTTCCTCCTTCCTTTCCTTTTGGTACTTTTATCGCTTTCCCCTAGCACAGGCTGTGTTTTTCTCTTGGGACGTCCCTCTGGGCCAATTTTTAAACTTCTGAAGGTTTGCTGCTTTAGAACATATGATGGCAGCATTACAGCTGGGCAAGTTTAAGACATTCTGTGCTGCCTTCAGACTTAGAAGTCTAAAATGAAAGACTGTCATTTCCATTCGGCTCAAAACACAGGTCAGCTTTTCTCTGGGGCAGGTTTTCCAGGATCAACTTCTTCCTGCTACTGGCCAGCCAAAGCCTTTTCAAAGATTCTCTTTTGATGTGTAACCAATTGACAGTACAGGTTCTAAGTTCAGAAAAGCTCATGGTAAACATTAGTGGTTTTATCTACAGAAAGAAAACAAGAGTGACAGCACATAAATCAAGATCTCATTTTGAAGAGTTACTGGAAGAAAGACAGTGAGCCTAGGAAATAGCAGGTATTTTGCGGATTTTTAAAGCAAATGTTGGTGCTTGTGAAAGGCACTTGAGTTGGAGTCCTGATACTAGTAGCATATGCTTCCCAGCATTGCCCTACTAATGTGCTTCTGCCTGGAATGCGCAGGCAAGAAGTTCAGTTTCTATGGCCTTTTAGTTGCTAAAACTAAATCCATCACAGAGTTGCATCTACTATTCCCCATGAAATCCAAGGCTTAGCCCTGGTCTACACTATGAGTTTAGGTCGAATTTAGCAGCGTTACATCGATTTAACCCTGCACCTGTCCACACGACGAAGCTGTTTTTTTCGACTTACAGGGCTCTTAAAATCTATTTCTGTACTCCTCCCCCGATGAGGGGATTAGTGATGAAATCAACCTTGCAGGGTCGAATTTGGGGTAGTGTGGTCGCAATTTGACGGTATTGGCCTCCAGGAGCTATCCCAGAGTGCTCCATTGTGACCGCTTCTGGGCAGCGCTCTCAACTCAGATGCACTGCCCAGGTAGACAGGAAAAGGCCCGTGAACTTTTGAATCTCATTTCCTGTTTGGCCAGCATGGCAATCTGCAGGCAAGTGCAGATCTCATCAGCAGAGGTGACCATGATAGAGTGCCAGAATGGCAAAAGAGCTCCAGCATGGACCGAACGGGAGGTATAGGATCTGATCGCTGTATGGGGAGATGAATCCATGCTATCAGAACTCCGTTCCAAAAGACTAAATGCCCAAAAATTAAAAAAAAAAAATCTCTTGGGGCATGAAGGACAGAGGTTATAACAGGGACCCACAGCAGTGCTGAGGGAGGGTCGACTGATGACATTTCTTACAAGGTTGGCTTACAGGGAATTAAAATCAACAAAAGGGGTGGGTTTACATCAAGGAGAAACACACACAACTATCACACAGAATGGCCCCCTCAAGGATTGAACTCAAAACCCTGGGTTTAGCAGGCCAATGCTCAAACCACTGAGCTATCCCTCCCCCACTATTCAGGCAGGACTGAATCTCCATTAAACTTTTAAAGGTGCCCCTGACTGACCTCACCAAAATGATTGTTGGCTGTTGATTTCATGGAGGGAGGGAGGGAGGCGGGAGCAAATGAATACAAATGAATACAAAATAAATCTGGTCTCTTTCTTGTTTTGATCCACTCCATCTCTCTTATATATCTTAGGCTGGCAGCAGACGGTGCAGTACGACTGCTAGCCATCATCATCTCCTGGCTGCTTGCCAGAAGAGGGTGCAGTACAAATGGTTAGACATCGTCTCCTGGCTGCTCGCCAGAAGACGGTGCAGTACGACTGCAGACAGGACTGAATCTCCAGGAGATGAAACTTAAAAAGAGAAAGACCTGGAGTCACTCCCATTTATATCCAGGGACCCCTGACAGACCTCTCCGAGGTCTTCCAGGAGCACCCATGTCTGCTCAGGCGCCCCGACCGACCTCACCAAGGTCGACTAAAAGAGAACCCAGGGGACGATGACGATGGCTACCAATCGTAATGCACCGTCTGCTGCCAAAAAGGCAATGAGCTGCTGTTGTGTAGCAATGCAGTACCACGTCTGCCAGCACCCAGGAGATGTATGGTGATGGTGAGCTGAGCGGGCTCCATGCTTGCCGTGGCATCTGCACGGGTAACCCAGGAAAAAAAGGCGAGAAATGATTGTTTGCCGTTGCTTTCACGGAGGGAGGGATAAAGGGAGGGGGGCCTGATGACATGTACCCAGAACCACGCGCGACAATGTTTTTGACCCATCAGGCATTGGGAACTCAACCCAGAATTCCAATGGGTGGCGGAGACTGCGGGAACTGTGGGATAGCTACCCACAGTGCAACACTCGGGAAGTCGATGCTAGCCTCAGTACTGTGGATGCACTCCGCCGAGTTAATAGTCTTAATGGTCTTAAGTGGGGATACACACAATCGACTGTATAAAATAGATTTCTAAAAAATTGACTTCTATAAATTCGACCTAATTTTGTAGTGTAGACATACCCTTAGTTACCTTTGGTACAGTGTGTCCATCCCTCTGGTTTACCACATTCCATGTTCTATAATCTATAGTCCAAGCTTTAGAAGCACACATTGTTATGATGTTGGTCAGCCTTAATTTTGTAGGTCCAGGAAACTGAGTGACTGACTCTGAAGCACTGTCCCTGTTCCACAACTGTGCATGGATAGGTTTTGCAAATATACACCTAGTGAAAGTGTTGCTGTTAATCTGATGATAGAGTCTGGAGGCACAACTGCCTACATCAGCTCATCATGCAAGTGAACCAAGTGGCAGGTTATCTATATGATCCTTTGACAGCTTCCTCCTGCGCCATTTCAAATACACTTCTCTTGAAAAACAGCAAGTCAATCAGCCTCTTGGAGATTCCTGGGTCCTCCCCTGGAAGTTTTCAGAAGGAGTTTGAGCCAAGTCCAGCACGGCATATAAAGAGACACCATTTGATGCCCACAGGAATTTCCAGTTTCCAGGCCTGCAGACAGAGCGGTGGGGCAAAGGGGACGATTGCCTGGGGGCCTGGGTGATTTAAAAAGGTCTGGGGGCCCCCACCGCAGTAGCAGTGGCCAGCAGCCCCGGGACCTTTTAAATTGCCCGGGCGGACTGCAGGGCTCCTAGACGCGCATAGGGTGATCAGATGTCCCGATTTTATAGAGACAGTCCTGATTTTTGGGTCTTTTTCTTATATAGGCTCCTATTACCCCGCACCCTCGTCCCGATTTTTCCACACTTGCTGTCTGGTCACCCTAGGGCGCATAGGGTGGTACTGGCGGTGGCGGCCGTGCCGGAAGAGAGTGCCCAACAGTGCAGCTGGCAGCAGTGCAGCTGGTACCAGCTCGCTGGGCACCAGCCAGCACAGGCATAGCACCACACACACACATTCAGTGAATGCCATTGTCACGTCACATATCTGTATCTTAAAAAAAAAAAAAAAAACTAGTGATAAATAGCAGTGAAAATGTGTGTTGTATGTTTTATTTCAACTTCCTGTTTCATAGCAGATGTACTATATGTGATCCTTCATATCCCATAAAGAATTAATTTCATACCAGATAATTGAAGGCTGCTATCAAATCCCCCCTCATTCTTCTCTTCTGCAGACTAAATAAGCCCAGTTCCCTCAGCCTCTCCTCATAAGTAATGTGCCCCAGCCCCCTGATCATTTTCATTGCTCTCTGCTAGACTCTCTCCAATTTCATTCCATAATGTATTTAAACACATAATTCAAAATAACAAATTCTATGTCTTATATTTAGGCTCACAATTTGTTTAATACAGGTGCTGTAACTGGAAAAAAAAAAGTTAACTTACATATAGTGGGTTCTAATGTGTTATCAATAGGATAAAAAGTAGTGTTGTAAACCTCAGCCATCCCTTTCTAGGGGGCCCATTGACTGTTCTGCCCCGGGGCCCGGCATTGCTGTCAGCGGGCCTGCTGGCTTCCACAGCAGTAGCAGCAACTGAGCACCCTTCTCTGAGATATGTCACCCCATGAATTTACATGTCCTGTTTTATCCTGCCATACTAAGTAAATAAAACTGGACCTAACTGCTTCCTCAGACCAGTCACGCTTCTCTACCTCCATTCAATTCATTGCCTTGTATTAATATCCTCTGTGTTTCCATTTGTGCAGTCAGTTCTCAGACAATATGAACATGCGTACAGCCATCCTCATGTGAATTAGTTTGTCTAGTAGTACTTTTGAAGCACTAATTCAGATGCTTTAATTAAATTCAATTCCAGACATAATACATCTACTGCATTCCTTTCAGCCAATAATTATATAATTGTGGGGGAGGGGGGGGAGGAAGGGGGAGAGAAAACTGTTATGTTTGTCAGGCATGATTTGATCTCTATGAACCTACATTGTTCATTTACAATGTAGATAAGCACCTGAAACCCTTTTACAGTCAATGTACTGATCTTTATATTTAGACACTTTCCTTGTACAAAAATGGTTGTTGTTGTTGGGTTTTTGGCCAGAAACTATGACAAAGGAAAAGTCCATCAGGAAAGCATGTTTTAACAGTGCTTGAATTGGGGAGTTCATCTTTGTATTGCCTCTCAAAGCTGCCAGTATTAAAAAAGGAAAAAAAAAAAAACCACAACCACATATTGGAAGACTGAAGGCAGATAAATGGGAGAAAAACAATGCAATTCCTTTTTCCTCCCTTTTGTAGGCTTTCCATCACTCCCCTCCTCAACAATCTAAACACTAGATTTGATACTCAAAGAGCTCCTTTGCATTATTGCTTACTTAGGGCCTTTATAGGTATTTTAATTTGGTCATTTTGATTTTCTCATAACGAGCATGTTCACAAAGTATGGTTTCCCATTTTATCACAGCTCTAGCTTGAATGAAGCAATTTAATTTCCAAAACACAGTTTATATAATCACACTTATCCTTCCCCCTCTCAGCCCCTATTCACAATGTTTGGCACTAATCCTGGCTCCGTTATAAAATTGGGTTGACAGAGAAATACAGAATTAGGCCTTATGTCAATAGAGGGACTCAATAAAACCTTTGGAAGGATATATTTGAAGTACAATTACATCTTTACAACTTGCTGTTTGGTTTTTGTAAGGATGGGGAAAAGTGTCCTGCTACATTAGAACAATGCATTGTATTGCTGCAGAGACAGGTTTGGTATACATTGCACTTCCAATGGCACTTCCCCCCATTTTAATTATTAATATTTTTAAAATAGTGGTATAAAATTATAGTCCTTCAGTGATTCAACTATCAAACATATTATTCTCACAGATTATGAAAACACTGCATAATATCTCTGACTTTTGCTTTTTTTGCTTTAAACCACTGTTAATGGATTTCTTTGTTAAAGTGTGACATAGAATCCCCAAATTAAGGCCCTGATCCTGCAGACACTTTACATGGGTAATTTTACATGTGCGTATTCTCATTGAAATCACCAAGACATTACTCATATGCATTGGATTGCAAGGCTCTGGAGTGACTGAATGTCTATGGTTCTTAAAGTCTATTTGGCATCAATACATGCCAGCTAGGTACCTTTAAACAGTTAACAGAATAACCCCCCTGAAAGATAATTAACTATAAACAAAGAATGTGCAATTTCCCACAACAACTGGGATGATGATGATCACGTTTTAGTGGTCTTATTAAAGTTGAATGGCATACTTTTGATATAATATAATAATATGCATCCCATGAAAACAACACTAAGTGTGCATTCGTGCTGAATGTCATTGGGACTACCCACACATGTAAAGTTAAACACATGCTTAAGTGTTTGCACGATCAGAGTATATATGTGCCTATAACCTACCTTCATTTGGGAGGGGTTGAATACAGATGGGAAAGGTTCTGGGAGGCATTTTCGGTTAAGTGACTATTAAAAATGTGGTCCAGGGATGTAAGCTGCCAATAATTAGCATTATTAGTAGCTGTTACAGTAGCAACCAGAGGCTCCAATGGAGATCAGGGTCCCATTTTGCTAGGGATTGTATAGACACAGTGAAAGAGTGTAAATCTAAACAAAGGCTGGAAGGAGAAACATACACAGAGTGGAAGTGACCTGTCCAATATCACATAAGAAGACAATGGCAAAGACTGGAGGAGAATCTAGGGGTGAAATCCTGTTTCCATTTAAGTGAATGGAAGTTTTATCATTGATTTCAGTGGAAGTGGGATTTCCCCCCAGTCAAGTGCCCTATCCTCCGGACCATGCTGCCTCACGTGTCAGTAATTGTACAGATTGTCATTAAAAAAAGCAATAAAAATTGCTTCTGGGGAAATAAATGTACAAAAAATAAGTCTATAAAGTGGCAAGATATTCTAGGAACTCCTCCTTCTCTTATCTTCCTCTGTGTTTTCAGTAGTGAACTCAATAAAGATTGGTACTACAAACAAACTGTGGGCTCCCATGATGGAAAGCTGACTCAGTATGTGAAATGGACCAAGAAAAGGTTAGGTTGTACATATTGATAGCTTTGATCATATACATAAACTGGCAAAGTCAAAAATAGCTTTTAAAAGCATACGGCCAGATTATCAGAAAATGTAGGGTCCGATCCTGTAAGCTGACCCAGAATCCTGCGCCCTCACAGTAGCCCCACTGATGCAGGGGAATGCTTGCAAAGATTGGCTTGCGGGACTGGGACCTTAATTACACTCTGGGAAGATTAATGGAGGAAGAATTTACATTTTACAATAATAAAGCTGGATTCCACATCAGATTTGGACAGGTGAAGTGGACAGGTACCATATTCTGCTGGCATCACCCAGCCTGTAGCTAACTATGTTAGGAGTATTGGTGATATTCACTAATATGAGTACTGAGAGTACCAGAAGATAGCTGGTGTGGAGGGAGAGGGGACTGGACTGGAAGCTACCCTAACATTGTGCTTCATGGATGGCTAATGTGGACCATTTTCACTCAGGATGTCAAACAACAAAATAAGCCACACACACCCCTCACCAAAGGTATCATCACATCTAAAGCTGACTAGACTGCCATTTATAAAGAAAGTGGGCGTATATTTCCAAGACAGTGTTTTTCTACATCATGGTATCCTAGTTCAGAAATCAATTGTTAACAGTGGTTGAGATGGGCTAACAGGAAGCACAATTTTGTAAATAAAGAAAAGAAATTATGAACATAAAAAAAAACTCATTTCCTTTTTTGCCCAAAGAAGATCCCATGGAAACTTTCTTGCTGCACACAATTTTTATGTAATACAGATTTTCATAGGCAGTGAAAGAAAACAAAAAGGTGCCTGCGAGGCAGGGTCAGTTGTCAGAGGGAATGATATGATTTATTGGAGCTTTCATAGCTGGGTCAGGTGGCACAGAGATATTTATAGCCCTCTACACAGCAGAACAGGTGGGCCTGGTGAATTAAGTTAATTTCACACAAATAATTAAGTAGATTTTCAGGGACATGAGAAGTAGAAGGAAACTGCCCATACAAATAAGGGTTGACAAACTGTCTCAATATAGTTGTGTCTAGTTAGTAGGTGACCTGTCTCTATAAGGCCCTGATTTATCGAAGCACTTAGACATGTACTTAAGTGCTTTCTTGAAGACTAAATGAGCCATTATAAAGAGGTTATATGATATTTCAATTATTGTTTTTAATTGTAAAATAACTTATTTTTAATGCTTCAAGTGCCCACATTAGTTAGGGAAGTGGTGTAGGTAGCTCTATAAATGAACAAAGCCTTAGCATAGAATGAGATAACCAGTATTTTAGAAACTAGACATCTTTATGTAACCACTTTATATTTTATTTAAAGCCACAACTCCTTTACTCCCACTCACTTTATTTTCTCTCTAATAAAGAAATCTTTTTTAAAGGAACAGTTGAATAGGGTAATAAAAACTAGTCAAATCAAAGATAATGAAGAGTTCTGCCTGAGAAATTAACTACCTATGCAATGTTTACTTTCACAAAATGTTCATGGACATTATTTTATACATTACCATTAAAGTTCAGGGAGCAAACACCAAGCTTCAATGCATGTGTTTTGTAATTAAGCAACGGCCAAGTAAACGAATAACAGAGCATATTTTTAAGTTTTTAAACCAGAGAGCATATTGAAGTTCCCTTGAAGTTCCTTTTTGTTAAAATGCTGAATTGTGGCATACCACACTACACAGCATCAGCTGCCGCAGGTTACAGTATGCTGTATACATCTGGAAGAACACTGGAAATATAAATTGATTCTACAGCAGCAAAATCTATTTTATTTATCGGAAGAAAGTTAAGAGGTGATTTGATCGAGGTCTAAGTACCATCATGGGGAAAACATTTCTGATAGTAGATGGCTCTTTAATCTAGTAGACAAAGGCATAACAAAATACAATGGTTTGAAGCTGAAACTAGACAAATTCAGACTTGAAATAGACAGTTAAAAAGAACAGTGAGGGTAATTAATCCTTGGAGCTGTGGTACCTGGGTGGGGGTGAGGGCATCTGGTCTGTGGCCTGACTTTTGGCCAGGCCAAACCTGAGTGACCCTGTGACCCCATGCACCAGGCTACAACACCACTCAAATCTGTCCCAGCCACCTGTTTGTCATGCACTGAAATCTGGTGCACAGGCTCATAGCATCCCTCAAGTTTGGCCCAGCTGTCCCTTATCATGACGGAAAAGTGGCCAGGCCAAATTTGAGGAGTGGCATTGCAGCATCACTGCAATGAGTGGTGCCGTGACATGGGTTGTCAATGCCACTCACTTAAATTTGGATGCACTGGGGAGGGTCAGGTTGCTGCTGGAAGGGAACACCTGAGAGATGAGGAGGGTTGTGCGGGGAAATATATGCCACCCCCTTTAAATAGTTCTCTGTAGCCCCTGTATTGGAGCAACTTCATGATGGATGCCTCGGATTCTCTGTCATTTGAAGTCTTTAATCAAAAGTGGATGTCTTGCTAGAAAGATAAGTTCTGGGTAAACCAAAAAGGATGAAGGAATCACTGGGTGAAATTATATGGCCTATGTTATACAAGGGATCAGACTAGATCATCCTATGTTATCTTTTGATCTTAATCTATGAATCACTCTGGCAGTGAAAGAGGACCCAAAAGTGGTTTAGAATACTCCCTAGACACAGGGCTCCACAAATAGTGGAGTGGGCATAATGGTTCTATACCAGCTCCCAAGTCCTGGCATGGGGACAGGTTGAGGGCATAGGGGACCCTGTGAAACAGAGTTAGAGAAGCCTTACATCAGGGGTCAGACAGGCCACTCTACCATCCAAGAATATAGGCAGTGCAAAAGAAACCTCTGTCTCCACTGCCATGAGTGCAGAAATGGAGTTACTGACAATTGGGCCTTCTCTTCTTGTAATAAAATAACAAATGGAACTACACTGTGTAAAGGTATTTTGGCTCCAGGGATATATAACTGCCCAATGGTGTACTATAGTACACTCACTTTCATTGGCAATGCATTCCTAGGACCTGACCAGGAGTGGTGCCAAGAAGGAGCAATCCTGGATAGATTTGGCATTGTTGATATAGGGCCTGCCTAAACAACCTTTCAAAACAAAAGCATCGAAATAAATATAATTTTAAAGGAGTTTAAAAAAAAATCAGGATATATTCTACAAAGATGCTTTTTAAAAAAAAATTAAGACAATGTAATAAATTAGCTGAGCTGACAGTATGCTTCTGAGTTTCTTCTTTCAGGTAATTTAAAAGGAGAAGAGAAAATAAGTTCCCTTTCCCTCCCTCCCTCCCCCCAATACTTTCCCCCTACAGAATGAACATATAGCAGTCCTGACCATTTGCTAATTTATGCTCATTTCAGCCTGTGGACAGCTGGTATTATAAAAGATCTCTAATTAGAAGTCGCCCCTGAAGTTATTCTAAATGCTGTGTGCAGCTTCCCAGAATTCAGAACAGGGAATCTAACATTTAGAAGCCTCTACTGTATTTTACACCAGGACAAGCTAGATCTGAGTTATAACCACCACAAAACTATTTATCGTTTCATTCAGGTACATTTTTAGACAAATGCTAAGTTTGCTCTTATATCTTACACTAACCAGTAGTATTGTATGAACACACTCCATTCACTATCAGACTGGCTGGAGAAATGCTACAGTTAAATTATAATATCAAATACTAGCAGTGAATCTCTACAGATGTGCAATATTATTTGTTTTGTGTAAACAGGGGCGGCTCTATGTATTTTGCCGCCCCAAGCACGGCAGTCAGGCGGCTTTTGGTGGTGCGCCTGCTGAGGTCTGCCGGCCCCACGGCTTCGCCGTACCCGCCACAGAATTGCTGCTGAAGGCTCCCTGACTGCCGCCCCCACAGCGACCGGCAGGCCATCCCCCGCGGCTTGCCGCCCCAAACACGCGTTTGGTGCGTGGGTGCCTTGAGCCTTGAGCCGCCCCTGCGTGTAAAGAATTCTTGATTCTGTAGTATTCATTTTGAGCCGTGTTCTGCTGCCCCTAGTCACGCTGACTAGTACCCTACTTCACCAGTAATAATTCTTAGTTTTGCTATAGTGCTTTTTTATCCATAGATCTCAAAAACACTTTACAAAAGAGGTAAATATTTTCCTCAACTGTAAAATGGGGATACTGAGGCACAAAGAGGTAAACTGACTGGCACAAGAGCCACAAATAGAATGAAAGCCCGAGTCTCAATGTGGTGTCCTATATGTTGAACCACAATGCCTCCCAGCTTCATTGATGCATTAAATTTAATTGGGATGGCCCAATGAAAGGCTCTCCTTAAACTAATTAAGGCTGGCAGAATGGGCCCTCAGAGATTATTTTAAGTGTTATAATCATGTCTGTGGATCAGATCCAAATAAACATTTGAAATCCAGATAAACTTTTGAAAACTTTCAATATGATTGAAATCTGCTTATAAAAAAATGTCAGGGCTGTCCGTGGATATGTTCAGGCTTTTATACAGTCTTGTGGGATTACTTATGTGCCATGGTCCAGGCCTAGCTCTTCACAAGGGCAAGCCACATGGCCTTTGGGTCTGGGACTAGGCCATCAGGCTGCAGCACACTGTTTCTCAGAGTGTGCTCTACTGCAAGTCCAAATGAGTTCAGACAGGGAACAACCACCCAATGAGTATTTGCAGTGACTCAGTAAAGTCTTTTCGAAACAAGTCAATATTTACTGGTGAACTGGAATATAGCATCTGGGGATCTTTAGGTTAGCATGAAAAAGCCAAGCTTAAAATGGAGTCTATTTAGGTGGAAACTGTCCCAATATTCTGTGCTCTCCTGGAATCCATCCTGACTCTGGTTCTGGGTCTGTGTTCCTGTATGTCTGTCAGGGCCACCCAGGGGAGAGGGGGGGGGAGGGCAAGTGGGGCAATTTGCCCCGGGCCCCACAGGGGCCCCCCATGAGATTTTTTTGGGGCCCCTGGAGCAGGATCCTTCATTCGCTCCGGGGCCCCGGAAAACTCTCGTGGGGCCCGGGCCCCTGGAGCTTCTTCCGCTCCAGGTCTTCGGTGGCAATTCCATGGCGGGGGGTCCATCTGCCCAGAGACCCGCCGCTGAAGTGCCGGGTCTTCGGCAGCAATTCGGTGGCGGGGGGGGCCAGACCCCCTGAATCCTCTGGGCGGCCTTGATGTCTGTAGCTTCACACATTCAGTCTCCTGACACCTTGTCCCTTTGTTCTCCTACTCAAGACTTCACAATCTGCTTCCCTGCAGAGACTTGGAGGAAGACAGCTTGCTCTTGGCTGCCCGTCAGTAAGAGATACTATTCAGTTGTTGGGTCTCCATTCATATGTGTTGACTCAGATCAGTTCTTGATTGTGCATTTGGGTCCAACCCATGCAGATCTATTGTGTATATGATCTCTAGCTATGCCTCATTCCCCATTTCTGCAGAATAGGAATCAACCCCCTTCACACTCAGTGTGTAGGCAAATTAAGTCTGCATATTGTTCATAAAAATATTACCTACAATTCACACACTCTAAAAAAGGGCAAAATTGGCAGCATGATGGATTAAATTCACGGTAAATAAAAGAAAGTTATTGTGCATTGGCTGAAATAATTTGAATTACATATGCATTTTGTTGAGTTCTAAATTAATTGCAAACTCTCATGAAAGACCTGGGGACAGCTCAGCATGTAGCGGCCATCCCAAAAGCAAAGTAAATGTTAGGATGCACACAAATGGAAGAGAAAATATAATGCCATTACTTTTACTCAGATCAATTCTCTGCTCTTCCTTAAAATACCATATTCATTTCTGTTAATCCCAGGTCATCTTCAAAACAGTTGAAACAGAAATTAAAATATGGATTTGAGAGTCATTTTGGAGGGTCCAATAATTAGTCACTAGCATCCACTATGCAATAAGGCTTCCAGGTCCTATTACTGAGTTTATTATTAGTTTCTATTAACAATAGAATCTGAAACATAGTCCAAAAAGGAAAAGAGCTTGAAGTGAAAAAAGTTCTTAAATCTATTTTAAAATTTGTGTTCATTATTCCATTCCCATTATGTATCACATATCTGAGCCAGATGCTAGAGTTTGGAACAGAGGGGATTACCAGGCCTTTATGATCTACTTTCCAAACAGAGTCCTGACTGGTTTGTGAACTTTTAAATCCCCCATACATGACTTATTCACATCCAGTACAATTTCTTGGCTGTGATGATCTCGAACGTATAAAGTTCAACCATCCAGGCTAATGATGTTGAATCCATCATCAATAACCTTCAGTCCATATCACCATATCATAATTCAGAACATAAAAAAGGCACTGCTGGCTCACTAGTGAGTACTGGCAAGAGTAGGCAGAGACGTGCCGAGATGCCTTGTCTTTCCTCCGGTTGAACCTAAAGAATGGTAATGAGCAATCACTCTTCTTTCCCACTGAGAACTCCTCAGAACTCATTTCTATCATTGCCCTTGTTTAACAGCTATGCGCCATTTTATCATTTCCCATAGCAGTGTCACAGTTTACAATATCATCAACATGCTAATGGCTCACAGCTCTACAGTGGGCCGGCTCTAGGCACCAGCAAAACAAGCAGGTGCTTGGGGCAGCACATTTGCAGGGAGCAGCATTCTGGCCATCCTTTTTTATTTGTTTGTTTGTTTTTTAAACTCACTTCCAACCCTCTCGCAATGCTGCAGAAGCGGAGAACCCATGGGACCCTGGGAGCTGTAGTTCCTTGCCTAGCTCCCTGCCTCTAGAGCCAGCCCTGGAGCAGGGAAAGAACTACATTTCCCAGCAATCCCTTGGCAGCTATCAACAGGAAAGGGAGGGGGAGAGAGTGAGGTAGCTGAGCCATGCTGCAGCTTGCTGTGAATGGAGAGCTGGCTGCTAGAACGGGGTGGCACTGTGAGTGGGGGACAAGTGTGCCCAGCCCAAGGAGTAGAAGGCTTTGCCCCAGATATCCCCTTCAGAAGACTTCCCCAGACTGGATTAGGGATTCTGGTGTGACCTCACCTTGCAGCCCCCAAAAGAAGGAATTGGGTGGATTAAAGGGACAGTGCACCTCTCTATCTGAAGCCTAGCAAGGGAGGTACGTGGATCCCACTAGAATTTAAAATGAAAAGTAAGGGAGGGGAGGCTCTGCTAGAGGACCTGGATAGCTTTAGTTACAGTACCAGGCACGTAGGAGGAATTCCACTTCTGAGCCATGGAAGCAGAAATTGACTTTTCCTTTCCAGATATAGCTAATATTCAGAAAGGGAATCCAGCACCTGCCTTCCAGATTTGAACACCCTCAAATTTCAGGAGTTCTCAAGCTCAGTTTGGGCAGCAGTTACTTCATTTCTCCCAAATCAAATATACTGATCCACTGTAACTTGCTGTAGAAAAAGTAGGATAAAATTGAGCAAGAAATGCTTCCCAGTGGTTATTAGGCCTGGAATTGCTATTTTCAACAGCCAGTGCCTTTTTTGTTTCGTTTAAAAGGAAGACAGTGATATTGCATTGGCAAATTCCCCATAGAAAGAAAGAGTGGAACAAAAGAATAATAAAGGCACCTCAACTTTTCCTCATTTATGTAGGACAGTCTTATAATATGCATCCAGACATCCTCCAATCACACAAGCTGAACATTGTTCCACTTTACTGCAGTTCTGTAACCATATGGGAACCAATCCTGTCTGTGTTCTGTGCACATCCAAAATTCCTGCTGAATGACCCGCCCTGGGAGCAAGTTACCAGTGACGGTAGATCCCTTTTCCCCATCTCCATCCACTATTTTCCCTCTCTTCATCCTCCATCCCTCTCTCTCTCCCTCCCTCCAAGTATAATCAACACTGGTCAAACAGCATGGACCCAGTGACTGTTTTCCTTCTGTTTTCCTTTCCTATCACCTCAGATAGACCAACCCAACCATGACTGATATTTTGTCAGCTGTGTTGAAGTCCTTCTAGGTCCCTCACTCTGCAGTACCAGCTGATTTATTTCACATTCAAGGATTCTAGGACTTCCATTGTTCAAAAGCATCCGAGAATGCACTGCATATTTCTAACCCCAGAGAATCCCTTGAGATATAAAGATTATTCTCAGGATAGGCCTTCAGTTTCTGTCAGATTTGTCAATAACCTATTTTGCAGAGCATGAAAAGTTGGAGGCAGTGCAGACCTTGTACATGGGATACTAATGGGATTTGAAACAATTCAAACCTTCACACGGGAACACGTTTGGGACCAGTACTTTTATCGCTAGCAAAAAATTATAAAATTAGCAGAAAAACTAGGCAGTGAATTAAGAAACAATGCTCCAATAGCTTTAAGTGAGTGTCATGTCTTATTTGTACAGGTAGATCCATAATCTAATGTTTCTTTTCATTTAACCAAAGTAGCAAAGCTGCTAAAATTAGGTATTTCTAGAACTGGACTGAATGTTAGCCACATCACGTGTGAAGGGGGCAGATTCACCACTAGAGTGTCTCCTTGTAGCCAGGCATAGCATAACAGCTCTCTTCCTACCTGGTCCTCTGCCTCGTTCTGCAACTCAGCCCTCTGGTCAGGTCATGATTTAAGTCCCCCCTTCTGGGGTGAACAGAAAGTCCAACACAGCAACATCTAAGACCTTATATCAGGCCCTTGGCCCAACTCTTGTCCACAGTGCCCCACCTCCCTTTCCTCAGGGTTCTTCATTGTCCTTGTCACTTTCTCCAGCCTCACACCTCCATAGCTGTTAGGGGAACCTGGCCCTCCCACTACATCAGATTCCAGCCCAGGGACTCTATGACCAGCAGCCACAGTGTGCTCAGTCCAACTCCCTGCCACTGTTTCTCTGAGCAGCCCCTCTTCATTATAACTGCTCTAGGTTAACCCTTCTTTAAGGGCCAGGACACTCAGGGCTCTCTCCTGGATTTCCCCTAGCAAACTTCCAAACAAAACATATAAACATAAACCCAACTTCTTCCTTTCCTTGGGCTTGCATTCTCATCCCCCTTCTAGTGTCCCTTACTTTGTTTCTTAATGAACACCCCTCATGGTTCTCTCCATGGAAGTCCAGATCCTGCCTTTCTTTCCATGTGCACAGCCAAAGCCTGTTTCAACCCAGTGGCTATTCTATCCTGAAAATGTTTACAACTCATCTGGTGGCTTTCTAGCCTTCTCTACTCAGACTACGTTCTCACAGCTTATTGTGCCTTGGGTTTTCTGCTCTTGTCCCAGAAAGCAATTGCCAGGCTCCTCACTCTCTAACTGTAACCCCCTTCTGCTCCAGACTTCCTTTCTTTATACTAACAATCCAGCTCTCCCAGCTGGGCTTCATCATCAATTAAGCCTGGCCCACTGTCTCAGTGCAGCCAGGTACTATAATTAGCTTCTCAGGTGCACAGGGCCATCAAATCATATTTGAAATAAACATTTTCACTGCTCTGTTTCTTAATTTAAATCTTTAATGACACAATGTGTCTGAACAAGTTGTTACATTTCTTGTAGATGATGCATTATAGAACTGATTGGGGGGGGGGGGGGGGGAAGGGTGAGACCACAATCACACTTATACCAGTGAAAATGCTTTTTCACTATTTTTAGTAGGAGTAGACAAAAATCCATTTTCATCTGAAGCCTTTTAGCCATTACCATCAAAATTGAGTTTTGGGTAATGAAAAATTACTTTCCCCTATTGAAATCAGATTTTTTATTCCGTCTGCAGGTGAAGGTCAAAGTTGAAATGCACCTTGCTGTGTAATGAAGACATAATAAAAAATGTGAAGTCATTAAAGAGAAAGTGAATGATTGCAGGCACTATAACGAATGCCCTGTTTACTCCACAGATTGCATTACATCACAGAAAGCTAAGCTAGAGGGACATGCCATTCTTGCCTACTTCAGACGCTGGTTCTGCTGTATCCTGGGTACTATTGTCCAAGAAAATAGTATTTGATGAGCAACCTGGTGTCAGACAGAGCTGGTTGTTGGCCCAAAAAAGCCACTAGTATTATTAAACAAATACAAAAGGCTCATTCTACCTTCCTTCACCAGCACAAAAGAAAAACCTGGTGAAAGCAAATCCCTTATTGTAAATGTATACACATATTGAGCTTTTCAAATGTCTCTGCCTGCTTACTAACAGCAAAAGACAGACACATCCATCCCCATTGCGGAGGATCTAATAAGAACTCCGAATGGAGGAGAGAGTAGTTGTTAGGCTGGTAGCTTAAAACATTGAAGGACAGATACTCAGCTGATGTCAATGGATGTAGCCCCACTGACTTCAGTGGACATATGTTCATTTAAACAAACTGAGAATGTGCCCCAGGTCTGTGTGGAAACAAGGAGAACACAATTTTTAAAAAAATGTAATGGCAGATCCTCTGCAACAATCTGGCTAGCTAGCACATATGTATATTTGCAAAGATATATAAGTTCTAGCTAGCCAGATTGCCACAGAAGCTCCTCCACCATATATCACAAAAAAGAACTAGAAAATAATTGACTATATCTATATATACATTATAGAGCTATGTATATCTTAATATACATTTAGCTGCAGTACAGACCATGGGCCATATTTTGTTCTTAGTTACACACTACGTATTGTAAAATTACACTAAAACCATTTACACTAAAACCAGGGGACAACTGGATCAAATGGAATTATTCCTAGCTTAGTCTGATAGAACTCAGATAAAAATCTGGACATGCGAGTACAGATCAGTTACTTGATTTAAAGTGGGTTGGCAAGGGATTTGAGAAAAATTTAACTTTACAGCATAGTTCGTCATGTGTTCTCCTTTCACTGCTTATGTCTTATTTCCCATTCATGCTTTTGTTTTTTTAATCTCTCCTCATCTAGTAGTGGTTATTAAGTGTTGATAGGACCACGTTGTATTTATGCATAGGTAGTTATTTTTTGTAATTAATTCTATTGGCAAAACCTTGCCATAATTGTTTGGGCAATGGATACATTCCATATTAACAAACCATCCCTGAAGCAATTTATTTGATACCATTTCCAGTGTGTACAAGGAAGAATTGAATATTTGGATTCTGGCCCAACTAAAATGTAGCATATTTGAAATATGTTCCTCATGCTTTCCCACGTAAATTTGATTTGCACCTAGGAAAAATACACTATGTTCAGATTTAATACCTACTCTAACTTTAGGCAACAAGGTTTTCTCCTGGCCCCCATTGAAATCCATGGTAAAACTCCCATTGCAACTTGGCCCTAATACCTGCTTACATCCTTTATTCCATTTAGGAAAAAAAAAATCATGATAAAAATATATTGAATCTAAATTTGGGCCCAATTCTGCAAATCTTGGCACAAACCATTAGTCCTTACTCACATTAACAATACTTAGCTCTTATATGTCACTCTGCCTCATTTCTCAAAGAATTATGTGTCACTATTCCCCATTTTACAAATGGGGACACAGAGGCACGGAGGTGAAGTGACTTGCTCGAAAGCACAACAGGACAGTGACAGAGTCATTCACTCTTGTGCTATATCTTTGGAGTACTTTGCCTCCCCAGCGAAGTCTGTGACATTGCTCACCTGACTAAGCATTTGCAGAATCCAGCTCTCGGGACTGTGGTATGGATCTCTAACTCCTGACAGATGACAGGACTCTCTGCAGAAACACAGATCCCTTTGCAGGACCTGAGCCTTAGTTTGTATATTTCTTTCCTATCCAGGGTACAACCATAGACTGTGGGCATCTCCTTATCACATTAATTTGGAATGCAAGGTGGAATGTCAGATGAAGGGCTTGGGTTTTATTAATAGCCTTGGGCCAGACTGTGAGTTGTCCTGTGGGTACACAGAAGGCAGTATGCCAGAAGTCCCCTATTTTGTCCCCCTGGGCAAAGATCGATCACAGGCATGGTGCCTATCCTTGGGGGGCACAAGGACAGTTTCCAATGAACACCTTGAAGAGAGTGGGGAGAAGGTTGGGCCATGACCTTGATGCTGCCACATCCACCCTCCCAATCAGAGAGTTGGCCCTCTGGGAGTAGGCTGCATCATCTTCGATATGGCACAACCTACACATTCCTCCTGGGCATGAGGCTGTTTGGGAAGGACCTTAGGGAGGCTGGTTCTGAACTGTCCTGTATTGGCACTAGTGGATATATATTTTTTCTTCCCTGGTAACAGAGGATGTAAGGCAGTGGGAGAAGTCTTTACTTTTAGTAATTGTTCAGTCTGGATGTTCCAGCAAACAGATTTTGTCAGGGTTGTCTATACCAAACATTCATGAAAGACATACTACGTATCAGGTAAAAGAGGTTTCTTAAACTTGATTCCATGCTCCCCATTTGTAGTAAATACGTTTCCTTTTCTGAATAATTAAACCAGCCTTTTAAAAACATCTCATTTTCTTCTAAAGGTTGTTTTATTACTATCTGTAGAAATAGCAAGAGCAATTTTTGTTTTATAAAATCTCATAGGTAGGACTAAGCAACTCTTTCAGGCTCTCGTTCCTGTGCTACACAGAACGGATCATGCAGGGCCACAGAGGTTGTCAGTGGTCCAATCCTTGCTTGTTCACCTAAAAGTTTTGACATCCAAATCCATGTATCAGGTTTGTGCCTCAGGTTCTACACATGCTATTGGTACCCCTTAGCATCAGGAGTCCCAAAGGAACTGACATGATCACTCTCAGAAGTGCCGAGGGGGATTTTTCTTTATTCTTTATTTTAAGCAGAGAAAAAGGAAGCAGGAATCTTGCATCATAGAGACCCTCAATTCAATTCACCCCATCCTTTTATCTCACTATGAAGACACCCATCTGTCTTAGAAGCAACAGAGGACCTCTACCCACCATATCTGTAGATAAGGTCTGTGTGTCAGCCACGGTTAAAAAAAAAAAAAAAAGTTTCCTTTTAAAAAAGCCATTCAAGGGAAAAGGAAGCTGCCTCCTCATCAGAGAACATGGATTTAGAAAGAGCATCCCTGGTGTTTGCTAAACCTTCTAAGTAGCATAGGAGCAATGCCAAATCTTCCCTAGGCTTAGACTCATTTTCCTCTTTATTTTTATGTCCCATTATCAGTCAGAGCAAATGTAATTGTAGGAAGGATAAAAACAGGAAAGGGCAAGTTAAGAGAAAAAAAAGTAGAAAAGTTTTTTTTCCAGGTTCCTTCTCTGGGAATTAACTTCTGGAGGAGTTAGTCTCAGGCCAGAATGTTCCAGTGATAAGTTTTTCCATCCAGAATATTTTGACTAGATAGATTGCTTGTTTATGCAGCTACGCTTATTAAGGTACTCCCATGCAAGTAATATAACAACCTTGACAGAATGATGTAATGGGATCTAAAATCTCTCCTTAGATCAAGTTAGATTATACTTCCTCCTGGGTTTGGATTTACTAAATTATTGCTAATATGGATTTAAGGTACACTTACACTATATGATAATTCCTTTGTTAGAGCAATTTCTGGTCCAATAAAGGATACTGATTCCTTCAAAAGGGGAATTTCTTTCCTAAAGACCCAGGTGACAACTTTTAGGAAAAAAATCTCCTGGATTCACCTTCTTTATTGTTGACACATTTCTGGATTCTGTGTAGGTCTGGCGTAGAGTCAGCAAGTCTTTAAAAAATTACCATTGCCAATTAGATTAAGTTGTATGAAATGCAAGATATAAAACAAAGGACATTTCTATTCTGGATTATACTGTGCTTCATTCTACCAGGTGCTTCCTAACATCCTCAGGGAAAGAGTAAGTACATCCGCTGAAGGAATTTGTGAGGCAGCATAGGGAGCAAATCCTCATATGTTGATGAGGTGGTTGTGGGTTGTTGTTTTGGGGGTTTTTTTGAGATTCACAAACTGACTTCCTCTGGCATACATTGGTAGACACATTTCTTCTTTAATCAAGGCAAATGTAAATGTACAGGCACATAAAACATCAGATAAATGAAGTGTGTTTCCCACCTTCTCTTTATTGATTTCTGCACTGGCACTCCCATCCCACTGCTTTAGATTGCTGTCCATACTCTTGTCAGAGAGAAAGAACATTTCCTTTTCCCTTCCCTGATAAAATCCATAGGCATAGGCAGTAATCCAACCCCATCCTTTTCTTTGGATTCACTTAAGGAATACTTACTTTTCTCTTTTTAAAAAGGAGTATGCACCATAACACTCTGTGAACGAGAGAATTCCTGGATTAAATTCTATGGCCTGTGTTATGCAGGAAGTCAGACTAGATGATCATAATGGTCCTTTCTCTCTCTGGCCTTAACATCTATGAATCATTAGGCTTGACTGGAATGGTCTTCAGGAGATTATTCTCCTAATTTTCACTGATATAATGTAGCACATCTTTCTGACTGCAATAAAATCCTCCTTACGCTCAAACTGGATTGGCCACATGTATATTGTTGTGATTTATTCAAATATTTATAATCGTTCATTCATGTTAATGATATACATATATCAGGTAATTACAGCTGCCCATGTTGTAAGAGACGAAGTTACTGGCACTCTGGCTCCTTTCCTTTTTCAGCTTGGCTACCGCCTCTATATCTCTGATGCATGAAATCCCATCCATTAGGATTTCTAGCTGTGCTATCAGAGACAGAACATGATCAGGAAAGGAATACACATTCTTTTGCTTCTTTTCTTGCTCTTCTCTAAATTAATATGGTTAGTGTTTTGTTTTGTTTTTAATTAATAATCCAGATTGGACCACTCTACTTCAGAAGAGGCCTAACCGGTACTGGTCAGAGCAAAGTAGCAATTCCTAATACTTTTCTAAATTACATTGGTGTAAATCCAGAAAAAAACCCTCCAGTGACTGTAAGTTACTCTGGATTTACACAACTGTATCTGATGTAAAATTAATGGGTAAAATTCTTCTGTGTGATATGCTTGTAATTACAGCTTGTTTGACATTTATTATTATAGTTGCCTTTTTGTAACACTGCATTTTTTCTTATATTCAGTTCAGCACTCACTATAACTCTCAGACAATCTCATTTTATGATAAAATTACCAGCTGAGAAACAAAAAGAAACAACATATAATGAATACTATTATCATTTATTTTCAAGCATACCATACCAAAAAATCAGAGATAACAATTCATTTGTATCTTTTCTGTTTTTAGGAAGATTTTACATAACATTTCTTGTGTAACTATTACAGCTTAAAATAAACTTAAAACATCTTCAGGCTTACCAACACTGCTATCACTTAAGTTATTTCCCCATCTCTTCCTGGATCTTGCATTTCAATCATCATTATATAGGCTTTGTTGATTCAATATTGTCTTTTATGCCATCAGTTTATAAAGCCTTATTAAAGTTTAATGAAGATGTGAAATTGGATAATATTTGCATGTAAAATAAATCTGTAGTCTAAGCAATATAAAGTATCTATAATCATCATAAAAAGCAGTAAAAAGAGAATAAAGACAAGGGGAGGCAAATTTATATACAAACTCCTCCAGGAAATCAACTACCAAGGGTTCACTAGCCATAATCACTTAGCTTATAAACATTTATTGAGTACAATTTCCATTTATATAATCAATTTCTTTCTGCTTTAATAATCAAATATTCTTTGAATATGAAGTACTCTAACTCTTGGAAATAAATAAAATTTAGGACACGGAGTATAGCTCTAAAATAGGACGACTATGGATCAACTACAATGAATGGGTAAAGTGTATGTGTGGGGAGGAGGGAGGGAGGAGGAAAATTGTACTAAAATGTTCATGTTATGGGATGGCAAGAAGGAAAATGCCAGATGAAGGCATATGTTTTTTTGCTTCTGTACTGTCTATAGGAGATCTAAGCAATTTAAGAGATAATTTATTCTGGATCAAAGCCATCCTACTTGAAGTCTCTCTGCCGGCAGATCTGTTTTTACACTAACAAATTATTTCTCATTTCTGAGAGATTCTGGGGAGATGTGTATCATTATACATACTCTAGCCGGGTTTTATGTTCCATAGAGGAGCTTCAAAATGCAGTAGGTGATTACTTAAAGACCATGGAAACATTTTGACAGTCAGAGCCAGTTCAGAAAAATCTCTGATTCTCTGAACATAGATAAAGCTGCAATCATTATTTGCATAGATTTTAAACATAAATTACACCTTCTCTAGGTTAAAAAAAAAAGGGAGGATGGCATGTCCTCAATGAACTGACACTAGAACTGAGCAAATGCTGAAGAATATTTTGTGAATATTTATTTGAATTTTTAAACAAATTTGCTTTGAATTCATTTCCACACCTTTTTGTGTTTGCTCCTGACACTTATTCTAGTAAATTAATTACTAGCAGGAATGATTGCTGAAGCAGTGGATTTTAAGCAAATACTACTGTATATTAAATGAAAGTGGATTTTGAATTCATATTTGTGAGTATAGCCATCAGCAACCTAATTCTTGGGGTTGCTCCCACACAATCAATTAACAGAAACATGCTATGTGACTCACACCTTGAATTCCCAACATAAAAATCTCCCAAGAAATTGTTCATGAACAAGTCATAGCCAATGACAAATTCATATTTGTGAGTATAGCCATCAGCAACCTAATTCTTGGGGTTGCTCCCACACAATCAATTAACAGAAACTTGCTATGTGACTCACACCTTGAATTCCCAATATAAAAAGCTCCAAGAAATTGTTCACGAACAAGTCATAGCCAATGACGTAGTTGCAGAAATTATTTGCTCAGTCATTTTGGATAATAAATATATGTGGAAAAAATGCAGTCTGTTCTTGGACTATCTGTAAATAGAATAGGAGATGAAATTCATTATTCATTTTTGAAATATATGCACAGCTTTAGATTCCAGGCACAGGGGTTGGGGCAGGAATGGTAGTATCAGATACATCTAAGTGCTCAAGCTGGTATTTCCTGAAGGGATTCCTCAGTGTCCCAATAAAACAGGAACAGTTTTCCTTTACCCTTACATTTTAAATGGGAATTTATAAAATTGATAACTACCAGTGCTGCCCCAACATGCCTTAACACTGATTTCAATGTTCCCATTTCACCGCCTTTAAAGATGAGTGAGTCATTAAATTGTCATATACATTCAGTCCTTTGCGCCTCCACAGAGGTTTCAAACAAGGGTAGGTGCCATTGAGTTGAAAGCACTGAATATCTTGCAAGATTGGACCCAGATGAAGCAAATACACACTCACAGTATAATTTTGATTCTCTTCATGCTTTTTTGTATGTAGTGTTGCTTTGTATACAAGTGCACAGTAAAAGCTCTGTCTGCGTCATATCTGTATTTAAGAGTGTACCCTCTGAATGCACTTCTTGGATGCATGCTACTGAACCGTTAGAAGTATTAAATGCTGCATGCAGACTGCTGCTGCTCCACACTCTCTGCAGACACAGGGAAGATCCCTCCACGGATCTGGCTACATTCTAAATAGAGCATCCAGTGAGTGAACCTTTGGCAGGTCTTTCCTAATGGGAGGCCTGATTTATAGAAGTTGGAAGATGGTGGCCCCTCAGTACATAGTGAAACCATTGGCTTAGAACTAGAAAATACAAGTCTGCAAGGAGAGTTTAGTCTGGAGCATCCCTGAAGTATCCACATGTTTATATTGACAAACACTGATTAGACACAGTGTTCAGAAGCCTGTGAGAAGTTTGTTTGAAAATATTCCATACTCATCAACCAATCAGTATGAATTTCTAAATTAAAGTCCAGTGATTAACTGGAAAACATTATTCAGTCTCAAAAACATTTGGTGCCAGATCATGCCTTGACCCTGCATGGTTGTACAAGATGGGAAAAGTCACAAGGAGACTCCTTCCCTTGTGTCCTGTGCAGAAGCCAGGAACAAGGGGTTGAGTTGATGGGGCTAAGACCCCCATATTTTTCTCTGCATTGGTTAACAGCCAACTTCAAGTGTGGGAGGGGAGAGGGAGAAGAGGGGAGGGGGTTGAAATGGTTGTGGGTGAAAACAAAGTCACAAAGCTCAGCCAGTAGACAGAGACAAACATCTAGAAAATCTCTATCAAGTATTCTTAAAACTACAATACCCACTTGTGGAAGTGAGGAAACAGATTGACAGAGCGAGACGGGTACCCAGAAATCACCTACTACTGGACAGGCCCAACAAGGAAAATAATAGAACACTCCTGGCCATCACATACAGCCCCCAGCTAAAAGCTTTCCAGCTCATCATCAACGATCTACAACCTATCCTAGAAAATGATCCCCCACTCTCACAGGCCTTGGGAGGCAGGCCAATCCTCGCTTACAGACAGCCCACCCAACCTGAAGCAAATACTCACCAGCAACTACACACCACACCATAGAAACAGTAACCCAGGAACCAATCCCTGTAACAAACCCTGTTTTCTCTGTCCCCATATCTACTCTAGCGACACCATCATAGGACCCAGCAACACTATCAGAGGCTCATTCACCTGCACATCTACCAATGTGATATATGCCATCATGTGCACGCAATGCCCCTCTGCCCTGTACATTGGCCAAACCAGACAGTCTCTACGTAAAAGGATAAATGGACACAAATCAGACATCAGGAATGGTAACATACAAAAGTCTGTTGGAGAGCACTTCAATCTCCCTGGACACTCAATAACTGATTTATAAGTAGCCATTCTTCAACAAAAAAACTTCAAAAACAGACTTCAAAGAGAAACTGCTGAGCTACAATTCATTTGCAAACTTAACACCATCAATTTTAGGCTTGAACAGGGACTGGGAGTGGCTGGCTCACTACAGAAGCAATTTTCCCTCTTTTGTTATTGACACCTCCTCATCAATTATTGGGAGTGGACAACATCCACCCTGACTAAATTGGCCTTCAACGTTGGTTTTCCACTTGCAAGGTAACTCCCTTCTCTTCATGTGCCAATATATATTTATGCCTGAATCTGTAATTTTCACTCCATGCATTTGAAGAAGTGGGTTTTTTACCCACAAAAGCTTATGCCCAAATAAATCTGTTTGTTTATGGTGCCACCAGACTACTGGTTAAAACAGAAACATGTTATTTAAATTGCAGCATCAGTACAATGTGGTCCTATCCTCTTAAACCTAGAATAAGCTTACCTTAATTATTCATTCTCCTAAATTAAAATTCAACTGGTACTGAAGGCATCTCCTTGCAGTACTCTTGTTTCTAACTACATTCATGACTTCTTTTAACTATTCTGCTCACAGCACTTTTTGTTACAAGCTGCTGGTATTTGGTACTTAAAATTTTCAGCAGAACTCCTTTGAGATCTCTTCACAAAAGACATCTCATGTTTAATTTCTTGCTACATCTTGATCAGATAGATCAGAAAATGTACATTGTCATTCAGAATCATAAAATAGTTTTAGACAAGGGAAACCAAAAACAAAAGTACTGTAACTTGCACAGTGGAAGTAACCTTCTTGCAATTGTATGTAGAATTCATTATTTGCTTCGTGATTTCTCTTCCGGGTTAAATTCTCCCATGTTATAATAGCAGAACAATTATATTACCTCTCTTTCTCTCTCTCTTCACCTGAGTTTTAAAACAACTGGTCTCCGACATTCCTTTGAATTATTGACCTTCACTACATGAAGAAAAATTAAAGTGAAAATGGGACATATGAATGTGCTATTTCAGTGAGGTGCAGCCTTTTTTTTTTTTTAACACGTCCTCATTACTTTAATGTTTATGTATTAGGGTTGCTCTTTCTGCTACCTTTTGGTAACTCCCTTTTCCTTTCTTATGTAATTAAGTGGACTACTGAAGAGAGAGAAGGGTCTTATATTGTTGAATGTTGGTCAAAGACTCCACTGGGCCTTCAAGAGCAGTCCTGCAATGAAGGGCAGAAGCCTACCATCTTGGGGAAGTTCTGGCAAATTCATAACTCCTCAGATCTTCTAGAGAGTTCAGACTCTGCCCCAATCTTTTAGACAATACACCTATCCCCACCAACCTCCCCCCCACACACACACACTTGAAGTTGGCTCTGTTAACCAATGCAGAGAAAAATATGGGGGTCTTGGCCCCATCAACTCAACCCCTTGTTCCTGGCTTCTGCATAGGACACAAGGGAAGGAGTCTCCTTGTGACTTTTCCCCCCTTGTGCAGCCATGCAGGGTCAAGGCATGATCTGGAACCAAATATCTAGTTCTAAGCTAATGGTTTCAATGGTTTCACTAAGTACTGAGAGGCCACCATCTTTCAACTTCTATAAATCAGGCCTCCCATTAGGAAAGACCTGCCAAAGACCTGCAAAAGATTCACTCACTGGATGCTCTATTTAGAATGTAGCCAGATCTGCAGAGGGATTTGCCCTATGTCTGCAGAGAGTATGGAGCAGCAGCAGTCTGCATGCAGCATTTAATACTTCTGATGGTTCAGTAGCATGCATCCAAGAAGCGTATTCAGAGAGTACACTCTTAAATACAGATATCAGGCAGACAGAGCTTTTACTGTGCACTTGTATACAAAGCAACACTATATACAAAAAAGCATGAAGAGAATCAAAATTATACTGCGTGTGTATTTGCTTCATCTGGGTCCAATCCTGCAAGATATTCAGTGCTTTCAACTAAATGGCGTCTACCCTTGTTTGAAACCTCTGTAGAGGAGCAAAAGACTGATTGTATATGAAGATTTAATGACTCACTCATCTTTAAAGGTGGTGGAATGGGAACATTGAAATCAGTGTTAAGGCACGTTGGTGCAGCATTGGTAGTTATCAATTTTATAAATTCCCATTTAAAATGTAAGGGTAAAGGAAAACTGTTCCTGTTTTATTGGGACACTGAGGAATCCCTTCAGGAAATGCTAGCTTGAGCACTTTGTGGATGCAGACTAACACAGCTACCCTTCTGATACTTTGTTTCTATTATATTAGCTTAATGAATCTTATTTCAGTTTTAAAGTCACAACGCATACCCCTTTTAATACACCATGCAGCGTATGATAGTTTGAAAGAGTTAAAGCTATTTTCTTTGATGACTTGGTTTTTAGAGGACCCTCACAGGGCCTCAAATGTCATGTAAATTCTAGAAATGGTTCATAGGCCTTCATAGACTTCTGTACAGAGGTGAATTTCATCCTAAATTCATAGCCAGACAATTGCATGCAACACTGGATGTGTGGACACACAATCTGCATGTCCACACAACTAGACTGACAATGATTTACTCTTGTACATTAAAAGAGTAGAGATTTGCAGAAAGGTTTGCTGTCAATTAACACATGTGCAGAGTAGGTTTCTCCCTCTGTCACCATGAACTTCCTGGTAGCTATGTTCCACTGCAGCCATAAACATGTAAATGAATAGAGGCATCATCATGAGCGTATGAAACAGGACTTTCACAAGAGCTGAGTGTAGACTATGAAACTCACTCCCTCAAGGAAAAAAAAAAAAACATCACCACATTGAGAACTAAATGCAAAACTTATCTCCGACGTGGCTTTTTTCTCAATATAAGTCTCCCCATAAAAAACACTATATTGGCCAAAAACCAAACAAACAAACCAATCCAAAGCTAGCTCAAACTATGGTCTCCTATAGGCTGTCAAGGAAGAAAAAAAAAAGGAGATTTTTATTTTCATTATTAAATAATGGCGAGGTCAGATATTATTGGTGTTCATGAATCTACAAATACCTAGATAGAGGCTGTCCTCATTGGTGAGGCAGGCAGGCAGTGGAGGAAGAGTGGGAGAGAGTCAAAAGGAGACCAGCTTGGACATGTAGGCAGGGGCATGCATGATGTAGCCCTTGAAAGCAAGGACAAGAAAGGTCAGTTTGAGGCATTTCACAAACCAAGGGATCTTTTGTTCTTATGATGGCTATTTAGATCCCGAATTTTTGGAAAAGGGACTGTTGTCATTCCTCACTAGCACGGTGTTGATTATATATAAATAATAATAACAGTACTGCTAATGAACAGCTATTAGTGTGAAGTGCTTGCATTTTCTCGGTTGGATTACTAGCCAAAGATTTCAAACTGAATTTATTAATTGCTGCACATCCTATTATATTGTAGTATAAATAGCAAACAGAGCCAATTCTTACTGTTAAACCTGTGCACACTTTGATAGGGTTGCATAGGGCTTCAGTCAGTGCAGAATTTGACCCAATAAGTTGTGAATAAAGTAAACATGAAATATGTTTTGGTTTTTGTTATTTTTATATTGTTCATTTATATCAATCCAAAATATTTAACCCATTAAATATTTAAAATGATTCATTTGAAAAAAAAAGGGGGTGTTTCAAGTAGGGTGACTAGATGTCCCGGTTTTATAGGGACAGTTCCGATATTTGGGGCTTTTTCTTATATAGGCTCCTATTACCCCCCACCTCTGTCCGATTTTTCACACTTGCTGTCTGGTCACCCTAGTTTAAAGATATATAAGGACTATTCAAAGAGTTTTGCACATAAAGCAAAACTTTGGTTTCTTGATGATTTCAGACAGGGGTATATAACGTTTGTTTGACATGGGCTTTGTCTGGATCAGCTGGGGAAAGTATGCTCCCCTCCCATTCTTGTATGCATTTTTCCCCTTATGGTCTTGATGACAGGACGTCTGGGCTAATAAATGGGGTACAAGGGTGTAGCAAAGCCTATTAGTTCCCACACAATTAATGGGCAAGTTTATAAGCCCATCACCCTGTCTTAGGGGCCATTCTGAGAGGGAAGAAAAAAAACCTCCCTACCCCTCTTGTGGAATATGAGGGTTTGTGGCCTAGCTGTGAGCATCTCACTAGTTATAGTGAGGGTCTGGGAAGGAATTTTTCACTCATTGCCAGATTGGAGTGAATAGGGTGGGTTTTTTAACTTTCCTCTCAGCATCCCAGAGATCTGGTGTGTAGATTAGGTTATAAAATTTGTTCTGTTGGCCAGTGCATGAATTCATTCACTAGGGGGTCTGGTTTTACTGGAATGGGAAGTCGGCTCCTAATGATTGGTACAGCAAAGGAGACAACCCCTTCTTCCCCACTCCCTTAACTCTCACACGAGGTAGTTGTCAGATGTGCCTTAGTAAAATTGTGACCTGCTTAAACTACATTCCTGTTGTCTTCTTGTCCAGGACAGTAGGGTAATGTTTGAAAGAATTTTTAGAAAATACTCAAAATACCAATTGCAGTTCAAATCCTGAATTAGTAAAATTGCCTACAATCTTGTTTAATTTGTGATCTGTGCTGTGTTTTGGGGTAGAGAAGTTTTTAAAGGTTTTTTAGTCAATTTTAAAAATAGAGAGATGGTGGGTTGAGGGATGGTCTACCTCATTTGCTTCTAATTTCTTATCATTTTGGTGTTAGTATATTACACAAAAAAATGGAAGGGGAATAAGTAGAAGAAAAAAAAGTAGGGATTAGTCCAGTTGAAATGGGATTTAGATTACAAGAGAACCATACATCTACTTGTTTTTTATAGTCTGTTCCTACAGAATTACTAAATAAAAGCAGGTAAGGCAAACTTCTGGGTGAAGGGGGAGGAAAACACACTTTTGCTGTTATTGTATGAGGACCAAAATTCTTTTCAAGAACAGATCCTGACACCAATCACAGCTTGAATACCCAGACTTAAAATATACCTCTGAACCAGGGGTCAGCAACGTTCGGCACGCGGCTCGCCAGGGTAAGCACCCTGGCGGGCCGGGCCAATTTTATTTACCTGCTGACGTGGCAGGTTCGGCCGATCGCGGCCCCCACTGGCCGCGGTTCACCGTCCCGGGCCAATGGGGGCAGCAAGAAGCGGCGCGGGCGAGCATGTGCTGGCCGCGGCTTCTCGCTGCCCCCATTGGCCCGGGACGGCGAACCGCGGCCAGTGGGGGCCGCGATCGGCCGAACCTGCCACGTCAGCAGGTAAATAAAACTGGCCTGGCCTGCCAGGGTGCTTACCCTGGTGAGCAGCGTGCCGAACGTTGTCGACCCCTGCTCTGAACCAAACATTTGAGAAGTATGGCTGGAAACGTAACAAAAACCTTCTGCCACAAACAACCACCTTTGCTGAAGAAGTGCAGGCTGAATTACATGGCTGCCTACATATGAATTTTATTTTTCATGTTGCCCAAGGTTTCTGTAAAAAATTTCATTCCTTTAAAATCCTGACTCTAAATCAATAAAAAACAAAACAAAACAAAAAAAGATAGAGGAAGGAACAAACTTGCAGTTATAGGCAATAGAAAGACATAGGGGCTACTTGTGGGCTTCTAAACATATGGCACAGCACTGCAAAAATGCCATGACAATTTACCAGGCAGAAAGTACATTCAAATATTTTTTACTACAATGATTGATAATGAAAAAAAAAAAAAAAAAGATATTCTACTCATTTGGTATGAAATGGTGAGCGGGGAGCAGAATTTTCGAAGGCGGATCTAACACTATTCAAAATAGTTCAGTGGTTCTCAAACTTTTGCACTGGTGACCCCTTTCACATAGCAAGCCTCTGAGTGCGACCCCCCACCCTTATAAATTAAAAACACTTTTTTATATATTTAACACCATTATAAATGCTGGAGGCAAAGCTGGGTTTGGGGTGGAAGCTGACAGCTCGTGACCCCCCCCATGTAATAACCTCGCGACCCCCAGTTTGAGAACCCCTAGTTTAGATGGTCACTGCTTATTGCTATCAAGAAAAAGCTCTAGAAAATTGATTACCAATTACAATTTCTGACAGGCTGACAGAACATCATGTAACAATTAGGTGGCGCAGTTGGTCATCTCAAAATAGTACATCTCAAAGGCGGACACTGGGAAAGGGCAAGTCAATCTGGATAAAATAAGGACATCCAACCATCAAAAATGGAAAATGAAATCAGACCGCACAATTCAATTTTGTGACAACAAATTGCAATCAGAATGGGAAAGTATATCCTAGCAAATGCTCTGCAATACAAGGCCATCTATACAAAATAAAGTCAAAAATCTTGTGCATCTCCCCAGACACATTGTACTTTAAATTAACATTTTTAATTACTGACCTATATGTTACATAAAGCTAGATCCTTTTAGCCCTTGTTTGGTCACACAGAACAGTAGCACGTCTTTACTCGCCTGTTCAGATTGTGACTCCTACCACAGGAAGAGCAGAGACTGCTTGTCCAGTACCTGGACATGGGTTAGGAGTTGCTCTGCCTCTCACCCCGTATCTCAGTAGCTGGCTGAGTGCACTAGGAGGATTAAGCTGCTCCATGAAAAGATGGAAATAACTTATTTTCTCCCCGGAGTAAGGTAGGAGCATGGTCTGCCACTGGGGAAGGGCATCTATGTACACACAGGACAGACTGTATAACTACTATTTAGCCCATACACATTTCCTGTTTCTTACAATCAGAAAAAATACTGTAGAGTTTGTACCTGGGCTTTTTAGTAGGACTTATTTACATGATGTCAATGAACACTTTTAGTAAATTATTAGTAGAGAAATAAACTACTAGAGTAGGGAATAAACTAGTGAAGCCTGGAGGCATTCAAGCAAAGGAAAATTTAGCCTCAGTATGCAGAAAAAAACATCACTTGGGAAAATTAACTTTTGACTGGGCTAGAGTGCTAGAATAATATTGCAGGTAACAGTAACTCATTGACAAGGCAGGGAGGTGGGCCGTATGTCCTTGCAGGGGGTTTCTATAAATATTTTTTGAATTTATAATGCCAGGTTTTGTTTCATCCCCAGAATTGGCATCTAGTCCAAATCCCATTGAGGCAATAAGTCCATCAACATTTTGATTTGATCCTCCTTCCCCTAGGATTTTATAAATAAACTGTGTGATTTTTTCGTCGTGATTAATTGAGGCAGTATTATCATGAAAGGAGTCAATAGTGCATGAGCGAAAGTTTGCTGGATTTGGGTGTTACAGAAAATTGTACTCAAACTATGGCTCAAATTCTAAATGGATTTGAGTGCATGGAAATCAATGGTGAGTAAGTGAAGACAGAATCCGGCTTCAGGGGGTGAAGGACTGACATAATGGGCTAACTAAGCAGTCAACAATCATCTCACAACTTTCCTGCAGATCATAAAAATCAAAGCTTCTCTCATGTTATTCAGGGTTCACTTTTGTTATTCTGCTTGTCAAATTAAAAGAATAAAAGCTGTTTTGAGAGTAGATCAATGAAGGTTTAGTCCTATTTCAATAGCTTTTAAGAAAGAATTCTTTGTAAAAGGAAGAAGGTGAATACTCAGAAAACGTAGTACAACTTCATTTGTAATTGAAATGGACTGACAAATGAGTTTTGTATATTGATTTTTTTTATGTGTCTCTGTTCAACTGATAATTGGAACTATGTCTACATATGCATTTATAGATATACTTACTCTCAAAGAAAACTCAGGTAATGTTCCTCCAGGGCCATTGTGCCAATTTAGACCTCAGGATACTTGTAGACTTTACAGTTTCAGTAAGAGTAAATAACATCAATTCATATGTTGTACATTTCCCAAGAAAATACTTATGATTTGCAAATATAATTTTATGAACTGCTTTGGAGATCTAAGCTACTGTCAGAAGTCAAGACTAGGAAAAAATACTGCTTTTTTCTTTAAAATGATTTTAAAATTTTACCTTGGAGGAAAACAGTGAGTGATGGAACCACATTGAGTCATATTGAAAAAAAAATATCAAATATAAATAGCAGAGAAATATTTTTTAAAAAACGGCAGAGCTAATATGTTTGAAATCTATTACCGGGATATTGCTTAATCTCTAGAAGCACTAGACACTAAGGAAAAAGGGGAAATAATTAATACTGTGTCTTGCCTGAAATCATCAATGTCTAAAATGGAAAGATGTCTAAAACATAGGAAGAAATAAATCAATTCCAACATAGAAAGGGAAATAAGTACAAATTACTGAAAAAGCATCTCTGGCAATGAATGAACTCCAGTTTTATTACCACTTTTCCCTCCTTTTTGCCCACTGACTCTTTGAAATTACAGATCCTTGTTTTAGGAACTTTATTGGATGAAAAGTACATTTATAGATTAGGCTTCAGGGAGAGATATTCAAAAGCTCCTGAGTGGTAGAGGATTACAATCCCCAGGGCTAATTAATGGAACTTGTGCTCTCAAATGCCTTTGGTGCTTTTGAAAAATCCCTCCATGTAGCAATATGTGCCAGAAACACTGTACAAGGTGATCTAACTTGCTCCTTAATCCCTCCCCCACCCCATCGATTCCCAGGATTTGGGTATTGTGAAGTCGCCTTGTGCCCTAGTCCCGTGCTTAGTTTAGCTCAACCAGATTGAAAGATCTCTTCGTATACAGCTGAATAGGATAATTTGTACACAGTTCAGATACTAAAACTCTTGGGCTATATTAGCTGCTGTAAACGTCAGATGGTCTGAATATTTCAAATGCCACAGGGATATGATGCATGAAGCTTTCTGATTTCCCATTCTAGTTTTTGGATGGATGGATGCATAGGAAAGCTACAGATCTCTCCTCCTGTTGGCTGATATGTCAATGAACTATTGACATTATTAATGCTATGCTACTAATATGAGTTGTCTTTCTTATTTACCATCGTGCCTTTTTATGCTACTGTATCAGACATCACTGTATTTAGATCATTTGTTGAGGAAGCAGCTATGTTTTGCGATTGCTGACCATTTTCCTGCAACTATTGTTCAACTGCTTCCTTTACCCTGTCTTCTTGTGCCATTTATCCTGTTTGCTTGATATGAGGTGGCAGTTTAGGTCATTTAGAAGTCTGAGTGCCTGATTTGTGGGCACACTCATACTCTTTTAGACATCTACAGGAGTAAAATTGTGCCCATAAATAACTGTTGACACAAAATAGGTTTAGGGCTAATAGGTTTTTAAAAAACTGTCCCTTCATTTCTTTTCTTAAACAAAAGAAACGAACTTGGATTATTTCTGCCCATTTCTCTTTTGCTAAGTGGCAGCTCTTGAACCTCTGAGCCCAGATTTGACTTAATTGTTTTGAATCTGCACAGGGTCCCAAAAGCAATGGGCATTTAGAAATGAAGGATATAAATAAAATGATCTTTTATGCAGAATGACTCTAGAAAAGAGCAGAAAAATTAAAATGAATGCTGATGATATACTGATAAATATAACCAATGAAAAAATAGAAGGGTTTTTATTATTAAGCTTTTTCAATCTTTGTACTTGTTACAAACTAAAAAAATTCTAGATGCTCACATATAGAACAAATGCAAACCATTATCCATCAGAAAAGACCAAGATATTTATACAATGCTTCAATTCCCATGTATTAACCACAATATTCCCAACACACAGATTTTATGGCCTTATAAAAAAAAAGAAATCAAAGTCAAGAGGGAAAAAGTTGGAGGGAGGGAGAAAGAAAGATGAGAGCAGATGGGGAGAAAGTGTGTGGATTTATCTCCTACCAGGATCTTTAGTTAACCAGTTCTGTTGTACCATTCCAAATGGACTCAAAATATCTGAATACAATAGACAAGCCCTTGAAAATATTAAGTTTTAAGCCACCTAGGTGGGGCATCAAAGCCATCATGAAACTGTTAGATGCAAGGTATTCCAATGTTATGGCAGTCACACTAGAGCTGGTTGGAATTTTTTTGACAAAACTATATTCTGTGGGGAAATGCAGATTCACCAAAATCAAAACTTTTCATAGAAACATACCAGTTTCACTAAACTTTGTTGGAAATATTTATCATTTGGGATGGGATTTCTGATCAAAAGATGGGTGCAGAAGATGGGGGAAGACACCCATCTCAGAATAGCCAATAGTCCAGTGGTTAGGGCACTCATACAGTCTGTAGGAAGTCCAGTTTCAAGTTGCCCATCTGTCTCATTCATTTTTCGGATTTTTTTTTGAAAGGTCATGATTCATCCTAAATCAGAACAAAACCATGATTATTTATTTATTTGTATAAAATGGAATTCATGTTTTCTGGCCATCCTTAATTCACACTTTCATTTTTGGACTTCTATCCTGAAAAGTCATTGAATCACTGAAAGGAACAGAGGGATATTAATAACCAGTATAAGTCAAGAGAATCTAAACCAGCTTTGCTGACTGTTATACAGTTGAAATAAACAACGTATTGATAATAATACTGAGAAAATATGGTTATGTTTCAGCAGTCACATCTAGGCTGGTAGTACTAGCTCTGACCCTAATCCAAGTTACAGCAATGTAAACTAGGAGTGAGTACTCCGATGTCAATGGAGTTACACTGGTATAAAAATAATCTGACAGGAGAATCAGGACCAAGTGGTTTTCTAAGGCGGGGGTTCTCAACCAGGGGTATGCGTACACCTGGGGGTAGGCAGAGGTCTTTCAGGGGGTACATCAACTCATCTAGATACTTGCCTACTTTTACAGTAGGCTACATAAAAAGCACTAGCAAAGGCAGTACAAACTAAAATTTCATACAGATGACTTGTTTACACTGCTCTATATACTGTACACTGAAATGTAAGTACAATATTTATATTCCAATTGATTTATTTTATAATTATATGGTAGGAAGTAAGCAATTTATCAGTCATAGTGTGCTGTGGCACTTCTGTATTTCTATTTTTTGATTTTGTAAGCAAGTAATTTTTAAGTGAGGTGAAACTTGGGGTATGCAAGACAAAAATCAGACTCCTGAAAGGGGTAAAGTAGTATGGAAAGATTGAGAGCAACTGTTCTAAGGTACTTGAAGGAGCTTTGGAAGACTAAATAAACCAACTGACCAATGGGTTGGCCTGGTGATGAGTGGGGAAGAATAGTGATTCTGCTGTAATAGTGAGGGATTCATGGAAGAAAGGGAGGAAGACCAGGCCTCGCTGATCTATAGATTCTTGAAAAGCAAACTATGTGCTGAATGAAATTTGCATGTATGCTTTTGGATACTGATAATAATGTGAGATGATTTGATATCATGTATTAGAAATGGAACAACACTCTTTTAAGCTGGATAGCCACCAGGCCTCTGTGTACAATTAAGGGGAAATAGATTTGTCATTAGGAGGTGGGGGTCTCTCACCCCATTCCTGCAGCTCTTGCCTTTCAAACACCCTTTTGGAGAAGAAAGGTATAGGTTGTCTCTTGACTGAAATATCTGGCTGGGTGGATGGATGATTCGTCATTGGGAAATACAGACATTTTTAGTCCCTGAAGAGACACTTTACTTCAGGTCACATTAGCCTTTTAAAAATCTTTCCCAGCTGATTCAGTCAACAAGGGAAGAAATTTCCCCACTACTTGCCTGATTTCATTCATATATCCTACAAATATTTAATGCTAATAAAACCTCTCTCTGCTTGAGAATTGCCTGGCATTAGCAGACTGTAAATCTTGCAGGTTCAGCCACTCTTCCCTAGAAGTTTCCTGGTAGCTAAAGACTTCTATGTCTGGGAACAATAAAAATAAATAATTAAAAATAACCAGAAGCCTCCATAAATCTTCCATTGGGAGGCTTGTACTCCTAATTTGTCCAGAATCTTTTTGCTGATCTATAGAATCCTGAAAAGCAAACTATATGCTGAATGAAATTTTCATGTATGCTTTTGGATAATGATAATAATGTGAGCCGATTTGATATCACCTATTAGAAATGGAACAAAATTCTTTCAAACTGGATAGCCATCTATCCATTTTGATCCAAAAGAATACATGATGGAGAACAACATAGGCTAATCAGATAGGTATTATATCTGCTCAGAACAATACAGAACATGTTGGGAATACAAAAGGAAATGGGTAAGAAACAACGGAAGAGACATCTAGTACTATGTAATATACAGCATTGTGACTACTAATCTAACATTTTTGTTTCTGAATATGGTATAGCTAAATATTGCACAAGTAAATGCCTAATATATAACTATGGAAGTAAACCAAAAAATGAGACATACTGGAAAGATTTAATGTGCCATGATGGAAATGGAGCCATGGTTAAGGGTTTGTGAATTTTCCTTAACAGAGCCAGAAACAAAGCAAAATTCTCATGAAACAAAGAATGCAGAAGGGAAAGGGGCAGCACTGTATGAATGCCTGTGACCTGAAACCATTAAATCTTGCACACAGCTGCATGTACATAAAAAACAAAAACAAAACAAAAAAACACACCTGCCAAAATCAAAACACACACTACACATAGATAGTGAAAGGATGAAACTACAGATGTTAGTAACTTAGCATATGAGTGCCTTCCAGTTGCGTGCTATGGTGATGAAGGCAGTATATGAAATGGAACAGGAAACAGAATAGCTGTGATATGACTAGCAAAGAAATGGTGATCTGTTGTGAAACGGCCATCGTAGGTGGTAAACTCACCTAATTCACTCAAATATGAATACAGAATGGATGGGAAAGGAATGAGGATATTTATTGTTCAGCATTACCCCAAAACTGCTGAAATCTTGGCACACTCACTACATAATTAGCATTTTAGCTAGATTTGCACATGTGCAACTATAAACATTGAAGAAAAAGAATCCAAAACAGAGAAAAAAGTAAGTTAGTTTAGAGAAGCACATCAGTAAAATGATGACTATCCAGGAATCTTAACTGGCTGTAATGCTCAGTGAAACCAATGATCCCAAAATGATCGTGGTGACAAAAATGAGAACTAAATTTTTTTGGCTGAAAATTTTGGTTTGGAAATGCATTAGTGGTGCATAATGGAAATTGTAGTTTGGATGCCTCGTGCTCCCACTCTCCTCCCAGGGCTGGGCTCTCTTGCTGGACTACATTTCCCATGATGAACCATGTTCTCCCTTCTTGCTGATACTCCACAGTGCAGCATAGGAGATAAAGTCCAGCACTGGAAGGAAAACAGGGGTTTTCTTTGGACAATAAAATTGTAATTTGCCGTAGAAAGCAGATATTTTTCACAAATATATTTTGTTCAGTTGACAATGCAATTTTCTGTCAAACAAACCCAGTAAGGACTTGTGGACCTCAAAAAAGCAGGAGCTGGCTCTCCACTTCTAAAACAGGGCTGCAGCTATAAATCTACATTTAAACTTTCTTTATTTAATAAGCTAATTTCTTCATCTGAATATTTTAGTGGAGGAAATTCTCTATGACATCATACCAAAGAAACGATTTACAGTGTCCAAGCACAAGTTAAAATATGTGTTTATATATGTTTTAGTAGTAGTATGCTAGCATATGCCTAAAGACTAAAATACTACAGATCTGGAATTGATTAGTTCTGTAAACACTAGCTCTGGTATGAACATTGTGATGTTCATTTACTTCAATAAAATTCTTTTGGTTAGTTCACTCTCACAGCGTGAATCTTCATAAGATTTATCCTGTGAGTATCCAAAAAGCTTATTGATCCCCACTACAGGCAAGTAGCATTGATTGCCAATACAATACCAAAAAATATATATCAATATCACTTAGCCCAACTCCAAAACATTCTTAAGCTGCTAAATGCATAGTTGTGAAATAAAAGGTTACCCCCATGAGGTAGCGCCTGTTGACCCACAAGTGGGATAGGTAGATAGCCATCCATTTTAACAAGTCCCCGCTGAAGTCGATAAAGCCGTAAGAGCAATTATTTCCTACCCTGTTTTTAATCAGATGCAGCAGGATTGTGATCAGCTACTGTAGATTTTCTCTGAGTTTATTTTTTATAAAGTGAGATTTGCCTACATATCTTCAAATATTACTGGCAAGTTCTTGGCCAGTAACACAGGTATTTTACTTGGTAACACATTGAAGTGTTTGAAGACAAATTTCAAAAGTTTTAGGAACCTAAGCCTCACTGACTTTCACTTAGGCATTTTTCAAAATTTTACCTTACATCCTTAGTAACAGGGTTAGTAAAATAATAATTTTGGAATTAGAGAAGAGGACTAAATTTCAGGTATTTTTGTAAAAAAAAAAAATCCTATTTTTAACACCCTCTATTGCATAGTAGTTGTTGCACAGTAATATGCCATGAATTATTAAAAAGTTGTCATTTACTGTAACATGATTAACAACAAGTAACATTCTGCTTCAAGTTAAAGCCCTTGTAACTCTATTGATAAAGAAGAGTTACTCAATTGTAAATGTGGGACATCTCCTGACCCCATTATAGTCTATCGCTAAACTTGATTTGACTTCACACATTCTGTTCTCAGAGTGAAATCCCATTACCATTGAAGAGAAAATCCTGGTTAAAAAAACAAAAACAACAACAAAAACCCTAAAAGGGGATTCAGAGGTGTTTTGAAATATAGCTTTTACTTCTACTGAAACTCTATACCCTTTTCATTCAGAATCAAAGATCTGTCATAGAATTCTAACTGGCAAAGCTTTTATATGCCACTCAGACATAAACACACATCCAAGTTCATTGTGCAGTAAAAATAAATTTGCATGTACTGTACATCGTTTTTATTAAGGTTACATCACAGTATTCATTTCACGTTGAACTCCTCCTTGTCACACTGAATGGTTCTCTTTATAGAATATTACATGGTCACCCACATTTAATGTGTCATTCCTCATCTTCCACATCATGATAAGAGACAGTATGGATATACTCCAGTGTTATACCACAGCATAAAACAGAGGTTCTCAGTGTTTTTATATCAGGACATACTTCTCCGTTCTGAGCTCTGGTGTGTGTGTATATATATAGATTTGTACAGCTTTTGAATTAATTACTTGGGAAGCTATTTATCCTTCTAAATATTCTGCTGACCATTTCACAGCTCTTTTATAGACCATCAATTTATACAATGGTATTATATTTTCAGTATAATTTTCTATTATTTTTAGTAAAACCTAAAACCCTCTTTTCACTTTCCTCTTACACCTGACAAGATTTTCAAAATGTGCATAAAACTTCTGTTATTTTAATTCAGTAAGAACACTAAATGCTGATTATTTTGACGTCCATCACATGGAAAGTAAGTAGGATCAGAATACAGCCCTGACTGATCAAGGTTTTGCCATAAGTTATTATATAAATAAAAATATTAGGTACTGAAGGAAATACGTCTCCATGCCCATGGCCGGCTCTGGCTTTTTTGCCGCCCCAGGCAAAAAAGCCTCCCGCCGCCCCCCGGCGGGGAGTGCGGCAGGGGAGGGCGGTGAGCCCGGCCGGGGCCCCGCTCTCCCCGACCGGCCGGAGCGCCGGGAGGAGGGCGACGAGCCCGCCGGGGCCCCGCTCTTCCCGGCCAGCCAGAGGCAAGTCCATCGGCAATCCCGCTCTCCCTAGCCGGCCAGAGCGCCGGGGGAGGGCGGCGAGCCCAGCGCGGGCCCCACTCTCCCCAGCGCGCCCCCCTCCAGTTGCCGCCCCAAGCACATGATTGGTAGGCTGGTGCCTGGAGCCGGCCCTGTCCATGCCAACACTCCACAAGTTTCTCCATACAAGCTGTGGAGTAAGGCTTAAATCATTAGCTTGAGCCTTTCCCAGGATACAAGAATCCAGAACTCAATGTTTTGGTTGGTTCTTGGGACCAAGAAAAATGACATATTCAGTGTTAAATAACGTAACAAACTGTAACAGAACTTATTCCAAAATTAATAAATGCTGCCTGAGACTAGAACATACGATTGCTTTAACAGAATAGGAAAATCAATGCCATTATGTATGTGAATAATGTGAAATGTATTTCAAATGTTCCACTGGGGGGGGGGAGGGGAGAGGGGAAGTCTTTGGAAAAAAAACACTGGATTTGAAACATGCTTTAGAATACACAAAATAAAATGTTCTACACAAAGAAAACTAATATATACGAGTCAGCTTATACAGCCCTTACTCACACTGAATCACATGATGCATAAATGCTACTTTGCATGAGGAAGAGTTGTTAAAAAACTGTCCCTTTATGCTGCTCACCAGTAACAAAGAGTCAGGTTTCTTACAGATCTCAAAATTAAGCTCTGGTTGTTGCTAGACTGAAGGCAGAATGGGATCTCTTTAGAATAGGGAACCCTCCTCTCAGTGGTTGAAGATATGAAAACCATCTGGAAATCTATAATAGTTTAAATTCCACATTTTCATTCAAAAAATACTGTAGCATTAGGATAGCCAAAGGAATAAGGCAAAATCATATTATCTAAAAACATCCAACTAATGGATAGCAATGCCTGCTTCCCTTTGAGTTGGTCACATATGACCTTTCACCCACCAGCAGAACACTATTTCAAATCTCTGTCCTCCAGTCAGACACTCTAACCACTCACCTGCAGTTGGGGACAGGAAGCTCAATGTACTTTTTCTTTTCAATAGGTAGGCAAGATGTGGAGGGAGAAGTAAGTATTTAGTAAAATAAACAACACCAAAAAAAACCCTCTATTTGTTTCCCCTAATCAAAACCTGAATGAAAAATGTCATTGCTAAAGAGAATTGACTGACATTCCATATTATGCGTTTAACTCAATGAACTGTATACAAATAGTTCCTTATTTGTCTATTAAGTAACAGCTAAATCCTTTGTTAGTTCTGAAATGTACAACACATTTCATAAATCTAGAGTGGCTTTGTTAATTTCCTCTCTAATACTTAAATACATGCTTCGCTTTAAGCACATGAGTAATTCTGTTGACTTCATGAATGCATTGCTGAATATGGGCCTAACCTGGGAACAGGAAATATTATTCCAAAACATGAACAATATAAAACTAATTTTATTTTCTGACAATATATTTTTCCACTTCAACAAACTGTTATTTGATAATACAGATATTGGGTGAAATCCTGGCCCCACTGAAATCAATGGGAGTTATGCTATTGACTTCAATGGAGCCAGGATTTCACTTATTGTATTTACTAAGGATAAGACTGTAACTTGGATTTAGTGAGGGACTAAGAGGTATTAAGAACACCCCTAAAATGTTGGGTCTACTGGGCATCTGTGAGCAGAATTAATGGCTCCATTGCCTCCTTGTCACTGGACAGTGCAGTTGAGTTGCGGCACATTTACGCTTAGAAGATTGCAGCGGCTTAGCTGTGCTGCTGTAGCGTTTCAGTGAACATGTTACTACGCCAATGGGAGAACTTTTCCCATCAGCATAGTTAATCCACCTCCCTGAGAGGCAGAAGTCCTCCCATTGATATAGCACTGTCTAAAGCAGGGGTTAGGTCAGTAAAACTGTGGCTCAGGGGTATGGACTTTTTACCTCTGTATACTAGTGTACCCCTCCACCTGAAGAACAAGTGAGGGGAACAGGGAGAATTATGACTCAAAGGGGTGCCTGGATCACAATACCTCCAGGGTCTTCTTCTAGGTTGTTCTAGTTTATGTACCAGCTCTTGATTTATGGCTGTAACTACAGCCTGTGTGTGACATGACTGAAGCTCTGTCAGCCCTCGTCTGGAAGAAGCTCTCCAGTTTTGCCATTCCATCTCAAAAGCATATGGAACAAATATGAATGTCCAAAGACAGGCAAATCAAAATTAAAGATATAGAAAAAAAATTCCACAGAGTTTTAAAGAGTACTTAATTTAAAGTAGGAGACATACATGAGAGAGGTACATGAAATGACTATACAGAGAAAGTAATTTGAGAGCTTTTATTTCCCCATTTATTTTCATAAAACAGATAAATGAGGATAGTCAAAGGAATTAAGAAATTAATATTAAAATGATCGACACATAAAAATCCCTGCTACTAGATACTATTGAGATGAAACAATGAGGAGTCCTTGTGGCACCTTAGAGACTAACAAATTTATTTGGGCATAAGCTTTCGTGGGCTAGAACCCACTTTATCAGATGCATGAAGTGAAAAATACAGGAGCAGGTATAAATACATGAAAGGATAGGGGTTGCTTTACCAAGTGTGAGGTCAGTCTAACAAGATAAATCAATTAACAGCAGGATATCAAGGGAGAGAAAATAACTTTTGAAGTGGTAAGAGGGTGGCCCATTACAGACAGTTGACAATGTTTGAGTAACAGTAGGGAGGAATTAGTATTGGGGAAATGAAGTTTAGAGTATAGTAGGATTTTTTTTTAAAGAAAATACTAGGGTTTGTTTATGACTAAAAATGCCTCAGTTACACTAGCTAAGATAAACATGAATCAGAGATCTTACACCCCATGCTTCAGGATATAAAGCACTCAATAGTTGGCTAATGTGAGGAAGAAATTGCCTCTATAAGCATATTACTACATAATCGCCCATTACATTACTACATGTCTGCCCATTGTGAAGACTCTAGTAATGGTCACTGTCTAAAACAGATGAACCATTGTTCTGATCCAGTAAAGCAATTTCCATTGTCCTATGAATAGAGACGGTTGGGAATTTTTCAATGAAACGATTTTCTAACGGCAAATGCCAATTTGTTAATGTCTCATGGGAAGGTGTCCATTTTGATGGAACTTTTATTCGGGAGATTTCTCAAGTCTAAGATGGAATTTCTGGTCAAAATTAACGGAAACAGTCAATCATTCAATGATTAGGACAGTCACCTTGGATTTAAGATACCAAAATTTCAGGTATATCAGAGACTTGAACTTCGGGAGTCTCCAACATCCGAAGTGAATGCCCTACCCACCACCCTATTGTGTCTCTCTCCTCTTATACAGAACGTTTCAAAAGATATCAGTTTTGTCCTGATGTGGAACAGAAAAAAAATATTGAAATCTTGAAAATTTTCATGGGACAGGAAACCATTTCCTGCCCAGCTTTCCCTATGAATAGGAGACTGAATTGCATCCTCTTCATGCAATTAGCTCCTTCATTCTGTTTCACTTCCTCACCCACAAGGATCCTTCTATCCCTTCCTTTTCTTTCATCTATATGAATTATGCACACAAGACTATGGATTCTGAAATGATGTTACCTCTCCTGGGCATGTTTTTGGAATCTTGGGAGAGCCTACTTATGTGCTTACATCACAAGATAATGCCACATCCTGGTACATCCATTTTGAGGTAATATGGAAGATGAACCTTTAAAAAAAAAAAAAGCTGCAGCTATCCATTCCCTGGAACCTTGTAAATGGAAACAATAAATTAACCAGGTCAATTACGTATGGGAACCATGGAGTGAAGGTGTGCAGCTTTTCATTTCTAGCATGGAGTGATGGCCACAGACCTTTTGGATAGATTGCACTTATTTTTCCATATATCCTTTAGAAAATATAACAATCTCAGGAAGCAGAGTAGGAATACTACTACCTTGCCTTTATAAAGCAATTTTCGTTTTGAAGGATCCTGAAATGCTTTATAGACTTTCACATATAAAATGAATAATCATCTAAAAGAGGAGAACCAATGGACTCATCAAAATGCAAATGACAAATGAGAGAAAGGTGCAAAGCGAGGCAGCTCTGTTTCCACATTTCTTGAAACTGTACCAGATGGCCTAGCACTTTCCTTTCATTAACTAGTGTGCTGGGATAAAGCTGTGTTAATTAAATCACTAAACTACTACTAATTTGCTGTTATTTACTAATTCAACTAATTTAATTTTTTTGTTTCTTTCAATACAGTACATTTTAATTAAGTCTTACAAAGCTGAAAGGATCAGCTATTAAATGAAATAGATGAACAATGATATTCAGTTGTGTATGTTAGAATACTAGCAAAGAAAAAAACGAACAAGGTTCAAGGCACCAAGATGCTACAACGTATGTATTTAAAAACAAAAATCAGAATAAAGGTAAATAACACGTGCACTTGCTACTGCACTACAAACATTGGCAAGCCAAAATATTTCAGAACTGTCACATGCCAAAAATAAATGTGCATGTGGTATGTGTAGATCTTGGCCCTAATTCACTTCTGCATTCTAACAGTTTTACACTGATATATCCACATAACCTTCAATCCTATAAACTACTCAATGTGGGCAAGGCACAGTGCAGAACCCCTCTGCACAGGCACAGGGTAGACTCATGTGGGTCCACTGCTTGGACGTGTAGAGAGTCATAGAGGGTATATACTCTGATGTTCTGGAGTATTTTTACTCTACTCACCTAAGCAGCGCCTCACTGTCTACGCTGCTATCGATATCCATGCAAGGGGGACTTGCAGTGTATGTACTCTACACACTGCTGTAAGTGTAGACATAGATTAGTGCTTGTTTACACTTAAAATGCTAGAGTGGCACAGCTGCATCGCTTCAGTGGAGACACTACATATGTAAATGGTGGGGAGGGTATTCTACTGTCAGTATAGGCCAGGGATCGGCAACCTTTGGCACGCGGCTTGCCAGGGTAAGCACCCTGCTGGGCTGGGACAGTTTATTTACTTGCCATGTCCGCAGGTTCGGCTAATCGCGGCTCTCACTGGCTGCGGATCGCTGCTCCAGGCCAATGGGGGCGGCGGGAAGCAGTGGCCAGCACATCCCTCGGCCCACGCCGCTTCCTGTGGCCCCCATGGGCCTGGAGCGGCGAACCATTGCCAGTGGGAGATGCAATCAGACGAACCTGCGGATGCAGCAGGTAAACCAACCCGGCCCGCCAGTGTGCTTACCCTGGCGAGTCACATGCCAAAGGTTGCCAATATCTGGTGTAGGCAATCCACCTCCCCAAGAGGTGGTAGCTAGGTCAATGGAAGAATTCTTCCATGGACATATTGACGTCTACACAGAGATATAGGTTGGCTTTAGTACAAGTCAGGGATGTAGATTTTTCATATTTAAACTGACCTAATTTTCTAGTGTAGATCAAGCCTCAGTTATGGGGAAGGATAATACCTCTACACAACATAAGCCCTTCCAATGGAAGTGAGAAAGTCAGAAATAGTTCAGGCCCAGGGCTGGCCTTACCATGAGGTGAACTGAGGCGGCCACCTCAGGTGCTAGACTGTGTGTGGGGGGGGGGAGGTGCCACTAGGACTCAGAGTATAGAAAATTGTGTCTGCTGCTGGTGCATATGTATTCTGTCTGCTCTAGATGCACAGAGATGGTGGAATGCTGTGCTGGAGGAAGGAGGACACAGGAGACATAACAGGCATGCAGGAGAAAAGGTGAGAGGGAATAACAGAAAGCAGCAGGAGCTGCAGGGAGAGAGAAAAGGAGGAACCTCTTATGTACCTTTCTAGCACCTCTAGGAGTCTGGACTGATTAACACCTTCCTGTTTCCTGCTGCTTCCTTGAATCCACTTGAGGAGAACAGGCAGTCAACGGAAGTAGTAGGAGCCAGTTAGGCCCTTAAGACGCTGATATCTTTCCTTACTCAGGCCCTGCTACCAGCGTGCTTTTTTGTCCCCTTCAATTGAGTGTTGAGAGCCACTATGGGTATGTCTACACTACGAAATTAGTTCGAATTTATAGAAGCCGGTTTTATTGAAATCGGTTGTATACAGCCGATTGTGTATGTCCACACAATAAAATGCTCTAGGTGCTCTAGTCGGCAGACCGCGTCCACAGTACGAGGCTAGTGTCGACTTCCGGAGCATTGCACTATGGGTAGCTATCCCACAGCTATCCCACAGTTCCCGCAGTCTCCGCCGCCCCTTGGAATTCTGGGTTGAGATCCCAATGCCCGGATGATGCAAAACAGTGTTGCGGGCGGTTCTGGGTACATGTCGTCAGGCCCCTCCCTCCCCCGTCACAGCAACGGCAGACAATAGATTCGCGCCTTTTTATCTGGGTTACCTGGGTTACCTGTGCAGACAACATGGAGCCCGCTCAGCACAGCTGAGCTCACCGTCACCATATGTCCTCTTGGTGCCGGCAGACGTGGGACTGCATTGCTACACAGCAGCAGCTGCTAACTGCCTTTTGGCGGTAGACGGTGCAGTAGACTGGTAGCCTTCATCGGCGATCTGGGTGCTGGCAGCCGTGGGGCTTGCCTTTTGGCAGTAAATGGTGTATTATGACTGTTAGCCGGCCTATTACAAGTCGGGTCATCGCACGTTAGCAGAGTCTTCCCTGAGCAGCAGCTCGTGCAATAGGCCTGAAGACCATCGTCATACACCGCCCCGTATTTGCTGCCAAGCACCCAGAAAGATGCCGAGGGCTATCAGTCACGCTGCACCGTCGTCTTAAGATGTAAAAAAATAGATTTTCTCTGTATTCATTTGCTTCCCCCTCCCTCCGTCAAATCAACGGCCTGCTAAACCCAGGGTTTTCAGTTTAATCTTTGGGGGGGACCAGTCTGTGACAGTTGTTTGTGTCTCTCCCTGATGCACAGCCACCGTTCTTTATTTTAATTCCCTGTGCCTGTACGCCATGTCGTCACTCGGCCCCCCTCCCTCCTTCCCCTAGGCCGTCAGATACTACGTTTGCGCCACAGCTCGAGCCGAGAAGCGGTTCGCGCCTTTTCTTTGAATTCTGGGTTGAGATCCCAATGCCCGGATGATGCAAAACAGTGTCGCGGGCGGTTCTGGGTACATGTCGTCAGGCCCCTCCCCCCTCGTCACAGCAACGGCAGACAATAGATTCGCGCCTTTTTACCTGGGTTACTTGTGCAGACAACATACCACGGCAAGCATGGAGCCCGCTCAGCTCAGCTGAGCTCACCGTCACCATATGTCCTCTGGGTGCCGGCAGACGTGGGACTGCATTGCTACACAGCAGCAGCTGCTAACTGCCTTTTGGCGGTAGACGGTGTAGCATGAGTGATAGCCGTGGGGCTGGCAGCCGTAGTGCTGCATTGCACCAGCCCCTTCCAGGCGATGGTATATTATGACTGGTACCCGTCGTCGTCATACTGGTATGGCTGTCAATCATGGCCACCTGGGCAGACATGCTACTGTTTTGATGATGACGGTTACCAGTCATAATATACTATTTTCTGCCAATTGCCCAATATTGTCTGCTAAGCACCCAGAAGAGGCCGAGGGCGATGCTGGGTGCTGGCGGACGTGGGGCTGGCAGACGTGGGGCTGCATTGCTACACAGCAGCAGCCCCTTGCCTTTTGGCAGATGATGGTATATTATGATTGGTACCCATCATCATCGTACTGGTATGGCTGTCACTCATGCTGCAGCATCGGCTGCCACCTTAAGATGTAAAAAATAGATTTGTTCTGTGTTCATTTGCTTCCCCGTGAAATCAACGGCCTGCTAAGCCCAGGGTTTCCAGTTTAATCTTTGGGGGGACCATTCTGTGTGACAGTTGTTTGTGTTTCTCCCTGTTCCTGTACCTGTACGCCATGTCGTCACTCGGCCCTCCCTCCCTCCCGCCCTCCTTCTCCTGGTCCATCAGATACTACTTTCGCGCCTTTTTTCTGACCAGGCGCCATAGCTAGCACTGGGATCATGGAGCCCGCTCAGATCACCGCGGCAATTATGAGCACTATGAACACCACGCGCATTGTCCTGGAGTATATGCAGAGCCAGAACATGCCAAGGCGAAACCCGGACCAGGCGAGGAGGCGATTGCAGCATGGCGACGAGAGTGATGAGGAAATTGACATGGCCATAGACCTCTCACAAGGCACAGGCCCCAGCAATGTGGAAATCATGGTGTCACTGGGGCAGGTTGATACCGTGGAACGCCGATTCTGGGCCCGGGAAACAAGCACAGACTGGTGGGACCGCATCGTGCTGCAGGTATGGGACGATTCCCAGTGGCTGCGAAACTTTCGCATGCGTAAGGGCACTTTCATGGAACTTTGTGACTTGCTTTCCCCTGCCCTGAAACACCAGGATACCAAGATGAGAGCAGCCCTCACAGTTGAGAAGCGAGTGGCGATAGCCCTGTGGAAGCTTGCAACGCCAGACAGCTACCGGTCAGTCGGGAATCAATTTGGAGTGGGCAAATCTACTGTGGGGGCTGCTGTGATCCAATTTGCCAGGGCAATGAAAGACCTGGTGATAGCAAGGGTAGTGACTCTGGGCAACGTGCAGTCAATAGTGGATGGTTTTGCTGAAATGGGATTCCCAAACTGTGGCGGGGCCATAGACGGAACCCATATCCCTATCTTGTCACCGGAGCACCAAGCCACCGACTACGTAAACCGCAAGGGGTACTTTTCAATGCTGCTGCAAGCCCTGGTGGATCACAAGGGACGTTTCACCAACATCAACGTGGGATGGCCGGGAAAGGTACATGATGCTCGCGTCTTCAGGAACTCTGCTCTGTTTCGAAAGCTGGAGGAAGGGACTTTCTTCCCGGACCAGAAAGTGACCATTGGGGATGTTGAAATGCCTATCGTGATCCTTGGGGACCCAGCCTACCCCTTAATGCCATGGCTCATGAAGCCATACACAGGCAGCCTGGACAGTAGTCAGGACCTGTTCAACTACAGGCTGAGCAAGTGCCGAATGGTGGTGGAATGTGCATTTGGACGTTTAAAAGCGCGCTGGCGCAGCTTACTGACTCGCTCAGACCTCAGCGAAAAGAATATCCCCATTGTTATTGCTGCTTGCTGTGCGCTCCACAATATCTGTGAGAGTAAGGGGGAGACCTTTATGGCGGGGTGGGAGGTTGAGGCAACTCGCCTGGCCGCTGATTACGCACAGCCAGACACCAGGGCGGTTAGAGGAGCACAGCAGGGCGCGGTGCGCATCAGATAAGCTTTGAAAACGAGTTTTGTGACTGGCCAGGCTACTGTGTGAAACTTCTGTTTGTTTCTCCTTGATGAACCCTCCAACCCGCCCCCCCCGACCAGGTTCACTCTACTTCCCTGTAAACCAACCACCCCACCCCACCCTCCCCTCCCCTCCCGCTTGCAGAGGCAATAAAGTCATTGTTTTTTCACATTCATGCATTCTTTATTAGTTCCTTACAGAGGTAGGGGGATAATTGCCAAGGTAGCTGGGATGGGTGGGGGAGGAGGGATGGAAAAGGACACACTGCATTTTAAAACTTTAACTCTTATTGAAGTCCAGCCTTCTGATGCTTGGGCGATCATCTGGGGTGGAGTGACTGGGTGGACGGAGGCCCCCCCACCGTGTTCTTGGGCGTCTGGGTGAGGAGGCTATGGAACTTGGGGAGGAGGGCTGTTGGTTACACAGGGGCTGTAGCGGCGGTCTCTGCTCCTGCTGCCTTTCCTGCAACTCAACCATACGCTCGAGCATATCACTTTGATGCTCCAGCAGACGGAGCATTGCCTCTTGCCGTCTGTCTGCAAGCTGACGCCACCTATCGTCTTCAGCCCGCCACCTCTCCTCTCGTTCATGTTGGGCTTTTCTCATCTCCGACATTGACTGCCTCCACGCATTCTGCTGTGCTCTATCAGCCTGGGCGGACATCTGCAGCTCCGTGAACATCTCGTCCCTTGTCTTACGTTTTCTCTTTCTAATGTTCACGAGCCTCTGCGAAGGAGAAACATTTGCAGCTGGTGGAGGAGAAGGGAGAGGTGGTTAAAAAAGACACATTTTAGGGAACAATGGGTACACTCTTTCATTACAAGGTCACATATTTCGGCTTGCAGGCAGCCATCGTAGGCCACAGTGTTTTGGCTTTTTTAACCTTCTTAACATGCGGGAAAGATTGCAAACAGCAGCGCATTTCCCATATCAAGGATGAATTGGGTTGTCCATTTAAAATGGAGTTTCAATGTAAAAGGAGGGGGCTGCGGTTTCCCGGTTAACATGCGGCACAAACACAAGTAAACCACCCCCCCCACACACACACACACACGATTCTCTGGGATGATCACTTCACCCCTCCCCCCCACCTCGTGGTTAACAGCGGGGAACATTTCTGGTCAGAATAGCAGGAACGGGCGCCTCTGAATGTCCCCCTTAATAAAATCACCCCATTTCAACCAGGAGAGCTTTCTGGAGATGTCCCTGGAGGATTTCCGCTCCATCCCCATACACGTTAACAGACTTGCTTGCTTTTTTTTTGTAATGTTTACAAATATTTACAAAGTTACACTCACCAGAGGTCTCCTGTGTGCCCTGAGGGTCTTGGGTGAGTTCGGGGGTTACTGGTTCCAGGTCCAGTGTCACAAACATATCCTGGCTGTTGGGGAAACCGGTTTCTCCACTTCCTTGCTGCTGTGAGCTACCTACAGTACCTCCATCGTCATCTTCCTCATTCCCCGAACCGTCTTCCCTGTGTGTTTCTCCAGTGAGAGAGTCATAGCACACAGTTGGGGTAGTGGTGGCTGCACCCCCTAGGATCGCATGCAGCTCCGCGTAGTAGCGGCAAGTTTGCGGCTCTGCCCCGGACCTTCCGTTTGCTTCTCTGGCTTTGTGGTAGGCTTGCCGTAGCTCCTTAATTTTCACGCGGCACTGCTGTGTGTCCCTGTTATGGCCTCGGTCCTTCATGGCCTTGGAGATCTTTTCTAATACTTTTCCATTTCTTTTACTGCTACGGAGTTCAGCTATCACTGCTTCATCTCCCCATATGGCGAGCAGATCTCGTACCTCCCGTTCGGTCCATGCTGGAGCTCTTTTGCGATCCTGGGAGGACTCCATGAGGGTTACCTGTGCTGATGAGCTCTGCGTGGTCACCTGTGCTCTCCACGCTGGGCAAACAGGAAATGAAATTCAAACCTTCGCGGGTCTTTTCCTGTCTACCTGGTCAGTGCATCTGAGTTGAGAGCGCTGTCCAGAGCGGTCACAATGAAGCACTGTGGGATAGCTCCCGGAGGCCAATAACATCGAATTCCGTCCACACTACCCCAATTCCGACCCGCAAAGGCCGGTTTTATCGCTAATCCCCTCGTTGGAGGTGGTGTAAAGAAACCGGTTTAAAGGGCCCTTTAAGTCGAAAGAAAGGGCCTCGTTGTGTGGACGTGTCCAGGCTTAATTCGGTTTAACGCTGCTAAAGTCGACCTAAACCCGTAGTGTAGACCAGGCCTATAGCTGGTATAGAACAGCAGTCATGAGTGAAAGAAGAAAACGCCCTTCTAGGGCATTATTCAGAAAAAGAAAGAAGGCAAAGGAAGCTTTTCCATCTGAGCAGGAAGGAGCGCTCCTGAGATACATAGACACAAATGTTCACGGTGAGCCTTCTGGCCCCAGTGCGGATGCCTGATCTTCCAGTTAGTCAGAGTGCAGGTGACCTGGCAGCAGCACCCATATCTCCTTCTCAAATGGATGTAACCATGCACATTAGTGAAGAAAAGTGTAGATCAGAGAAGAGTGTGGTGGAGGCGCAAGAAACAGCTGCTGCTGAGTTTAGTTCCTTAAGTCTAGATGATCCAGGACTGTGGACCCACTTGAGCAGTAGCCTGGGGGACTTCCTTGTACTGCATGGGCCACAGCAAGTGAAAAACTTCATGTTCCCCAAAGACAATGAAAATAGAAGTTTCCATCCAACACATTACTGGCGTGAAATCCCCAATAGTGACAAAGTGGAGAGGCGATGGCTTATGTACTCATGGCTAGAAATCTGGCATGCCATGAGAAGGCAGCAAATCACCAGAGAGCATTCCATAGGTGGAAAGAGCTTGAGATGAGACTAAGGTTAAAGGCCACCATCGATGATCAGCATCAAGAGAAGATTGCATCAGAGCAGGGCCGGCTCCAGGCACCAGCTGAGCAAGCTGGTGCTTGGGGTGGCAGATTGTTCGAGGCGGCATTCTGCCCAATCCTAGGGCAGCACGGACGCTTTTTTTTTTGTTTGTTTTTTGTTCCGCTCCAACCGCCCTGTATGGAGTGGCGGCGTGGAGAACCAGAGCGCCCTGCAGGGCAGTCCTCTTCCTTCCCTCCCCGCCGACCGGAGCGGAGCCCTCGCGACAGGTGGCAGGAGGCAGCGCAGCAGGAAGGGCCGCGTAGCAGCACCCCTGCTGCAGCCCTGGCCGCCCCCTTCTCTCTCTCTCTCCCGCCTGCTCCCTCTCCCTCCCCCCCGAGCTGGTCCCCCTGCACCCGTGCTCTGGCCGCGCCGCAGGCTTCCTTTTTTTTTTTTTTGCTTGGGGCGGCCAAAAAGCCAGATCCGGCCCTGCATCAGAGTCTCTTTACTGGCAAAATGTTCTGAAAAGGCTCATTGCCATTGTGAGAATGCTTGCTACCCAAAACCTAGAACTGTGTGGCACTTCAGATCAGCTGTATGTGCCAAACAATGGAAACTTCCTTAAGATTGTGGAGCTGATGGCTGAGTTTGATGCTGTACTCCAGAGCATCAAAGAAGAGTCACCACCCAAGAAATGTACACACACCACTACCTTGGAAAAATAATTCAAAATGAGATCACACAGTTACTGGCAACAAAAGTCAAACAGAAGATTGTGGCAGATCTGAAGTCAGCAAGATATTACTCTGTTATTCTGGACTGCACACCTGACATCAGCCATACGGAACAAATGACTTTAATGGTGCGTTTTGTAACAACAACAACAGAACCTAGTGAAAATGTCCCTGCAATGGTGACTGTTAGAGCATTTTCTAGAATTTATTGACATTGATGCTACTACAGGAGCTGGTATGCAAATGTGCTTCTTAAAAAGCTGGAAGATACGGGAATTGCGATAGCTGACATGAGAGGTCAGGGCTACAATAATGGTGCTAACATGAGAGGAAAGAACAGAGGGAGGCACAAAAGCCTATCAAACACCAAATTGGGAAGATAGATGATGCCATAGTTGCCATTATGGAGGATAATGCTATGACAGGAACTGTTCGTGGGAGAACAGTGGCAGAGGGAAATAGAATCACCAGAAACATACATAACTTCAAATTTCTACGTGGCTTAGTGTTGTGGCATGACATACTATTTGAAATAAATGTTGTAAACAAGAGACTCCAGAGTGTTGACCTTGATATACCTGAAGCAATGGAACAACTGGTCAAAACAAAGTCATACCTACAGTCTTACCGGTCAGATGAGGGATTTCAAAATGTTCTGAAGAATGCACAGAAGTTGGCAGAGGAACTCCACGCTGAAGCTATTTTCCCAGCCATTCAAGAATACAAGAGTCACTGAAGACTCTCTGATTTTGATTATGAGACATGAGATAATTCCGTAAGAGACCTCAAATAACAATTCTTTAACCAGGTGCTAGATTGTGCAGTACAGTCAGTTGAAAAACGTTTCATGCAGCTCAAGGAACACAGCAGTATATTTGGGATGTTGTATGATATTCCAAAACTCCTCACTATACTTGAAGAAGACCTACACCAGCAATGTAGGGCACTAGAGACAGTGTTGACACATGATGGCATGCGCGATATTGAGGAGAGTGATTTAGGTGATGAACTGAAAGCCGTTTCAAGATATATTTCAACAGGATCAACTCCAAAGGTTGTTTTGGAATATATATGCACAAATAAGATGATCACCCTTTTTCCAAATGCTTTTGTTGCTCTGCTCATACTTCTAATACTTCTTGTAACGGTTGCCAGTGGAGAACACAGCTTCTCCAAGCTAAAGTTAATAAAAACATATCTACACTCCACAATGACACAGGAGAGGCTCTTTCGGCCTTGCAACCATCTCAGTAGAGCATGAGCTAGCCCAGACTGTGGACCTTCAGCAGGAAGCAGTTCAAATCTTTGCAACCAAGAAAGCACGGAAAGCACCACTTTGATTATTCAAACAGATAAAAATGCCAGCGTTTACTATGCAGACAAGAAAAGTTACATTTGCTGTTCAGGCATTTGAAAGTTAAGTGTTATTTCAAATTTTTGAACAAGGCATTTTAAGTTGTTAGTTCTCCTTTATTGGGGTAGGTAGCAGAGCAGTACCATGAGAGGAGTAGAACAGGAGGAAGGCAGAATTGAGACCTTTCAAAGTTTTGGCCCAAGCAAGGGGGCATGGAGGCATCATCCCTGCCGCAGATACCAAAATGTTGTGGGCCGGCCCTGTTCAGGATCCAAGTGAGTTTAACAAGTAGTAACACAAGAGGGCCTCATATCAGGAGATATCAGATGCTGTCACTAATTTAAGAGCTCCATTTAGTAACCCATTGATCTACAGGACTCTGGAGCTGTTGGACACTATATAGTAAAATTCGGCAAGATATTATAATATCTCTGGCTCACTTGCTGAGCCTATTATAGAGGAGATAGATTATTAGCAGCAGAAGAGTGAGTAACTCATATTCCCTTTTTCTCTGTTTATGTAACAGCTGTGGTGCTAATATCCTCAAAAATCTGGCTAACAAGCCTCCATCAAACACTTGTCTGCCAAATGTTCAGCTCTATGTATGACAGGTGTGACCAACCTGTCCAATTTTTAATCCTTTCCGTATTTGTATTTATGATTAATTGTGTGGCCTCTAATATACTCACCCTTGAACTATGCCTGTGCCAAAGAGCTAGAAGCAGGTCTTGTTCATTTGCATATTAATGTCCTGCCAATAGTGATCTATTCATTTACATGCAAAGAGAGTTCTATAAAATGTATTGCTGCAAGGTTTTTCTTTACACATATCAAACGTGTTAGCATCTTTTTATCTCTGAAGCATCACACAGAGGACACTGACACCGTCAAAAATCTGGGCTAGATGGCCCAACAGTCCATTTTCCTTCCATATGACATTAGGGAAGCTTTGGAATGTTGAGACTGCTCATTGGGATAGGCAACTTGCACCCCTCTCATCTGCAGGGCAACTGGCACCACACTTGAGTCGTCCCCAGGAAGTGCAGTCAATGGTACTGCTGCCACTACCTCCATGGAATTCCATCTGGGAAGGCAACTAATTCCAGCTTGGCATCCCAATTTCAAGAGCTGATTGGGAAATACATTAAATCACTGTTCTAAGCTCACCCCTCACCAGCCCTGTCAACTTCATGAGAACACAGATCCTTCACCCCACATCCCAAATAAAGAGTTGTGGGCAGTTTGTATCAGGGTGCCCAACTCCTCTCCAGGCAGATTGACTACACCAGCAGAGCTTAGGCTGCAGACAGTTGGGCTCCCTGTGAACAAACCCAACTCAAAATTTAAAAGATTTTTTCATTGTTGCATATTGTGCAGATATAAAGGTTGAAGATCATCTGTTCTTGGTGTTGGCACATAAAACTCTTCGAACACAGATTCCCTGGGAAAGATTAAGCGGCAAACGCATCACAAAATGTGAAGCCTGACAACTATTATATTGGCTTTAACTGAGAAAACTAAGAATTGTCGCCAATTTTAGACTTAAAAGACTGACATCCTCGGGGATTTTGCCTCTATTCAGTTTTAACCTAACAATTAAGCTTCAAATCTGCATCACAGTTTCACCTAATCCCACCCCTCCTGGGACTTTTAATTAAATGTTTATATTAGAAAGAAGTTTCTTTCTTTTATATATTTTTCCTACTTAATCTATAAATGTGAAACTTAATTATTTTTTCAAGAACTTCTTGCCTGCTTTCATTTTACTATCTCATTCTGAAATATATTCTTAAAGTAACGTGAACAGGTGAAGTGATGGGTTCATTGGCCAAATACCATTTTATTTGACAGAAGACAGTTACAAGAATTTCAGAGTGTTTTTGTGTGTTAAACAGTGACCTGATTTGATGTGTGCACAATTGTGATTGGAGAATAGTTCACATATATTGCACAGGTAGAAGAAGGGAGTATTTTTCTATGTCCCTTGCTACCATCAATGAACTTTGGCCTATGCTCTTCTGGTAAAGAAATCCCATTTTATCCCAGAGAAGTTTGCTATTATTCTTCTCTCCCATATTCTGAGTACTTAAACTTTGTCAGCCCATCAGTAGTAAAGAAATTAGAGAACTAACTAAATTATTTAAATCATATAATTTAAATGTCTGAAACCTTAGGGATTGAAGATCTTTAACAGTAATAATGAATAAATCTGTCTTATTCAGAAAGAAGTCCACTCTGTCTCCATTTGACATTTTTTGCTTTCATTCTACCATAAAATTTTTGTAAAAAAGTAATTATGTTTTTGTGCTTTTATCAGTGAATTGATCATATTTAAAGCCCTACTACTTAGTACTGTGATTAGTTGCCTGTTTCATGGAGAATCACGTGTAGTATCCATAGGTGCTGGAATTAAGGGGGGGGGGCTGCTGCAGCACCCCCTGGGTTGAAATTATTTCTATTATATACAGGGTTTACAGTCTGGTTCAATGGCTCTTAGCACCTCCCCTATAAAAAAAACTGTTCCAGCCCCCCTGGTGGTGCCTTAGGCAATCCACCAATAAAGTCTGCTTCAATTTCAAATCCATCCAGTATCCCCTAATAGAAATACAAATTATAATTAAAAACAATTCTCATCCCTGCTGTTTTTGATTGTACTGTAGCCAGTTAATTAATCTCTGATCCCAGACCCCAAAATGTCACTCGCTAAATTAGCTGTCTGCAATATCCTACTCATCAGATTATTTTATGTCAATAGTTGCTTGTATTTTTATTGGGATGCTTCACAATCACACTGAAGAAAAAAAAGAAATGAAAATCTGAACTATTAATTGCATTCATAGAGTATATATCAAAAATTATGAGTGATGCAACTATTCTCTCATGTCACAAGCAATCAAGTGTCATATTTCTTAATAGGTTTTTGGAAATATACACCTCAGATACTCTGAAAATGGTGTAAACTATGATAAAAACATGCATCACATATCTTGCTATTTTATATCCAACATGAAGACTGGTATGTGTGGCTAGCAAGCTGCTAAAAACAGAAGCTTAATTACTAAACTCTATAACCTATAGTCACTGCACAATGTCCCAGTTCCAGCTATCTATCATGTCCTGCCTTAAAATATCAATACACTTACATTTCTTTCATATTATGTTTCTATCTCAGTTTATCTACACTTATTCTGTGTACAATATGATCCAGATCTGTGTGCAAACTTAAGTCTGCTTTGCACCTCCCCAGCAGCACAGAAGGAATTTAAAGCTGCCCTAAGAAGGCAGCTGAGGATTCATTTGGTAAGAGGACTCTGGCTGGTATAGCAGAGAGTAGGCTTCTCGATATCAGTCCTGGAATAAATCAGGGAAGGAAACAGCATAGTTTTAGAGAGCTGCTTGTCTTAGTCCTTGCAGGATTGCAAAAATCTCTCTTCTGGGTGACAGGAGCAGCAGAGTGAACACAATTGCCAAAAGTGTCCCCTCAGGGTTACCCACAGTGCACAACTAATCACTAGGTGCACTAAGGCCATGTCTACATTACAAAATTATGTTGATCTAACTTACTACAGCATATAGCCACAACAGCGATTACATCACTTGTGTATGTGCACACTTGGCTCCTTCTGTTGGCAGTGCGTGTCCTCACCAGCACTTGCATTGATTGTATTGTCAGTGTGGGGCATTATGGGATGAAAGCCAGTAACAGTCAGTGTAAGCAATGCAGTGTCTACACTGACATTGGTGACCTAATAACATAGACCGCGACTATGATATTTGGGGAGGTGATTCATAGATTCTGATTCATAGATTCTAGGACTGGAAGGGACCTTGAGAGGTCATCGAGTCCAGTCCCCTGCCCGCATGGCAGGACCAAATACTGTCTAGACCATCCCTGATGTTACTAAATTGGCGTAGAGATGCACTTATATTGGCAGGAGCCAAATTTAAGTGAAAACACTTCTGTAACTAGGTCGATGCAAGGCATCTTATGTCCACCTAAGCCTGTAATATAGACCTGGCCTACGTGGCAGTACTACACAGCCCTATTTTAGGCACAGACTGAGAAACTGCAGAAAAGCTGTAGCAGCTGCTTCCAGGCAGCACAGTGCTGGGGGATGTGCTGGGACAGAGAAGCCTAGCAGGGCCCAGCAACTGACAAATACCACCCACTGGAAGAGGGACAGTAAGGTGGGAGAGTACTACCCTTGCTTTTAGCAGAGCTGGGGAGCAGAGATCCTCTTTGTGCAACTCAAAAGAACAAACCAAGCCAAAAACTAAACACACACCACCCGAGGAGGGTTTGGTTTAGATATAGTAAAACTGAGACTTGCCATCCTGAGCCCATTTCTATAGAACTTAAATAAATTATATCAACAAAAAAACATTCTCCACTTGCTAGCCCTGTTTACCTGGCTATTTCTAACTCAATCTGTTTCCACCCATTTCCTGAGAGATTTAACTGATCACACTCTTCCACTCACAGCTAGAGTCATCCAATCAAAGAACAAACAATATCATGGGATTATGAGCAACTGCACAGTGATCATTCAAATTGGTTTAAAAATGCCAATTGTTTTTCCCATGGGAAATTTTAGAAGATTTTCATTTTTGCAAAGATTTCAAGAAAAGTGTTTGTTTTTTCCCCCCAAGAAAAATGATGCCAAAATTATTTGTTCCAGTACCAGGGAATAGCAAGATTATTTAAATTATCTTTGGAAAGAAAAATATATGAAAAACTGTTTGAAGAGCCAGCTAGTTAGTGTTCATATCCAAAAGTCCTTTGTTCATTTTAGTATTAATTTATTTATTTTTTATGAGTTCTACTTTTAGACACTTAGTAAGAAAAGACAATGTCTTCTATTACCTGGACAGTATTTAGTGAATAAAAATCTTTCATTTTTTAGAACTTCTGCTTCTCAGCTGGAAGTAATTGTACTGTTTTTTTATAAACTGATTATTAAGAACAGGTTATTATTGTATGTATTTTAATAACAGGTAGTCATGACAGAGAGGAAAAAGTCCTCATGAACAAAAAAGTGTTGTGCCATTGTGCTCTGGGGATGACATTTTATCTAAAAACAAAAGGAGGGGGAATAAAATCTTATTTTTTTTCTTACATTAAGTCTTGATCTTACGGTGATCAAACTTTAATAAACCCATTAGTTATCTTGAACAGTTTATTTTCCGATTTCTAACCTTTATCTTTATTCAAGTTTGCAAGGTCTACTAGAATTTGTGAACACACTGGATGTTACGATGTTTTACTGCCATTTAATTTACTTGCATACTGCCTTGAAATGCATTATAGTAGAAAAGCAGTGACCGCATGATAAATTGTACACTGGCACAATTTAAAACTGGCTATGACTTACCCAATTAGTTATTCCAATAAATGGTTGAGCTTTGAGGATACTAGTGATGGAAAGGACCCAGTCACATGGCTTGTATCTTATTTTTCTAGAAAAACAAATGGAATACATGGATGCATGTGTCTATTGATGCTTCACATGCACATCTTTGTTAGAACATTGAAGATGTAAGAGACTTAAGAGTTACTACATGCAATAGCCAAATAGATACTTTTTAAAAAACATACACTTCTAACTCTATACCACACTGCCCACCTACTGCTCTCCCTGCCACTTCGCTACTTGTGAAGCAGGTGGCAAAACACAGAGACTTTGACCCCTAGTTCCCAGCATGAATATACAGCAGCAAGAGTCACGGTCTGGTTCTAACAGTAAGATTTTCAGAGGAGTTCAGGGCACTGCATGAATTTTGCTACCTTTCTCCCTCCTATTATACAGCCCTCATTGCCACTATATCTGAATGCCTCGCACTATTTTTAAAATATATATCCTCATGTGAGACCCCTGTGAGGTAGGGAATGCTATAATCCTCAATGTACAGATGGGAAATTTAGGCATAGATAGAATAAGAGATTTACCTGAAGCACTTAGAGGAGAGGAAAGTGATCAGGAACAGTCAGCATGGATTCACCAAGGGCAAGTCATGCCTGACTAACCTAATTGCCATCTATGAAGAGATTACTGGGTCTGTGGATGAGGGGAAAGCAGTGGATGTGTTATTCCTTGACTTTAGCAAAGCTTTTGATACCGTCTCCCACAGTATTCTTGCCGGCAAGTTAAAGAAGTATGGGCTGGATGAATGGACTATAAGGTGGATAGAAAGCTGGCTAGATCATCGGGCTCAAAGGGTAGCGATCAATGGCTCCATGTCTTGTTGGCAGCCGGTATCAAGCGGAGTGCCCCAAGGGTCGGTCCTGGGGCCGGTTTTGTTCAATAGCTTCATTAATGATCTGGAGGATGGCGTGGACTGCACTCTCAGCAAGTTTGCAGATGACACAAATCTGGGAGGAGTAGTAGATATGCTGGAGCGTAGGGATAGGATACAGAGGGACCTAGACAAATTAGAGGATTGGCCCAAAAGAAACCTGATGAGGTTCAACAAGGACAAGTGCAGAGTCCTGCACTTAGGATGGAAGAATCCCATGCACTGCTACAGACTAGGGACCAAATGGCTAGGAAGCAGTGCTGCAGAATGTGGATGAGAAGCTGGATATGAGTCAACAGTGTGCCCTTGTTGCCAAGAAGGCTAATGGCATTTTGGGCAGTATAAGTAGGGGCATTGCCAGCAGATTGAGGGACGTGATCATTCCCCTCTATTCAACATTGGTGAGGCCTCATCTGGAATACTGTGTCCAGTTTTGGGCCCCACACTACAAGAAGGATGTGGAAAAATTGGAAAGAGTCCAGCGGAGGGCAACAAAAATGATTATGGAGCACATGACTTATGAGGAGAAGGTGAAGGAACTAGGATTGTTTAGTCTGCAGAAGAGAAGAATGAGAGGGGATTAGATAGCTGCTTTCAACTACCTGAAAGAGGGTTCCAAAGAGGATGGATCTAGACTGTTCTCAGTGGTACCAGATGACAGAACAAGGAGTAATGGTCTCAAGTTGCAGTGGGGGAGGTTTAGGTTGGATAGTAGGAAAAACTTTTTCACTAGGAGGGTGGTGAAGCACTGGAATGGGTTACCTAGGGAGGTGGTGGAATCTCCTTCCTTAGAGGTTTTTAAGGTCAGGCTTGACAAAGCCTTGGCTGGGATGATTTAGTTGGGGATTGGTCTTGCTTTGAGCTGGGGGTTGGACTAGATGACCTCCTGAGGTCCCTTCCAACCCTGATATTCTATGATACCTGATGTCACACACGAAGCCTATTGCAGAGCAGGAAATTGAATGTAGGTCTTTCAAGATCCAGGTTAGCACCTAAGCCACTGGGCCCTCTCCCTTCTCTATTCAAGTCTAACTACTTTTGAAAATCTGAAAATGCTTTAAATAGTCGATGTTTGCAAGCATGTCCCAGGAGTTCAAATCCTCAACTCCCCTTTACTTCACTGGGAGCTAGGAGGTGCTCAGTATTTTGCAGGATCAGGCCAAGAGTGAACATGTCCACTGAGCTAGGCTGAAGGGGAAACTCTGTGGGGAGAAAGGCATTTTATTCCTATGCCTACATAACCCAGCGTATGTACAGGAGATACCTTTTAGTATACCAAAAAGGAAAAAAAAAACAATGCATTCCTCTCTCTCTCTCTCTCTCTCTATATATATATATATCTTTTGCATATATGTATATTTCTACTTCCATAGCTAATCCACAAAAATTACTCAAATGCACTTCTCCCTTCCCAGGCCAACATCAAAAAGCATATTTGGAGTTTGTAGGCATTATGATTTTGGAGATATGGAGGAACCAAAAAAAAAAAAAGGCATCAGAAAAATTTCAAAATTGAAAGCCTCATTTCTGAGCAAATCTCCAAAAAGGTCTATCCAATATGAACTAATATCTTTCCATCAGAATTCTGCCCTCTAGTAAGATATAAAATCTAGTGTGAATTGGGTTAACATGGATGAAATTAAAGAACAATGATTCAAAATTGGGCATATAATAAAACGTGTTGCCTAATTTAGTTGTGATGTAAGTTATTCCAGAGGTAAAAATAGGTCTGTGAATTTCAAAGTGTGAGGATCCTTCCTTAAGACTGATAGGGAGGACTGCTGTGTCTAAAAGGGAAAGAATGTAGTTATCACCATATCCTTAGTTCAGTCAGAAGAAACAAAACACACACACAGGGGCAAATGCATTGATGATAGTGTCCTTTTGACGAGGGAGGCTTCTATGCCTCTTTGTACATTGGTTTCTTAACTATGGTCTGCAGTTCAGTGTTCAGTGGATCACTTGCTAGTAGTTTATAAGAAGTTGGCTGGTCAGATGGATCTGACTCTTCCTGTATTAGTCAGGAAAGTCCTTAAACACTTTCCTAACATTCATTGTCCATACAGCTATAGCTTCTACTGGGCTGTTACTCAATTGTTAATGGGAGAGGAGATGCTTCACAACTTTAGGAATGGGAAGCCTATGAGAATCTTGATCAAGATGTGGTCCACTCAGTGAAAATAAGAGGAGGTTTCTAATAGCAGACAATCTTCTGAAGGAAACTCATCAGATTGTATGTCTACTATCATAGTGTTAATCTCTGCTACAGGCCTTCAAAGAACTAATTTGTATTAATTAAAAATGTATAAAAATACAGTGATGACACATGACAGGATCTATGATGTATCTATAGTCTACAGGTATCTGCATAGGGAACAAATATTTTATAATGGACTCAAATCTAGCAGGCAAACATGCAACAAGATCCAATCATTGGAAACTGAAGCTATTCAAATGTAGATTTGAAATAAAAACACATTTTTAACAGTGAGAATAATTGTTCCAAAGGCTAATTTCCCAAAGATCGCGGTGGCCTCTCCATCATGGGGATTTTTTAAATCAAGATTGGATTTTATATATACACACACATATTTAAAAAAAAAAAAGATATGCTCTAGTTCAAACATGAAGTATTCTAGGGAAGTTCTATGGCCTGTGCTGTGCAGAAGACAGGATTAGACAACCACATTCTTCTGTGAATCACTAGAAGTCGCACTGACTCATGCGAGTTCAATCTTCTATCATGACATATTTGGGGGCAAATTAAATGTACCTTGACACTGTTAAAATGCAAGATGGCATGCTGCTGGAGCAAAGTAACAGGTAACATTAGCTGCTCTCAGATATGCTTCCCAAGTGCCCACATGTCTTGGAGTAATTGTATAGACTAGAAATGACCAATATTTCATTTGCATAATTCCACTTTACAGCTGTTTCTGAAACTGGCAAGCACTCTTCAATTAAAATTGTAAGCCCCAAATGCACATATTTAAATGGTACTCATGTTTTGTTATATTTAATATAAGATTGACAATGAAAATAGTCCTTAAAAAGGCTCAAAAGTTAGCTTGTCTTGGTAGACATGGGGTTTCAGCATTTTCATTTGTTCAAAATTTCTGAAAATTGGTTAAAAGACAACTCCAGTTTTTATTAGATAAAAGAATGAGGACTTAGGACCAAATTTCATGACTCCAGAAAGACGTCTGAAGTCCATAATGGTTTTACAGCTAATGCAGAGTCAGATCAAGTATTTTCACTGAATCCTGTATTACTTTATTTTAAAAGAGATAATGAGGAAGAGTCACCATCTCCTGAAGAAAATATTTCAAAAGATTGAAGCTAAGAAAATAATAGCTTTGTTTGTTCAATAAGACTTTTTAAATCAAATAAGAATAGCACCATTTGATCATGCTAATGGGAAACTCATTTGTGATAGTTGCTTTTTCTTCGGCAGAAATACAGACGATGGCGCAGCTGCTTTCCTACTGCTCTACATTATGAGAAATTTCTCGCATTGATTTATTTTTTTAAGACAGATTTTAAACACTTGTCCTTTACTTTGAAAAAGCCATTCTATGCAAACCTGCTTGTCTGAGGCAGAGTTTAATGTTAGTAATTGATTGTAGTCACTGCTCTAAGAGGCAGCCATTCAGACTAGATGGAAACAAACAAAATAATGAGGGACATTTACAATAGCTTGTTCCTAATTTTAAACTAATTACAATGGTTTGGGCTTGCAGTTATTACATTTTGAACCATACTACCTTCATCTGCACTCAGCCTCTAAACTATCCAGCAACTAAGTCAAATGTGTCACAAGTCTTACCAACTGGTTGGCAAATAAATAAAAATATCAACCTTCACCCAATCTGATGGGATTTTGAAAACATTAAACCTAGAAAAGCACTTCTGCTAACTACCTGCCCTTTTCAACATGAGAATAAATACATTGCCAATATCTTCCTGTAAATCTCCTACCATAACAAGCAAATAATCCTCTACGGTTCCCTTCAGGTCAGAGTGATGTATAAATGTTACTACGCATCTGCTTGCTGTAAAGAATGAACTCTGGATCTGTCCCAGTGGGATTGTAATGAGCTTATAAAGAATCACAAAGGAATCCAAAGGAGCAGAGAACTGGACAGAAGAGGACGATATGATCAATTGAATCCTGGTCTCATTGACTCTGCATTCCCACATCACACACACACCACTTTATAATTAGATTAAGTTATTGCACAAATATGCGTTTTATTTTCCAAAGCCTAGCTAATGGTTATGGGTTCTGATTCTGAAACAGTTTGGACAAACTCTTTGTGAATAGTTTAACTTGTACTTTTCTCTATTGTGACTTTTGGCTAAAACCATTATGTAGGGAATTGTGTGTGCACAAATTACTTATTTGCTAGTCCTCTCTTTAATCAGGGTTCATTTCATCTTGTTTGTAAAATGATTACTATTTCCAACAGCTTGCTGGCATCAGCTCTTTCTTCGTCCCATACAACCACTTCCAGCCTTCAGTTAAGTGGTTCCTGGTGTGTGCATCAACAGCAGACTCTCATGAAACTCCAGTTATAATTTTTCATTGTCCTTTCAACTTCCTTGATCATTTTACCTTTAGAGAAGCACAGAGTCTCTGCTCCTGTCTGAAATAGTTTGTACTGAAACACTTTGATAGCCCTAGAGACATATTTACTGACTTCAGCTAAACTGGAGAGTATTAAAATGCAAAACATTAATCCTTTTGATTCAACAACGACTGTAGAATTCAACATAAATAGATACCTGGTACAAAAGATATAGTGTATGGATTCCTGACATACAAAGTACCCTGGGAATTCATTAAAACATCAAGTTAAACCCAAGAAAGAGCCAAAGTGAACCCTCCTTCATTGTGCATAGGTAATGCTACTACCAAAAGATGCAAAAATAACTACCTCGCTAAAATTAATTTGTAAGAGGAAACACACTAAATAGACACAATGTGCACACAAATTTAAAATGCTAGTTTTTCATTTTATATTTTTCTTTAACATAAAATATTAAAGTTTGAAGAAAAAGTGTCAGAATGCACATTTTCCCAAAGATTCCTAGCAAATAGTCCAATTCTTTTCAGAGCAAAGCAGCATATGGTTTTCAGTCATGCACCAATGTAACACCTGCACAATATTTCCATTATTGTTCAAGGAGGACTCAATAGTTGCCATCAAGTAACAGTTCATATTTCACGTATTCACAAAAGATTAAGACAATTATTTTACCAATACATAAGGATCAGAACATATTTATTGGTTGTCAGGTCAAGTGTAAGAGTGGTCACATTACAAAGAGTTTCAGGAATAGGAAAGAGAGAGAGAAATTAAAGGGGTGAGGAGAAGGGAATGAAAGAAAGAGAGATCCTAGTAATGGGAACTATTTACACAAACACTAGCAGGGCCAGACCCTCAGCTGATGCAAAATTAGCTAGCTCCAGTGAAGTCAGTGAACCTGTGCTGATATGTACCAGCTGAGGCACTGGACAAGGGCTCTTGTACAAAAGAACATTTTAAATATAGTCTTCCCAACCTCACTCTCTATTTTGTTATTACTGGTAATTAACATATTTTGAGCTATTAAGTCCAAATTCTCATAGTCTAACTCCTCCTAACACCTCTTACCTTTTTTCAGTCTGAAAAGTTGCATGTTGTAGGCGACCCCATGATCTCTGGTATTTATTAATGACACTAATATAAACCTCATTTTCTCTGGATCAATAGAAATTTGAAGCAATTACAGTTCACTCAAGTATAACCCATGAATGTCTAGTTACAAAATGGGTGTTACTACATTATTGTTTGGTAATAACTACAATTTTAAGATTATGCCTAACACATTTAAAACATATGCTTAATCGAAAGCTTCCTTAAGTTTTTAAGAAACTGGAATTACATATTACAAAACATATACGTCATATCTCTGATTTAGCAAGATATTTAAGTATCTCTTATTTTAATTATGTGCATAGTTTCATTGACTTCAATTGGACTGAGAATGTGCTTAAGGTAACATATGCGTTTAACTGTTTAGCTGAATTGGGGCTCATATCCAAAACCAATACTTAGTATTTTAAGATACATAATATGGCATAAGCTATTATTTCTAGTCACTGTACTTATAGATGATATACTTCCATGGTTAAATGTTTACCTAAAACATCTCTCTTTACTTGAAGATACAAGGAGGATAGAATTTTTTAGATGCAGAATTGTTTTTCTGCTGCTGGATTTGAAATTAAAGTATTTTGTTGGCTCTGAAAAAAGTACTGGCTGCAATATGTCAGTTCACTTTTTCAAAATGGAAAAAAATGTTATTTGCTTGGCAGTATTTTATCTTGGAATATTAAGTTCAGAAAACAAAAGCTGCAAAATGTTTTGTTCCCTAATACAATGTATCATTCTTTATATATTAACTGTATCTGTACTTGTCTAGTGGGAATTGCATAATGGTTCAATATATTACTGGCCTACATATTATACTCCAAAAAATATTTGGTGGGCCCTTTAATTTTAATCACAAGGCTTTAAAAAGAGTGAACATCTGTTAGAAGAACATTCTGAGCAACAACCCTGTTGGATATTGGAATGTCTTGCAGATTCCATTTTTGGAACTGTCATTTAAATAACACATCAACTCTAAATCTGCGGGGGGAAGAGTCCCAAAAGATCATGATATTTTAAGTACTGTCAACTGAACATAAGTACTGAATAGTATAATATTTTGATGTCGTAAATACAGATGAGAATGGGCTGGGCAGATCCACAGGTACAGGAGACTAGAATCATAGGATGGTTCACTTGCTGCCCAATCCTGCAGAAACTTACAAATATAAATGACTTCATTAATGTTAATAGTCCCAGTGACTTCCCTTTGACTCAGCTTATTGTTGACAACTGACATGATTAAGTCTTTGCAGGTTTGAACTTCTAGTCCTTTTATATTCTTAGTCCTGGTCTACAGTACGAGTTTAAGTTGAATTTAGCAGCGTTAGATCGATTTAACCCTGCCCCCGTCCACACAACGAAGCCATTTTTGTCAACTTAAAGGGCTCGTAAAATCGATTTCTGTACTCCTCCCTGATGAGGGCATTAGCACTGAAATCGACACTGCTGGGTCGAATTTGGAGTAGTGTGGATGCAATTCGATGGTTTTGGCCTCCGGGAGCTATCCCAGAGTGCTCCATTGTGACTGCTCTGAACAGCACTCTCAACTCAGATGCACTGGCCAGGTAGACAGGAAAAGCCCCGCGAACTTTTGAATTTCATTTCCTGTTTGGCCAGCATGGCGAGCTGATCAGCACAGGTGACCACGCAGAGCTCATTAGCACAGGTGACCATGGAGTCCCAGAATCGCAAAAGAGCTCCAGCATGGACTGAACAGGAGGTACTGGATCTGATCGCTGTATGGGGAGACGAATCCATGCTATCAGAACTCCATTCCAAAAGATGAAATGCTGGACTATTTGAAAAAACCTCCAAGGTCACGAAGGACAGAGGCTATAACAGGGACCCACAGAAGTGCTGCGTGAAACTTAAGGAGCTCAGGCAAGCCTACCAAAGAACCAGAGAGGCAAACGGCCACTCCGGGTCAGAGCCCCAGACATGCTGCTTCTATGAGGAGCTGCATGCCATTCTAGAGGGTGCCCCTACAACTACCCCGCCCCTGTGCGTGGACTCCGTCAACGGATTCTCACGCAACAGGGATGCAAATTTTGGGGACGAGGAAGATGATGATGAGGAGGAGGCAAGCAGAGAAACCATTTTCCCCAACAGCCAGGAACTGTTTTTCACCCTGCATCTAGTACCCTCCCAACCCACCCAAGGTGGACTCCCGGACCTTGAAGGCAGAGAAGAGACCTCTGCTGAGTGTACCTTTGTAAATATTATACATGGTTCAAAAGCAAGCGTGTTTAATGATTAATTTGCCCTGAAGACTTGGGATGCATTGGCAACCAGTACAGCTACTGGAAAAGTCTGTTAACGTGTATGGGGATGGAGTGGAAATCCTCCAGGGACATCTCAGTGAAGCTCTCCTGGATGTACTCCCAGGGTCACCTGATTGAAATAGGGGAATTTTATTAAGGGGACATTTAGAGGTGGCCATTCCTGCTGGGCTGTTTGAAACAGAAATCATCCCTGCTGTTAGCCACACAGTGGGGGGAGGGGTGAAGTGACCATCCCAGAGAATTGTGTGTGTGGGGGGGAGGGGGAAGTTGGGTTTGTGCTGCACATTAACCCAAAAACCGCAGCCCCTCCTTTTAAAAGGCCAACCCATTTTAAATGGCCAACCCAACGGGTGCTTGGTATGGGAAATGAGGGCACTGCTGTTTGAAACCATCCCCACATGTTATGAAGGTTAAAGAAGCCAAAAGACTGTGGCTTACCATGTCTGCCTGCAAGCCAAATTCTGTTGCCTGCTGGCCCTGCATGTATGATCTCTCACACCAAACTGGCAGGCCCTCAATATGAGGCAAAATGCGACCTTGTAAAGAAAGCACACGTGCTATGTAATGTTAACAGCTTGGTTCACCGTGAAAGAGTCTACCCATTGTTCTCTTTTAAATACTACTCTCCTTTTTTTTCGTCCCACAGCTGCAAATGTTTCAACGCTCCCTGTATCATCTCCGTCCCAGAGACTAGCGAAGATTAGAAGGTGAAAAAAATGCACTCGCGACTAAATGTTCTCTGAGCTCATGCAGTCCTCCCACACTGAAAGAGCACAGCAGAATGCCTGGAGGCAGACACTGTCAGAGTACAGGAAAGCACAAAACGAATGTGAGGACAGGTGGCGGGAGCAAGAGGAGAGATGGCAGCACCATTGAACAGTACCCCTTTTGGTTTATGTACTGGCTACCTTGGTGGTTCGGTCCCATGATAGGGATATGCGTTCCGTCTATCGCCACACCAGTTAGGGAATCCCATTGCAGCAAAGCCATCCACTATGACCTGCACATTTCCCAGAGTCATTACCCTTGATAGCAGCAGCTCAGTGATCACATTGGCTACTTGGATCACAGCAGCCCCCACAGTAGATTTGCCCACTCCAAATTGATTCCCGACTGACCGGTAGCTGTCTGGCATTGCAAGCTTCCAGAGGTCTATCACCACTCGCTTGTGAATTGTGAGGGCTGCTTTCATCTTGGTATTCTTGTGCTTCAGGGCGGGGGAAAGCAAGTCACAAAGTTCCATGAAAGTGCCTTACGCATGCGAAAGTTTCGCATCCACTGGGAATCATCCCACACCTGCAACACTATGCGGTCCCACCAGACTGTGCTTGTTTCCCGGGCCCAGAATCGGTGTTCCATGGCATGAACCTGCCCCATTAGCACCATGATGTCCAAATTGCCAGGGCCCATGCTTTGAGAGAACTTTGTGTCCATGTCCTCATCACTCTCGTCATCGCACTGCCGTCGCCTCTTTGCCTACTTTTGAAGTTTCTGGTGCTGTATATACTGCAGGATAATGCGCGTGATGTTTACAGTGCTCATAACTGCTGCAGTGATCTGAGTGGGCTCCATGCTTGCCGTGGTATGTTGTCTGCGGAAAAAAGGCGCGGAACAATTGTCTGCTGTTGCTCTCAGGGAGGGAGGGGTGACTCAGAACATGGCTTACAGGGTTGGCTTACATGGAATTAAAATCAACAAAGAGGGTGGGTTTGCATCAAGGAGAAACACACACAACTGTCACACTGAAGCCTGGCCAGTCATGAAACTAGTTTTCAAAGCCTCTGTGATGTGCAGTGCGCCTTGCTATGCTCTTCTAATCTTATCGCAAACAGCCTAGTCAGCAAACAGCGCCAGCGAGCTTTTAAACATCCAAAAGCACATTCTACCACCAATCTTCCCTTGTTCAGCCTATAGTTGAACTGCTCCTTACTACTGTCCAGGCTTTATGAGCCATGGAAGCAAGGGTAGGTGCGCCCGTGCAGTGCTGCCGGCTGGGAGAGCAGCCTGAGGCAGAAGGCTCCAGCTGGCATAATATTCGAGGCAGGACTGAATCTCCCTTAGACGAAACTTAAAGAAGACAATGACCTGGAGTCATTCTCATTTTTTGTCTAGGCACCCCCAACCAACCTTAATCTGCAGCAAAGGAGATTTAGGTTAGATATTAGGAAAAGCTCTCTAACTATAAGACTAGTTAAACTTTGGAACTGTCTTCCAAGGGAGGTTGTGGAATACTGGTCACTGGAGATTTTTAAGAACAGGTGGAACAAACAACAGATAGGGATGGTATAGGTTTACTTTGGTCCTGCCTCAGCACAGGGGGCTGGACTAGATGACCTCCGAAGGTCCCTTCTAGCCCTACATTTCTATGATTACCATAATGCAGAGAGAAGGCAACATTTTTTGATATTCCAAGCATAATTTACACTACACCTGGCCAGTGTATGAAGTGAAATACAAATCTGACTAGGTTTTTAATAGTCTATTGTTTAAAAAAGGAACTTCCCACCATCAATTAAAAAGCAAAGAGAAAGGTGGTTAACACAGAGCTGGCCAATCCCTTTCCCTCCAGCTGGTTCAGGGATGAGGGAAGATACCAAATAATGAGCCAGCATGTTTATTACAGAATGTGTGAAAATATGGAGATGGGTACGGACACCTTCCTTCCTCTCTTCCTGCTCCGTGTTTGTCCCATTCCCTTGTCACATCTCATCCTAAATTAGACTGTTTTAGGCGGTACCTACATACCTTTTCCTTTGAGGAACATGCAGAAGAATTAAAAAGCATAGTTTAGTGCAGGGATTGGCAACCTTTGGCATGCGGCCCGCAAGGGTAAGCAACCTGGTGGGCCGGGCCGGTTTGTTTACCTGTTGTGTCTGCAGGTTTGGCCCATCGCAACTCCTACTGGCCGCGGTTCGCCGCTCTAGGTCAATGGGGGCTGCGGGAAGCGGCACGGGCCGAGGGATGTGCTGGCCGCCGCTTCCCGCAGCCCCCATTGGCCTGGAGCGGCAAACCGTGGCCAGTGGGAGCTGCGATCGGCTGAACCTGTGGACGCGGCTGGTAAACAACCCGGCCCGGCCCGCCAGGGTGCTTACCCTGGCGGGCCGCGTACCAAAGATTGCCGATCCCTGGTTTAGTGAGACAAAACCTGCAATCTATGCATTAGGAATTTTTAGGTATATTCAGCATAACTTAACTGGTACTTTGAAATAAAGAAATATCAAGCTAACATGTCTTTTCATTGTAAGATAGCACCATAAATATTCATAAATATTAAATTGCGTTCAGAGTCATTTTCTACGGTAACATGCAATATTTGTTCACCAGAATACTATGAGTCACTTACATTGGTATAAATGCAAAGTAAGTCACTGAAGGCAGATAGAGCTACTACAGTTTTATTCCAGTGTAACTGGTAGCACAATTTAGTCCTATGCTGTTGTAATTTAATTTTAACTCTGTATGTTACTACTTTATGTGTAGCATGTACCCCACCTAGCATAGAGTAGAGCTCCTGATGTGTTCAGACTTAGAGTTTTAGTGTGGACTGAGTAACTCGACTAGCTTCTAAGTGCTAGAATATGCCCTCTAAAACCAGTTTGGCCATCAATAATGAAAAAGCAATAAAAGCCACCCTAGCCTCAACTGTTCAAAATAATAAAAATCATTAAAAGAAATAAAGTAAATGAGTTCTGTGCTGTAATACTACCTCAGACAGCACTTCTCTGCTGATGGGAAATTCAATCCAAAAGACTAACCTGTCACTGACTAAGTCTACTCATAAGCTATTCTGACATGAGGGGGAGGAGAATCAAAAAAGGGGAAGTGGGTGCTCTCTTCTGATCTGCAACCAGCAAGCATCAGACCCAGGTTGGCAGTGTTTGGTTAGAAATTTTTGGATGAATATTTTTCTGCTGGAAAACACTGGCTTTGCCAAAATACAAACATTTTTTGGAATTAGGCCCATTGAAATAGTCCACGAAAGCTTATGCTCTAATAAATTTGTTAGTCTCTAAGGTGCCACAAGTACTCCTGTTCATTTTGATAGGATTGCAACATTCCATTTTGACCTTTTTTAGAATACTTCAGTTTTCCACTTTGAAATTACTGTTTCAACTTTTTGATATATGATATAAAGTAAATCTAACATCAGAACAAAATATTTTGATTCTCAAAATGATCAAAAAAGGTTCATTTTGAAATTATTTTTTAAATTTGATTTCATGGACAATTGCAAAGGCTATTTTTTGTTCCAATTCAAAATGAACACAAAATTTCAATTTTTTTAAAAAAATCCCACAGAACAGAAATTCTGAGTTTTGGCAGCTGTAAGAGACAGCACCAGTCCTCTTCTAATCATCACTATGGGACTGAGAAGTGGTCTAGCTGGTGAAGGATCACCTAAAAATACTCATTAGGATATTTTAAAAAGGGAACTGAAGAATAGATTAATTAAAAATAGACTTAATGAGTGTTCCTAAAACAGAATTATTTGGTAATGTTCATGCATCACTATTTCCCTGGAATTGACAACAGCTTGAACACCTCTATAATTGCTTCAGTTGGCCTCATCTCTCTTTGTGAACAGAGGGAAAGAACATCTTTCTTCCAGTCATCTGGGATAATATTAATGTGCTAGATGATCTGGAAGAGTCTACGTAGCTGTGGCACAATACTCTCACCTGTCTTCAGCAACTCAAGCATGATGTTGCAAACCCTTGGTGTCTTCACAGACTTATTTATGGATCATATTTTGTCTCAGTTGAATGAAGGTGATTCTACTGAAACTTCCTGCTCCTCTTCAAGTGGAAGAGGGACAGCAGGCTGCAGACAGTTGTGGCATCATGAAATGATCTTGTTGAGGCTGCTCTGGCAAGCTGTGGCTGATGTTGCCATTCCAAATTTTTACTCGACAAGTTGGTATCACCTCCCCTGGAGACATTCTAAAGTTGAATATAGACTGCAGAGGTAGTGATTGCCAGCAGCCTGTTCTAAACTGGTTGCATGAATCTATCACCAGGATTCCTTATTTTTTCTTATGCGGTGACTTGATGACGATCTGAAATCCAACCAACTTAGCTTTTGCTTTTGACAAACGTGTCTGAAGGCTAATCATAATCCCCTTTTTTTCCCTTAGCTCCAACTGCTGTGAGCATCTCCTTACTTCTGTTTTAATGTCTCACATCAGTAATTAACTTTGTGTCAATGGCTCGGATAATCGTGCAGCTTTAGATTGGTCATTCAAATCTTTATCTTGAGACAGCTTTTTGAGATGATGTCTGAATTTAAACTCTGGACAGCATTTCTTTTATAGACTTCCATCTGCCCTTTGATTCATTGCATCAAGCAGGCTTGTGGGAATCTGAGGCGGCAAATCTGAGCCCCGTGAAAGATAGTGAATTGAGAGAAGAGCTCTATAAATGGAATGGAAAGCTGTGTTTGAGTCAATCATAGATACACAGGATGGTTTGTATTTCCACAGGAGCTTGGCAAGGCTGCACCCGGCATCAACTGTGTTTAATATCAGCACAGAATGGCTGATGGAAAAGCTTGAAAATGCAGTTGTTAGTAGTGTTGAGATGAACTCCATTTTGATTCAAGACCTCAAAATTCCCCAATGACATTTCATCGTTGACTCAGTTTGGGGAATCGCTACAGCTGATGGACAATGTGGTTGGGCAAAAAGCAACACATTAGTCTGGTTATTAATCCGGATAAAACTTGAGTCTCTGATCATTACCATTAAGCAACCTTCAACTTTTGATTCCAACCAGCTCAGGTTGCAGCAAATGGCAACTGTCAAATACTTGCGTCAATGTTGGAGGAGGTTTGAAAGATGCAGTTTCTCCAAGTTCTTTCAGAAACATTAGGGAATTTGGCCTCTAAAACCTACAGGTCCTCAGACTTCTACATAGATCTTGGCAAAGTGCTAGAAGCTTGGCATTGACTTAAGGGTCTCCAGTCCTTTACTCCAACTTACTTAGGCTTGGTCTACACTACCCCCCCCAATTCGAACTAAGGTACGCAACTTCAGCTACGTGAATAACGTAGCTGAAGTCGAAGTACCTTAGTTCGAACTTACCTTGGTCCACACGCGGCAGGCAGGCTCCCCCGTCGACTCCGCGGTACTCCTCTCGCCGAGCTGGAGTACCGCAGTCGACGGCGAGCACTTCCGGGTTCGACTTATCGCGTCCAGACTAGACGCGATAAGTCGAACCCAGAACTTCGATTTCCAGCCGTCGAACTACCTGGTAAGTGTAGCCAAGGCCTTAGACCAACACTGAGCTGGTTTTAAAAATCCCATCCTTTATGTATAGTACCCCTGATTACACAGGCTGAGATTTTCAAAGTTGCCTAAGAGATCTGGATGACTAATAATTGTAATAGTTATGGGTGCTCAAATCCTTTCAGTGATTTTGAACACTCAGCCATACAGTGAATCTACATTTCATTTCCACATCATCACCAGAAATAAGATGCAAGAGTTTTGTTTATAGTGAATTGTGGGGGTGAATATTCTAAGATATTTCATTCTGATTAGAATTCCAGACTGTCATGTAGTACATAAAGGGAGTGTGTCTTTGAGCTTGTCAAGGATTTGGGCTCAGGCTGTCCTTGCAACAGTCTGAGAAGCTTTTCAGGCTGGATATGCTTCTTTGACATCAGTAGATGAAGGCTTGGTTAAATGCTGTCATAACTATAAAGGGAAGGGTAACAGCTGTCCTGTGTACAGTACTATAAAATCCCTCCTGGCCAGAGACTCCAAAATCCTTTTCCCTGTAAAGGGTTAAGAAGCTCAGGTAACCTGGCTGGCATCTGACCTGAAGGACCAATAAGGGGACAAGATACTTTCAAATCTTGGGAGGGGGGGGGGAGGCTTTTGTTTGTGTTCTTTGTTTGGGAGTGTGTTCGTTCTCGGGACTGAGAGGGAGCAGACATCAATCCAGGTTCTCCACATCTTTCTAAACAAGTCTCTCCTATTTCAAACTTGTAAGTAAATAGCCAGGCAAGGCGTGTTAGTTTTCCTTTGTTTTTCTCAACTTGTAAATGTACCTTTTACTAGAGTGTTTATCTTTGTTTGCTGTACTTTGAACCTGAGACTAGAGGGGAGTCCTCTGAGCTCTTTAAGTTTGATTACCCTGTAAGGTTAATTTCCATACTGATTTTACAGAGATGATTTTTACTTTTGTCTTTAATTAAAAGCCTTCTTTTTAAGAACCTGATTGACTTTTTCCTTGTTTTTAAGATCCAAGGGGTTTGGATCTTGATTCACCAGGAGTTGGTGGGAGGAAGGAGGGGGGATGGTTAATTTCTCCTTGTTTTAGATCCCAAGGGGTTTGGATCTGTACCCACCAGGGAATTGGTGAAAGGTTTCTTAGGGCTTCCCAGGGAGTGAAAAATTGGGAAATGGTGGCAGCGGAACCAGAGCTAAGCTGGTAGTTAAGCTTAGAAGTTTTCATGCAGGCCCCTACATTTGTACCCTAAAGTTCAAAGTGGGGATCCATCCTTGACAAATGCATTTGGTAATCCACATCTTTCAGACTCGAGTATGTCATTTAATTATGTGCTCAAAATTCACTTCAAATATTGAGGCTTTCAGGGGCCAGATTTAGATCTCAGTTACACCGGTGCAAATCACCGTCCTGCACTTTAAGCAGGGAGGATTTGTCTGGCTGGCCGGGAGAAGAGGGCAATGCTTTCTGGCTTGGGGGAGGAGGGGAGATGTAAAAGTGCTGGAAAAGCAGTCAGCGTGGTGGATGACTCGCCACCTAGGAATGAGGGGTTTAAAAAGGTCAGCCTGGGCCTGGACCCTCCCCTCATCGCTCGAAACAGGCTAGGCAGACAGAGGCTCCAGTGCATGGCTTGCTGCAGGACCAGGTGCAGTGGTGAGTGGGGAAACCCCTTCCCCATTTCAGGACATAAAAATCAGGCAGGAATTGGACATGGTGGCAGGGAGGAGTGGGTACAGGTTCCCTGTTCTCCCATGTGGAAGCAATCCAGACGATCAGCGGGGGCTGGGGAGGGGGAGAGAACAACCCCTTCCCAGTTGCAGGGCATAAAAGTGAGCAGGAACAGCAAAGGCTGAGCAGCCCCTTCCCCATTTCAAGCCATAGAAATGGGGTGCAGTTGGGACACGGTGGCAAGAGGAAGCAGAAACCCCATGAGTTCAGCTCACAGACCTGTTTAAAAAAAAAACAAAACAAAAAAAACCCACTTCCCTGCCGCAACTGCAAGGCAGCAGGGAGAGGGAGGGGACAAAAAAATAGTGCTTATTCCACTCCCACATAGAGCCAGACAGTGTCAGGTAGGGGAAGGCAGGAAACCGGCCTCCCTCCCCCTCCCCTCCCCCAGATCGCTACAGGAGGAAGAGAGAGTGCACTGGAACCAACACAATTTCTCATATAGCCCATACAGTGGGGGGTGGGGGAAGAAACCTCCCACTCTCCTCCAACAGGTACGAGGGGGCTCTGGGCAGCTCATTTTAGCCCCAAAAGTCAGTTCAGACAGTTAAAGGAGGAGGAAACTTTGCTGTGGCAGGGAATGCAAGGCCCTAGGGGATTATCTCAGAGCCAAGTGGGGTGCCCATTGAGGGCCAGAAGAAGAAAAAAAGAGGGGTAAAGAGAGACAGAGGCAAACAAACAAAATAAAAACCATCACACACTTTCCAGTCTGGGAAAGCATGGGTTGGGCTGGACTGGGGGATAGGAAGTGGATAGGGGGCTACAAGCCATTCCCTGTTTCAGTCAAGGAGGAAGAAGGAGGAGCAGCTGGTAACCAGTCTCAGCATGGCTCCAGGGGGATACAAAAAGGGGAAGGTACGGGGCACCCAAAAGGGAAGGCTTAATTCTCCTTTTCCTCTGGCACCAGTGAAACATAGTGGTCCCTCCCATAGCAGTTGAAGTGTACATGGATGTTTAGGGAATCCTGGGGCAGTTTTTCCCTGCTGTAGCCAGAACACAATGGGATGGGGGAAATTTGCATCACCTCCCCGTTCCCCAGTTAGTTTCGTTACCACAGAAACCCAGAAAGCAATCAAATCATGCACAAGGCAGACCCAGAGCAGTTGGTTGGCCCCAGGGGCAGAGTCCAGACAGCAAGGGTGAATGGTTGGGGGAGCCTGGGGTACTGCGCTGGAGTATCAAAGTCAGCCTATCAGGCTTGGAGAAGTGGGGGCTCTCTCCCACCCAACTCAGCTAGCAGCGTCTGATGGGGGGCCAGTTAGCATGGAGCTGATACGATTAATTAAATGTATTGAGTATGAGGTGGTTTCCACAGCACTACAGGCTGTATGAAGCAGAACAGGTCACACAGATCCAGGATATCCCGCTCAGGTAATTTCAGGAACAACGGTAGAGGCACAGGGCAGGGATCGCCATCCACAAACCCAGACAAATGCTGTTCACGGAGCAGGAAGGCCAGTCAGCAATGTGGCCCATGACAGAGGAACAGGTGCTGCGGTACATGCTGTCATTGGCAACCCATCAACTCACGTTCTCCACAATTTCGAATCGCCTTTCGGCCATTACATGTGTCAGTAGGCTAAATGGCTACCCAGATCCTTGCGGGGGTTTCTTAGTTGGAAGGTTTTTGGCGGGATGGTCACATAGCGGTGGAGCCAGGGAGGCTTCCCATCATCCCATCGGGGTTTCCATGCTCAGGGACCTCCTTCACATCCTCGGTGTCATATGTCAGAGTGCGCAGGAGGTGTCCTTATTCAGGGCAGCATTCTTGACAGCATTTTTTGGCGCTTTCAGGATCAGCGAGCTAGTGCCTGGGTCCGTCAGGGATTCTACAGAAAGGGCTTTAGCATTTTGTGACATAAGCTGGCCCAAGCATGCAATGATATTACATTTGCAAAGGTCAAAAACTGATCAAGTTGGCCGGGGTGCATTCGTTACCCTGTGGGCGGGTGGCAAGCCTGGAGTCTGCCCCATTTGGGCATTGAGGGCCTATATGGCAATATGGTGGAAGGGAGAAGGCCCCCTTTTTGTACATGGAGACGGGAGTCCCCTCATGTCGCATCAATTGATTACCATGTTGAGACGGGGGCTAACGAGGTTGGGGCTGCCAGCCCATGAATTTGGTTCCCACTCATTCAGAATAGGGGCGGCTATGGCAGCAGCGCAGGTAGGCATGGAAGCAGAGGCTATTCAGGTAATCGGGCGCTGACAGTCTAATGCATACTGAACATATATAAGACCGCAGGTGGAAAATCAACATTAAATTGGTTGTGTTCTCATTTCAGATACGGCACAGCGGGCTATACACACGAGGGTGTGGATCTGTGGGCACAGTATTGTGTTTTGGGTCCATAGGCACACATCCAGGTTGCCCGAGGGCTCCCAACTGGCATTCGGTGGCAAAGCATTACTCAGTTGGCACGCACGGCGGGACATGTTAAGGGATCAACTGATACTACTGTTGTATGCTGTGTGGGGGCGTCAGCAGCCACTGGATATATTGGTGATATGCCTGGGATAAAATGATCTGGGAATACTTAAAGGGGTGGAGTTAATGCTTCAAACTAGAAGGAACCTGAAGCAGATCCTGGCAATTTTTCCGGGCGTTAACATTGTCTGGCAGGGAGCCATGAACCCCACCAGAGTGGACAAGTATGTGAACATGTATGTGAAGTGGCCAAATTCTTCTTGCCCTCGGGGGGCGGGGGGGGGCAGTAATTTCACATACTGGCATATTCTATGGGGCACCGGAGTTATTTTGAGAGGATGGGGTGCACCTGTCAGACTCAGGTGCTGCCATATTTTTGGCTAATATAAAAAACGGCCTTGGAAGATGTCTGGGAACCCGGCTGGATGTGGGGAGGAGGCAGCCAAGCTAATGGCTGGCGCCTCCTTGTATTGGATGTTCAGTGCAGGTACTCCATAAATTAAGGCACAAAAGTATGGATAAATGGCTTGGAAAAGGAATTAAGGAGAGGTGCTTGTTAAATGAGTGAGCTGGGGGCAGTTGGGGATTCCTCTGGTTGGTACAGCAGGGAGCCTACCCCCCCATCATCATAGTCCACCTTAACCCCTCCTACAAGTGGGGCTAGGCAGTAAGTCTCGGCAAGGGAATTGCTGGAGGGACCTGGATGAGAAGGGGGGGAGCTGGTGGACACCCCACTTCCCCCAGAATTGGAGATTCCTGGCAGTGGATCTGCTGGATGGAAATGAATGTTCAACTCGGGGAGAGGGGGGGTAGAGTCAATTTATGGGGAATATTTGTGTTCTGTATTCTAAAAAGTTTCCTTCTTTGTATGAGAAGAAAGGGACACTCACCACTCTAAGACAACAAGGAGGCGGGAGAACAAGTCTCTAGAATCAATGGGTCCGACGGTAATTAAAAGAGAAAGCCATACACAATGAAAAAGGTTTGTCCAAATATCTGTCAAGGACAGAGTCACTGTTTCCTCTTTTAGTTTGTCTGTTCAAAACCTCACAATCTTCTTCCTTCTAAAGGTGCAAACTGGATGCAGACAGTGGTTCAGTTGTGCTGTATAATGCAGGGTCATAGGAATTGCCAGACTGGATCAGACCTATTGTCCATCTAATCCAGTGTCTTGAATCCACAGTGGCACACACCAGATGCTTTAGAGGAAGGTGCAGTCCCTACTAGTTAGATTGACTTAAACCCTGAAGCAGACATTTTAATATCTTATCCATCCAAGATAACAAGAATATCCAAAGTTGTTATATCCAATGCTGTCCATGTAAGCATCCAATCACTTCCCCCCAAGTTCTGTGTGAAAGAAATGGTACTGATGTGTTGTTTTTCTGCAGAAATTACTATTATTAATCTATTAATGTTGTGATGTAATCATGATATGAGCAGTATATGTGACCAAGTCATTGAGGAGATATTATTCTACTTTGGGCTGTAAGACTTTCCTGTATAAATGCATTGATCTAACTTATGTCAGGGCTGTGGTAAGAACAAAAAGGGAACCAACACCATGGCTCCCCAGCTAAGAACCTGATACACACACAAAAAAGAAAGACAAAGGGTAAGCTGTTGCCTTGACTAATCCTCTCTAACTGATTGAAAACCTTGTTTTGCCAGGCTGGGAACTTAAGATCAGCAATTAAAAAGACTTTCTGAGGCGGAGAGGGACAAGGTCAGTACAGCTAAAAACAATAAAGCATGTTTTCTCTTAATTGCCTTTGTTCTAAATAAATACTACTTTTCTTTAACAAGTAGAGTTGGGCAGAATTTTTCAGATTAATAGTTTATTTGCTGAAAAATGCAGTTTCTGTTGACCCAAAACTATTCATGGATTTGACCCAATTAGTTTCAGCTGGGAAAAACTGCCATGGAGAATTTCAGAACTCACAGTTAAATATGGGAAAGTTATAAGCAACTGAGAACAGGGAGCTATGTCATAAGCAATGCTATCAATTCCACCTATAATACAGGGCCTATCTCACAATGAACCCATTATTGTAAGGGGGAAGGGGGTAATGGCCTTCAGAGCTGAGCAGCTGGAGAGTGGCGGCTGCCGGCTGGGAGCCCAGCTCTGAAGGCAGAGCCACCGCCTGCACCAGCACAGAAGTAAAGATGGCATGGTATGGTATTGCCACCCTTACTTCTACACTGCTGCTGGCAGTGGGCCGCCTTCAGAGCTGGGTGCCTAGCCAACAGCCACTGCTCTCCAGCCACCCAGCTCTGAAGGTAGCACAGGAGTAAGGGTGACAATACCACGACCCCCCCTAAAATAACCTTGTGACCCCCTGCAGCCTCCTTTTGGGGCAGGACCCCCAATTTGAGAAACTCTGGTTCCCCCGTGAAAGGGGGGTAAAAGCACACAAAAACCCAGATTTCACAGGGGGAGACCAGATTTCATAGTGTGTGACGTGTTTTTCATGGCCATGAATTTGGTAGGTCCCCCACCCTGTCTTACTAGCGATCTCACATCCTACTAAGGAACTTGAGCATGTTTACACTTCATCTCAAATGTGGTAGCATGGGAATCTCTTGACGTATTATTGTAATTCTGTCACATACTGATATAGCATATGAGAGATTTAGGGTTGTGTCTACCCTGCACTCTAAGCCCAGGCTCTGACTCAGGTTTGAGCCCATACCTCCCTTCTGTCCACACACAAATCAGCAGGACTCAGAACAGCAAGTATACAGGACTCAGGTCCTAGGACTATGCTGGGGGTGGGTGGGCCAGAGCCAGAATCCTGCTGAGACTCATGTTCAAGCCCTGTGATGTTCAATGTGGACACAGTTCAAGCCATAGACTTAATCCAGAAGGTCTGCATAGTACAATGTGGATGTGTTCGTATGGCTGTGAGACCTGGATACAGCAACTGAAAATCCAGGTTTACCATTCAGTGTGGATACTCAAGCAGAGGCTTGGAATCACCAACTCCACAAGCCTGGGTCCCATGGACTGGCATTTAATATGCTGGATCAGTATGTGACATACCTTTAGGCCCCACTACCATAAGCATGTGGATAAGTGTTTAACTTTAAGCACGATTAGTCCCATTAACTGTCCACATGCTCAAAATAGGACTCTTACTGCTCTGAAAGCTAGACAGAGGCTCAAGTGCTTTGCTTGACTAATGCCTTAGCAGGTGTACAGATAGGGAGTCCAAAATATCAGAGACTAGCTTGATCTTGATTGGATAAAATGTTGAGTATTCAATCCTCTCATTGATGGACACAATCAAATCGGGTCTTTGTCTGAATACTGCACATTAGGCTCAATCCTGCAAAGTCCAGCTGACCATCTAAGAAGTATTAAATCCTGTCCGGTTTGTTCACGTAGAAGTCAAGGGTGTTCAGCATCTCACAAGAGGTGCTTGGAGCTTTTCAGAATCAGGCTTTTGGTCTGCGACCGATTTACATAATGATCAAACCCCCCTCCCCATTCCTCCAACACAAATAGTCACAAATTTGAGATGTTTCCCTGCCTACAGCTCCTTTCAGGAAGGCATGGACGTTGTGTTCTTCCCATACTGCAGCACTGGTGCAACATCATAATATCAAATATCATGTCCAATTTACATCAACTACATCCCATTATATTAACTAATATTCACTGACATTACTGGACATGTGAAATCATTATAATGATGAGCTGGACTGAGGCGCTCAAGTTCACTTTGGAAAGCTGTGCTTTGCAAAATGGATTGAAATAATGATCTCTTCCCTAAAGGAAATGGGTTATTTTTCAAACAGGTTAATGTTTATGCAAAATGCTACTAAAGTGTTTATAAAATATTTTCAGTGCTAGGAATGAAAAAAGTATGTAGAAATAGAGATAAAGCAGCTCAAATAAGAGTGATGGGTACTGTCTTTTGAACTAGAATCCTAGGACTGTATTTCCACCTACAACACTAGTCACATCTACTGCGACTTGATAATAGAGTTATTTGTGGTATGTATTGTTTTCTAAGACAGAGACAAGACAACTGTGCCATATTAATGAGCTTTCAGAAAGTCAGATGCCCCCATGACTGCTGTTTCAGCCTTTGTTAGATCAGCTGTGGCTGTCTTTACCTGGCACCTTTCAATGATCTAAAGAAAAATTAGTGTTTAGAAAGAAATCTTAATTGTCATTATGAAGCTCCATTACAGCTCACTAAATGCTCTGGGCAGTGATTTTGTATTCCAAAGTAGTTCTTTGCAGAAATGAAAATGGCACAATAAGAAGATTCCATATTCTACATAAGAACTTCTTATTAAGAAGTCACTGAGAACACACTAAAATGAACTAAAAAAGTTACCATCCTGACAATCAAATATTAAATAAACCACAATGTTAAAAATCTATAGAAGTAACTTTAAAACAACACTGAAAGTGCTTTGTTTTCAATGGCTACTATTGGGATTCCCTGAGCTGAGTCTAGACCGTAACCAAGACACAATACATTATCGGAGACTCCTGTCTGCATTTCTAAGCTAGTTATTTATATTGGTTATTTTTATTCCAGTGGAGACCACAATGGGCTAGGAAGAAACTCTCCCTGCATTCAAGAGCTTACAATTTAAAGACCTGAACCTGTACTTTGATCTGTAAGGTGGACCCTTGCACCCATATGGCACTCAGTGGAATTCTATCTTTATCTCTGACATAGTGTTTTCTCTTCAGCCCCTGGAGATACAATTTCAGGACAATCAACATGCAAGAGATAGAGAAATAAAAATGTGCACAATTTTTATATACAGTTTTAAAAACTAGTAACATGAATTAAATATGCGTACGTGCCCTTTAATATATCCTTTATTAGCTGGGCAGTTTTCATAGGTATTATGGAAGAAGAGGGTTTTAAGGAGGTATTTAATGGAAGAAAAGTTCTTACAGAACAGTTTGGAGAGGATATTCAGTATATGGAAGAAGGTTTATCTACTTGTATGTGTTTCTAAGGGATACACAGATGCTATGGGAATTTGGGGTGTGACAGATATTGCTAGGTATTTTTGTGCATAGAGTAAGTTTCAAGGGAGCAGTTATGCAAGTAAGACTCAGTTGTTCTTTTTGTGGATTGCAAATACTTAAGGGACAGAAATATAGCCAAAGAAAATTCATTTGGTAAAACTGAATGAATACTCTGCAGTGTTTGTGACATTCCACCCAGCTCTGATGGATACCAATTGTTAGTCAGTCAATCTGACTTAGTTTTAAGAGCCAGATCTTCAGCTAGTTTAAATTGACTTTCACGGAGCTATGCCAATAGATTTTAAACAGCTGAGGATCTGGCTTTGAATGCTGCCCAGTTTAGCTCAGTTGTACTTGTTTTTAAATTGGTGCTACAGGTATACAAACTAAATAAGTGTTGCCGGGGCGAGGGGAAGGTTGTTAAATATAAGTTTAGAAAAGGTATTATACAATAGGAGGCATATATCTCTCCCCTAGGTACAGCAGTTCTTCAGAAGTGTACAGTGATGTATTTGATTTTTAATGTATTTGTTGGGGACAGTGGAATGTAAAATTATTCCCTTCGTGTCCAAGGCCCAATTCAGGAAAGCATCCCTGTTCTCTGTCTGGCCAAAGATGGCTTAATTGCTTTCCTGACTTGTTAGCTTATTGACCAATACTGGATTATTCCAATGTGCGTGCGAAAGAAATGTCAACCATTACAGAAGAAATAACCTAAGAAAAGTTAATTTAAAAGAAAGAGGTTCCAGTTCCATTGGGATACAGTACTTTAATATAGAATGATCTCTCTCACAGAGCTTACAGTGAGTAATTAGTTTACACCATAAAAGTTGAGGCTGTTAAATTACATCTGACTTCACAGCATTGAGAAGTAAATTCAAAACCCACTCCTTTGTTCTAGCTTTCCTGCTATACTACCCTTGCCCACATCAATACTCCTACTCTGTATGAAATAACTATTAAAAAGACTAAACCCACCTGTTGCTTACAAGGAAAGGAGAGAGATCATTGTTTTGTTCTCTCTTGGTAGACACTCTGATACAAAAATGATGGGGATGTAGATTTTAATATACAAAAACAAATAACAGACTTTTTTTAAAGCTTCATTTTATACTATGCAACTAATATGAATGTATGAGAAGTGTTTGAGAATTTCAGACTCTCTCCATGATAAGTTTCAATTTTAATGTCCAGTGTTTTTGTTTCTAGGGGGATTGATATCCCTGAAAGGTTGGTTTGTGATTAGAATTCAGTCGGATTATAATACAAAGCAAATCAAATGAAGAAATTGGAGGCAAGTATCAGTAGCATTGCAATATTTGTCGGGTCATGTGTGAGTAATTGCACCGTGGAAAAAAAACAACATACTAGGGAAATAGATTAGAAAGTTTACAAAAAATGGGATGAGAACGACAGGATGGGATGAGCGGGGAAAGGCAGGAAATAAAGGCAGGGATTTGCAGCTGAGTAAAGAAAAGGGGTCCAGTACCATTCCCTGTGAATATTTTAAATTAAACTGCAGGATTATGTACAAGTTTTAAGGATATGAGACCATTTGACAGTACTGCTTTTTCTTATGATCCATGCATAATAAATGCTTGAAGGTAATTTGACTGTTACATATAGTCTTCTTACATGCTATCATTCTGGCTAAGAGAAGCCGGTGAGTACTTGATCTAATCATTCTAAGAATATGAATTCATAATCTATCTTCAGTGCTGGATGTTTTAATGGCCTACTGAATGTATCTGAATACATAGAACAGAAGACTTAAAGGAAATGAAATACTTGGGGAAAAATATGACCTAATTAAAAAGACTGCAAACATGTTTCAGAAATGAGAGAGTTTTTAAATTTATTGAGGCACTTCAAGGATGTTACAAAGAGACACATGTAACTCAATAGACTTATAGATTTCCAGTGTGCACTTGAGAACATTTTACAGTGGAGATTAGTTGCTGTGGCTCAGTGTTACACCACAGTGTAAAATTTGGACTGTTAGACTGAAAAACTAAGATCAATTTGAAGAGAAAAATCTTTTGGCTTAAAAAACATGACTAATTTGTGCAGCAGGACTGGGATCCTATCTTTTCATTGTTAATTAAAGGATTTTGATTTTCAAATTGAAAACAAGATTACAAGGGCTAAAGTGTGATTTGGACTATATGCCCATGCAAGGTGATGGGGACATCTTTTGCAACCCTGGGTCAGTGACCTGGGCCTTGAGTACAAGAGTTCTTCCTCTGCACGAACTGGTGAGGATGAGTGAGAAATTGACCAAGTCTTGCCTACATCCTTCCACCATTGTGTTGTTCAGCTCACTTGAGCTGGTGCAAAGGGTGTTGTACTGTGTTTCTGGTATAGGTCATCAAAGAAGGAATTGTGCCTCAGAGATCTATCTAACCTAAGGCGAGGTTTCCTGAAAAGAAAAAGGTTTCAACTGAGTTGGGGTTGAGTGTTGGATGAACTGGGTCCCAGTTCCAAATGACCCTTGGTGGTTTTGCCCATTTTCCATCCTCCATTTTGGCCAAATTCATCTTTGAAATTTAGTTCAAACACTCACAAAGGAACATTCAAAGGGTGCAGTCATTTGAATCTGAGTGGTAATACAAGATCATATGCATCCCTGTGAACTAAAGCTACCACATTTCATAAAACCCTGCCTACTGTGTAGCCTCTCTCAGAGGAGTTGTTTCTGCATCATGAAGGATTTTTTTTTTATTTTTATTGCAAGATGGTATGACTTAAAAAAAAAAAAAAAATCAATACCACTGCACTCCTGGATTTATCTAAATGCTCTGGTTTAACCTCATGTTTATTTCAATATCATCGTGTTTCTGTAACCTTAAGAATGCACACTATATACCAAACAATACCTTATTATGATCGTAAGGGATGAATGAACTAGTAATTTGAGCTAGTAGTGGTTTATTTTGTTTCCTATAGGCAGGAGCGCCGCAGCTTTTCTGCCATCCTAGGCAGTGGAAGGTCCCACCCCGAAATGCTGCCCCCCACAGAGGCGGCGGAAGGTCCTGCTGCCGAAATACTGCTGCAGTCGCCGCCTCCCAAATTGTAGTGCCCTAGGCAACTGCCTAGGTCGCCTAATGGGTTGCGTTGGCCCTGCCTATAGGTAGGATAAGTTTTCTTGTTCTTCTTCTCCCTGCTATTATCTCTAGGATACGGAATAATCTGCTTTTCCCTGCGTGCAGCCTAACTACTCAGCTGTACTCAACTCCAATTAACCTGGGCACCTAAATATCCTTTGTCTCTAAAAAAGAACCTCCTCTTTGATTTGATTGATGTAGCGTGCTATAGAATACAACAGGTGGGGATGTGACTTCATAGCCCTGCACATGCAGCCTCAAAGGTGCAGATCTTTGTAAGATTCCTTAATGTGAAACCATGTAAAGCCCTCCCTAAAAACAAACACAAAAAAGCAGGTTCCACAAGTTGTTTCCAAAACTTTGACCAACATGAACATTCCATTAAATGCCATATTTAACCAGTGCTCAACTACGTTTTGTTTTTCCTATTTGCACTCATGTAGCAAGCAACACTTCAGGACACCACGCAAATGGTCCAAGCACAGGTTCTTGGTGCAGATAGATTTATATCATAATAGCAGACATATCTACTGCTATGCTTCAGTAGGCTGTTAGCATGCTCTAGGGAACTGGAATAGTGCACATCCAGGCCAGTACTAGGGGACACAAAGACAGATCAGGGTAACCATCTGTAGTTTACTCTTGATATGTTATGTGGGTTTGTTGGCCACAGGAGAACACTGGAGATAAAATCCACATGTGCACACCTCGTCAGGCTCAATTTTCAGTCCACCTTATAGAACTAAAATAAACACTGTGCTAGGACTGCAGAAAAGTGCATGCCTGCATTAACTGCTACAGGAATGGCATTGATTCTTTGAAAATGTGACCTTTAATGCCTACTAACTTCTACCTGATCTACTTTAAAGTGTTAATTGTCTTTTTAGCTTTCATATAGTGGCAACTCATTATGAGAGGATGCTTAATACCAACTTAAATTTACTATAAATCATTGTCAAAGGTTTGTTTTCATACCCTTAGGTGAATAACAAAACAATTTAAAAACGCTTTCCCTCAGAGCATAAGCTATGAAGCCAGTGTTGGTTCCATAGTCTTTCTTGATCAAGTTGGAGGCCAGGAGCCATTTCTCTCTCAAAAAATAAAGAATAATTCCTTTAAACCTCATTCAAACTGCACTTCTGCCTTCTCGAGCCCTGTGTTTGTATTCATGAATAGCAAGTTCACCTAGAACGAGACTGGTTGAGTGGCAACAGAATACAGAGCTTCTCATGTCTAAAGTTGGGGGGTTCAAACCCAGTGCTGTTGAATAGTAAGTAACCAAAATTTATGTGACTTTTGGTGGCAGTCCAATTCCTATACTAGTGAACAAATACATATCATAGAGCATAACTACAGTAAATACCTTTCCTGGCAATCATGTCCAAGATGCCTAGAACAGGCCATGGAAAGCAATCTATCTTCCCACCCACAGAAATATTCCTCCTGGTCAAGGCTGAAGAACATTGAGGATGCTGCATGAGGAAGTTTCCATTAACACTCTGGATAAATTGAAGGACTCAGAGCTGTCAATCTGGTATCGTTTATGAGCATTAAACTAATTTATTGTTCAAACAGAAAGTTCACCTGGAATTAACAAACAGAACAAATATAAATTTGTCCTACATCCCACTTATCACAAATTCTACTGAGACTCCATACAAGCCTGGAAATAAACTTCAGCTGTGCATAGCACAGAGAGCTGAACGTATGGACATCTGTTCCAACTGTTATTCCATTTGAAACATACTGTAAATTCCAACTGTAGTACAGATTTTAACTGAGCCTTTTAAAATCCACTCCCAGCCTTATGTAGCAGCTTACAATATAAAAAATATTCTCTTGTTCTTGGTGCTTTTAATTGCATCTCAAAGAATTACATTTAATAAGAAAATATTGATTTGTAGGATTTTTTACAGCTTAAACAGAAATGCAATGGGTAACATATTATTGTATTTTATCTCATGTTGTACAGCAATCTTACAAGCTTAAATATGTTAGCTCGTGGCATATGGTATGTTAATGCTCATGTTGTGGGAGTAATGTTTACAATTTATCTACCAATAGTTGGCAGTGTTCAGTCAATTGCTTACAGGCATGGCAGAGATTCATAAAGCTATAGCCAGGCATGTCACACTCCTCTCAATGTGCAACACTGTTCTAGCCAGTTCCATTAAGGCATTCTATGAAAAATATTAGATTAAAAAACCTGTCAAGTGTACTATAAATCCATGCTTTCCCCCCCTAATTATACCCTTTTTGGACCACCCAGGATTTTGGTTTTATTTCACATTTAGCCATGCTGAACGTCAACCCCCTGGGTTTTCATTATACAGTTTCACTTCCTTATTTACCATCCTTCCTAATTTGAGTCCTTCCGAATTTTGATTTGTGCTACTTACTTGCCCTTCTTTTGTAATTAAATAATGTGTGCCCCATGCAAATCACTGAAGTACTTCCAGTAGTTTGATTATCACAAATCCATTAAAGATTCATTAACTGGTGGGGTCTTTACTTTCATACAGACCCAATTTAAAAAGTAAAAGATTTTTCAGAAGTGCTTGATGTTGGTCTAACTCAGCTTCCATTTAAGTCATTGGGAGTTTTACCAAAGGATGACAATGAGAGCAAAGAATAGGCTGATCCACCCTAAATATGTTAAGTTAATCTCCACAGACTTCCCTTTAATCAGAGATTCTTTATGGACTAATTGTAAACCCTGAACTTGTCTTCTCCTTGCCCCTATGCATTTATCTATTTTAGTTCATTGTGTTTCTCCTGGCTGAGTAAATCTCATTTAATCTTTTCCCCCTTCTTATTTACTTCTACAAATTTTGACAGATGACAAGCAATCTTGTCTAGTTGTTTCCCCTTATTTTTAGATCTGTACATCTCAGAATCCTTCAGGCCTGATTCTGTATCTGTTCTGCATACAGAGCTATCATTATAATCACCTACCCGCCGATAAAAGTGTTGCGCTCTAGTAAATGCAAGACTCAAGCCAGCTCAGGTTAAGCACCTCCTCGCTACACAAAAGACACTGAATCCATACTGACCTCAGATCACAATAGTGTTAGTTTTGTGGCCAAAAGTGAAGTACTTTCCAAAGCTCCCCAAGTTGAAATATTGTATTTTTAGCAACATACACTTGGGGCAGAAAAAAGAAAGAGTGGCTGTCTTCATTCTGTTCACTCCCTCGGCTTCTATCCATGTCACAAAACAGAATGCTTTGGGTTATTGTCTGTTTGGAGAGATACAGCACTGAAAAAGCGAAAATAAAATTTTCCCCAGTGTTTGCTAGGAGCTGAGCACGGGAAGTAAACAGTGCGCTAGAGGTAATGCCATATGAAGGAGACTGACTTCATCACAGAAGTATGGTGGGATGTGTTGCATGACATGAAAGTTAACACTGAAGGTTATAATCTTTTTAGAATTGTCAGAGCAGATTGAAAAACTGCTAGTGGCACTTTATCTCTTGTAAAGGTTTGTAGTAGCCATTTCTCTGTAACGTTGGTGTTTATTAACTAATACAGTTTATTGAGGATATTTTTACAGCACTATATCATTGTATGGCCCTTGCCTTGAAGAATTTAATTAGACAAATAAAGTATAAGAAGATGGACAAAGGAAGGATGGGAAAATAAAATAAAAACAACATGAACAATAACCATCCAGTCACGTAACTATTTTCCACCATGTTAACTATGTTATTGTTCTGCTTCCTATAGCACTACTGTATCTTTTCCCTTTATTTGCTTGCTCATCTCATATCATGAGGATAGATAGAGATTTATTTTTTTTAAGTGTTCATATAGACAATAACCCAGAGCATTTTGCTTCCTTGACTCTCAAGGAGTGATTAGAATGAGGACAGTCATTCTTTTCCCTGTTAGCAGTTAAAATACAAGCATTTGAATTAGGATTTAGCTTTAGTAAACACTGGACACTGGGGACAGTTGAACATTTGCTTGGGCCAGAACCTGGAGCAGGGGTGGAGGGAGGAGGGATAGCTCAGTGGTTTGAGCATTGGCCTACTAAACCCAGGGTTCTGAGTTCAATCCTTGAGGGGGCCATTTAGGGAACTGGGATAAAAATCTGTCTGGGGATTGGTCCTGCTTTGAGCAGGGGGTTGGACTAGATGATCTCCTAAGGTCCCTTCCAACCCTGATATTCTATGATTGTGTACCAGCCTTATCCATTTGGCAGCTGGAGATTGCTGGAGTACTTTCTACCCAAGTCACTGACATTCCCCCTGTGCCAGCCAGATAGGAAGGGAAGGGGCACAGATAGGTGCCCTAAGTGGGCAGATAAGGATCACCCTGGCATGGAGAATAGTTAAATGGCCCTTTTGTATTGCTGGAGTGGTGCAAATGGACTGAAGCATAGGCCAGGGTCTGACCCAGATGCCCTACAAATGGAAAACATCTGTTAGACAATATACCATATCTCCCTCTCAGCATAGGATTGTTCACCTACTAGTGTTTTGCCCACTCTAGCTTTACATGTGAAAGCTGTCAGGATAAGTATTAAGATCACACTTGTCGCTACTATAGTATGTCAGCGTTGTTTGCCTCAAGTGATGCAGGTAGCTACAAACAAGTTAAAAGATGTAACCAAAGCCGCCTTGTTTTCTTTCTTATTATATTGAACATTAGGTTTTCCTTTCACATTACATTATCATGATCTGACAATTACTAAACATTCGTGTTTTCAAAACTGATGTACATTGGTAAGTCATTTTAAAGCTCATGGTGTATCACAAAGAAAGTCTTGAAGTGGTTGATCCTCATTATCAAGAGTATTGTAAATTATTTATTTTAAATGTACCTGCAGATCTATCATAAGCAATCATGGGAACAACAGATGAGGCATACTGTATCTGTAAAAGAAATAACTGAAGGGGCATGATGCCATAAATAACCAGCGGTGACAACGAGCCTTCACCAATGACAGCTTGCATGAAAATTTAAGTGAAGCTTAATGAGACCAAAAAAAAAAAAAAAGGTGACGGACACACAGAGCACATTTTGTACAATTAAAGTGTGTAGGGATTTTTTCCAGTAGTTTACTTTAATGTCATTTCATTAAGAATGTTTTAATCACCACACAATATTTCAAAAATGATGACCCTAGACAAGCAATGCAGTTTGTGCAAGGATGTACATTAGTTGCCTGATCCCACCAGCACTGACACATGCAAGTAAGGTAAGACAGGAGCAGTTGCAATTAATTCAGTGGACAAGTGTTTGCAGGATCAAGGCTCAGCTTCACAAGTGTAGGAGTGAATGACTGGGATTTGCGGTAGGCCTGTATAAATGGAAATGAGGATTTAGAAATGCCAGACAAAACTAGTTCAAACAATCATTATACATAAAAGACAAGGAATTAAGTGTTTGGAAATTTCTGTTGTGGAAGGCTAATTAAATAATTTTATTCATATTCCTTTTCAGTAGACTGATGTGCTTCATCTAAAGCTTTTCAGTGAAAAATGATGGCCCATTCCACACACACACACACACACACACACAGTCTATGTAAATACCCACAAAGCTTTGAAAAACTGTCTGCAAGTATCAAGGGACACATCAGCCCAAATCGGACATTTAAGTTTCTGAATCTGCATATGCAGAATCATATGAAAAACACGACACAACTGTAGAGTTTGTTAAATTACATACACTTCACTGAAACATACTCATTTGGAAGGTTGAGCCCAACAACTATTTAACTGCATGCCTATAGTGAAATGCACAACACTTTCCAGCACTATGTGAATGTTATCCTTCTGTAGAAATGGAATATCACCCCGGTAGAGGGATCTACAACAAATTTTTTGGAGGGTGAAGGAGAGAGAACAGGAGGGCAGGATTCAAGCCCTAAAAAAGCCTTTTCTAACACCTAGCTCTTCAAATTCAACCTGGGTGTAAAGGGTCAAGCTGAGATCTTTCCTTTCTGTGCATCATCACCAGTAACCATGATTTTACAGGTCAAATATTGTTCTCATTTACCTTTTACCAAGTTATGCCATGACACATGTGCAATCTGATTGCCTTCTGTGTGTTTCTTTACATGCATCTTTCGCTAAGAGCTGACATAAAGGGCTGCACAAGTTAACATTTATGTTGATGACACAGATGAACAGAAACCAGCTCATTCTCTAATACTGTTGCTGTATTGGGTCAACAGTAGTAAACACTTATTTTTGCCGTTAGAGAGAGAAAACGTGATTCTGAATTCACAGAGGCTGCAGACCAGTTAAGCAAGAAAGACTTTTCAGACTAGAATTACTTTAGATATTACACTTTCCCCTCAGAAATGAATAATTAAATAACCACCCCAGAATGGTGTCAGGCAACATGGTAGGAATGGGGGTGATGTGCACTGTGTGTGAAACAAAGATATGAACTGCATATATTCAGACAAGATACTGGCGCATGAGAGTCATTTTACCTCTCTTTCAGTAAGTGGAGTTATGCCTCAGTTTCTCCTCACTACTTTACTCAATCTGTGTTGGTCAAGTAGCTTGGCCTTCCAACTAAAGTGTAGACCCTTCCAAGATACACAAGACTCCAAATAGAAAGCAATAGCCAAACCTTCCCCCTTTGATGCCAGAACTTTGCAAATACTCTGTCACCCCTTATTAGGAGTAGCAGCCACTCACTGCCCGCCCCAAAGTGTCACCAGTGTGGTATATGTCCTCCCATCTATTGTGGGCTCCAGCTCTAACTAACAGAGTAGCCTTCTATTTCAATCTCAAAACACCCTCTTCATTCTTCCCTCAAAGCTGGTTTCTCCATAGGTTGGAGGAGAAAGCCTTCCTCTCAGGCTTTCATACTGCTCCTTCTCAGTCTTGGGAAATGCTCAGCTTTCATATCATCCCCCACAGCGGGGAATGGGGTCAGGAGGAAGAACACATCCTCATTTTCCCTGAGTAAAAAAAAAAAAGCTGTTTCTACTTCAAACACAAGTAGATCTGCCTTCCTGCCCAGGTGAAAACTACTTCCTTAATTCTTACACGCAGCTGATGGAGCAAGCCCTCTGCCTGTCTCCCTTTGCAAGAAATTAATATTTTCCCTGCCAAAACCAGTGTGGAGTACATTCAGCCTGTGCCAAGCACCTTATTCAAGAAGCGAGTTAGCCCTGAGGACCTTGCCAAATTTCAGTATGAATAACTGAAATCTGCCTACCTAAAGTTACCCCTGAAATTTTAAATGGATTCTTCACTTCCTGTCCTAAACTGTTGTGTAGATTTGTAGAGGGATGGATGAAATTCATTGGAAGAGAAAGGAAGGACAGTATGATGTTCACCCACTGTTGTAATTTGGGAGTCAAATCTTTACCTTTCATGTCACTGTAAAGAGGTCAGCACCCACCTCTTGCAAGCACCCCTTCTAACTGGGTATGTCTGGAGTCTTTAAATCAGTCCCAGCCCTGCCATGGGGCTGCATCCCCAGGGCTTCCTCCCTGGAGGCAATGATTTTGCCCTCTTAGTCTCTTTTGGCCCCAGTCTTCAGCTGGGCCTCCTGACAGTTCAGTCCCCTGGGGGTGGGGGTGGGAATTACTGATGTCCAATTGTAGGCCCTTCCCCAGTAGCCTATGGGGTGGGGGGGACCTGGGCCTACCCACTACTCCAGGCTCCGGCCTTCACTAATGTCACCCTTAGCTCAGGGCTCTTCTAAGCTCAGGCCCAGTAGCCAGCCAGGATCTCTTCCTCGCTCCCCTCATCCCTACTAGCACTGGGCTGTCCATTGTGCTGCAGTTCCCTCAGCCAGCCATACCATCCACACTCTTCCAGCTCTAGCAAGGAACTGCCCAGTATCTGGATCTGTAGCTCCTTTTTATAGGGCCCTCCTGGGCCCGGATTGGGTGCTTCTCCTACAGCCACTCTAGCCAGATTTGAGGACCTATTCACAGCTCCTTACCTGGGACAAGTGTGGCAGAACCCTGAGGCCTCTGACAGGGGGCCTTTGGGCCTAATCCACCCATCACAGTCACTTTCAGCTAACCACTTTCTAATGCCATCAACCATCACTGGTGAAGCTTGTGGAGTTTGAAATACTGAAAATCTCACAAGCTCTTTGTGTGATGTGCAGTGTTTGCAAAACTATTTTGAGATGGCAGATCTGTTTCTCAGGTAATGCTTATGACTATTCATTTATACTACAGAGTCATGTCAGGCCCCAAATGATCAGGTTTCCACTGTGTTAGTCACTGTACATAATCACAGTTATAGACAGTTCCTTCCTTGAGTAAGAATTCTCTGAAGACTTCTGTGATATCTATGACAGACTGACACTTTCCTGAACTATCCTGAATTAACTTTATTGAATTAGGTTAATCCTTTTGAGGTCCATTGTATTCAAAACACAATTGCGTATGTGTTATTGTGGAATTACATGCATTTCCATGGGAAGGGTAAACAGCAGGGAGTGCTTAGGCGAATTCATTCAGGTGGTTTCATCTCCAGAGAAACAACCCCTGGAAAGTATGCATTTACTAGTTCAAACTGGATTCTCCGGGGCCCAACAGACAAAAAGCGTTTTTGGTAAATAACCTGATATTAAACTGGCTCATGTTCTTCTTCCTAATCCAGAAAACAGACAGGACCTCTTGTCCATGGACAGCCCTAATACTTAGGATATGGTCAGAAGGACTGGACCTACCAGAATCCATGCTAGTGGTGGGATGAATTCTGGGTTATTAGCATGCATATAGGTTCTTTTATTGTTTTTAATATGTTTTCTCTGTAGTGCTTTGTACCTTAAGAATTAAATATGCTTGCATAGAAAGAAATTGTGGTATTTATAACTGTTGGCAATCGCTCTGTCATCAGTCTCTGAAGAGAAAGCAAGCAGGTGTAATTAGGCAACCTGTCTCTGCTGAGAAATATACAATGAAGGCAGGGAACTATGCAACCTAGGAACACCCTGATCAGAAGGGAGAGAGATGCTGGTCTCCACCCAAAAAGGAAATGTCTGGGGAGCTGGAAGTTGATAGTAAATACCCTGGCTGAACCACTGTACAGAAATACAGGTCTAGTTGCTCTGAACTGTGACAGCATCAAATGACTGTCATGGTTCATCCAAACAAAAATACAAACAACCCCCCCCCCCATGATATATACAAGAAAAGAATGACAAAAGATACTGAAGAGATTAAAACAGTCTATGAGACAAGTTGAACTGCATAACTAAAGGGCCAGAGGTATCTACCTAGTTACTAGACACCAATTTATCCATGGAGGTAGATGATGAAGTATCCTAAGAAGTTTCTACAATGACTGTGGTCAGAAATGAAGAGGCACCTAGTGAACAAGGGCCTGCTGCTTGAACCTGGTAAAAAAAAGTGTTTCTTTACAACAGTGATCATGGGAAGTTCCCACCTTGGTTGTGTACAGTACTATGGCCATAATTGTGGGGATATTTTTGTTTTGTGATGGGATCTTTAGAAAAGTCCAACTCAACATGATTGTAAAAAGGTTTAGTCCACTTTCTATACACTGACAAAAACAAAGAAACTGTATCTCATTCTTAAAGGTTACAGAAAAGAATTGTGTGTAGTCATCCCAATATAAGCAAATGCTGGAAAAGAACAAACTTCAGTCATTAAAAAAAAAGCAAAGGCTCTGAGTGAATACTCTTATCCAACGTTTTAAATACAATCTATGTTATGAGTTTTTAAATGGCTAATCATTTTTGTGTGTAATGTCACAATATTTTTTTTCCAGGAAATATATAAAACTTTCCTTGATTATTTAAATGCCTTGTGAGGTGTTCATAAAGTATTTTATGAAAAATGATATTTTTCCTCAGCATGTATTATACTGCAGTTTATTGTTTTAGTAAATGAGCTATGCACTTACTCCTTTTACTGTTTGTGTACAACATTAGTCTTTGCATGTAAGTGCTGTTGAAATTCAGGGAACAGAATCAAACTTATTGAACTCTGCAGTACCTCTGACAGCAGTCATTCAGAATCTGTTGTTAAAGCCCCAGAAAAAACCTCACCAAAAAGTAATTTCCAGTTCAGTTCAAAATTCATGAGGGAGATGAGAGAAATAAACAATATCTACACAGTTTGCTCACTCAGTGTTGCAATGGCATTATAAAAATGGTGTTTAATGGTGGATCCCAAAGGAAACCGCCTACTATATCAGAGGTTAAAAGCAAAGTATTCTAGATCAAGTATACTAATATTTTCCCAGCTTGATATTTTGAAGAATTTGGAGCTTCTAGTGCAAAAGCACTATTATTTATTCCAAAGATTGTCTCATATTTTAAAGTACATCAAAAAAACAACTGAATTATTATAACCAGAACTCTGAATTGCTCCAGGAAGATTTTTCATATTACATACAACTTTGCACAACCCAGGCTATACCTTTCTTTACCCCCAAACACCCAGATCCCCACTCTCATAAGTGAAGCTTTTGTCTCCATCTTCAGTACAGTGCTTGGGGTGCATTGACAATATTTGGGGCATTTGTTACATCCCTGGATGAACACCAATGACCAGAATTAGCAATCAACTCTTCTGCCCAGTTCAAATCTTATCTGGAAGAAAGACCCACAAAAACTATAAATCAAAAACCAGAATATACTACAAACTTAGCTGGTTACACCCTGAAGCTGATGTATTGAATGGATGTGTACATAAGGAACATGACAACTGTCCTCACCTATCTTGGACTGACCATCTCTTCCAGATGGTGATCAAACACTCCCCAGCTCCAAGTAAGAAGAAGCTACCATAATGATTCACTCCTGGAAACTCATGGCCTGGTCCAATTCCAATAGATCCTTGCATGAAACCCCATCTCAACCAAAGGCCATGAAGTGGCAGGTCTAGTGAGATGCTATGGACACTAATTAACCACAACCATTGACCAAAGATTCCACTCCCTTCCCATCACTCCTTCACATTCCTTCCTCACATTTTCTGTCAGCATTGCTCACCTCACTTAGGTGTTATGCATGATCACTCCTATCGTCTGAGTATTCCCATGGTTACCAGTTGTAACTGTTAGGTGGGGTGCGGAAGATGGGGTTGTAAACGTACCATTCTGAATAAGATATGTTCAATGTTCTTTTATTTTCCTTTCCTTTCTCTATACTGTCACTTAAATTATTAACAAAGACAAAGATGTTTCAATTGAATTCTCTTCTGCTTCTCATTGTGGTGCTTCAGACAGCAATGGTTATTTCACAGCTTTTTTTTGTTGTCAAAAACCCTTTAAAAATAGCAAATTCATGGGCAGGTGGTGGAAGGGTTTGTGGGAGGAATGTAATTATTTGACTTCCAAAGCACCAGACTTTATAAAATCACAGTGAATCCTGCTGCCCCATCCCAAATCTCTGGGAAGTATCACATTGATCATACTCAGAAAATAAGGTGTGCACAGGTGAAGTGAATGGTAACTTATTTACATATTCCAAACAATTTTTTTTAATAAAAATAAAACAGGAACAAATGAGCAACAACAGATCCCAGGGAAGTGGATAAACAATGTCTGTGGAAACATCCCCTTGCTCTTCCCTTCCCTGAGAGTATGTGTATGGGGGAAAACAACTGGGAATTCTTGTGCGAGGGGGACAAACGGTGGATAACTTTTGTGAATTTTGGGGATTGAGGATAGTCTGGACTACAGCGATAGGATGGGACTCATTGGCTCCTTCCTGCATGATCTGGGGAGTTCCCCTGCAAGGTGTTTTGGGTGCTGGTGGAGTATGTTGTGCTGGTCATTTAGCATGCCCCCATTCACTTCCTTATCAGCAGTCTGGGCTGCAGCTGGAGGAGGAGCAGAAGCAGGAGGGGGAGGAGGTGCTGCCTGATCCAGGAAAGAAGCAGCTATGATAGTGGTGGTGGGAAGGCCCGAAGCATGCATCCACCTGTTGGACTAGTGACTGTATGAGCTCATGTTCCCATTGCTTGTTATGTCTCTGCATTTGTAAGAATCCCTCATCCTACCTAAGAGACCGTCCTCCCTTGCCCTAAGAAAGTCCAGCTGCTCTTGATTCCTTCGGTCTGTGCCAGTCAGGTCCTCCAGAGACCTTTGGAATCTTCCTCTGCTGTCTCTGAGGTGCCACTCCTGCCCTCCCAGAAAAATGGGTACCTTGTCAGCATATTTACAGTGCATCAAGGGGCTGGTTCATATCCTTTGGGGGGTAACATCACCAGTCACCTTTTTCTTCTTTAGAGGCTGGCTATCACTTGGAGAACGCAACAGTTTTAAAAGTACCAGAATGGAAAAAGAGAAGTGGCTTTCCAGAACTGCAGAGGACACACACAGCCATCTATGCCAGAGAGATGTTTTTGCTAATGGTGACTCCTCTACATATTGCTGAGTGGAGGGGTTTGGTGAGCTATGAAGATGGACCAATCACATTTTCCCTGCCCTTAAGCCCAAAGAACGAGCTTCAATATCACTACACCAAAAATTTCTGAATCATGCTCACAGGACTGGGTGGCAATTCAAGAGGAACTTAATTGTATTCTCAGCTAACAGGTGGAGTTCCCATGGAAGAGGGAACAGAGTCCACAAAGAACACCCACTACTACCCTCTGCATCACCAGAAACTGTGGTCCCTGTGTGCAGAGAATAGCATTGAAAGGGGCAGGAATTACTTCAGAAGTGTATTTTCTTCCCTGAATTTTTGGATTAACACCACAAGCCAGTGGTCTCTCCGCTGCTAAGAGACAAGGCTCTATGTTTGTGCAACTGCCAGAGTGGATGCTTCACCCCATCCACTTCTCTGGGCTTCTGTAGTGTGGCTCAGAGCAGGAATGGAGACACCAGGGTTTGGGAACAGTACAAAACACTGAAGTGGCAGCAGGGAGAATGGACGTTTATGACTTTCCTCAGACAAATGAACAGTTCCCTTTTCCTTCCTGGATCAAGTGGGGCACACACAGAAGCCACCAATCACCCCCTTTCCCCTTCTGCGTGGCTCTTGTTTGTAAGGGGAAGGAAAAATGGGGGTGGGGAAAGAGGGGTAAGTGTCATTAAACTGTTATTTCCCCTCTCTTTCTCACCCTTTCCCTCCCTCCTCTCCCCCTAGTTCATGCAGCCCCCAGACTATTGCTTTTAGTGTTGCACAAGAAATGCACAGACACAGGAGCATAGTGACTGCTTGTAAACTGACTGTTATAGCGGATGCTAAATACTTTACACTGGTTCATGGGATTTCAATAAAGTCATTGATTTACAGCCATGTTTTGCTTGGGAAGCATGTTGGGACAGAGTGTAATTGGGGTTTCATGAGGTGTCCAGCAGTAGGGGGATTATGGCACAACACCACACATGTAACATGTGCATTCACCCTGGAATTCTTTTGAAAGTCTGCCCTTTCGTGTCAAACAACTGCATTTAAACAAGAACTTAAATAACTTCTGAATGATCCATTGCTAAGAGCCTCTTCAGCCTCTCCTATGTCACCCACTTTATTGCCTCTTTCCACACCAGGTTTAGACTGCTCAGCCTCAACCCTGCCTTTCTAATATCAGTCCACATTGTGCTTACATAACTGCCAACTTCTCTAACACAACATCCCTCCAAATTACACCCCTTCAATCCTTTTCCCACTCTTGACTTCATCCCTTCTTTCTGGCCCAAATCCTTGCTCGTGGAAGCAGACCAACTGAAGTCAACTGGCCTCTTCTCACAAGTAAAGCAACAGGATTTGGAGCTTGGTCAAAGCCCACAGAAATTAATGGAAAGCCTCCCATTGACTTCATTGTCTTTGGATCAGGTCCTTGGCCCTGGATGATTACAAGTTGAATGCATACAGGAACATAACTAAAACAATACACATTCAGCCATATTGTGAATCCCAAATGTAAAGGAATGAAATAAATCAGCAATATTTTGTATATGTTTGATCTACCATAATATTATGTCTCTTATGTGTGCTGAAATTCCAGAGAATTTCAGATAAATATTCCATCTTCCTGAACCACTCTTATACCTGCATGATAGAGAGAGAGAAAGCAAGCAAATTCCCTCTCTCTCTCTCTCTCTGTGTGTTTAGGGAAAACTCATTAGGCACATATATCCTGCCTCTCTACTTTGTTCATTTCCATTTTTGACTCCTCACTCATTTCTATTACTTCTCTGCTGACTCCTTTAAGACTCACATTTCTATAACTTGCTCCATAACATTTGTACATGTCCTTAAGATGCCTTTTTGGAAGTCTCATTGTTCAGCCACTTTCAATCCTCCATCCTATAAACTAAATTACATGCTCCCCTAGATTCTCTCTCACTGCAGTTTGTTCTCTTGCCCTATAGTCTGTTTAATGCCATTTAAGTTCAGAAACTGCAGAAGTGTAAAGATGTGCTCCCACGCAGCTGTTTTTTGCTGTTAATGAAACTTTCTCCCTGCCTCTTTCACAGCCTTTTCATCAGCCACTTTTGAACTTCACTTATAACAATGAAACTACAGAAGTTTTGTGCACTCATTTCCCCTATTACTATATACCCTTCTGAAGTTAAATTGGTACTATGCTTGAATCAGCCACAGACATAGCAGGTAAATTACACCCATTACTTCATTTACATTAATCACTATCATTGTCACATAAAAAAACACCTAGGATGAGGTAATATTCAGGCTGAAGGATCAATTGACAGCATGAAAGTATAGCATAATAGGGAATGTGTGAAAGTGACACATTATTAAAGGGAATTTATTTAATAAAATGTTCCATTCCACAAGCTCTTAATATAGTACTGAGAGTTGACAGAATCACAGAAATCATAGTTGGAAAGGACCTGTTAGGTCATCTTGTTCATCCCTCTTTCAGTGCAGAATGGTTCTGTATAATATATTTTCATATGTTTTGTCCAGTCCAGTTCTAAATGACTAAAATGATGAGGCTATCCCATAGATTTGAAGGATTCTAGGAGGTGCTGATCACCTTTAGCTCCCATTATCTGTTTATCTGGGTATGTACTTACATGACCTTCATCACCAGGATATCTGCATTCCTACCTTATGTGTGGATTTCCAACAGAGAATAACAGGATGATGTGTGAACTCAACCCCTCCCAGCAATGAATTCCCCCCTCTCCCCGCCCCCCACAAGGAGTAATTGTTCTGCAGAAACTGCTGACTGCCCCACTCTATCTGGATTGTGGGAGATCCATACACAGGGGATCCTCTGAGCCTTTCTGATGGGGGGCCCCCCAATCAATCCCATCGTAAACCAGTGTGGATATACATTTATAGCACAATGGAAAGAGGAAAAGGGTGCCTATGGTTTAAAATACACTCAAGTCTTTCTGGAAATGCCTTGTTTGGAAGTCTTTAAGAATCTGTACAGGATAATAAAAACAAAAATTTAATCTACGTTGTGTTTGGTTTTCTGTTTCCAGAACCCATGTAGCGGTTATTATTCTATATAATAATGTGTTTCTGCCCTGAAGAGTTTCCAGTCTAAGTCCTTGATCCTGCAAATACATCTGTGTATAACTCTAAATCACATGCGTACGTGTTTGCCAGATAGGAGCTAAAGATCTTACTGTGAGATTTCTTTTATCAAAATAAATGTTCCCATGATATTTCTTCTTTATATCATGTATCATAGGATATCCAATATCACATCATAAGCTAAGCACTCCTGAGTAGCCTGTAGCCTTATTGATGGATTGGCGTATTGATCAATCTCTTGGACCGCAGTGGTCAACAAAGGTTAAATTTCCTGAGGGATATAGCATCAAGAATATTATTATCACTATCATTATCATTAGAATGAGAGACTGTAGAAGCATGTGAGAAACAATTGCAATTCATCACAAGTCCCTCTATGAATGAATCAACTAAGCAAATAAATAATCCTACATACACTGAAATACAACAGCAGAGAGAGAGAGAGAGAGAGAGTATCACTCACATCTGCTGAGAGACTCTGGAGTGTCAGTCATTCTTCCTTCCTTGTAATCATCATCACCATCACCAGCAGTAGTTGTCATCCTAGTGTCACCCTGTGTGCTCCCTCCACAGCATACAGGCTGAACAGCATCTTTTATCCCGAGTTACACTCATGCCTATTAAGCTCATACAGATGAATACGTATTGCAACCCATTTTTCCTTATCCATACTTCCACACCCCACTAATTTAGGGGTGCCCTGTTTTCATACCCTACCTCATTAGCTCCTTTTTTATTCATTAACATCAAATAGTTTCCATAACTTGTGGTCAAGTTAAAATTTCCCAAGATGTTACTACTAGTCAACTTGCAATGTTAACTGCTACATTGGGACACATTTTCCAGTCTATTGCTGCATAGTTTCTAGTTTACAAGTTAACTTTATAGTAAAAGATGAGTTAATTTTTTCCTGGTATAGAGTTCTCTCTTGGTCAGCTAGTCATGCCAACCTGTTTCAGGCCTGAGACCTTCTATGGCCAAGCTACATCTTACAGACCTAAAGCTTGTAGACCTTGCGGTACACCCTTATCTAACTTATATACCTAATACACACTCAGAGATACAAAAACTTATACTTTACCACTTACATCTACTGCTTGAATTTAATTTAAATTATAAATACCTTGTTGGTTTCCCTATGTCCGATTTATGAATAAAACACAAAAAAAGCAGAACTCTCAAGCTGTGACAATTCAAATGAGTAGAATTCATACACACACAGTTTTTGAATGTTTCATCCAAACACACTGCAGATTCTTCGAGAGATCTGACAGGATTGAAAGAAAAAAAAGGGTAAGAGCAAGGGAAATGAAAACAACTCAGGTATAGACCTAGGCATTAAAAATATGTGGGTAGGGGACAGCAGTCCCCATGAAGTGCCTTTCATTGCATTTCTACCATATTGCTTAGTTGTAGGGGAGAGAGTTTGTACCACTAAAATGAGCAAGGGGTTCAGTCCTCAAGGCCTTTGGATCTTATAGAAGATAGTAGGGTACTCTCTGAGCCTCCTCTTAACCACATGTGGTTATCACCTTCACAGCTTTCACCATAGTTCAAAGGGAATCAGGGTGACAGAGCTTCTCCTACAAGCACAGGGGAAGTTCCCCAGTTCACAAATACTTAAGCATTCCTAAAGCTACAGGTTACATACACTTTTCAGTTTCCAGAGTGGGACATCAATGCACATAGCCCTGCTTTTCCCTTGAGCCACAGGGCACACTTTCTCCGTAGCTTGAAGTCCATGGAGAGCCTTCCTCATGGTTCAGAGACAAGGGATATGATGCTGCAGAGGTGGCCCCAGCAATCTGACAAGTCACTACCACCCTGCACGACCACAGCCAGATTTTAGAGGTGCGTAAGCTAGCCTTGGCCAGAGGCCACGCCATTGTTGAGATATGCCACTTAATAAAACTTACGAGAAGATCAGACTAGCTGGAGTGGATTGGAGATGTGATAAAAACTTAAACCAAAAAAATGAATTAAAAGCCACAAGATTAAAGGCAAAGATTTTCTTAAAGAATGAGTGTCAAACTCAGAGTGTTTTTATCATGACCTGACACTTTGTTTAATATGGGATTAAGCAAAATGATGTGTTGAGCGGATAAGAATGAAGAAAATAGAGAATGGAAACAAATCAGGCTTTTAGGCCTCCAGTCAGGATCCTATCCTATTCCAGTGGGAGAAGGATGAGGCCCAAACTGAGCAAAGAACTGTTTGAATAGTTTCCTAGAGGATTTATACAATGTGTAATGCCACCCCCTAAACCTTCCTCCAGAAGGTTGGAGCAAGATGACTCTGAGGTGTCCCATTGATTTTACCTTCTGTGTAAAGATTTTGCGCAGGACTGTAAAAGAGGCCTGCTATATATGTGCTTTCTGTTTGAGATAAAGAATTTTTGTAAAGGTGATGTAGTAAATAAAGCACGGTTTCTAGGAGTTGCCATTGAACAGAGAGGAGTTAGCTGTAAAAATTACAAAAGTAGTGTTAATGTTTTCTTAATATTTAGGGGCAGATTTTCAACAGGTGTAAATTGTCATAGCACTATGGCCTTCCACTGACTGCTGTAGTAGTCATAAATTTACAGTTTAAAATAAAAAAAAAAATATCTAACTTCTTGGTGCTAATGGGAGTTGAGAGCGTTCTATTCCTTTCAGGATCAAGTCCATAAGAAAGCAGATTCTCCCTTCCCTGCCCCAAAATAAATTACCCATAAGACTGGTCTACAATTTTTGAGAAGTTGTCTGCTTCAGAGATAAAATGTGCTATTTATTATGTATTTTGATGTGCTGAATTCAAATATGACAATTAAAACAACTGATTGGCTACTCTTTCTAAGATATTTAAGTTTATACATTTTTATGTCTATGTATATTGTGTAGAGAGTAGAGTTTTAATCATAAATTGTAAACCTAGGTCTTTTCATGTGTTTATGGTTGCTTTCCATGATAATATTTCACCTGTCCTGTTTATGTAACACTTTAAAAATCAGCAAAAGGGTTATGTAAATAAAATGTATTATGAAACAAAAGGCAAAAAACTATTATGTACATAGTTTAGTCCTATTCAGTGTCTACTCGGCGCTTCTTGGCTTGTCTCTTATATTCATTAAGTGGAGCATCTCTTGTCACTGTCCAGCAATAGTCTGCAAGCATTGATGGGCTCCATTTGCCCTGATAGCGTTTCTCCATTGTTGCAATGTCCTGGTGAAATCGCTCGCCGTGCTCGTCGCTCACTGCTCCGCAGTTCGGTGGAAAAAATCTAGATGAGAGTACAAAAAAATGTATCTTTAGTGACATGTTGCAACCAAGGCTTTTATATGCCTTCAGGAGGTTTTCCACCAACAACCGGTAGTTGTCTGCCTTGTTGTTTCCGAAAAAATTTATTGCCACTAATTGGAAGGCTTTCCATGCCATCTTTTCCTTGCCACGCAGTGCATGGTCAAATGCATCATCTCAAAGAAGTTCACGAATCTGAGGACCAACAAAGACACCTTCCTTTATCTTTATCTTCACTTAACCTTGGAAATTTTCCACGGAGGTACTTGAAAGCTGCTTGTGTTTTGTCAATGGCCTTGACAAAGTTCTTCATCAGACCCAATTTGATGTGTAAGGGTGGTAACAAAATCTTCCTTGTTTCAACAAATGGCGCGGTGGATGCTGAACACTTTTCCTCCCAGGCTCCAATGACTGTCAGAGTGGCCAATCTTTCTTGATGTAGTGCGAATCTCTTGCACGACTATCCCATTCGCAGAGAAAACAGCAGTACTTTGTGTATCCAGTCTGCAGACCAAGCAAGAGAGCAACAACCTTCAAATCGCCACAAAGCTGCCACTGATGTTGGTCATAGTTTATGCACCTCAAAAGTTGTTTCATGTTGTCCTAGGTTTCCTTCATATGGACTGCATGACCAACTGCAATTGATGGCAAAACATTGCCATTATGCAGTAAAACAGCTTTAAGACTCATCTTGGATGAATCAATGAACAGTCTCCACTCATCTGGATCGTGAACGATGTTGAGGGCTGCCATCACACCATCGATGTCGTTGCAGGCTACAAGATCACCTTCCATGAAGAAGAATGGGACAAGATCCTTTTGACGGTCATGGAACATGGAAACCCTAACATCACCTGCCAGGAGATTCCACTGCTGTAGTCTGGAGCCCAACAGCTCTGCTTTACTCTTGGGTAGTTCCAAATCCCTGACAAGGTCATTCAATTCACCTTGTGTTATGAGGTTTGGTTCAGAGGAGGAGGATGGGAGAAAATGTGGGTCCTGTGACATTGATGGTTCAGGACCAGAAGTTTCATCCTCTTCCTCGTCTGACTCAAGTGAGAATGATTCTGGTGCATCAGGAACCGGCAGTCCTTCTCCGTGGGGTACTGGGCGTATAGCTGATGGAATGTTTGGATAATGCACAGTCCACTTTTTCTTCTTTGACACACCTTTCCCAACTGGAGGCACCATGCAGAAGTAACAATTGCTGGTATGATCTGTTGGCTCTCTCCAAATCATTGGCACTGCAAAAGGCATAGATTTCCCTTTCCTGTTCAACCACTGTCAAAGATTTGCATCTGAAGAAGTGAGATTCTTACCCACAAAAGCTTATGCTCCCAATACTTCTGTTAGTCTTAAAGGTGCCACAGGACCCTCTGTTACTTTTTACAGATTCAGACTAACCCAGCTACCCCTCTGATACTTGTCAAAGATTTGTTGCACATGTGTTGCAGCATGTGTGTGGGGCCCACCTCTTGTCCTGATCTCCAATTTTGCAGCCAAAATAAAGGTGATAGGCTTTCTTAACCATAGTGGTTAGACTGCGCTTTTGTGATGCAAAAGTCACTTCACCACAAACATAGCAGAAGTTATCTGCACTGTTCACACTAGTACGAGGCATCTCTGCTCAGTTCGGCTAAACAGAAATGTGTCCCTTTGCAAAATCAAACCCTGACACATAAAAGAGCACGACACTGTATAATTTCTAGAGCTGATACAAGGCAGTTTGTTCAGCAGAGTTATAGCCAAACCCCATTGAGTTCAATAGCAGGCGAAATCGCCCGCACTACAGGTATAGTATTAAAACTGTTGTTTTGTTTTTGCCAACAGTGTAAAATTGAAATCGCACATGTTAAAGGTGCGTAAGATGCGACAGACCTGTAGTCATTATTTTCAACAACTGAATCCATGTATATTCCATTGGCTATCACTCTAGCTCTTAAAGTGCTGATACATCTTACATGAGAATTGTTTGGATAATTTCTAAGACTATCTGTTCTTTGGATGTCTGGCTTGAAGAGTCTAGTTTATAAAGTTTATTTCATTCCATTGGATCTTGATGTACACACAGTTTATAAAAGTCTCTGACTTTCGGTGTAACTCTGAATGCCTTTAAGATTGAAATTACTAGACCTTGGATGATAAAGCTTGCTGGTTTTCTTAATGATCATCCTACTATGATTTCTACCTTGCAGTTCAAGGCTAAGATCCTTCAAAAGGCTGAAAATGAGCAGATCCAGGTTAATTTATAAGATAATATATGCAGTGATATGAAAATAATATAATGCATACACATTCCAGCAATCACTTAGTTCAGGAATTGACTCGAGATTGCACTTGATAAAGTTTTCAATTGCAATTATTTTGACTGATTTGAAAGCTGTCTCTTCATTGTTAGTTCTGGATGAGTTTATAATGTTTGATATCAGAAAATAGGAGGTGTTACTGGCATAATCTGACCACTGTTTGAATGCATACTGAGAACTGACTATGCTCTTGATCTCATCTTCTACATAGTTATATCTGATTCCTCCTCTGCGTAGTTTATTAAGGTGTATCTTAAATGTCCCATTAAACTGCATACTAGGGACATTATTTTTCTTGCTACATGTGCAATTTTGATTTCTGCCTCAATTTTTCATTGACCTGTTGTGATGTTGCATTACTCTGCTGATACCTCGACCTTGCCTTTTCCTTTGTTTTGATGCTTTATTTTCTTAGTGTCTGTCAGGATTTCAGAGTTGCCTAGCACCCACGTTTATCTTAAGATCTTGATCTTAGTATCATTTTGGAAACAGTTTCCAGACTCTGAAGAAAATCATTCCATTTAAACATGCTATTTCCTAAAGTTATGTGTAGATGTTGGTCTATGCATCAGTCACTGCAAAATTAAAACTATTGGAATTCTTGATCATGGGATATATTGCTTTCTGGGCTTTAGCTTGTTCAAAATACTAAACAGCTATTTAATCATTCCATACAGACATTCTTGTTCCCAAGCCATTGCATTAAATAGTGCATTGATTTTAAAAGTGTACTGCTCACTTTCAGAGCACTCAAGAGCTTGCCACTTTTGCCTGTTAATGATTTACTCATTCCCAATTCCTAAAAACCAACACACAACAACAACAAAAACCCTAATACCAAAAACCCAAGTGAGTTCTGAGATAATCAGCTGCCATGCCTTTGTGACTTTTGGACTAAGGATACTTCGTGCATATGCTTTTGGAACACTGATCATTTGAAATCTCTGAGTGAAATCACCAATATAAATCAAGTCTTGGTGTTTGCATCTTTATTCTAATTACCAAGACCTGATCATAATAATGTTATCCCCTTTGTTAGGTGTATTGGGATCTCTCAGTTGGCAAAGGTTTACATTGCAACTATCGTGCTACTGACAAGGTGCTGGAATATTTTCATCATGTTCTGTAAAAAGGTTTTAACCTGAATCCTACAAACCACATCCACAAATAGCAGTTCATGGGATTAGATCTTTTATTGGCATATATTAAGATAAATTCTGCTCTCCCACTTGATTTCATCTGCCACAATTTATATTTAAGTTTATGTGGTTGGACAGCTGTAATTAAAGGTAGAATATGGGCAATACCATAGACTATGGCGCAGATTTGTAAAGGTATTTAGGCACCTCTCTGTACCTAATGGGATTTTTCAAAATCACCAGCATTGGCCTACCTCTTTTTCCATTGCAGTCAGTGGTAAAACTCTCATTGACTTCAGTGAGATCAGAGACAGGCTAACATACAGTGCTTTTGAACACTCTCACAAAGCAAAACTATTTCACAGTAAAAAGAACGAGGAGTACTTGTGGCACCTTAGTCTTTAGGTGCCACAAGGACTCCTAGTTCTTTTTGCTGATACAGACTAACACGGCTACCACTCTGAAACCTAGTGTACAGTGTATACACCGTTTTTGTTTTAGGACAGGGGTCGGCAACATTTGGCACGCGGCTCGCCAGGGTAAGCACCCTGGCGGGCCGGGCCAGTTTTATTTACCTGCTGACGCGGCAGGTTCAGCCGATTGCGGCCCCCACTGGCCGCGGTTCGCCGTCCTGGGCCAATGGGGGTGGCGAGAAGCCACGGCCAGCACATCGCTTGCCCGCGCCGCTTCCTGCCGCCCCCATTGGCCCGGACAGCGAACTGCAGCCAGTGGGGGCCACGATTGGCTGAACCTGCCATGTCAGCACCTGCCATGTCAGCAGGTAAATAAAACTGGCCTGGTCCACCACGATGCTTACCCTGGCGAGCTACGTGCCGAACGTTGCTGACACTTGTTTTAGGATATATTCCTAGCAGTATTTTAATTATGTTTTTATTTCTAAACAAAACATGAAGACTTGCATTACAAACTCTTTAACGGGTGCCTAGGGGCATGAGCCAAAGTCTACTGAAGGCAATGGGGAACCTTTTAGTTGACTTCAATAGGGTTAAAATAAGGCCATAGATGCCCCACTTGAAAGAATAATGGGAGGTCAATTGGACAAATTTACCAGGGAGCACACTAAACTTTCCTTAAGGTATGTTTGTAAGACAATGAATATATTTTGAGGAATATTTGATCCTGTAAAACAATTTAAACAGATCAGAGTTGTGGCAGGTTTGATTAGAACCTCAGGATGTCTTATCCATTGTTTTTTTCCCCCCCCAAGAACGCCAATACCACCCATGAATTATACAATAGTGGATACAACTTCCAATTATAGTCGTGCTTTTTGTTGTCTTGAACAGATTCCAGAGCAGTTGTAGCAATAGCTCTTGACTTCTGCTAGATCCATTTTTGTGTACTTGTAATGTTCTAATAAGTGATCATGTTGGTCCTCTTGGATGGTATTCTCTGTTGAGTCTGAGAAATTCTTTCTACGGTGTATGATGCCTGGAGGGCTATAGAGATATCTACTACTTTCTCCTTTGTATTAGTTTCTTGTATTCTTTCCCAAATATCTCACCATTAGTCCTCACACACTCTTACCAAAGTGCAACTATTTTAAGGATACTGAGCCATATTCAGCTGTGGTGTAGCACCAGTGAAGTCAAACTATGGATACACCAAGATTTTCACCCTCAAGAAATGTGTCATAATTAACCTACAAACTGAGAATCCCCCCACATATTTTGGCTCTGGTCTATTGGTCACTTTTCTCAACCATTCAGTATTGGTTCTAGCTCAGCTTACTTATTTCCCTTCCACTGTGCTTTTGTGCATAGAGTTTTCAGTACATTAAAAGATACTTTTATATTAATTTTTATTAATAAAGTTTTGTTCCCTAAGCTCTCAAATTCATCTCAGAAATACAAGCCAGTGTTTCAGAATACACAAAAGGATTTTTATTACAGTAGAATGTCACAGTTTCCTTCAATGTCACAGTTTCCTACCTTGGTAAGCTTATTACTCCAGAGGCAATTCTGCACCACTCTGTGTGCATAATTAATGAGCTGCACAACATTATGTGTAGAAAAAAAGCTTCTGCTGGAAAGTTGCTGCAGATCTGCCTTTTGCCCACCAGAGGGTGCTGTGGCGATAGAACAGAGCAGCAGCTCCCGGCCAGCTAGGGAAGAGAGAGAGCCTGCCTTCTTCACAGATCCTGTTGGGCCAGGTCAGGAGACAGGGGCTATGGGGAGACAAACAGCATAGGGCTGCTGGGGGAAATCAGACCGGGTCTTATAAGTGGGAGGACAGACTGGGGCAGGGGCTGAATGGGAGTGGCGGTGAAGAGCCAAATGGTGATGGGGGGGCGGGAGGAGGTGCAGGGCCACATGTGGACAGGAGGTGCAAGGACAGATTGATGGGGCAGATGTGCTTGACTGAATGGGAGAGGCTAGGGGTCAGCCAGGGTCTGCATGGGGGAAGCTCCCTAGCAATCCCTCCCTCCCACCCTCAAAAACCTGTTCCATACTTTTCCCCACCCATACCCAACAACCCTCCAAATTCACACCCAGGTTCCTTCCCAGCAATTACTTCCCTCTCCCTCAGCTCCTCAATTACCCAGGATGTCAAGGCTTTGCACTTCTTTGGAGAGGTGCAAGAAATATGGTTCTGTATTCTAGTTTAAAATGTATTATTACTCAGAGTTCTGTAATAATAAGACTAGTAAGGAATTTATTTGTCAAAAAAATTTCCTGAATTTTTTGTCGTCTGTATTGTTACAGACATACTTGCTGACAGATATTTTGACATAAATGACCAAGAATAACTGAAACTGGTATAATTATATTGTGTTATTTTGACAAATAAAATATGCAGAATTTTGCAGGTTTTAAATTATTGTGCACAGAACTTATTTTTTTGTTGCAGAATTCCCCTAGGAGTAGTTTATGTAGGAGCTCCTACCCAATTAAAACTGAAATTACATACGATAGATTACATAAGGCCTGCACTGAACAACATTAATTTTCTGCTATTATGATTTATAATAGAAAGGGGTTAGGAATTGTCAGTTCCATCTTTGGGAAAGCAGAAAAAAAAAACTAAAATAAACTTGTAGGGCTGTTAATAGCTAAGAGGAATCATAAATAAGGCTGTGTCTCTGTCTGTCACTGATACCATGACTTTCCATGAGCGCTGTGACTTCTACAGCAGCCGATGCAGTTGGCTCCAGGGATGCTCAAAAAGCCCCAGGGCCAGCTTCACCAGCCACTGCTGGGGCAGCATTGGGCCACCGTGCACTGCCCCCTGCCCCAGCAGCATGTGGAAGGGGGCTCAGGGCTGGGACAGGGAGTTGGGGTGCAGGATGGCACTTACCTCCTGAGGGTTTCACCAGAAGCAGCCAGCATGTCCCTATAGTTCCTAGGCTTAGGGGCCAGGGGGCTCTGCTCTGTGCCCCTGCCTGCAGGCACCGTCCTTGCAGCTCCCATTGACTGTGGTTCCCAGCCAATGGGAGCTGCAGAGCTGGCACTTATGGCAGGGGTGTTGCACAGAGACCCTGGCCTTCCCTCCCCCAGAGCTGTGGGGAATGACAGCTGCTCCTGGGGAGCTGTGTGGTGCCCACCCCCAGCATCCACACCATCCCCTGGGGCCAAGTTTTAGTTAGGTGTATATAATACATGTCATGGACAGGTGTGAATTTTTGTTTCCTGACCATGACCTGTCCATGACTTTTACTAAAAATACCTGGGCCTAAAATGAAGCCTTAATAAATAAAGAAGTCCATTGTTTTGTATTTCTTTGGCAGTAAGATGGACTTGCCTGTATTGTGTTTTTACTGTATGGGCTGAACAAGAATCAGATTGCACATTTTAAACTTAAAATTAGATGTATACAGAGACATCCACTAGTCTTTTCCTGTATTTGAACCTGATTTTTTATTCCTGATGAAATACTCACTCAGTACACCAGATCACTGAAAATATAGCAGGTGGGGGAAATTGGAAAATATTATGTACTGTGTGAAAGCCATTTGTTGGTGGCAGTGTTCTAAAAGCAGCATCATTACAAAGGAACAGAACCATGGTAAATGTTCAAACATCATGGTGTGGCTTGGAGTTATAAATCCCTGATGACTATCTCAGAAACTGCTTCTTTCCTAAAAGGAGAAGTTAGGTGATCTGCTCTCACCTCAATTTCTGTTTTGGTGTCCAGAGACAAAACTCTTGCAGTGGAGGGTCATTGACTGAGCCTCACACCCACCATTAGTGAAATAAAGTCCAAGTTTATGGATCATCAGGGCATGATGAAAAGCTTGTTGATTTACTCAAGCTTCTGCCTATGGGAGTGGCTGAAGCAGCAAATGAAAAGATTTAGAAGACAAGTAGTGTCAATTTTATATATTAAATTTATGTACATACACCAAGAAAATATGACAAAGCACATTTTATACAATGAAAAATAGTGAACTTAAGTTCTATTTATCTTTGACTAAAGAACAAAAAAAAAAACAACAACAACAAAAAAGGATCCCACTGTGGAAAATTGCCATGAAAGATGGCAGTATAAAACAAAGCACATTGGGTAGGTAAAAAAGGTAGCATTTCAAAAAATGAATGTCTTTTATATAGACCACTCCAAGTGGCAATAGGACTATAGGCCAATTTACGATTTTTATTTCAAAATAGGATAAGTGCATCACTATCTGACACTATTACTCCCTATATTAGTCAATGCTTTGGAATGGTGACTGTCATGAGTAAACCCATTGTTGGATTATGCCCTCTTGAAATAGATTCCAACTATTGCTGTACGTGTGGAAGATTTTGTAGGAAAAAATACATTAAATAGGAACAAAAAAATGATACAATTGTGGTTTTATACAGATATAATGCACTCAACAGAAGAAATCAACTGGAAAGTGAAAGTGAATGCTGAATATTTTATTTAACAAGACTTTCCTGCATGTGTTAACTTGATCTGTTCCTTGAAGAAACAGGAGGAGCACATTAGTTTGCCAAGTTGAGGTTGTGACTTAGAGGTGGCATATTTTTTTTACGGAAGAAATTAGAGGATACTTTGAGGAGGAGGAGGGAGCATGACCCAGTGGATAGGCACTGAAATGGGAGTCAGGAGTGCTGGGGTGAAATCCTGGCTCCTGTGAAGTAAATGAGAGTTTTGCTTTTCACCAGATGTCACCAATATGCAAAATGGGGATAACAATCCTTACCTTCCTTTGAAAACATCTTTGAAATCTGCAGATGAAGATCAAGATTCTCAGGTGCATGTGAAAACTCTACAGGGAAACTCAGTGAGGATGCAAATGTGACTTTAAACCTCAAATCCACATATGCATTCCCTCAGTCTTGGGCTGTCAGATGGGCCACTCCTGTAGTGTTATCCAAAAAATCTGAAGGTTTCTTTAATTTGTGCCAGCATCCAACAGTCCCAAATGGCCAATATGGCTGTCAGGGATCAGTGGGGTACATAGAAACCCAAGCAATACCATCTAAGCTAGCTGCAGGAGGGGTGTGGTGGTATACGTGCTACTACCCATTTCTGAAATATCATGGGATCCCCCTTTAATGTGTGATCTTCCCTTGAGTTTTAGGGCCAGCAGTGCTATATGAAAGCCAAGTCATAACTTGCAAAACTTAAAGCTCAGACTGCTGCACTGGACATGACATTAGAAACCAGTTATAGAAAGAATGATTCAGGCAAGAATTTCATCATTTCCTTGAATGTAAACATCACTTTATAATCTTTTTTTTTAAAACAACTGTTTACAGTTGATCCAAAACCTTAAGTACTGTGTATTTAGTATATTTGAATCATTGTAATTACCTGGAGTATGCTTCATGCCAATTACTATCAGCAAAATGGATTCTTACTTTGACAAATTGACACCTGCACTTTTTTTTTTATTAATACTCTCTCTCTCATTTCCAAAAGAGAGAGTGTGTGTGTGTGGGGTGGGGGGGAGGCAGGGAAAATGTACTCACTATGGAAGCTGCTGTGACAGGTTGGATCACAGAATTCCCTTGGGGCTGCCAACTGATGTGCCAAGACTACTTCTGCCCCGCCTTCCTTGCCAGCTTTGGACTCCAGAACCCTGCCTGATTGTACCAGACACACTTGCCGGCTACAAACACAGACCCAGGTCTGAACTATGTCCCACAAACTGCAGGCTTAATTGAAAGCAGCGTAAGAAGTGTTCCTGTCTTTAACACTCAGATGCCCACCTCCCAGTGGGGTCCAAACCCCAAGTAAATCCATTTCACCCTGGAGAAAGCTTATACAGAGTAAACTATAAATTGTTCACCCTCTATAAAACTGATAAAGAGATATGCACAGCTGTTTGCCCCTCCAGCTATTAATACATACTTTGTGTTAATTAAGTAAAAATGGTTTTATTAAATACAAAAAGTAGGATTTAAGTTGTTCCAAGTGATGACAGATGGAACAAAATAAAATAAAACACACAAGTCTAAACCTAATACAGTAAGAAAACTGAATATAGATAAAAATCTCACGCTCAGAGATATTTCAATAAGCTTCTATCACAGACTGGACGCCTTCCAGTCTGGGCCCAATCCTTCCCCCGGTACAGTCCTTATTCCAGTTCAGGTGGTAGCTAGGAGATTTTTCATGATTGCAGCCCCCTTTGTTCTGTTCTACCCCCTTATATAGCTTTGCACAAGGCGGGAATCCTATGTCCCTCTCTGGGTTCCCACCTCTCCTTCTAAATGGAAAACAGCAGGTTAAAGATGGATTCCAGTTCAGGTGACATGATCACATGTCACTAAGACTTCAAGCCCCTATTCCTCCCAGCCTGACTCACAGGAAGGCCTGCAAGCAAACAGAGCCATCCACAGTCAATTATCCTGGTTGATGGGAGCCATCAAGATTCCAAATCACCATTAATGGCCCACACTTTGCATAACTACAATAGGACCTCAGAGTTATATTTCATATTTCTAGTTCCAGATACAGGAGTGATACATTTATACAAATAGGATGACCACACTCAGTTGATTATAAGCTTTGTAATGATACCTTACAAGAAACCTTTTGCATGAAGCATATTCCAGTTATATTATATTCACACTCATTAGCATATTTTCATAGAATCATATAGAGTGCAACGTTACAGCTGCATTCAGTGTTTCACTTATAATCCAAATTCTGAGTGTAACATTCACTTTACCAAGGAAAACCTTGAAGCCATTATGAAAGTTCTGCTACTAACTATTAATAACAGCTGAGAGCTTTTTCTGTCCTTGCCTATTTTATTTAGTCAAGTTGGTGATAATTCTGTCAAAAAACTAAGACTGAAATGCTGGAAGTGATTATATTATACCAACCAGCTTGGTTGGGGGGAGAGAATGAAAGCTGTTTTCTTCATAGGTTTAAGCACTTTATGTTCCTAAACTGCCTACTTGTTTATCACAAGACCACTTTTCTGTCTGAGTTGAGGATGTGATACCACACACGACAGATGGTTCTCCAAAACCTATCACATTTACTTCAAATTATTTGTGAAAGACAGGAGGGGGCAAAATAATAATAATAATAAAAAAAAACTATGATAACAAGAGCTGTACAAATTAGTTAGCTAGGTATTAATCTCAACGAGGGTGATATTCTCATCCCAGTTATCGAAATTTAATGGATTTCTTTTAAAGGGGAAAAGGTGTTTAAAAACAAACCATGCAATGTGATCATACACATTACACTATTTACTTTACAGTACTTTTTACATTCTACACAAAATACAGGCATGTGAGCATCACTTTGCCTAATGTGTGCAATAATATTTAATTGCCTTTGTTTATTTATAGGGAACACATGCAGAAACACTAGCACAGCCGGTAATAAATTAATAATCCAAAATGTTATACTGCAGTCTGAAAGGAATTCAGTGCTGAGGTGAAGGGATCAATGAGATAGGAGGTGACAAAGGGATGTATTTAATGCTCCTTTATGTGTGGAATGAACAATATCCTCTCCTGCTCACCATCCCAGTATTGGGTTGTTCAACATAGGGAAAGTTTGCCTTATGGCTGTTACACAACTTTGGTGGACTGAGCCTGAGATTTCCCAATGTTTTCTAAATTGTGCGCCAGTGTGTATCCTCCTCAGAGCAGATCCACTCAAGCAAACCACCAGGAACAAAGTTTTATTCTGTAAGGAAATAGAGAACAGGCTTATAGTCCAGCTGCCTTTTCTGTTTGCCTCATTCTCTCAGTTCAGTACTAAAACATCCTGATGACATAGCAGAGGGACTCTCTGTCAGGAACCAGGAAGTTCTCCCCATATGCAACAGTTTGTAGATCATAATTGGTAGTTCCCACCACTGTTACTGAAGCACACTGAACCTTGGGCTATATTAGTATCACTACTAAGGCAGAGCAAATAGTTCCATCCCCAAAGCTGGGAGAATACTGCGGCACACTTCATCACCAACACCTTCTTCACAACAGGATGCAAGGAACCCACAGGCAGTACCATGATCACATAGACTGTCCACACCCACTGATTTGGAGTCCCCCCATTCCCACACAGCAGAATAGTGTCTTGTTGATTTGTCGTCCCCTTATCCACTCAATAAAAATTATACTAAAGGGAAGCAATAAATGCTTCTGTAGAAATTAGTATTACTATTGAAAAATATCAGGGGTGAAATATAAACAAAAACAAACATGTTTATCATCCCTAAAGTCTATGCACAGAAGAGGACATTGGGACAAAAATATACTTTGATCTGTTACTTTGCTTAAATTGGGAGGTTACCTTTCAGACAGTCACAGATTCAGAGTGTTTAAGCCCAGAAGGGATCATCTAGTCTGACCTCCTGTATAAAAGAGGTCATTACATTTCAACCAGTTATCCATTATTGAGCCCAATAGCTTGTGTTTGGCTGAACCATAGCTTCCAGACCTGATTTGAAGACCAAGATTGAGAACACACACCACTTCCTTTGGTACTTTATTCCAGTGGTAAATCACCCTCACTGTTAAAATGTCAGAGGGGTAGCCGTGTTAGTCTGAATCTGTAAAAAGCAACAGAGGGTCCTGTGGCACCTTTGAGACTAACAGAAGTATTGGGAGCATAAGCTTTCGTGGGTAAGAACCTCACTTCTTCAGATGCAAGAAGTGAGGTTCTTATCCACGAAAGCTTATGCTCCCAATACTTCTGTCAGTCTCAAGGTGCCACAGGACCCTCTGTTACTGTTAAAATGGTGTGCCTAGTTTACAATTCGAATTTGACTGACTTCAGCTTCCAGCCATTGATGCTTGTTATGCTTCTCTCTGGTAGATTAAAGAGCCATTTCATACACAGGGTGTTCTCCTGATGAAGGTAAACTTATCAAGGCAAGTTAATCTTTTTGATGAACTAAACAGATTGGGCTCTTTAAGTCTTTCACTATGCAACATTTTAATTTAGTCCTCAAATCATTTTTGTGGCTCTTCTCTGCACCCTCTCTAATTTTTTAACATGAAGTGGAAAGTATTCTCACCAATGCTGTATACAGAGGTTAAAAAAAAAAAAAACACACACACACACACCCTATTCGTTTATACTCTCTACTCCCCAGTTTATACATCCAATGGCCACATTAGCTTTTTGAAGGGGGGAGGGGGGGGGAGGACGGCACAGAGTTGCATGGAAGCTCATATTAAGTTGCTTGCTCACTGTGACCCCTCAATCTTTTTTCAGAGCTCCTGCTTTCCAGGATACAGATCTTTATTCTTTAGGTTTGGCCTGCATTGCTTACTACGAGATGTAGGACTCCATCTCTGGTTGCATTCAGGGCTGGCTCTAACTTTTTTGCTGCCCCAAGCAACAAAAAAAAGCGCTCCCCCCCCCCCGCTGAGTGGCGCCGCGCCACCAGAACCCCCCCGCCGAGCGCCACGGCCCGCACCGACCCCCCCCACACCGATCGCCGCCCCTCCGGAGCCCGCCCACCAAGTGCCGCCGGAGCACCCCCCCCATGGAATGCCGCGCCGCGCTGCCCCCCCCGCCGAGCGCCGCACTGCCGGAGTGTCCCCCGCCCCCCCCCCCGTGGAATGCCGCTCCGCGTTGCCCCCTCCCCCGCCACCCCAAGATTGGCCGCCCCTTACCAGGTGCCGCCCCAAGCATGTGCTTGGTTGCCTGGTGCCGGCCCTGGTTGCATTAAAGACACACTAGGTTTGAATTGGTCCAAGTTACCAAGCACTCCAGTTCACTCTTGTGATTGCTCTGATCTCGTTTACCACTCTGCCAATCTTTTTGTCATCTGGAAATATCAGTGATATTATATTTACTTCCAGATTTACTTCCAATATCGATGAAAACATTGATTAGCATGAAGCATAACACTGATCCCTACAGAACCCAACTAGAAATACCCCCATTCAATTGGGATTCCCTATTGGCAGATCTCAAAGTAGTGGTCAGTTAGGAAGTTCTTAACCTATTTAAGATGTGCTCTCTATTGATATTTAGAGGTTTTGTTGTTTTTCAAATCAGAACGTCATATGGTACTAGGTCAAAAACCTTACAAAAGACTGAAGGTACGTCTACACTTCCAGTTCAAGGAGATCCACCTACACAAGCTTGATAAGAGCTAGCATACTAAAGATAGAAGTGTAGTCTTTAATTCTTTATCAGCTAATCCCTTATTAGTATTTCCATTATTTTGCCCAGGTTTGATGTCAGGCTAACCAGCCTACAGTTTCCCAGGTCATTCCACCTGTCCTTTTTGACTACTGCTACAACATTAGTACTCCTTCAGTCTTTTGGAATTTCTATATCTGATCTCAGGTCAAATATTCTGCATGGAACATGGCACTGAACACACATTGAGGTATTATAGATGCAACTTCCGAGGATTTTTTCTTAGATACTGTTCAGAATCAGTATTTGAAGACCGTGGCAGGGTAGTCATAAAATTATAGGTGCAAATTCTTCACCAGTGGAAATATTCCTGAGGAAAATCTCATAAAAATGGTATGTCAAAATAGGTTAAGTCAATTATTTCTCTACACTTTTGTGGACAAGCAGCTTTACAGAGAAGAAAAGAAATCAGGTTGCATTTTAGCATTGTTTAGGGGGAAATTAGAAAGGCAATTGCCATCAACAATTTCAGTTCTTAAAAAAAAAAAATCGAATCCTGTATGGTATTGGTCAGTAAGGATATACAGTAATCTTTACAGATCTATTCTATTGATCTGTTCCTTTCATATAGGAATGAAATAAAGTTACATGACAAGACAATGTTTTCAGCCTGTGGTCCACTGACCTCAGGGGTCTGCAGCCAATGTCTAAGATTGCCAAAGGGGTCTGCACTGACAGTTGACATTTTTTAGGGGTCCACAAATGAAAAAAGGTTGAAAACTACTGATCTAAGAGAAATAGCACATGAAATGGGATTCTGTTTTTTTTTTTTAAATGGGGGGTGTATTAATTTCATTTTGAAAGTTTATTTGTAGCAAATTGAATTTTTAGATGTCAAAAACAGGGCTTTTTGTATGTACTACATATTACCCCTTATAACAGTATGTTGTAATAAAGTCATATTTTTGTAATGTTTCCTAGTGTGGTATTACAACAATTAAGCATGCTAAGGAATCTTTAGTGCATGCTAGCAAGGTCTACATGGACTAATTAATGCACAACACATTAATGCACTTTAGAAATCACAGTCCACATTACTGCTCTGTGTAGACAAGCCCTTAGATTTCTGGTGGTTATGCAATAAACACTTAAAAAAAATTGGGAGTGTTTTATCAATTAAAACCTAAAAGCAGAAGCCTGATGTATAATACCAGCATTCAGAGTGGCCAAAGTTTCCAAAAGCCTGAAGTTAGGCTCTTACATCCCAAAGAACTTTATTAAGTAGCCTGATTTTCAAAAGTGCTAAGCACCCATCAGCTCCCATTGACTTGCATAGGAGTTTTGAGTGAAAACTGATGACAGTATCAAATTGCTGCCTACTGCTCACACGTTTTATATTTTTTGGCATACTGGAAATCTGAACCATCATGCTACTAAAGTGTGTTACCATGTGGCACAGAAAGGATTGCATCAGTTCCCACTTTATCTTATTTCATCCTCTATTGGCAGTCTTTTGAGCAAATGACAACAAGGCTTGATTCCCTTGATGCTCTTCCCTGCCTCATGCAAAGGGGGAGCAGGCAGATGCTTCAATGGTCCAGGTATGGCTCTTAAGGCAGAACTTAAGGCATTATTATTTAAACATTTCTTAATACAGCAATAGCAGCTTATAACAAGCTGCTCCCAACCACTGTCTGTTCTGTCCACAGCAGTCAAGACCCTCACCATCCAAAATGGAGGTGGATTTTGTTTGTCTGTGCAGACAAACGCCACAGCCTTATATAACAGTTGCAGCTACTTCAGTCACTATTTTCCTCACATCTACTCTGCCTTGGATGACATGGAGCCTGGTAGCATTGAGGATTGAATATTTGAGGAAGAGGAGGGACAGATGTGGGGGTCAAGGGGTAATTGTCATTTCAAACCTCATGGGGAGTACAGCAGAACATAATTTAATCTCATGATTCCTCCTTCATGCTGGAGAAAAATCTCCTTTACGGGGAGTTTCAGGGGCAGCTTGGGACATCTGTCTCCATTGCTGTTAAGGCCCAAGACGATCCTAGAGTTGTCAGAAAGTTACAGGGTCTCCCTGCAAATGGCTCTGGGCTGCAGCAGATCCAGAAGGATTGTGAGGATGGAACCATTGAATTTGCGGGGAAGCATTATGCCAAGATCCTGGTGGAGCATGATTCCTCAAGGGCCTGTTCTATGTCTATTTTTGAAGGCAGGGGTGTGACCTTAAGAGCACTCGAAAGCCAGAGAGCGAGGTGGCTCTATGGTATGTAGCAGTGAGTCTCGGTGGACCCCACACTCTGTAGTCACAATATTTGTTTAGAAGGTGTCTTGTATTGTGTCACTGGAGAACTAGTAACTCACTTGTCATTAATATTCTTGCAGCATGCATGTACAGTTACTATTCAATGAGCTATACAGATGTGATGGAAATGTGCCTGTTCTAAACACCTTAGTTACGACAATACAAGTTATTAGAGGTTTTGATAGACAAAGGGTTGTGAATTCCCTCATCTGCCATGGACAGTAGGGCTACATCAGCAGTAAACACAGCAATCAGCTCACAAGCAGGGGATAGGAAGACTTCATTTGCATTGCAAAATTGCAGAAGGAAACCTCACATGGGGACTCAGGAGGGGACATTGATCAAGATGGCTCACCCGGCTAGAGGAGACAGGAAACTGAATCCCTTCCTGGATCTTGACAGGACAGTAAACTTTGGAGGAATATATGGAATGGGAAAAGGACTTTGGGTTAGCCTTCACCGAAGGAAACAAAGAAACCAAGCACTTTGGAATCTGTGTTGGCCAGCCATCCTGGAAGAATGACTGCAGTGAGAAAACTGCAAAAGACTCTCATTAAGTTAGACTTTAGTCTTAGAAGAATAGTTTTGCTTGTTTGTTTGTAACTATTCCTATTCCTTCTACTTGGAATCATTTTAAATCTATGATCTTTTGTTGTTAAGCCTGTTTTACTTTTACTATAAACCAGTTCTGTGCAGTGTGCGGAAAGGTTGCTGAGATCCCCCTGCAAAGAGTAACTGGATGGTGGAAACCACAGTGAGACCTTCATGCTTGCTGTTGATGTCAGGGCTGAGAGATACCATTGCATAACATTTAAGTCACCCAGACTTGCATGACAGGTGTTGACTGAACCTCTTACTGGCCTGGGTAACCCATAGTGTCACAATGGGAGCGGAGAGGCTTTTTGTTAATTGCATGTTGTACATGAAAGAATGTCTTACAGCTACTGCAGAATGATGCTTCCCACCTGCTCACTGGACTGAGACACAGGGAGAAAATTGTCAGACAATAGCTAAGTTTGCTTTGGAGCCACACATTTATTCTGTAACAATTGGGAGGAAAATTTTTGCAACTGCAGAATAATAAAAAAGAGGGGACTTTTTATTTATCACAGGCTTTTCTATGGTGCTTACCATGGTAGCATTTCATAATCAGTAGCAGCATTATCCTCACAACACTTGTGTGAGGTAGAGGAATATTATTTCTTCCTTTTACAGATGAGTAACTAAGGCATTGATTTCAGAGGGAGTTAGGCACCTGCGTGATTTTTAAAATAGTGCTAGGCACACCACTATAGCTTCAGGTGCCAAAATATTTAGATTATTGAAGGTAACTTGCCCAAGGTCATAGAAGAAGTCTTTAGCTCAACTGAGTAACAGCCTAGTTCCTTAACTCCAATACTTGCCTCCTTTCATAGTCTATGAAATATTTCTAAGGTCAAATGAATGTTTCTACAGTTGAGAGTGGCCTCATTCTTGTGTTGCATTGCATTTAACTGAGCTTTTCAGTTTCCTGTTCGAGATACAAATTATTGTTTGACCTAACGTTGTCTCTCTATTTTTGAGCCTTAGTCTTTATCTGTTGTTGACAAATTGAATGAGTGTCAATAGGTGTCTGTATTTATAGGTAGCCACTGTTCTCAAATATCAGCAGAACTGCAAAGAATATTGTTGCTACAGTATGGTAAACTAATATTCTGTTACAAAATGAAGACATCCTATGAAGTCTAAGTATTCACTGAAATGGATTGGAAAACGGAAGGCATTTTTACATTTGTTCCTTTTTGTGGCCTATGTATCAGTATTTTTATAGTTGCTGTATCATTTCTATTGTATATGTTTGTGAGCTTGAATAAGGCTTTTCTTGTCTGTCAAAGCTTACCGCAGTAGTAACTGCTTTAAAGCAATAAGCAATTCAATAATTCCAAATTTAGCTGAACCAGCAACAAGCCATTGTGTTATTCCAAACCATCATTTTTATGAAAACATGTACTTTCTACGCAATGGGCAACTTATAGATTCAGAGTATGTTCAGGATTTGGGTCTGGAGTCAATTATTTAAGCAAAGAAGGTAACTCTAGCAAGAAGACTAAAAATGCTAGGAGAGATTGAGTTTTTCTATGGGTTAGATTAAAATAAAGCACAGGAAGAGGGTGGGTATGAAGGGGAAATATTTTTATACATAAGTAGTGATCTGCTTCCCATTTGGAATGATGAAGAGGTATTTGCAAGTGGGAAAGATAAAGAGGAAAGATGTGCTGTTTTAAATATATTGGTTAAATTGCTGTTCTGTAGCAGGGAAGAACAGCTAGACTAGGAAAGACAAAAGTAGTTACATGCTTAACTGATATGGCGGAGTTTAGGGCCAGATTTTCAAGTTTACACTCAGCATCCACAATGGGGGCCAGATTTTCAAGACAGTTTTGCTCCCAATGCTTATCCATTTGAGGACCAGGTATTCAAATATCTTCATCACCTAGCAGCAAATGTTATGTCTGATCAGATTTTCAAAAGAACTCAGCAGGTTCTTGTGAAACGCAAGCACATATTTGGGTGCCTAAGTAGGATTTGAGCTCTTCTGAAAGTCAAAACACTGATTGTGGCAGCTGATCTCTAACAAGGTCAACTGCTTCCCAACAGCTCCGTGTGACACAGTGGTAGCTCTGCAGCATCTTTCCTCACTGTCCCTTCTTAGACTCAAATACTCAGAAGAGATGTTCACAAGTCCAACAACCACCACCCTTCTTGGGGTCTAGTTTATTAACATGAAATTCAGTGTGTAAACACAAAAAAGCCTTCCCTTCTAGTCAGAAGCTCACCACAGCTCCTACTTCCTGAAGTACTGTCTTACTCTGACCCACCGTAAAAGATACAAACCTTGGATTGTCTTCTTTGCCTTCTGCACCAAAAAGAAAAGAAAGCTTCCAGACAGAATTTTTATTCAGCCATGGCTGCCTCCCTCTGGGACCATTACAGGAGACTGTTCCTAGCGCTTCGCTTTGCGGGTCACCTCTTGGCTGTACACAGGCCTTTGGTTTTTTTAGCACCATATCCACCCAAGGCCTATTTTCCCCCCCCACATAATTCTCTCCACCTGGGGAGGAAAATCAGCTATGCCACCAATAGACTGAGACCTATGTACCTTTACAAAGGCCAGATAACCTGGGACATGAACCTTATGAAATTTCTGGCCTAAGTTAATGGAGACTCAAAATAAGTATCCACACAGGAATTCTGTGAGAGGGATCAAGAGAAGAGTGGAAAAAAGAGCCAGTGTAACTTATAATTTTAGATTAATCATTTGCAGTAACACCTCTTTTTGCTTAGGTACAGCATCAAGACCGCTAAAGACTAGGGCTAAATTCTCTGCTGAACTAAATGGACAAAACTCCATTAAAGCTGTGCCTGGTTACACCATAGAGAATTTAGCCTTATGGGTTAGTATCTGGTAGACAGACATTAAAGCAACAGCAAACAATGTGTCTGTTTGACACACATAGTAGGCCTAATTCTGTATTGAATTAAACCCTGGACAACCTGATAACAGCAGGTTTGTGGTAGACAGAGAAAACTTGTGGTGTAAAGCCAGGGGTACAATTTGAGTAACAAGCTTCTGAAAGTTGTTCCAGTGGGAGTCCCAGACATAAGAAGGTGGTCTGATTGGGCCTGCTACCCTTAAGTCATTGGAGTCTCTTCCACCTATACAAGAACCTACAGATCCTTCTATGACACTGCTCAGAAAGAGACCATGGCTATCTTCTTGTCTTTGACGTGAACAATCAAAAACAGCATTCATTTTAATCTCTGCACTTGACAATGTCAAAATACCAAGGGTTTTTATCTGCTGTATGTGGTCTTATTTTATGGTTTATGTAAAAAGTTAATTTTTTAAGTCACGGACTAGACTCAGTCTGTTAAGGCTGCTATTCCATTGGTACAAACCCATGTTTAAATCTAGCACTAGCCAGCAAAGGATTCCCTGTGCATAGGGTGATCCTCTATTCATATAAAGCAGCTGCTGCACTATCCCTTCTCCTGACTCTTGAGTAAGGGGTGTGCCCAGGAAAAGGGTTGTGGCCAAAACCAACAGCACCCCCACACCCACTCCAGTGTTGGCAGGTGGTATATGACTGAGCAACCTCCAGGTTAGCATATTTCATTCCAGGACCCTGGCCAGCCAGCAGCACCCAAAAAAAAAAGAAACCAGGAGAACATAGTGGTAACTAACTCACATTTACCTCCTTCCCCTCACACTTTTACTTGTGCCCAGTCAGTCTGGATTAATTTGGGCCAGGAGATACATTCTGAATGCTTTTCTCACTCCTATGAGCTCAACAGCTCTTATTTTAAGATGCAACTAGCTTCTTTCAGTGCACTCAGGGTACTCACTCAAACATGTGTAATGATGAATTATTAACAACAAAGTTTTAAATCAAGTAATAGCATTCTTGATTCTTCCATAGAATTGGCAAAAAATACTGCAAGTATCTTTTTTGTACTTTATCAAAGTAAAGTAATTGTGTAATTAGTATCAAATTGCTTAGAAATTGACCAATTTAGTACTTAAGTACCATTTAAACTAAAAAAATGTGCCTCTTTCAAGATTGTTAGCACTCTAAAAACCTGACAGTCTTGCACTCAAAAGGCATGCTCCTACATTTCTGAAAAAAGATTTTTTTTTTGTTTAGATCATGTTGTAAGGAGAAAAATCAAATACAATGTTTTCAGAATCCTGTTTATATATCAAATTGAAGTTCAGTATTGGATATATTATATAATTTTCACATAGATTAAAAAACCCTAAGAGTAAACCCCTATTAGCTCCTAATATTTTAGTACTTCATAGAATTCCATATTTTCAATTTAAACAGTGCATAAACAACATTGAGGGGATAAACAAATGATTAAATTTAATGTTGATTGGAAGCTCTTTGAGCTAGTGTCTGATTTTACTTGATAAAAATCAAGCACGAGGGCCTATTCTAGGGCAAGCAATAAATGAATTCAAAATAAATTCCATTCTCTTCTACACAAGAGTAAGGAAAGTTTCCACAGCATATATTTAAAAGGGTGTTCATGGTTATATGTAACTAAATAGCTTGAATACAGCTCTTCAAATTTTAGAGAGTTTCCCCCCCACCTGTAAATTTACCTCCCACACCTTCCAGAATTTAGCAATCATAGCTCTGACAGTTACAGTATTTGTAAGAGACTGATCATTTCAGTTATTTAGTCTCTGCTGAAGCTATGTACCTGCTACACACAGATGAGCAAAGCAGCTGGGATGAAATAAAACCAAACCAAACATTCCATCACCAATTCACAACCACGGGTTGGAAAAATTGGATACTTAAGTTAGAGGTTTGGGCTACTTTGTGGCGGCTTCTAAACATTGTGGTTCTATTGAAGGCTAGAAGAGGAAGTACCAAAATGCCATACCATGAGAAAAGCTAATCTCCAAGAACTTCTGACTCAACTGAAGCCAGGTCAGACCAAAAGAAAAAGTAAAATAATGTAAGCAACGCTGTTTTTGTGAGATTTCTCATATTCAAGTGGTGTAAGGAAAGACTTGATGGCTTATCTGAACAGACCTGCTCAGTCTTTTTGCATTTGGCACTCACTTGTATACTTTCAATAATGTACACAATGTTTTAATAAAATAGTATCCATTTAAGGAGAGATACCTACCTCTAAAGAAGGTCTGTGAGGAAGTAATATAGTCAGGGGCTGTATTATCTCTGGCAGAATAGTGTGTGCACACATGAGGAGGGTAATGTAACAAACTCACCAGATAGCATCTTCTCACAACTGGGTGCAGCATTGGAGCAACTCAGCCTCAGTTCTTCCCCATCCCCCAGACAATTGGTTGGCTCTGGGACAATCAGGTTCTTCTCACCAGTCTCATATCTAACCAGCTCATTTATAATCTGATCTCTTCCAGGGAAATATGGGAGTGCTACAGGCCAGAAGTCATATGACCCTGCATCAGTTTATCAGCCCAAGTCCTACTCTGGTGTGTATAGTCCTTGACCCCTCTTCCCCAAGGGCTTTCCTGTCTTCCTTTCTGGGCATAATAGGGGACACCAGATACACCCTTACCTCTATATTCCAGCCCAAGGACTCTGTGTTTAAACAGCTGGTCCTTATAAGCCCTTGCTGCTTCTTACCTTCACCTGTCCACTTGCACTTTTCCCAGGGCCACAGTCTCCAGTTCTCTCTCACTCTTTGGAAGTCTGACTCCCTGTGTTGCTTCCTGCCAGTTTGTTGCTGATAGGCTGAGCCTCCTCATTATCATAGCAGTTCACAGCCACCTGGACCCTTTACTTCCCATTGCCCTTTCCCACTAGGCTCCATGCATCCTAATACATTTTTTTTTCTTTCAATCCTCCTTAATGGCCCTGCAGTCCTTCTTTTATACCAGTAGCTCTCAACCTTTCCAGACTACTATGCCCCTTTCAGGAGTCTGATTTCTCTTGTGTACCCCCAAGTTTCATCTCACTTAAAAACTACTTGCTTACAAAATCAGACATAAAAGTACAAGTATCACAGCATGCTATGACTGAAAAATTGCTTCCTTTTTCATTTTTGCCATATAATTATAGAGCAATTGGAATATAAATATTGTACTTATAGTTCAGTGCGTAGTATACAGAGCAGTATAAACAAGTCACTGCCTGTATGAAATTTTAAGTTTGAACTGACTTCACTAGTGCTTTTTATGCAGCCTATTGTAAAACTAAGCAAATCACTAGATGAGTTAATATACCCCAGTTGAGAACCATTGTTTTATATGAACCACCCAGCCTATTTCTCCTCACCTGGGTCTAATCCTTAATTACCTGTGTCCTCTACAGGTGCCAAAAAATGGGCTAGCTGGGCTCTCCCTAATTTGACACTGATAATATGGGGTTTATACACCCTCATCAGAGTGTGTGTGTGTGTCTGAGAGAGAGAGAGAGTATGTGTACACATTTAAGCATACTAAAAAAGGGTCAGTTCATTCCTGTACATAGAGTCCTCACAAAGTATATGGACCGAATGAGCCAGGAATCCTGTAGAAAAAAATAGTATGCGGTCATGTAATGAAAGACACACAAGGAGGCCAAATTAAAATTACCTGGGCAACCTTAAATCTAGCATTTCTTAATTTTGAGTTGTGCCTTTGCCATCTAAAGAACATTCATTTAATCTAGGATTTTGTTGTATATAACAGTGTGTGGAGGGTGTATAATCATATGTTACCTACTAACTTCACGGGGTTTTAGAAAAATAAATTGTATTTTCAATCTTGATATTCAATTACTATTTTCAACCTTGATAATCAATTACTATACCAGCAATTTACAATTTCATTGAGGAACAAAAACTACAAATAAAAAAAAGTGTTATTGACAATAATATGCTCTGAGATATAAAAGTGAACTCCCGGATACAGGGCTTTCAAGAGGTGAAAACTTTAAGTGAGATTTCAGAAACAGGGGATTTTAACTGTCATAGCGGAGCGCATTATCGAACCCTTCATTACAAGAATAAAATGTTTTAAAAACCTGCCTTAGAATTAATCCAAAATGAGTGAGATGTGGCAGGTCTGCTGATTACTCATGGTTATTAAAAATCCCATGGCACTTTTTGTAAGAGCAAGGGTGATAACCCTTTGTGTGCTGGCTAAGTTCCAGCTTAGGTAAATAAATTTTGCCTGCTGTTCTTAAATTCCCTATGTAGTTTCAGTTAGATAAGCTATTCTTCTCTTCTCTCCAAAATACTGTTGTGTAGTCTCCTAGGTATACAGAGGCTACAACATTTCCATCTCAGAGATGAGTGCATTTCAGTGGCAAATTATTATTATGTATTAGTATTATCCCTCACTATTACATGAGGGGGATTATTTTTAAAACAAATAGTCTTCACAACATAACAAGCTCTATAAGCATGGAAAGGGGAAAGCTACCATCTAATTTCTCCCCCTGAGTCACCAATAAATCCTGCCCACAAACTAACTGTGTAGTTTTGGGTAGTCAGGAGTTTTGTTAACCCTTCTGCGGAATTTCTGTATTTTAGGTGCTCAAATGCACTTGCTCCCCTTTGACTTCCCTTAAAATTCTTTCAGGGCCTACAAACTATCTTCTGGAGGTCACTGTTCATGGTGGCTAGTACTCCTAATGAGTTCATGAGCTGCTCATTTTAGGGATTGCTCCAACTACTCCACTAATCACTGGACTCATCTTTGTTCCAGTTTTCCATAATCGTTCCACTTGGTGTCAGAGTTCTTCACACTTCATCATCATCTCTCCTTGTTTCTTTTTATGTTTCTGTCTGCTGGTATGGCAATATCAATTAACATGGTCTTGTTTGTCTTCTTTTCTACAACATCTATGTCTAGTCTGTCTGCACCAACTGCCAGATCCCATACAATCTTAGCCTCTTCATTCTCTAGAGAGCTTTCATTCCGGTGATCATAATACCTCATGATTTGTTTAAATCCATACTTGCCACAAAGGGTCCAATTGTGTCTGTTCTTATATTCTCACTCAGCCAGGCTGTTGCAGGCATTCAACACAATGTTCCACCATCTCTTCCTTTTCAGAACAGACTCTGTAGTTTGGAGAGTAGTTCTGTTGATCAGTTTTGTTTTGAATGTAATTAAGCCTCAAGGACTGATCTTGGGCACTCATAACGAGGCACTCTGTCTCTGTCTGGAGATATCCCTCAACAAGTTTGTTAATCTGTGATCACTAATAGGTTTGGTCTCTCTCCATCACTGTTTGTACATTGATTGCTGTGTAAATGCTTCAAGTTTTTCTTTGGAAATTTGCTTTCTCCTTTCTTTATCTCCTCCTGTCCATATTTTGACTGAACTTCATTACTCTATGTTTTGCCATGAGTTTTCTTGTTTGGATGTCAATTGTTGGGGGCTGTAGGAAGTGGTGTGGCCCAAGGGATGTGTGGCCGCCACTTCCTGCAGCCCCCATTGACCTGGAACTGCGAACTGTGGCCAGTGGGAGCTGCGATTGGCCAAACCTGTGGACGCTGCAGGTAAGCAAACCATCCCGGCCCGCCAGCAGATTTCCCTGATGGGCTATGTGATCCCTGCTCTGTTGTCTAAGCTAAAGGACCCCTCTCTCTTATTCAAGGCTGCAGCAGGATCATTATCTCCATGTGGCTTAACCACCACTAAGAAGGGAGAGAGCACCACACCATGTGCATTGCTTATATACTGCCCCTCTCCCAAGCTCCAGAGGCTCCCCAGTTCAATTTCCCAGATGGGGCACATCTGTAATGTCTATGTTGCAGATGGGTTGTCAGTAGCAGGTTTTAAATCTAGGATCTCCGGATCTCAGTGCAGGAAGCTCTATTGCCTGAGTTAAAAGACTTCACTCCCTTAGCCATGGTGGAAGCAGGCTCATCAATATCAACCTTGCCTAGCCACCACCAGAGGGGGACAGAGTGCCACACCGAGCTGGCATACTTACTTAGACTCATGCAGAATATTGACCTTGAACTTGATTCAGCAAGTCATACCTAATTTTAAGCAGGTGAATGCTCCTACTGATTCAATTTGGACTACTCACATTCTTTAAGTTAGGCACATATTTAAATATGTTGGCAAATTTGTCCCCTCTGAGTATAAGTGAGCTATGTTTCCCTCTAGTAGCTCACCCCCCAAAAGGATAAAGAACCTCCTACTTGCAGTAACTACAACAATTCTATTTTGCATCAAATAGCAGAGACATAGGGCTTTGGAGCTAAAGGACCAGAGTTCTAGACCCATGGCCATTTATGTGTAATTAATTTAATAATTGTGTCTGTAGATTTTAGTACATTGATTTATTACAGATTGTTGCCCAAACAGTGTCACTTGTTAAGGAACATGAATTAATTACATCATTTGTTGTATATTATTGTAATTTATATTATATATATTTTTGGGCAGTGACTGTCTCTTACTACATGTACCTTTAGCACTCAGCACTATGGGTTCTCAATCCAGTAGGGGAAGAAAGAGGGTGAGGGGAAAATTAGCAAAAAATCCACAAACACACAAAAATTAAGCAAGAGAAAAGATTTTATTTCCAGTCAAAATTTCAATTTTCAATTTTGATCAGTTTGATAGGTAGTTAAAATTAGGGGTACTGTGTTTGTATGTGTGTGATTACAAATGGTTATTTCAAGCAGGGGTTAGATTGCGGGTAGGTAGGAAAGCAGACAATCACATCAGATAGCCCCAATTACTGATACTTGTGCAGGTGTCATTCACTCTGAAGTTTCCACTTCTGATCCCAGGACCCCCCTGCTTCTACCATCCTGGCCCTTTAACTAGCCCCCCGGAGCCCCACTGCTACTCCAGGGCTCCGGGGGCTATTTAAAGGGCCCAGGACTCCCCTGCTTCTACCATCCCGGCCCTTTAAATAGCCCCCAGAGCTCTGGGGTAGTGGCAGAAGGGCTCCGGCGGCTATCTAAAGGACCCAGGGCAGTAGAGGCAGCAGGAGTCCCAGCCCTTTAAATAACTCCTGGAGCCCTGCTGCCGCTACCCCAGGGCTCCAGCAGTGGGGCTCTGGCGGCAATTTAAAGGGCCTGGGGCTCCAGCCACTGCTGGGAGCCCCAGGCCCTTTAAATTGCCACCTGAGGAAGTTGGGCAGCCCTGGTATGGCGCACCGGCTCTTGCCGGTATGCCGTATCGGGACATACCGGCTTACTTTCACCTCTGCCGTATTCACCACTGGTCACAACTCCTCAAGGGAAGACTGTCAGGTACCCAAAGACAGTCAGAATTGCTGAGCAATCATGGTGGGTACATAGGGTACCATATCCCTGGTCTAATGGTGGGAGAATTGTTGGATTCCACCATAGGACAAATGAAGGCAAGAGGGCTAACACCTGAGGCAGTGCACTCAGTGACCAAGGAGGGCATCAGAGATGCATGAAGCTCTGAACCATGACACTAATAAGTAGTAAGCTGAGCTGTGCATGAATCAGATTTTTCATTTCAGGCGGTATCGCGTGGAATTTCTTCTGTTCTGGGATATAATGAAAACAACACATCAAAATAGAATTTTTCAGCAAACTGAAATTCTGGGGGAAATTATTTCAGGACAATTTAACATTTCATTCTGACTTTTGATATTAATTTTATATTTTATAATATAAAATAAAAACAGTTCAAAGGAAAAATGGTTTTGAAATGGAAAATCAAAATGGTCCATTCTGAAAACATCTAAATGGAATGTTTCAATCTTATTAAAATTGCTTTTTTCCAATTTTTATTTCAAAATGAATTTTCGTCACAGGTGACCTCCACAAAATATTCCTCTTTTGATAAATCAGTGTTTTCTGATAGAAAAGCTTTCTGTCAGAAAATTTCTTACAAGTTCTCATAATACGTAAAAATAAAGCATGAATTACTTCAATTTATACATTTTTGTATGTTCTGGTCAGTCGTTATCTTGTTAGAGTCCTCTTTTTTTGGTCTATTGATGTAGGAGATACACCAATTTATTTTCTCTTAGATTCACTTTGACTCTAATTTGGGCTGAAATGGTGACGTATGTTGGGTGTGAGTTGCATATTTGTAATTGGATGGGAAGGTAGGTGTAAGTAAGTCGATCTAATGAAGTCCATAGGAGCTTGAGTTGATGCAACATACATTGAAGAAAAGTGTCAGCTGCACCAGTAGAGTATCCCTGTAACTCCCTTACCTCTGAATTTGGGCCATCCTGTTAACAAGGAGACATTGCTTAAGAAAATGTGGAACTTGAGGCTTGTCACACTCTACCAGTATGATAGTCTATAACATGAGTGCCAAGGTTTCTCCTCTTTCAGTTTTAGGCACAGGCAGCTGGCACTGATGTGCAGTTCCCCTGTGCTGAGGAGAGCAGATGGACTGAATTACATATTTCAACAGTCCTTGACACCACATCAAACACCTTGGCTTTTTAGTTTGAGAAGATCTCCTGGGACTCTGTATTTTTTCCCAGCATTCACCATCCAAATAAAAGTCATATGCAGTTATTTCCTTTTTTATAGGCCAATATAGCAGAGCCATATGCTGTAGATTTGCAAGTCTTGCATAGCAAAAGAGTGTACAGCAGCAAAGGGAAATGTGCTGCATTATACTCTCCAGCTCAGAAAAGGCAGTAATCATTGAGCAAAGTACTATATGTAACCTCTGAAATAAAGGTGCACTCCATATCAGATATGGTCAACTATTTTGCCTTTTCCTTGGTAGCAATGAGGTTTCAAATACACCTCTATCCCCATATAACGTGACCCAATATAACATGAATTTGGATATAACGCGGTAAGGCAGCGCTCCAGGGGGTGGGTCTGCGCACTTCAGCGGATCAAAGCAAGTTTGATATAATGCGGTTTCACCTATGACGCGTTAAGATTTTTTGGCTCTCCAGGACAGCGTTATATCGGGTTAGAGGTGTACTATTCAGATCATTCCTAAATAAAAAGCTTAACTTTGAACCACTAGCAAGTATTTAATATTAATTACATGGATTGCAAAAGTATAATTGTTTTAGACAAGTTTGCCTTCAGGCAGAAAGCTGATTTTGGAAAGATTTTTTTTTCCTGTAACATAATCACGGTTATCTAGCCATTTATGTAGATTTTTTTTAAGAAAAATCTTTCCCTGAGTGCGTGCACATATATTGTAAACATAAAATGATCCCAGGCTTTTAAAAAGCGACTCTTCCAGTGCTTTCTCTCAACTACTCATTTCTTTCTCCCCTTCTACCCAAGACCTGGAAGAACAATGACCTTTAAGCATCATCTTCTGATGGTCAACAAATAGAGGTTCTGTCAAACTGCTGCAGAAAGTGACTTCTAATGGCAAGTAACTATTGCTGAAAACACCCTTCTATCCTTCTCGTAATTAAAATGACAGGGGTGTTAGCTCAACTGAGATTATGACTAGGCAAACAGGAATTTTGGTGGGTACCCTGTTTGTTCATTCAGTTGGGGGAAATAATATTCTAACCCAATCTCCTGAAAGAATGTCAAATTAAATTGAGTGCCTGGCCTTCCTATCCTCAGTTCTTAGGCCCTCTGTCCTTCTCAAGGGAGAATAAATTATCAGAATGATGACTCAGCTTTCAAATTACTGTGCGATCTCTTTTAGTCTCTGATTTTCAGCAGATCAAGTGTACCTACTTAGTCGTAGCCTTGATTACTTCCACCTTTTTTGGAGGTCTGATCAATGTTGGCTATTTTGTTATTTTCAGATAATGAATACCTTCTGAAATGTTTTAAGTCTATATCAGTCCTACATTCTCATATAGTTTTCATTTGGAAATTCTGCATGTGCAAGTAACTTTGATCTTGGCCGGTTCAATTTTCTTTTGAAAAGCATCACTCAGCAGATACTGATCACTGATGTCAATTTCTTAAATTATCATATTTAGTTTTAGCTCTATTTCTTTTAAATGCATTAATGACAGCTAATTTTTCCTCCTTTGTTAAGGCTACTTTCTTATATTTAATTACCAATTCTTTTTGCAATAATCTCCAGTTTTGTACATCAGCTCACTTCACCTTTTTGTGTTATTTCATTCCAACTTTACAAAAAATGTAAATCACATCTTAGGCACAGTCCCCTCCCCCCACTTCTCTGAGAGTGCTTGTTTTGCTCTCCTCAAAACAATTATTTGCATTCTTCTTGGTAAGAAGAATATTTTCATTGGTTGACCTGTTTTACCTTTTCTTATCATTATCCATTTCACATTAAAGTAAAGATAATGATCAGTAAGTTTAAGGTATCTATTTTTTGACATATGTTCTCATTTTGAAATGATTTTTTGTAACTTCTAGGTACACTATGCACATTAATGGCTTCATAGTGAATAGGGTGGCTATTTTGTCTCCTACCAGTCATTTATAAGTGCTTCTCAATTTTTATTTTTAACAGCCTGTTACATGTGTGGCTGTTCTGTCGCACCCCTGCTGGGCCAAGAGTGGCACTGCGGGCACTCTGTGAAGACCTAATGAGATCCTGGGATGCATAAACAGGGGAATCTTAAGTAGGAGCATAGAGGTGATTTTAACTCTGTATTTGGTACAGATGCAACTGCTGCTGGAATATTATATGCAGTTCTGGTGCTCACAATGCATGTTGATAAATTGGAGAGGGTTCAGAGATGAGCCACGAGAATGATTAAAGGATTAGAAAACATGCCTTATAGTGATAGGATAAATAGATTGAGCTCCTTGAGGCTAACAAAGAGAAGGTTATGGGGTAAATTGACTACAGTCTAAGTATCTGCATGAGGAACAATTATTTAATAATGACAAAGAGTCCTGTGGCACCTTATAGACTAACAGACGTATGGGAGCATAAGCTTTCATGGGTGAATACCCACTTTGTCAGATGTGTCTGTTAGTCTATAAAGTGCCATAGGACTCTTTGTCACTTTTTACAGATCCAGACTAACACGGCTACCCCTCTGATATTTAATAATGGTCTCTTCAATCTAACAGAGAAAGGTATAACACAATCCAGTGGCTGGAAGTTATAGCTAGATACATTCAGACTTGATATTAAATTTTTAACAGCATAAATTTTTAATGATGGGAGTAATTAACCATTCGAACAATTTACCGAAGGTTGTGGTGGATTCTCTTTTACCAACAATTTTAAAATCAAGATTAGATATTTTTCTAAAATATATGCTCTAGGAATTATACTACTTCACCATTTTCATTATTCAAAGAGATTGATGTCATGCATGGACCTGATCCTAGGTTTTGCAGCTTTGTTTTTGACCATGAAACATGGTGGCTGATGTTGGTCGACTCCTGCTCCATTTGCTGGAGTGCCTCGCAAAACCCGTTGGGGCTCTGTACTAGAAGAACGTCATCAGCATAGTTAAGGTCAGATCTTAATGCCTATGGACCTGATGGAATGCTGCATTATGAAATCCGTTGCCTGACAAAAGAGTGCAGGGCCAAGACACAACCCTACCTGACTCCAGATACTGATTTAAAAGGTGCTGACATCCAATTCCCCAGATGGTTCTATTATCCAGCTCACTAATCAAGTCCAGCAGAGTATTTGGGACACCTACACCCTTTAAGGCCTTCTATAGTGCAACTCAGTGAAGTGAATCAAACACATCCTTAAGATCGACATATGCTATATTCAGGGGCTTCTTGAACTCATGGTGTATCTCCAACAACAAGCGGAGGGCCTGTTCCTTGTAAAGCCTGACTGTTGGGGGTGATGCTTCCGATGTAGCAGGGAATCCAAATGCACCAGCATAACATGCGCAAACACCTTCCCTGGTATGGACAGCAAGGTGATCAGCTTGTAGCTCTTAGATTTGCTTCATGGTCCCTTGCCCTTATAAAGTGAGATCACAATACCGTCCTTCCAGGTGGGTGGTAAGGTTCCAAAGGTGGCCTGGTTGAAGTAGTCTCCAGCTTTTGCTATTTGGATTCTATACAGTTCCTCCAACTCTCATACAGAGGTTCTTCACCAGATTGGCATCACAGCATTTGCCATGGGTCATTTGTGACAAATATGGAATCAATATAATCTCAGCGTGAAAACCAAGTTCAGGATCTATTCGAGCTGTATCCTCTCCGTACTGCTGTATGGTTGTGAAACATGGACACCATAGCATTCAGACTGGGCAAAGCTGGAGGCTTTCCACATAAAATTCCAATGTTGTATACTGAGCACTAAGTAGACCAACTTCATTCATAATGGAGACATTTACGGTCACTACAGTCTCCTGGGGCCATTATCCACAGCCAGCATCTGACGCTTTTCAGATATGCCGCCAGAATGCCGCAAGACGTTATGGCAAATGTTGTTCTCCAGGTGGTGTGTAACATCTGGAATAAAATTCCACCAACAGAAGAGAGGAGGCAGCCAAGAGGCAGACCCCTATTACACGGGTGCACTAAGTCTGTTCTGACATTGGACTTTTGGCTTGTCAAGCCCTTGCGCCAGCACAGGAACAACCAAATGGTGAACGATCACAATGGCTGACCATTCACCTAAGCATTGATAAAGAAGAAGGAGGAATTATATGAGGTCAGGCTAGATTATCACAATTATCCCCTTTGAGCATAGAATCTCTGAACCCCTGCCTCAGCTCACAAGTTATGGCACCTGTTTGAAGCAGGACAGCCTGAGTCTCTGTTTTTGATGCACTCTGATCCACAAAACTTCTGCCAAATCCTGTAGGCACTTAAACTCATGCAGCACCTAAGTTTTCAATTAATGAAAGAGTGATTGGAGCAGAGGGATTGGACCCAGGGTCTCCCCAGTGCTGTGGTCCAGTCCTCCTGCTCCAACCACTCTTTCATTATTTAACCACAGTGGAACAGCTTCAACAGGAGAGATTGAAGGACTCCTGTGGCAGATTGTCTTATAGTCCAGTGCTTAGAGCACTCTCCTGAAAAATTGGAGACCCCTGTTCAAATAGTTTCTCCCCTCTGGTAGTGGGAGGAATTGAATTTAGGTCTCCCATATACCAGAAGAGTGCTCTAACCACTGAACTAAAAGTTGTAAGGTGGGCACTGCCTTCTCCTCCTTTAGCTGTTCCATGTGCAGGAAGGCAGGCACCTAACTCATTCCTGCAAGTAACACTTTAGGCACCTAAGCCACCTGACTCCAGGCATTTGGTTAGGGTCATGGATGGCTAAACAGAAATAGGTGCCTCCCTGCAACCCAGTCTTTGATGCCTATCTTAGAAATGAAAGACGCTTAGCATGCACCTATGTTGTCAGCAGCTCCCTGCCTACCACGCTGGCTTTGTGGATTGTATTCTTAGGTGCCTGTCTCTCCCCATTCATTCTACAGAGAGCCTAGGCACATAACTTGGCCTTGTGGATCGCAGTATCATTCCTATGAATTTCTAGGTGCTAAAAAGATAAGCATTCCTACCCTGAGCATCACAATGTATATCCCACCCCTCAAGCCTAGATTTAGGTGCCACTGTGATCAACAAAACCCCTCTCAACTTCCACTTAACCTTGTAGGCACCTGAACTCACTAGACACCTACATTTTTCCTGTAAAAGTCCCCTAGGCACTAAGTTTCTGCCTCTGAGCATGTGCACTGCTGCATTAGGCAGACTCCTGGAGCCTATCTCATGCCTAAGCCCCAGAGAGACCAGATGAAGATAGATGGAGCCCCATCAGTCTAGTCTGGTAGACATGCTCCAAGAACACAAAATATCAGAGACAGGATGTGATGGCCTCCCTGTTAACCTTTAGCCCAGTGGTTAGGGAACTTGCCTGGGATGGGAGACTATGGTTCAATTCTCCCCTCTGCCTGATGAGGAAAAGATGTTAAGAGGGCTCTCCCACCTCTCAGAGATGCGTTTTAACTACTATCCTAAGGGATAGTCTTATGTGGATCTCTGTCAATATCTCCTATCAAATCTGTTCCAATGTGCATGAAGTATTCATTGGCCCAGCAAGAAAAGTGAAAATGACTCGATAGTCTAGTAGTTAAGGAAACCACACAGGTGCCTGACTCTAGGAGAGGGTTCCCAGCTGTGGAGCCCAAGAGGAGATCGGCACCTAAATCTCTGAGAGGGGAGAGACTTAGGACACATTACTCTTATCAGTGTTTGCTATACGGTAGTTTATGCAGAGAACTACCCAAGAGGAGATGGACATGTTTAATTTGTTACCGACATTGCTCTGTCGATGTATCTATTACTTGATGCTTTTGCCAAGCACAGGTTAGTCATTTGAAAGTGCTGTAGCTTAACTCTGTAGTTTCATGCTCTGTTCTTGGGCATATCAATCCATGGCATTTACTTTATTATTCCTTTCCCCCTATGCAATATAAAATAGAAAACTCTACAGTTTCTTTTTGGAGTTTCTTGGGGAATACCTAATGACATTTCACTTACTGCCGCTCCAGTTTTAGTGTGCCTTGAGGGCCCCACTGAATGGAAGGCTTTCAGTTATGGAGAAAATATCATAAGCCACAGGCCTTGTCTGTCACAGAACCTTTGAAAGGACTACCACCAACACGCACTCATTATTGATTTGTAACAACCAAAAAACTTACATTGCTCCTTACATGTTTTTTCCCCACCAAAATAGTTTTATGCATTTTCAACTGGATAGAAACTTAATAGCTAAAGCACTTAGATGACATAGAAACTTACCTTCCATTGACATTCAATACAATGTAGGCTCCTAAGTCACTTAGGTGCTTTTGGAAAATTTTACTCAGTGCCTATTGAGTATTCTTATTATAGAATCTGTGAAATCTAATTTGTAGGCCAATTATGTTTCCATTTTAAACACGTGAGGAAAGATATTGTGAAATGTTATTAACTGGATTTCTCACATCCCACTACAATAAGGGGATTCCTGCTAACTCTTATGTATATGGTGAATAATAAGTATTTTTGAGAATTTGGACATTTTATTTAGGTGCCTAAATGGGAGCTTGATTCTTTTGAAAATCTGGCTCTTAATTTGTTGTAATTTCCATATGTTAATCTGATTTTCATTAATATAGATCAGAAATGTATTCTGTATCCTACAAATCTTTTTATAATTAAAATACTAGATTTATAATTGCTCATTTGGAAGGAGAGAGGAAGAAGTGGGTTGGAGCGCAAATACACATCCAAAAAAAGAGCAGGTATAGAATGTCTTTTTTTCAATGCTGATTATTCTCCTGAAGTCTGACATAGACTGCCGCTGAGCCACATCACTTCCATAGATTCCCTTTCTCTTCGCAGAACTCAGCAGATGTGGCAATGGAACAAGAGCATTTGGAAAGGCAGAAAAGCTGGGCAAAGCTTGTTAAATTCCATCTCTCTCCCCCGTCCCCACACTTATCAGCCACTGCTTGGAGCCTCACACAAAGGCTGATTCTTCTGGGGGCTGTGAGTGGAAAGGAGATCTATCACTCATCTAAAAAATAAAACAAAAAACAAGAGGGAAATGTATGTCAGAGCTATTGACCTCTGGTGAACTAGATGATGGAAAACAGACAACAGTGGTTAAAGGAGACATTTTAAGGACACTTTAAAAGATAATTTACAGTTATAATAGTGATGGTGCACTGGGAAATTATAGCTGTCAAATAAACTAATTGGTGATGATCACCACATGATGGAGTGAAACTGTTTGACTGTTTGTCAGTGTGATCACAAACAAAATGCCAGCTACATCCACAACAACAGTTGCATCCAGAGCGGGGAAGAGTACTGCAAAAATGTTCTGTAAAATTAAGGTCAGAGTCCATCATAGGGTACACAAATGAAATATGTGAGTAGGTTGGACCTTTGGAATAATCCATTAGCTGGCCCCATTTGTGTGTGGCAGCTGCACGTATAAAGTGTACTACAGTTTCTTGCAGATACAATATATACTGTCTTCAAGTTATGCTCCTGAGAAGGTGACAGCACTTGGGGGTGCGGGGGGAGCCTTCATTCCACATTGAAGAGGAAAATAGCTTCCATCAATCCAGGTATAAAATTTTGTAATTAGACCCAAAAGTCCTTCGCTGTAATTCAGTGTAATGGATTCAGTCAAATCTATTCAACCCCAAAATGCCCACTGTGTTTGCTTTAATCCTGATAAATTGCTTTGAAGTTCAGTATCCAGAGACAATACAGAACTTCTAACAGCTGTTGGAAAAATACTGCAGCCTCTTTGACATTTTTATTATAGTTGTTGCAGCCAAGGGTTACTGTAAATTGATGAGTTAGCTGGATTGGATGCTAATATGCGACTTGATATATTATTCATGAGAATGAGTCACAGACCTAATTAGAAATATGACATGAAAAGCTTTAGCGCCCACAATCTGGATTCTCCCTGACATGAAAGATTTGACATGTGAATAAATTTTAACTTACTGTGAGATAAAAGATAAATGACCTTTTACATTTAAATGTAGAGTAGCATGTTAGAAATTCATTTCCTGACTTTTTTCAAAGTTTGGAAAAGCAGCATGAGAACTAAATGTAATATAACCCTAATAGAGAGGAAACAATGCTTTACATTTCTGAAGGACTTCTTTCTCCTTCATAGTTCCTAGCTAATGGAAGTAGTTGAAGAAACACAGGCTGACATGCATGTTCATCACCTTTCCAGTTTTATATATATATATATAAAGTTTCAATAAGAAGGCATCTGAGATCAATCAGTATGACTCACAGATTGCAAGACCAGAAGAGACCATTGTGATCATTTAGTCTGACTTCCTGTATAACACAGGCCATAGAACGCCCCAAAATAATCCCGAGAGCAGAGCTTTTAGAAAAAAAAAATCAAATCTTGATTTAAAAATGGTCAGTGATGGAGAATCCGCTGCAAGCCTAGGTAAGTTGTTCCAATGGTTACTCTCACTTAAAAATTTACACTTTATTTCCCTTCTGAATTTGTCTAGCTTCAACTTACAGCCACTGGATGGTGTTATACCTTTCTCTGCTAGCTTCAAGATCCCATTATTAAATATTTGTTCCCCATGTAGATACTTATAGACTGTAATCAAATCACCCCATAACCATTTCCAGCCATTGGTTTGCGTTGCACCTTTCTCTGCTAGACTGAAGAGCTCTTTATTAAATATTTGTTCTTCACATTGGTACTTATAGACTGTAATCAAGATCACCCGTTAACCTTCTTTGTTAAACTTAATACTAAAAACTTGATAGCATGTGACCTTGTTGCCAACAGCTGTAATAGACACTATAAAATTGTGGCCATATTTGTAAGGCAATAATTCCCTAACATTATTCAGTGTGTTCAGCTGTTTTAGGCAGGATAACATTACGTTTAAGCATCATTTAGTGATACCCATACAAAGTGGTGAATAGCCCTGTTTTTTGCATATGAATGAAGAGAAGTGTCTTTAAACTAAGTTAATCACATTCAACCATAAGCACCTGCATGACTGTCTGTAGGATGTTTCAATTTTCCAAGCTTAATTGATGATTAAACTAACTTTAGTGCACCATTCGTTAACATTTTGGCCAGAAGTACTGTTTTAGCTAAATTAGCAACATTAGGTTCAGACAACAGCAGAAGGGAGCCTCCATTCACTTAATGATAATGACTAAATAATAGTAATGGTCAATATATTAAACTGTGAAAGCATTAGCAATGCCTCTTATGAGGGGACTGCTTAGTGCAGAGGGTTAATGCACTAGTCCAGTATTTCTTCAGGCATAGGTCTAAAAATACATCCCATTAGAAATCCCAAATGAAATAAATACAGTAGTATAAGCCTTAGGTGGATATTAGCCCACATCACAACTCCATCATTTAACCCAGCAATAGAATCCAGGATTTCTGGTTTCCAATCTTTAATTAATGTCTAGCAAATATTTGTGTAACCTGCTGGCAATGTGTGTGTCATGTCTGGCATGTTTCCCCACCAGTGGTTGGTCCAGAGCAACTCTTTTGGCTCAAATAGTAGAGATCTGTGGGACAGAGATGGGGTTCTGCATTCAAATCTTGCAACTGACATATACAGGGTGTCTTTATGGTTGCTTCTGATAGAGTTTGTTTTGTCCAGTTTTCTTTTGAAAAAAGAAAAAGTTACCGTTATTTAAAACAGATGTTTATGATTAAAAACAATTTGTCACTTATGATGTACAACAAAACAGATGTTCCACATATCTGCTGGATACATTTTCAGCTTCTTATGTAAGCTATTAGCAGATATGAAGGTTGAGAGGTTTGGCTCAAGAAGCAGCACAAGAACCTGCGCCCTCCAGTCTTTTCACCAGGTTTGTGGTAAACTGACTAGAGAAAAGCAAGTCTGAAGCTCAAATCCCAGTATTATCATAGCCCAATCAGATACCTTTAAAGCAAACAGTAAACTAGCAAATAAAGTTGATAAAACAGTGCTTGTTCAGTGCTAAATAACATAATACCAGAAAGAAAAGCTTCAACAATTTGCCTTTCATTTCATAGCATGAGGGACATTAAATATATTGGGGGAAACTGCAGTGAGGTAGATGGAGGCTGGTTTCTGCACCAACGGAATAGAGGGAAGAGTACAATACCCCAGACTGAATTCCTTGCAAGGACTGGGCACAAGTGCAGTTCTTCTACTCATTTGATATGCTGCTCCAACCAGTAGAAAATATTGGTAGAGAATATCTAGATTTGGCATCTATTGAAATTAATTGGAAGTTTTGCCACACACTTAGGCTCTGCTCCTGCAATTTATTCCATGTGGGTGAATCCCTGTACCCACATGGATTTCCAATGAACCAGGGGTACTGAAAGAGCAATTATGCAGGCAGGATTAGGACCTTAGTCTATAAACTTGGTTTACTGTAGCCACCCTGTTATTTCTCTTTGCTAGTGCATGATGCCATCTGTACTTTCATCAGTTTTGTAAGATATGGAACATTTTATTATAAATGTTCTTAAAAATTTCCTTGTCTCATGAAGAAAAAAATGACTGCTTTAATTTTGCTGGGTTTATTTAAATCCCATGGTTACATTATAAAAATCATCACAAACAAAAATGACCGAATCACAGTTTCAGCCAGGAAAACTTTTCTACTGTACACTTTAGTTCAAGTGGTTAAGGAAAAATAAAATCAATAGGGCAAAAAGGGGGGCTTTTTGCACTTTCAAATTTAACGAATCTTTTAAATCTTGAGACCAAGGCAATAAAATGTAGAGTAAAGCAAAGAGGGGAGCTCAAGATAGAACAAAGTGTCTTTGGGCAGATTTGAAAGGAGATGGCCTCCCACACAATGAAAATGATCGTGATAAACAACATATGTTCTTAGTTTACAAAAAAAAAACCCCAACCATGATGTACTAATTGTCTGTCGGGCTGGAAGAAATATTTTAAAGAGTAACTCTACTGAGTAGACAGGAGTCAGTGTCTGAAAATAGGTTTACAGTTGGGGGAGGAGGGGAAATAAAGTAATAGCTCCTTACAGACAATATCAATCTGATCATAGTGAAATCTGTCATTAAGAGCTCAAAAACTGGGGTAAAAGCAAATCAGGGATCGGTATATCATATAAAATGGAAATATGAGCAATTAAATTTTCTCAGATGACACAGCAGTATTTTAAAATGTATTTTTTGCACTGTAGAGTGCAAAAATAAGTGAACAGATAAATCACTATGAGTCAAGCGTGTATAGTTGCAGAGTCAGTTTGATGTAGGGATAATCCTAGACGAGCTGGAAAGGAAGAGTCCGAAGTACATTCTTGCATTTTCATTGCAGCAATATGCCAGCTGCTGTCAATTTTGGGCTATTTTCCAAAAGTAATGCTTAAAAATTAAATGTTTTGTTTATAAAAGCCATTGTAGAAAACATTAAAGGCCGGATTCTATTCCCACCAAAGTCAGTGACAAATATTCTTATTGACTGCACTTGAGGAGGTCAAACTCCTAAGTGTTATTTTTTAAATCACAAAAAAAAAACCCTCATTCAGATTGCGTTGTTTTTGTTTCCTGCAAACTGGAAAACCATTAATGCAAGTGGCAATTGGAAGCATCTGTTTTGTTTGGAGCTATTTATAAAAGACATTATGTTTTAGAGGTCCCATCTATTGGTGATGCCATTAATTTCACTCTGTGATTCCACCCAAGAATAAATAAGTGCTAACTGGGTAATAGCTTCTAGCAACTAGACACAACCACAGATTACAACTGTACTTTTTGGCCTTGTAACACTTGCTTTGTGCTGTTTATAAAAGGCTGTTTTTACTTTAGTGTCAATCATGCCTTTCAGTGATATATTTAGTTTCTCCTGTACCGAAGACTGACTAAAGAAGTGCACATAAATAGTGTAGTAGTCTAAAGCAGACACAGACTGCGTCAGAGACAGATATCACTTAGTTTTAATTATAAAAGGCTTGGAGTTGTTAAGACTTAACAACTGTGCTAGGAGAGTTAGATAATCAAATGTCATGTTATATATTATGGCAAATACTTATAGGGATTGTGGCATAATGGGGAAAAACACACACACTTTAAAAAAGCATATTGAACCTTAACCTTCGAGATTTGGTGTGGAAGTTCTGCTACAAATTCTTAAAATACAGCTCCAAAACAAGTTACAAAACCAGCAAATGCATGCATCTGGGTTTAACTTTGGGCATGTCCCATTGAAGTCGATTGGGCCACTCATGATCAGGGCACAACTTTATACTAGTAATAACTTTATATTGGTAATCTACAGGGAGCACTCCTCTCATACTGAAACTATAATTAAACACTGCCTTACATATACAGCCCAGGAAGCTTCCCGGAATTCTTTTCTGCAAGAGGGAACTAGGAAATGCCATACACTGCCATACTTTTGCAAGAATCTTTCTTGATTATAGATTGGTATCTGAAGAAATACATGAATCAAAGGGAAAAAATACAAATAGTTACTAGGGACTGTAACTACAGATTATTGTTTTAGATCCATCTATCATTTAAATCAAAAGTCAGTGGCAGTATATAATGTTATGACACCCAACATGTGATTACTGCCTGCAGAAAAGGGAACACTGATAACGGAGAACATATTTTAAAAGCTGGATGCAGTAAAATAATTGAGTTACTGGATAAAATGAAGAGCAGAATCGCCTATAGCTTTTATGTTGGCAGGAAGTAGGAATACTATGCTCATTGTCAATGTACTTTAGACATGTGAGTAATCCCATTTACTACAATTTCTCCTGCTTTATAGTTGTGAGCAAGTAAAGCATTGAGTAGAATTTACCTTTAAGACTGTGAATAATCCCATTTAAGTTACACCCCCCTCCCATTCTTTCCTCTTTTGTTTCCCCATATCTTGCCATTCGCTAAGAAACTGGTAGCGTACCTGAAGTTAGTGAGACCACTCACATACTGAAAGTTAAATGCTTGGCTAAGTGCTTTTGGAAATGGGGCTTTAAAGTAGGGAAAATGGGGAAAGATTCTCATATCATTAGATCAGGTTATAATATTCATCAACAGGCAGCCTTTCCATTGTTAATTTTAGTCACGTGGTAATGCTGAACTTAATTTATTAAAATGAATATATAATTCACTTACAAAGCAAACATACCAGCAACTAAGCTAAATGTTTGACTTTTAGAATTAATCAGAACACCCCTGACTTTAAATGATCTCCTCTTTTCCCCAGGAATGGTAGTAATAATGTTGATGTATGTTGATTCATACTACAGGCTTTCCTTGTTTTCTTCCCTGATAGCCATTAAGTGATGATCAATATAGGTCTCAATATTAATTGAGCTAATCATTAGGAAGTGTCTCTCAGTTGTGAAAACAATCAGTGTCTTGATTGGCCCAAATCAGTCAACTATATCATTTTTATCTCCTCTAATAAGAGTGTAAAATCAGTCCTATCTAAAACTTAGCGCTGCAGCCAATTCAACATTTCAGCTTCAGAAGACTTGGGAAATCAAGTTTCTTTCATAAAAATCCGAGTTTGGAAATTATAAGACTGACATTTCTCAGAGTTTAGTCTAAGTAGTTTTAATGTCATGTACTTGTAACAACAACGTTTTCTAACCCAGGTTGAATGTGTGCCAAGCATTTTAATAGACTGATTTCATTTTTAGTTCTTTTGACTTGTTGTTAGGTCAAACTGTAAAATTAATTGTTAACAGCCCTGTTAAACAGTTTACTGAGATATACATATATGATTTTTTGATATCTTATTACCATATAATTTTATTCCCCCTTGCTGACATAGTTTGTCCACATTGCTTCTTTTGTATTTAAACCTACCGTTCCCTCTGCTTTCAGATGTAGCTAAGTTCCCATCAAGATTTGATTTAATCTATAAACGTTTACTAAACATATTAGTCATAACAGCAATGTAGTACCTCTCACAGAATGCATGTCTGTAACACATTGTGACGAAATAAAACATTCCAATATTGTATATCTTTGGGGGCTAACTACTCTTTATACACAGGGATTTACCGCCAATGGTGATGTTATGCATAGTGTTGGTGCACTATACATGCTTGTACCTGCATTTGTGATAATTTTTCTTGTATTGTGAAATTTCTTTCAAAACACAGTGGCATTTATTTATGCCCCAATTCCCATGGACTAGAGCTTGGAAAAAGCTCAGGGTACAGTAGTGCAGCCAACAGCCATCTGTCAGTGCAACTGGCTGTGGGTAACCATTTGAAAACAATGGCTAACAATTGAAAATCATTGGACTGGCTATTGCTGATGTTTGAAGAAAACAATTAGTCCTGCTGAAATTGAATTTTTTATTAGAATGCTTGCTTTTGGATCCATTACCATCCATATGTCCCCTGCCATATCTCAGCATGGGGAAATGTATTTTTGTGCTTGCTACTACAGTGTAGATGAGGGACTGTAGGAGTTAAGGCCTAGTTTGGATGTCTGATTATTACATATCTTAACTATCCAGACCTTATGAATCTGCAAAATTGGATTTGAAAATCTCATACTGTTTAAAGGTATTTTCAGCAATTACCAACCAAAAAAAAAAAAAAATGAAAACCAAAAAAACATGCATGATGATAATTGAAAACTTTGCAATGGTGAGAATGTAGTATAAATAGTTAGGCCAGATGGAGAGAAATAGATTTGTTTTCAGCTTATTCTGAACAATGGGGAAAGGTTAGGGTGGATGGCAGTGACTTTTTTTTATTTTATCCAGATTGGTTAGTCTACGCCCTTCATAGATTATAGCTAATAGTCTATTAGGGTTTCTAGTCTAAATTAATATTTTTAACGGTCAGTCCTAGTATAAATCTGTATTTTTAACTCAGTCCTTTCTGAATGGAAGCTTGAAATTGCAAGTTCTTAAAGCACAATGGCATTTTTTTCCAAAATGTTTTAAAATACCATCTTGATAGATTTGAAATGACAGCAGTTCAAATAAGTATATGGTGCAGTATATTTTTAGCAAACGTTGTTTTTATAACTTAAGAAAATTCTTTAAGAGAATTTGCCAGGTTGTTAGTTCTCTAATTTATTTTTGTATGCTTTCAAGCCTACTACTGTCATATTTCATATTCCATCATTAATGATATGATAAATTAATTCTACTATGTTATAGTTTGATAACATAGCAAATTAATTTTATCACATGCTCAGATAGTTAAATATAGCTTCCATGTAGCTGTCATCCTTTGTATATGAAGTAAGAGTTATTAACAGTTCAGCAGTTAATCATAGATCATCTAGTCCAGTCCCCTGCACTCATGGCAGGGAGTATTAGCTAGACCTGTGGTTCCCAAACTTTAACAACTCGTGAACCCCTTTCACTAAAATGTCAAGTCTCATGAACTCCCTCCTAAAAAGGAATATTTCCAGGGATTTTCTTCCTTACCTCAGCATAAATGATAAAAGAAGTGATCTTGGAAATATAAAATTTGTATTTATGACATGTCTATTACACATTATTTATTAATTATTATTTATCATTACAGTATTTTTATTACTGTATGAAAACAGCAACACTCTTCCAAGATCTCATGTTTGTAGTTTGTCTCACTTTTGATTAAGCCTGTTATAAGACAAGGCTCCTATCAGCGGCGCCGATAGAAAAAAAAGGGTGTGGGGGCAAAGCCTCTGAGCACCCCGGGGCCTCAGGGGGCACCACCGGAAAAGGGGGGGGATGAGGCCATTGGAAAAACAGGGGAGGAACCCACGGGGAGAGTGGCGCCGAAGTGGGGGGTGGCATATGACCCTCGTCGCCCCCCCATACTGGCACCTCTGACTCTTTATTTTCATCAAGGAGTATTAGATGTGAAACAGCATGAAGGTAATTAAGAAGCCAACTCAAAGAGTTCCTCCAACACAAGCGTTTAGGTCTTGAGCAGTCCAGACAAACAAACAACACTAGCAGCCTGTTTAATTTTAAAAACAGCAAAAAATATCCAGCTCCCTTCCTATTTCGTAAAAGGAGTCTTGACGTTTAAATCTCCTCAGTGTGATAGATATGCTTGCTTTGATCTGCTTAGCTCTTGGAAGTCCCCAAGGTCCCTATGGACAGCTCTGTCAGCCTCGAAGGAATTTTTTCCCGAGAACCCCCAGGAACATTTTGTGAACCCCAGTTTGGGAACCACTTGTGACGGGTTGGATCACAGAAACCCCCTTGGGAGCTGCCACCCGATGTGCAAAGACTACCCCTGCTTCTGTTTTCCCTGCCAGCTCAGGACTCCAGCACCCTGTCTTGCTGAGCCAGCCACTCCTGTCTGGCTCTAACACAGAGCCAGGGTCTGAATCACTTGTCCCAAAGCTGCAGGTTTACCTGAAACCAGCTCACAGTAATGTGCTTGTCTTTAGCACTCAGATGCCCAACTCCCAATGGGGGTCTAAACCCAGATAAATCCGTTTTACCCTGTATAAAGCTTATGCAGGGCAAACTCATAAATTGTTCACCCTCTATAACACTGATAGAGAGATATGCACAGTTGTTTGCTCCCCCAGGTATTAATACATACTCTGAGTAAATTACTAAATAAAAAGTGATTTTATTAAATACAGACAGTAGGATTTAAGTGGTTCAAAGTAGTAACAGACAGAATGAAGTAAGTCATCAAGCAAAATAAAATAAAATGCGCAAATCTATGTCTAATCAAACTAAATACAGATAATTTCCTTACCAGTTCCAGAGCACTCCCTTTTACAGGCTAATCTCCTTTTAGCCTGGGTCCAGCAATCATTCACACCCCCCGTAGTTACTGTCATTTGTTTCAGTCTCCTTCAAGTATCCTGGGGGCGGGGGGTGGAGAGGCTCCTTCTTTAGCCAGCTGAAGACAAAATGGAGGGGTCTCCCACAGGTTTAAATAGACTCTGTCTTGTGGGTGGAGACCCCCCCCTCCTCCCTCCTATGCAAAGTCAAGCTCCAAGATGCAGTTTTGGAGTCACCTGGGCAAGTCACATGCCCCTGTATGACTCAGTCTTTACAGGCCGACGCCATTGTCCACATGGTATCTTGCATGTCTCCAGGAAGACTTCTCATGTGGATTGGAGCATTCCAAGATGCATTGTTCCCCAAGTGTTTCCTGATCAGGTACTTAACCTGGCGAATTCCTTCCTAAAGAAGCTGACCAAATGCCTCACAAAGCTTACTTAGAAGTCAAGCAAGCATACAGCCCATATTCTTAACATCAAGTAGAAAATGATATATATATGTACAAATAGGATGAATAGATATAGTAGACCATAACCTTTACGGAGATATGTTACATGGCACAGGCAGCACAAAACATATTCCAGTTATGTTATACATACATTTATAAGCACCCCCTCCCCATAAAGCCTTATGGGGTACACTGTCACACCACTGATCTAGACTAATGGAGTTAAGTTAAGTCTTTCAAGTTAAGAAAAGTTATCCAAACAAAATGGAAACTTTTCTAAACTTCATATATCCCAGCTCAAATAGTTTGCTAATTACACTGGTCTACAATTTTTGAGAAGTCGTCTGCTTCAGAGATAAAATGTGCTATTTATTATGTATTTTGATGTGCTGAATTCAAATATGACAATTAAATATCTTAGAAACAGTAGCCAATCAGTTGTTTTAAGTTTTTACATTTTATGTCTATGTATATTGTGTAGAGAGTAGAGTTTTAATCATAAATTGTAAACCTAGGTCTTTTCATGTGTTTATGGTTGCTTTCCATGATAATATTTCACCTGTCCTGTTTATGTAACACTTTAAAAATCAGCAAAAGGGTTATATAAATAAAATTTATTATGAAACAAAAGGCAAAAAACTATTATATACATAGTTTAGTGCTATTCAGTGTCTACTCGGCGCTTCTTGGCTTGTCTTTTGTATTCATTAAATGGAGCATCTCTTGTCACTGTCCAGCAATAGTCTGCAAGCATTGATGGGCTCCATTTGCCCTGATAGCGTTTCTCCATTGTTGCAATGTCCTGGTGAAATCTCTCGCCGTGCTCGTCGCTCACTGCTCCACAGTTCGGTGGAAAAAAATCTACATGAGAGTGCAAAAAATGTATCTTTAGTGACATGTTGCAACCAAGGCTTTTGTATGCCCTGAGGAGGTTTTCCACCAACAACCTGTAGTTGTCTGCCTTGTTGTTTCTGAGAAAATTTATTGCCACAAAGGATCTTGTCCCATTCTTCTTCTTGGAAGGTGATCTTATAGCCTGTAACAACATTGATGGTGTGATGGCAGCCCTCAACATCGTTCACGATCCAGATGAGTGGAGACTGTTCATTGATTCATCGAAGAAGAGTCTTAAAGCTGTTTTACTACATAATGGCAATGTTTTGCCATCAGTTCCAGTTGGTCATGCAGTCCATATGAAGGAAACCTATGACAACATGAAACAACTTTTGAGGTGCATAAACTATGACCAACATGAGTGGCAGCTTTGTGGCAATTTGAAGGTTGTTGCTCTCTTGCTTGGTTTGCAGACTGAATACACAAAGTACTGCTGTTTTCTCTGCAAATGAGATAGTCGTGCAAGAGATTCCCACTACATCAGGAAAGATTGGCCACTCCGACAGTCATTGGAGCCTGGGAGGAAAAGTGTTCAGCATCCACCACTTGTTGAATCAAGGAAGGTTTTGTTACCACCCTTACACATCAAGCTGGGTCTGATGAAGAACTTTTGTCAAGGCCATTGACAAAACACAAGCAGCTTTCAAGTACCTCCATGGAAAATTTCCAAGGTTAAGTGCAGCTAAGATAAAGGAAGGTGTCTTTGTTGGTCCTCAGATTCGTGAACTTCTTCGAGATGATGCATTTGACCAGGCACTGTGTGGCAAGGAAAAGACGGCATGGAAAGCCTTCCGGTTAGTGGCAATAAATTTTCTCGGAAACAACAAGGCAGACAACTACAGGTTGTTGGTGGAAAACCTCCTCAAGGCATATAAAAGCCTTGGTTGCAACATGTCACTAAAGATACATTTTTTGCACTCTCATCTAGATTTTTTTCCACTGAATTGTGGAGCAGTGAGTGACAAGCACGGCGAGAGATTTCACCAGGATATTGCAACAATGGAGAAACGCTATCAGGGCAAATGGAGCCCATCAATGCTTGCAGACTATTGCTGGACAGTGACAAGAGATGCTCCATTTAATGGATACAAGAGACAAGCCAAGAAGCGCCGAGTAGACACTGAATAGGACTAAACTATGTACATAATAGTTTTTTGCCTTTTGTTTCATAATACATTTTATTTATATAACCCTTTTGCTGATTTTTAAAGTATTACATAAACAGGACAGGTGAAATATTATCATGGAAAGCAACCATAAACACATGAAAAGACCTAGGTTTACAATTTATGATTAAAACTCTACTCTCTACACAATATACATAGACATAAAATGTAAAAACTTAAATATCTTAGAAAGAGTAGCCAATCAGTTGTTTTAATTGTCATATTTGAATTCAGCACATCAAAATACATAATAAATAGCACATTTTATCTCTGAAGCAGACGACTTCTCAAAAATTGTAGACCAGTGTTATTGCTGTCCAATGTGGGAAGCTCTAGTAGCTGGTTAGTTTAACACATCCAGAAGACACTGCAGTGAGCATAAACCAAGCAGGAAATTTTGGCTGTAGCATGTACAGAATGCAATAGTGAGTTCATGGAGGCAACATCTTCTCCAGTTCTGTTCTTTCAGATCTAAATAATCTTTATCTGAATCCTGAAAGTTAAGTAGGTGGGAACCATACCACTAAAAATATTGACCAAAATAAGATTGCAGTTGTGGCACGGAATCATACAGGGGATAGACAAGACCTACATTGTCACTTTATTCACCTCCTTGCAGCATTGCTATTTCTTGGGAAGTCTGACCGTGTTGTATACCATGATTTAGTATTTTGACCCACTGCTTCTGCTTCCCAGTCATGGTAGCAGTGATGGCTTTAAAGGCAAACAAATGCAATAAAATGGAGCTTGTGTAATAGGCACATAAAAATCCTTGGTCTAAACTAAAAATAGCTGTATTATCTGTATTTTCTGACTCCAGCTGCATCTTCACCACCAGTGTTCACTCCAGTCAACTATAAGCATGACGATCTAATGCTCTGCAAGCCCAAATACAGGGATAGCAATTTGAGATGCACTCAGGAACATAAAAGTAACATGAAGGCTTCTTTTCTGAAGGGTGAATTCAAGCTGTGAGGTGAGAGTCATGAGAGGTTTTGATTTTGGGGGGAGGCGGGAGAAATCGCATTTTAGAGACAGAAGATATTGACTGACTCTCAAACACTGGAGAAGGCACTTGTTGTCAATATAGACTCTTAATGTGTGTGTCTTTAAAAGAGAGAGCAACATTAGTCTCTTGGAACTACCCCTGGAGAGGGCACTTCCTAACCAATAGGATCTCTGTGTGTGTGTGTGTGTTTTTAAAGGAAAGAGACAAATTATCTAGTTGAAGAGCAAAGTGGCCATTTCTTTTACACTCGGTGTGTTTTTGAGTAAGATGCATTAGCCATTGTAAAAACCCTTGGTGGCTTTTGTGTGTGTTTAAAAAAGACAGAAACACATTAACCTGTGATACCCCTGAAGAAGACAATTATTAGTGAATGTGTTAAGTACCCACACATATGCACAGCATACATAAATGTGTGAGAGAGTTCAGGACACATTATTAGCTTCTAATAAAGAACTCTACGTTTGGCAATTTGACACTAATTTGCTTTATTTTTTTCTTAAAAGAAAGGAATATTTCAGTTGTAGAACAAGATCCTCTCTTCCCCAAATGGGACAATTACCTATGGAAAGAAGCATTTAACCTGAATTAATGTTTGGACATATTTTCAAAAGAAATACACAATTTAGTCCTGAAAGAGTCACTCAGCATTTGGGGTGAAATCCCCTGAAGTCAATGAGAGTTTTAATATTGATTTAATTAGAGCTAGGATTTTTTCCTACTGCTCAAAAACAAAACAAAAACACTTAATAATTGGCAAAAGACACATTACCTATGGTACAAGATTCTAGAATATGCCAATTGTTTGGTGAAAGGGACATTTACTTATGTGTGTATGAAAGATCTATAATGGTCTCTAAACCAGCAGTTCTCAAACTTCATTGCACTGTGACCCCCCTGTGAGAACAAAATTACTTCATGACCGTGAGTGGGATAAGAGGGAGTCAAAGCCCAAGCCCCACTGCTCTGGCTGGATGCGGAGCTAAGGCTTCAGCCCCAGGCCTCAGCAAGTCTAATGCTGGCCCTGGCAACCCCAGTAAAATGGGGTCCCAACCCACAGTTTGAGAACCACTTTTCTAAGCCTACTGCCATCAATGGAAGTCTTTCCATTATCTTCAACGGGCTGTGTAACAGGCCTTTAAGAAGATGTCCCAGTAGAGAGCAATTACTGGCTAAGAAAGCCCTTTTTCATTTAAAACGATCTTCACTCCAAAAGGACAAAGAGAAAATACAATACTGTAACTTTATAAACAATTTATTTTGCTAATGCCACCGACATATCATGCTCTTAGCAATTCTAATTATTTCCCCTAACAAAAACTCCAAAACTAAGTTTTATATTCGCCACACGGCAATACAAATATCATTTATTATAATTTTGGTTTCTGAAAGAGTGGGCAGCCATACAAATGCATATTTAAAAGTCCAGAGCCTTGTCTACACCAGGGATATTTGCACCAGTGTAGCTCAGCCAGTTGTATATGCACCAGTAGTCAAAAGTAATGTACGCCAACTGCTTAAGTAAGTTGGTTTCGAATTGGAGTAAGCTATAAGAGAGCACATCACTCTTTACACTGGAGCAGCACATCTAAACTAGGGGTCTGCACTGCTGCAGAGACCGTCCCTAGGGAGTGTGGGGCCCAGGATAAATCAGCCTCCCTGCTAGTCTCCTCGTCATCCATGACCACCCGCACGGCCGCCACTCTCCTCCTCGCCATCCGCCTGCCTGCCCACTGCTTCCCTCCCTGCTAATCTCTTTGCCGTCTGTCCGGCATACACCCCCATCTGCCCTAACGCCCTCCCCTCCTTGCTGTCCGCCCGCCTGCCTCCTCAGGGGGTTGTGGGGCCTGGGACAAATTAGCCCCCACCAGCTTGGGGTCCTGCTCTGCATCGGCGGCTGGGCCAGCAGCCGAGTCCCTGAGCATATGGGGCGGCAGCCAGGAACCCAGATGTGCTGCAGCAACCCCTGCACTGCCTAGTTCGCACATCTGTCTTCCTGGACCAACCGGGCCAGCCAATCGCACTGGCCTACAGTAACCCCCAAAGCGTGGGGCCCAGAGAGGTTGCCCCAGTTCTCCCTCCCGAAGGGCTGGTGTGCGCCTGCCTCCTCACGCCTCTCCCACTTGCCCACCTGCCACTTGCCTCCCCATTCTCCTCTTCACACCGCTTGCCCGCCCGCCTCCCACAGAGATTTCAGCACCACACTTATAACTGTACAAAAGGTAAGTAAACATATAGGTTTTAGAAAGGCTTTTAAGCCACTCTGCACTAGAGTACCATGTACTTAAATCTTTCCTCCAAAAAAACCCGCACACCTTTTGAACAGAAATACAAAGCTGTATCTATCAAACAAAAATCTTCATTAGAAGATGTTACTGAAATTCTGCTTCTGATTACAGTCATCTGGACCTCTTGTTAGCCAAAGCAGTTTGTTTATGAACAGCACATTGAGTTGCTTACATATCTGATACAGCTTAGAAAAATTGAAACCACTTCCTATGTGATTGATTCCATGTTGACCACATCTGATACAATAGCCTGGGAGAAACTCAAAAGAGAAAAACATTGGCTTACATCACAGGGTTTGGCTGCTGGATTTTATTGTTGCTGATATTGGTCCAGTACAAAGAAGGCACCGTGAAATGCGTGGTTTATGCATAGCTGCTGACTTGCCTAGTGCTTTATTTGGATTTTGCAGCATCCAATATGGGAAATAAGCACATAAAATCTCTCATCTGTGTGGCTAAATAAGTGCTCGCTTCCATTAGTCCAGCAAAGCATAATAATACTAAGTGGAGGGCAAAAAAACTCAATGGCAGGCAAAAACGAATCTGTATAATATATTTTTGCAATATTGCCATGAGTTAGAACTCTATGTTTTAAAAATGGCTGATGTCCTAATCAGAGCTCAGAAGAAGAAAGTGCTAAACAGTATTTGCTAAGAGAGGTTTTAATTACATCTGCACCTTTGGACCTTTTTGAAGTGTTACATTGAAATCCTGTAGCCCCCTGAAGAAGCAGCTAAGAAAAGAAAGACAAATACAGCCACCTTAGGTTACATATTAAGATTTACAGAATTGAACTAAAGACTGAGAGAGCACACAGAAAAACTCTTCTGCCGTGAACAATGCCAAGCCAAATCAAAAGAGACATTGACAAGAATGATCAGCAAAGTCAGAATGGAAGAGAGATTGTGCACTGTGATGAAGGCCATCTGAAATCAGTCGCACTCTGTGTCAAGGGAAGATAATTCTTCTTTCACATTTAGAGCAGTCTTGGATTTTCATACACTAGAAATCATTTATTGAGCTCCTCTTAGAATACCCGCTACAACATTTTGGATTAGATTCTCAGCTGTCTCTAATATGTTCTGGATGCATCATAATGAGAGGTGTACATATTTAACAATCTGTTTTGGGCTCCCTGATCATGAGGCCAATGCAACACCTGTCTGTACCATCAGCATAGTTTAGAACAACCTTGTGGTTGCTCTGAACTACACCAGCTGCTTATGTCTTCAAGTCAATAAGTCAAAGTAAATAAAAGCTGAATTCTTCTACCTTCACTCACATACATAAATACCCTGTTCTGCAAGAACTCCCCTTGATTTCAAGGGGATTTCTTACAGTGTAATGTATTAATAAATGTAAGGGCAGCAAAATTCATTCCAGCTAATTAATTCCCAGTGACACCATAGCTGTTTTTCAAAACGATAGGGGGGGGAAATAGAATCTGTGTACGATTACCAATAAAACAACTAATGAAAAAAGAGCTGCCACCTCTTTGCCCTTTTTCATCCCTTCTAAACTTAAGTCAACAATGACCATTTTGGGGTTCACCCACCTGCTATCACAGCTGGAATTTTTGCCGTTCAGCCTCCTTATTAATCTGCATCAGCATATGGTCTACCTGACTTTTACTTTTCGGTAAATACCCAGGTAAATAACATTCAGTGGCATGAAAAGTCTTAAAGTACTGAACAGAAGACACCTCTTTGGCTCGCTCATTTGTAGGCAGCTTTGAAATATGTTGTATGTCCCCCACAGCCGGTCTGAGTCTGGAGCCACTATTTAATAGTGCCGCACGAAATCAAGTCTGTTACCTGAACAATGAACACTGATGAAAACTAACCTGATCCTATTTGATGATAATTATGGGGAGAGAGGCATTTCTGCTCTTGTAATGCAAAAGAAAAAGAAACAAGGAGAGAGATAGCAACAACTACAAAGCATCTAGCAAATCTCCCAGAGTTCGGAGGAAAACATTGGGAAAGAAGCTAAGAGTGATTTGAGAGGAGGCAGTAGTGTGGTCTAGTTTTAGGGCACTACTCCAGAAGTCTAAAAGTCTGGGTTCTAGTTCCAGTTATACCCCCAATCCGGGAAATAAAAGGCTCCTATTTTCTCATACTAATATTGGGACAGTCCCGATTTTTATTGAAGAAATGGCTGAATGGCTGGGGTTCTGGTTCTGAATTCTAGACAGTTATGAACTTGTAACCATGGGGAAAACCCATGTGTGGATTTTGAAGGACTGATACCTACCACAGCCCAAGGCTGGAGTTGTGGTGACCTTTGATAAGCTTATTAGCATGCATATAGGTTCTTTTCTTGTTTTCATGTGTGTTCTCTGTAATGCTTTCACCTTAAGAATAAATGTGCTTGCTTAGAAAGAGCTGTGTGGTACCTATAACTGCAAGAAATTAAACTGCTCATAGTCTCTGGAGAGAAAGAAAAGCACAGACACTGGTATTTTAGATGGTCTGGCTTGCTGGGGATATCATACTCTAGACAGGGAACTGTGCAACCTTAAAGATCCCGCAGTCAGGAAGCAGTGAGACACGGGTGTCTGCCCAAGATAGACACCACCACAATTCTGGTAGACAGCCTCTGAGACAATCTACTGGATCAAGCCCAGCATACAATTTAGGCTGCCAAACACCAATCTTCCCCTGGTTTGCTAATCACTCTGGGGCTTAGGAGGAAGATAGAGGTCTGGGCCCCTAAAGCAGGGGCAAATTACGGCCCGTGGGCTGGAGCCATTTTAAGCTGGCCCCACGAACTCCCACTGGGGAGTGGGGTCTGGGGCTTGCTCCACTCTGGCACTCCAGCTGGGGCTCAGGGTCGGGGGCTGCTTCACGCAGCATGGCCCCGCTCCAACTCCTATGCACTCCAATGGCCCTGCTCCAATGTCCCTCTCTGCAGCTCCAATGGGAGCTGCAGGGGCAGTGCACGTGGGCGGGACAGAGCTGCCTGGCCGTGCCTCTGTGTAAGAGCCGGAGAAGGGACATGCTGCTGCTTCTGGGAGCTGCTTGAAGTAAGCCCTGCTTGGAGCCTGCACCCCTGAGCCTCTCCCCATGCCCCAATCCCCTGCCCCAGCTCTGATCCCCCTCCCACACTCCAAACCCCTCTAACCCAGCCCGGAGCACCCTCCTGCACCCCAAATATCTCATCCCCAGCCCCACCCCAGAGCCCACACCCTCAGCTGGGGCCTGCACCCGTTCCTGCACCCCAAGTCCCTGCCCCAGCCTGATCCCTCTGCTCCAGCCCTGATCCCTCTCCCATCCTCCGAACCCCTCAGTCCCAGCCCAGAGCACCCTCCTACACCCCAAACTCTTCAGCCCCACTCCAGAGCCTGCACCCCACAGCCGCACCCCACTCCCCCATCCTAGTCTGGAGCCCTCTCCCGCACCCTGAACTCCTCATTTCTGGCCCCACCCCAGAGCCCGCACCCCCCCAACCAGAGCCCTCACCCCCTCCCACACTACAACCCCAATTTCATGAGCATTCATGGCCCGCCATACAATTTCTATTCCCAGATGTGGCCCTTGGGCCAAAAAGTTTGCCCACCCCTGCCCTAGAGTGAGACAGCAGTGAACAGGCCCAGAGGCTGAAACATAGGCACCTATGTTTGGATGCCTAGAAGGCGCAGTGGGAGTTCTGAGCATCACAGAGGTTCCAAAACTGAGACTTAAGTACCTACAACCGTGACCTAGATGCCTAACTCCTTTTGTGCATTCAGGTCAGAAAGTCTAGTTTAAAAAAGTTTAATTGGAAGCGTTCAGTGAGCAGAGCAGACAGGGCAAATCTATGTGGGACACTTCTGCCTCCCATGTGCATATGGTGGCATTATCATCATCATCATCATCATCCTATTGTCTGAACAAGTTGACAGTACAGGGATAAAGGGTGATCACATGTAGTCTGTCACAGGGGAGTCTAAATATGGAGGAGGAGGGGGAACATAGAAAAGGGACATAGGGATGCCAATTGGGAGTGCCTTGAACTGGCAGCACATCTATAACAGCAGAAGCATTTCTACGATATAGAAAAAAAAGCATTTGGAAAAATGATATTCGAAGAGGGAGGATGTAAATGTGACCCCACAGTGCTTTAGCTCCCAAGACAGAGGTAGGAGGGATGCATAATTTTATTTACTTTCCACTGCTGAAACCCTGGGAGAGGAACAACAGTGAGTACATCAGGGAAGATAATACCTATTTCAACCAATACAATTCATGTATCCAGTGTTCCTGGCTTGGAAGGAGACTTCCTGTGCCAGCTTCCATGATTCAAACTTCACTCATTCTTTCTTTTTGCTCACAACAGTTCCCCAACTGACAGATTCAGAGTATCCAGCCACATCAGACTGCGTCTCCGGTCATGATTCTCCAAGACAGCTGCATCTCTCAGGCTGAGGCAGCCAACAATGCCCAGGAAAAACACATTTTTTAAGGACTACTTGACTTTGTCCTGAGCTACCAGAGGACATAAGACTAAGCCACGCTACTCCAGACCCACAATTTTGACACTTCCTCCCCACCGCATAACAAAAGACAAGGAAATACATGAGGGTAAAAAAGAAAAGCAACCCTCCAACTCCAGCAACCTAGGAGAAGAGAACAGAAAACTCCACTATAAATCAGTTTTGGACAATCAGAAATCATCTAAAAGATGCCAATTACTCTGAGTCTCAGAGAGATATAGGTAAACCAAATTAGTTTTCCAAGCAGCTTAGATCACAGAGATTTCAGCACCACACTTATAACTGCACAAAAGGTAAGTAAACATATAGGTTTTAGAAAGGCTTTTAAGCCACTCTGCACTAGAGTACCATGTACTTAAATCTTCCCCCCCAAAAAGCACGCACACCTTTTGAACAGAAATACAAAGCTGTATCTCCCAAACAAAAATCTTCACTAGAAGATGTTACTGAAATTCTGCTTCTGATTACAGTCATCTGGACCTCTTGTTAGCCAAAACAGTTTGTTTATGAACAGCACATTGAGTTGCTTACATATCTGATACAGCTTAGAAAAATTGAAACCACTTCCTATGTGATTGATTCCATGTTGACCACATCTGATACAATAGCCTGGGGGAAACTCAAAAGAGAAAAACATTGGCTTACATCACAGGGTTTGGCTGTTGGATTTTATTGTTGCTGATATTGGTCCAGTACAAAGAAGGCACCGTGAAATGCGTGGTTTATGCATAGCTGCTGACTTGCCTAGTGCTTTATTTGGATTTTGCAGCATCCAATATGGGAAATAAGCACATAAAATCTCTCATTTGTGTGGCTAAATAAGTGCTCACTTCCGTTAGTCCAGCAAAGCATAATAATACTAAATGGAGGGCAAAAATACTCAATGGCAGGCAAAAACGAATCTGTATAATATATTTTTGCAATATTGCCATGAGTTAGAACTCTATGTTTTAAAAATGGCTGATGTCCTAATCAGAGCTCAGAAGAAGAAAGTGCTAAACAGTATTTGCTAAGAGAGGTTTTAATTACATCTGCACCTTTGGACCTTTTTGAAGTGTTACATTGAAATCCTGTAGACCCCTGAAGAAGCAGCTAAGAAAAGAAAGACAAATACAGCCACCTTGAGTTACATATTAAGATTTACAGAATTGAACTAAAGACTGAGAGAGCACACAGAAAAACTCTTCTGCCGTGAACAATGCCAAGCCAAATCAAAAGAGACATTGACTAGAATGATCAGCAAAGTCAGAATGGAAGAGAGATTGTGCACTGTGATGAAGGCCATCTGAAATCAGTCGCACTCTGAGGCAAGGGAAGATAATTCTTCTTTCACATTTAGAGCAGTCTTGGATTTTCATACACTAGAAATCATTTATTGAGCTCCTCTTAGAATACTCGCTACAACATTTTGGATTAGATTCTCAGCTGTCTCTAATATGTTCTGGATGCATCATAATGAGAGGTGTACATATTTAACAATCTGTTTTGGGCTCCCTGATCATGAGGCCAATGCAACACCTGTCTGTACCATCAGCATAGTTTAGAACAACCTTGTGGTTGCTCTGAACTACACCAGCTGCTTATGTCTTCAAGTCAATAAGTCAAAGTAAATAAAAGCTGAATTCTTCTACCTTCGCTCACATACATAAATACCCTGTTCTGCAAGAACTCCCATTGATTTCAAGGGGATTTCTTACAGTGTAATGTATTAATAAATGTAAGGGCAGCAAAATTCATTCCAGCTAATTAATTCCCAGTGACACCATAGCTGTTTTTCAAAACGATAGGGGGGAAAATAGAATCTGTGTACGATTACCAATAAAACAACTAATGAAAAAAGAGCTGCCACCTCTTTGCCCTTTTTCATCCCTTCTAAACCTAAGTCAACAATGACCATTTTGGGGTTCACCCACCTGCTATCACAGCTGGAATTTTTGCCGTTCAGCCTCCTTATTAATCTGCATCAGCATATGGTCTACCTGACTTTTACTTTTCGGTAAATACCCAGGTAAATAACATTCAGTGGCATGAAAAGTCTTAAAGTACTGAACAGAAGACACCTCTTTGTCTTGTTCATTTGTAGGCAGCTTTAAAATATGTTGCATGTCCCCCACAGCTGGTCTGAGTCTGGAGCCACTATTTAATAGTGCCGCACGAAATCAAGTTTGTTACCTGAACAATGAACACTGATGAAAACTAACCTGATCCTATTTGATGATAATTATGGGGAGAGAGGCATTTCTGCTCTTGTAATGCAAAAGAAAAAGAAACAAGGAGAGAGATAGCAACAACTACAAAGCATCTAGCAAATTCTCCCAGAGTTCGGAGGAAAACATTGGGAAAGAAGCGAAAAGTGATTTGAGAGGAGGCAGTAGTGTGGTCTAGTGTTAGGGCACTACTCCAGAAGTCTAAAAGTCTGGGTTCTAGTTCCAGTTATACCCCCAATCCGGGAAATAAAAGGCTCCTATTTTCTCATACTATTCACATTTAAATGAGCAGATAATCTAGTTTTTGGCAGCTAAGGAAATACAGTGTGGTATTTGCTTTTTAATTCTTGCTGTTTCTCTGTTACTACAATGTACGGCTTTTAAGGATAGTGTGTATGCTATAAGCCTCAATTTACCACCACAGTACTCAATACACACACTGGCCGTTATTGTCAACCACCCCGTGTGTGCGCCGATGAACCATACACACTGTTTTGCAAGGAGGGGCTACAACAGGAACTGGTATGAAGCAGGCTCAGAGGAAACAGTTCTTGGGTGCTCATTATTTCCATCAGTTAGAAGAAAATGGGAATACTGATTAGGTTTATCCTACTTGATGAATTCTCCCACTGTAGACTTACTGCATATTTTAATACAACTGTTCACAAGCAGGCATTCATTACCCCGCTAAAATGGCAGCGCTGTGCAAATAAGCTTCCTTTTGTGCTGGAGAAGGACAATGGATTAAATGCTGGAAGGATTTGTTCGGTGAAGGTATAAATAAACAAATCCCAGTGAAAATAAACCTATGCACATTTCCATTGAGAGAATGTGACTGACTAGGTATCTGAATGTTGTGTGCATAACAATCCCTAACCAAACAAGGGATTCTAATTGACTTTCGCAAGTCAATTCATATTGGATTTTACCCTGGCAGTTGTCAATGCTCTATGGTTGAACAGCTCATTGAGTCAAGAGCAAGTAAGTCACTCACATTCTGGGCAGAGATTACATTCTGCAAGTACCGGTGAAACAGCTAAAATAATCCATCAAAATGATGTGTAGCAGGGAAAGGATTTATACAAATGCTAATGTAAATAGTAGTGTATTGTTCTGATTGTACTTCTATTGTTGGGAAGTCAGAGTGATTTTTATATGGAGAGGCACAACAATACTAAGATTGGCATACGGTTCCCTCAGTTCTTTACAAATGATTATGCAGAATAAACAAATTAATATATTTCCAAAATTAAATGTCTGCACTATGGGAAAGCCATTGAGTTTTGTTTCACATGAGTTGACAAAACTGGGTAAATGCAATTTTCATATGAAGCTGTTAATCTTGGTAAAACTCTGCTTCACTACCATTAACCCTTGTATGGCAGGACTGCCAAAAACACAGCCCTGCAAAAACCTCAGGACAACAAATGGTTAGCCTCTTAGCCCCAAAATTGAGCTGAAGTAGAACTTGGTTTAGTGAAGTGATGGGGGAAAGTACTGTACAAAAGGCCATTATTGTGGTAGCTTTGGCTCAACCAGAAGCAGCAATTACCCCACAATGAACCTATTTTCCTTTGATTTCCCCACTCCAATTTTGCAGACTTGGAAGATTTTAACGTTTTGTGTAGGGCTAAATTAGCATAAACTTTTGGTGTCTTATCCTACATAAGAGAACCAACTCACTGGAAAAAGAACAGGAGTACTTGTGGCACCTTAGAGACTAACAAATTTATTAGAGCATAAGCTTTCGTGGGCTACTGCCAACTTCTTAGGATGCATATAGAGTAAAGTATAGAAGAATAGATTAGGAGGGCCTCAGTTGCAGGCAAGTGTGGATGACTGTGAATGTGATGTGGGAGGTAAGAGACCAACTATCCAGCATAGGTCAGAGAGGTTTCAATACAACCTTTTGGAAGTATAAGACCTTCATCACACACCTTTGATGGCTTTCTAGAATTCACCAGAGAGACCATTAAGCTACGCTTGACAGGTGGAAAGCCCTTGTACTGTACTTCATTTATATAAGTGTTTTATACACTTCCAGATTCCTTAGGAGTGGTTATTTCATAAGCTGGTGGGAGTGTTATAAATCCATTCTCCTATGCTTGGATTTACATAAGTCAACAGGTGACACATTTATGTTTGAACTGAAACTGGATCTATAGCAAGTTCCTATGTTATTGGGCGCTATACGGAGGTAACGGAGTGAACTTTAATGGCCTGTGATATACAGGCGGTCAGACTAGACGATCTAATGATACCTTCTGACCTTTAACTCTATGAATATATTATATTCTGAAAAAATATTTTTTATGGAGCAGATACAGATGGTGCAAAGGAAGGATTAATTCAGAATTCTCCCCTCCCCAAACCAGAGTTGAGTCACTTTCTTTATTTCCCATCAGATGCTCTTGTCTGTGCTTTTTCACTAACTCAGCTACAGTATGTGGAGATCCTGTGTAGCTTACATCAACTAATCCCTTAGGCTTAGTATTTCTGCAGAAAATGATACACATCACAGACCCCTTTATCTTTTCATGATATACATCTTTGATATGTATTATGGCATAGAACAAGTCTAACTATGGTGTAGTCATGCATATAAAACACATGTCATCAGTAGCTGAAAAGTGGGCCTGAGGGTATTTAAGGCTGAGTGGGTGGGTATTTTATTTTATTTGACATTAATGTGACAACTCCTTTAATCTAAAAAATGAAGCCAGTAAATGCTTTTCCACAGCTAATGAAGTATACAGTTATTTAATACATCCCCAAAAGGAGTGGTTTTCTACGTATAACTTATTTGTCAAAATAGTCCTACCTTCCTTGCTAAAACACATAACACTTCCTGCAAACCATGATGACTTCTGTAGATGTTTTTCTTTTACAGAAGGGTCAGAGCATGGTTAGCAGAGACACCATTTTCGCAGTCTAGGAAACCTCACTGTGTTCTGCATTCCATTCAGATTTCATTCATTTTCATCAGATACCAACTGAGCATCTGGCAAGCCAATCTCATTCCACACTGTTGTGTGGGTAGCTAGGAGGATGGGGGCAGAAGCGGGGAGGGGTAAGAAAAGACAAATGGTTCATAAGAGAGAAGTCATAGAATTCTTGGTTTCTGGTCCCACCCCTTTGTGCCAATCCAGGAGTGCTAAGGGACAGAGAGCTGGTCTAACATAGTTGCTGGGGATTTCCATTACATCAGTGGGGAGAAAGCCAGCATAGCTAGCTCTGTGCCTCACGACAGTAATCATTCAAAGGATGTGGCTAGTGTGCTATATGATCCAATGATCATGGGGCAGTAGAGGAGTTTCCAGGTAGCTGTTCCAGCTAGTGCTGGTCAGAGCAGCCGAGGGGGCTTCTTTATTTGCACTCTGTGAGGCAAACAATCTATTGGATGCCTCCTGGGTCAGCCATGGGGGGAGAAGAGCATGTAGAAATCCACCTGTGATCCTTCACCCTCCTCAGGTGCCCCATTACTGGGCATCCACCCCTGTGGATCAGGACCATGGTTAAGTTCAGTACGGTTTCAGTTCACACTCTGTGTAACTAGACACTGTATTGGAAACATGCTGTGGGGGTGAGTGGCTTGTAACAAAGCCCCATCCTAACTTGAGCATCCGAGCATGTGAGTTCCAATAGTGTGTGCAGATGTAGAGAACAATTGTGGTTTAACATGTTTGACACACTTTCTCATAGACTTGTAAGTAGCACGGCTTTGTGTTCCAGTGTTACTGTTAGATACAATAATGGCTCTCAACAGTGTTTCCCAGGAGAACTGAAATTGCCATGTGTCAGCACTACAATTGCAAGTAAAATAGGTGTAGCAGGGTCTGACACGGGGGGAAATTAAAACCAATTGTCATAACCATTGTATATTGTTCACTTAAAATAATACAGTGTAAGCAGCAAGCTATTTACCTTTCTTTGTATGTTCCCAATGTTCTGCAGGTCTTCTATTTTTATCGAAATAGCTGTCAGTTGAAATGGTTCTCAGTTGAAGTGGCTGGAACTTTGAGACAGTGGTCCAAAAATCAGATCTGAAGTTACACGCAAGACACCATGTCCAAATCTGGCCCAAATGTCTTTGGTATTGTATGATGTATTTTATGATGCAGTAATAAAAACGCTTATGAGATATCTCCCAGGAAATGCCATTCATGTCACTAGAATGCTGCTGAACATAGCACAAGCCAGAGAGATACACTAGAGTCTAAAGGAGGTTGGGAAGACAGAAGTTCATATTGTTCATGTTTATTCTAAGGAAGCAAAATATCTTCCTGAGAGGTCCTTTGTACAGTATATCTATAGTCAGACCCAACTGGTTCTGGCCAACACTTCCTAGAAAAGCACGCTTTTCACTTTTATCTATAGCACTGCAAACCATTCATGTCTTATTAAAAACATTAAAGTATAAAGACATTTTACTGTCTTTACGATGATGTAATTTAAAACTTTAGATTTAATTTGCTTTTAATTTTATCTTGCAATTAAATGAGTTTTCAGATAGCAAGTAAACAAGTCTGACAGGCTTTTATTATTGGAAATTAAGGTTAATAGACTGTCAAAAGAACACAGAAAACCTGACTATTATTGTGCCATTCCTTTTCCCATTGCAAATAAGGTAGATCATTTTTATGTACGACTGAAACTGCATTGTTTTCTTCCTTACTAAATGGGTACCAGAAAATCTTTAAAAAGTAAAATTAAATACATCTATCTACATTTCCCCACTTTGAATCACCACCTCAAAACTTGAGCTGTCTTTCTATTTTCACATATAGTTTATTTTTTCTGCTTTTAGGAAGTAAGAAAAGAAAAGTTGGAGAGATGGGGGTGGGGGGGAAGAAGGAACCTGGAACTTGAAACACTTTGTATTTATCTGTGTGATCTTATATTCATTATATGCAGATGTGTTAGCAGTCCATCAGCTCTCAAAGATATGCACACATTTGAACCATGACAGCTTTAATTTCACTGCTATAAATTCAAAAATATCTTCCCAAATGCAGCTCATGTCCATAAGATATCAAGAAAGGGGGTATTTTAAAATTAAATGACATTATTCATGGACTAGTAGGATTTCCCCAGAACTGAAATAAAATCTCTTAGAATAACTAAGAACGACAGCTACAGTGAATAGTTTGAGGTGAGTTGAACTCTGGAGAATAATCCTCACTTTCTATGTCCCCTCCTCCCCTTTAGCTTGGCTTTCAGCTGCAACAGGCAAACACACAACTAGCTAATTGCTATTGACAGGGAAATTAGCACAGTTCTGTAGAAATGGTTTGGATCATATACAGGACCAGACTGCCAATTCTGTGGGTGTTCCCTGAAGTCTTGGTGGGGCTTATGTGTCTATGCTGAAAATCTATCAATCTATGGGGAAATCCTATTTTACATTGTCTACCTTCCTCATTCTGCCTCTCTCCATAGCAGCCAACCAAAACTTTCTGTACTTGCTGAGGGGCATCTTCCCATTTACAGTAGACAGCATCCTCAAGTAAATGAAGCCCTTAGAGGAGAAAGAACCAGCCTTTCACAACTGACAGCCTTCCTGCACTTCCTTATCCCCCCAAACTGTACCTTTCTCAAGGCCTCCTGAGGCAGGAGCTATGGGGAGGAGAAACAGATCTTGCCACCCACCTTCAGATCTCCAACAGGCTTACAGAATGCAGAAGCAAAGCAGCTTCACTGATGCAGGGGTTGGTTCTTTCTGTCATCATGTGCATGTTCTCAATTGCCCAGGCTTCAGCTTCAACTACATGAACCCTGAGACAAAAGCCACCAGCCAAGATGGAGAAGAGAGCCTCCAATCTGCTCTCAGTCCAATTGTAGCTTCCACTAAGGCAGGAGCAGCTTTTAAAAAGTAGGACCTGGGACATCCTGCCATCATACCAGACTTTCCCATCTCAGAGGGAGGTGCTGGGACCTCTTTCTGCACCAGGCCTCCTTCCTTCAGGACTCCAGAGGCAGCAGACCAACTACCCTCGGCTCTGAAAGGTGAAGCCAGGATCCTCACAAGTCTTCCCCTAATATCTGCCCCACCCATACTTGCCCAGCAAAAAAACAGTCAGGATCTCTTCTCCCACCTCTCATATTACCTTGAATATTCCCTGCATCACCACCTCTCTTTCCGTACAAGAAAGAAGAACCAGGCCAACAAGAAATCTCTCTGGGTGAGTTGAGCAAGGACATCTCTTGCCCCCGAGTGATGCATACACAGACATCCACTGCAGATATGTGAGGTCCTGGCTTTCTAGCAAGGAGACAGAGGCCACCCTTCAGGTAAAAGATCTGTTCATACAAAACCACATGATGCTCCCAGGACTCCTTAGAGCACCATTTGGTTTTGAACAGACTTTTGCATTGCCATTGTAATAAATGTACAGTAAATGCTGGAAAAGACTTTGACTTCTAACTCCAAATAAGAGTACAAGACTCCAGGCATCTCTAAATGAATGCTTCTCAGAATCAATGAAGGCCTCCTTGCCATTCTGCAATATTTCTCCCGTTACACTCTCTCTCTCTCTCTCATATAAAATATTTCATGCATCACACTACATCTCCTCAATTTAGTGAAAGACACTTCCAGTGCTCTCAGAGCCACTTCATGCAGAATGGGGGCTGCTGGCAATGGCATTTGATTTGGGTTCCCTATTTGCAAAGCTCAGGTTTCCATGTAAAGCTTTATTTTCCATCCTACCTTCCACTAACTCCTACGCAATTTCAGTTGGACATGTGGGGGAGGTGGGCAATGATATGTAGTGCATCCATAACTGGTGTGTGTTCATTGAGGGAATTAGTGGAGGGAGAATTTCCATTAAGCAGGAGGACGAGAAAAGCTGTGCTAAAGAGGGAGAGGTCCTGAAGGAAAGAAGGGAGGGGCAAATGTATTATCGCTAAGAGTATTCAGTCATCTCATCTCAACTCAAAATCAACACAGCATCACACTAGAGGGTGAGCAGTGGCATCATTGGTGGCTTCTCACAATGTGGGGGCTCCCTGCAACTGTAGGTTTGGTGGCATCATCTGAAAGAGCTGTTACTGCTTTATGCCTACATATTGAAACTACAGATCTTGTTTGTGTTTGCTACCATTTAGGAGCTTGGTAAATGATATCCACTAGTGGCATGTTTTGTTGCTAATAATACATTGTGTAAAATTATCCATAGTCAGCAAGAACTGGGTATCTCTGAATAGGAGTTACTTCCTATCACTCAAGTCCTGGGTATTTTGATTTTGTCTACACCGCTGCTGACACATGGGATTGACATGATCTTTCTTGCCATTATTCTTTAAGGTACTGACTCTGAAAGACAATACATCTGGGAATGATGTGATAAGCTCAGCACTAAAAATGCTGATCTGCAAGAGCTGTAAAAATCACTCCTTTTAATCTCATATTCCAAGTACAGTGTGCTGGGAAGAAATAACATTGCGTTGGCTGCAGCATAGATAGAAGGTCTTAAGTTAAATAGAAGGAGCTGTAATTTATGTATTGCATAGCCACTTTGCCCACAGTGACTTTAAAAACCATTGAGTTTCAGTAAAAGAAAATGATGCAAGAGAGTAGGCTAATTAGAGCATTAATTTTGTTTATTGTACATTTGAGCAGAGCTTTTTTGTTTGTTTGGGACGAAGGGTCTAAAATGTTGCTAGAGAATCAGGAGAATTTAGGGACACTTTAAAAGTCCAGGCTAATCTCACCTCTTTCCCTCTCATATAGAGTAAAATTTGAGTCTTTTGTTGTGACAATTACCATCAAAATGTACATTGTTTACTTGGAGTCAAACACTTGTCACTGGGATTTCAAATAAGAATCAGAGGTCATTCACATTCCCACAGCAGCCAGGACTGTCATTTGGTGCCTAAGTAGTACATGGTTTTGGATTCCCTGAGTTTTAGGGGCAGGGTCATAGAGTTTGGACTTGTAGGGGGATTCAGAAGCCTCTCCGTGTGTTCTCTCCCAGCTGCCTGTGTGTAGCCCAAAACACTTGTGGCAGATGGAAACCCCCGGATCCCAAATGATTTGGAGAATTGTCCCTTAGTGAAGTGCTCAGATGTTGGGAACTATGGTGCAGTCACAGAGCCAGTCCCCATTTCTCCTTCAGTAAAGAAGGTTGGTAATTTTGACCTGAAGAGCCACCTCAGTGAGTTTTAAAGAAGTTCCAAAGTATTAGAGCAAGGAATTGATCATTTTGGCCCTATCAAATCCTAAAGCTGGCCCTGCATTTAGGAGAATTTCATGTGTATTTTTATTATTTCAGTCTCTGATGGTTGGCTAAGAGTTTTCAGGAGACAATAGCTAAAGAGCAAAAGATTTTAGACCTGATTCTTAGTTACAGCCAAGTTCTTAGTGCTAGAGCTGGACAGGAAATGGTTTCCCCATCCTGTGAATATTGGGGACATTTTTCCTGTCTCGAATAGGGGTGAAAAGTTGAATTTTTAAAAAGTTTATCTGAACCTTTTTCTTCTCCCAGGTTAGGTTAATTAAAATGTTTTGATTTTTTTCTTCGAATGTTTGTACTATAATTAGCTTAGTTTAAAAGGAAGTTGTTTCAAATGGAAAAGGAAATTATTTTGGCAAAATGCTATGTTCCAACCTATTCAAAACTTGTTTTTCTATTTTTTTTTTAAATGGAGAAATTCATTGAAAATCGACCTTTTCCCCCACAAAAAAACAGTTTGGATGAATCTGCATTTTTCATCAAAAATGTTTTAGTGGAAAATTTCCACCCAACTCTACTCTGTGCAGCTGGAGGGAGGAATAGTGGAGCAGAGCTTGGCCCTGTGTGCTTCTCTGTCCCCAGCATCAATGAGAGAAGCCAGAAGGCTGCCAATAGTCCAAATGTGCTATTACTTCTGCTGGGGGTCAGAAGCGCCCCAGGGGGCCCTAGCCATTGCTCTTTGATTGCCAGCTACACTCCCTTAGCTTGACACAGGGTAGAAGCTGCTACAGGTCTACACTACCTGAGGATCAGCCTAGGCAGGGAGAATTCTCCATTGGCCAGCTAACATGGGTTTCTGTCTATTTTGACCAATGAGTGAATTTGGATAATCTCACCTTTATTCTAAACGCTTCAGATTGCAAAATTTGGCTGGCAATCTTGTGGTAGGGGCTCTCAGATTTCTGGTGTTTCTCGCTTACAGTCAGGCTGAAAATACTACAAGAGATGGTGTCCTAAGGGTATCTTGGCCTTTGTGGTCCCAGTTCCGGACAGACTCAAAGTACAGAGGGTTGCAGCTATGAAAAATAATTGGGGAAGTGGGGTGAAGGGAGCATGGGAAAATTAATAATTTCAGGGCCTTCTAAAACAAATTAGCAAAGGGTTCAGGGAAACACTTTTCTCCCACTGATTTGTCCATCGCTAGCCATGGGGGTGTAAATGAATAGTAGTAAATGGTGTAATGGGTCTCCACATTGTAGCTGTAAGTAGCATTTTAATGCTGGCATATCTCTAATATCCCCCGGCAAGAAGAGGCATAGCAGAAAGAGCTGGGGGCGGTGGGCGGGGAAAGAGACTTTCCCCTGCTGAAAAGTTCAACGCTTTTATGTGTAAACATTTAGAACTGAAAGGTAAAGGGTACATAAGGTTATTTATTTAACATTCCTGCAGTGTATTCCCAACAGGATAGTGCTCAAAATGTGGTAACATAGAGCATCAGATTCTTGTTCAAATCTTCTGGGGTGTGACATTTGCTCAAAAGCTGAAGGACTAAAGAATCCTAACCAAACAATCCTTACTTTATAGGCAACAAAGCCCTGTAATTACCAAGCATTCTATAAGCTAAAAGTACTATGGGGGAACTTTAGTTTAAAAACATGTTAAAATGCTACATACATACTGTAGAAAGGTTCCATGTTAAGATACTTTGGGGGGAATGTGCCAGGTTTTGGACAGTCACTTCCACAGAATCCATGTCTCTTTGTCTTATCACTTTCATGTATTACAAAGGTTAAAAGAACATAGCTGTGAAGGACACAATCGGATCTTTGTTTGGTTTATTAAAAGCCTTTATGGCAGGTTTTCTGGCAAGTGCTTTTGGAAAACCTGCATCTCTGCTGTATCTTGCAATATTTCATTGCAGATAAAATATCCTACACACTATGCAAATGCTGAAGTGTGTGTGTGTCAGCTGTTAATTTGCTTTCTGCAAGCATTGGTGTGAGTAAAACTCAACTATTCAGTTTTAGACTCAAGCAAACACTTTCAGAAAATATTTACACTGTTTGTTTCAGTCTGAAATATGTTGTGGCCTTCTACTACGGAGTTGAACTACAGTGGCATAATATGCGTCACCCTTGAGTGATACTCAGCTGATATAAATTGGTGTAGTGCCTTAACTTCAGTGTATACGTTTAGGGAGGTGTAGATGCTAACCAGGATTATGAAATAGCTGGTTGTCAAAAGACTAAAGTTAGCTGGGAGAAGCTCTGGATAAACAGTGACTTCAGTGGAGCTACAGAAATGTACACCAGCTAAGGACACCGTGCTCCTTTTCTGGGGTCTGAACATGGGAACTTCAGGGTTTGTGGCTCTTCAGGATTGTTGGTACATTGGACAATTTGTTTAGCTTTTTCTAAATTTAAAAGAAAAAGCTTGAAGGAAGTATTTTCCTGCATGAAAGTACTTCTTTGGAATGCTACAAAAGGCTAAAAAGAGCTGTCCAGCTGTGTTAGTAGCACCTGTTAATTGCCAATACAACTTTAGTTTGAATTTTCAAGTAATTCCACTAAAATGCTACATTCCGTTCTCTGGAGCTGAATGAATATTGGGGGAAAACCGAAAAACTCATCAGTATTTGCTTACATTTAAAACTAAATTTGCTTCTGCTGTCTTTGAACGCATTTTGGTGTTCACCTTCCATAAACAACAAAGAGGGCATAACATACTTGTAGAATGGGCCTAGGAAATGGATTCGAAGCTTGTATACTTGAGCACTCCTGAATAGGAAATGTTAAAGTCCCATGCATGTTACATTTTTATAAGGAATGGGGCACTTATTAACACAGCAAAAAGGGAGATTTCCTTACCAGAATCCTGCACAGCGGCAATTGGTGTACAGCGGCAATTGGCAGTCTATGTTCTGCCCACACCCTTTGCAGCTAGAGCTCTGCACATTATTAGTTTGTGTCACTGATTGCAGTGATGATAGAAAATAACAGACCAATAAATGCAAATTAAATTAGTATGCCATATACGGGATGGGACATTGGTTGAGACAGCAGAGGGACCAAGTTTATAGAATCCCTTCTCAGAGCCATAGCAAAATGGCAAAAAATCAAGTCAGATAAGGAATGTGGTCTCATCATTACCTAGTAGGACCACACAAGAAGACAATTATGTTGTGTGAATGTATTAAGCGAAAACTACATCTATCCAATTACATTTTTTAGGAATGATACAGTATGTCAGGCAAAGCTTGTATGGTACAGAAAGAAGGTTAACAGTTTGGTAGCATTCCCTGGCCATGCATATATCCTTCTTCTCCCTGAAATATTCAAAGATCAAGTGGTGTCTTCAAGCTCCACTTCCTGATTGTAAGAGTTATATACATCAAATTAGGAAACAGAAATAATACCATATGACTACAGCTGGTTGAAAAGTTTCCATCAAAGGGTTTTTAAATGGAAGCCCATTGGAAGTTTTTAAATGGAAACTTCCATTTGGAAGCAGGGCTGCCCAGAGGATTCTGGGGCCCATCAGTCTTCGGCGGTGGGGGGGCCCCGCCACCGAAGACCCGGCACTTTGGCTGTGGGTCCTGGGGCGGAAGGACCCCTCCGCCGCTGAATTGCCACCGAAGACCCAGAGTGGAAGAAGCTCTGGGGGCCCGGGCCCCAGGAGAGTTTTCCGGGACCCCCGGACCAAGTGAAGGACCCCGCTCCAGGGGTCCCGAAAAACTCTCGGGAGGGGCCCCTGTGGGGCCCGGGTCCTGGGGCAAATTGCCCCACTTGCCCCCCCTACACCCCCCGGGCAACCCTGTTTGGAAGGAGAACATCCAAACGGAGCAGAGGGAAACGATCCCATAGTTGGGACCCTACTCCCAGATGATGTTGTGGTATCCTCTCACATTGAGGATACTTCTCTGGGGGAGGGAACTCCAGTTATTAGGAAGAGACAGGTATTCGTAATGGGCGATTTGATCATTAGAAATATAGATAGCTGGGTTTGTGATGATTGGGAGAACCGCATGGTGACTTGTCTGCCTGGTGAGAAGGTTGCGGATCTCTCGAGACACCTAGATAGGCTTATGTGTAGTGCTGGGGAGGAGCCAGTGGTCGTGTACATGTAGGTACCAACGACGTGGGAAAAGGATAGGAGCCAAATTTAGGCTGCTAGGTAAGAGATTGAAGTCCAGGACTTCCATGGTAGCATTCTTTGAAATGCTTCCAGTTGCATGCACAGGGGCAGTTAGACAGGCAGAACTGCAGGGTCTCAATGCGTGGATGAGACGATGATGTAGGGAGGAGGGGTTTAGACTTATTAGGAACTGGGGAAGCTTTTGGGAGAGGGGGAGCCTATACAGGAAGGATGGGCTCCACCTAAACCAAAACAGAACCAGATTGCTGGCGCTTAAAATGAAAAGGGTCGTAGAACAGTTTTTAAACTAAGGGCTGAGGGTAAGCTGACAGGTGCGGAGGAGCATGTGGTTCGGACATCTCTTAGGGGAGGATCTATAAATAGAGATTCCCTATGTCCTAATAAGAAGGAGAGGATGGAAAATGATAAAATACAGGGAGGATCTGATGAGAAACAGTCAAATGAAAAAAAAAGTCCCATTCAATTACATCATGCAATAGGGGACAGCCAAAAAATGACAAGTTTTTAAAATGCTTATATACCAATGCTAGAAGTCTAAATAATAAAATGAGTGAACTAGAGTGCCTAGTATTAAATGAGGATATTGATATAATAGGCATCACAGAAACCTGGTGGAATGAGGATAATCAATGAGACACAGTAATACCAGGGTACAAAATATATCAGAAGGACAGAACAGGTCGTGTTGGTTGGGGAGCAGCACTATATATCAAAGAAAGTGTAGAATCAATGAAGTAAAAATCTTAAATGAACTAAATTGCACTATACAATCTCTATGGATAGTAATTCCATGCTTGAAAAATAAGAATATAGCAGTAGGACTATATTACAGACCACCTGACCAGGATGGTGTTAGTGACTCTGAAATGCTCAGGGAGATTAGAGAGACTATTAAAATAAAAAAAAACCCTCAATAATAATAATGGGGGATTTCAACTATCCCCATATTGACTGGGTACATATCACCTCAGGAAGGGATGCTGAGATAAAGTTTCTTGACATCTTAAATGACTGCTTCTTGGAGCAGCTGGTCCTGGAACCCACAAGAGAGGCAATTCTTGATTTAGTCCTGATTTAGCACAGGATCAGGTTCAAGAGGTGAATATGGACCGCTTGGTAATAATGACCATAATATAATTAAATTTAACATCCCTGTGGTGGGGAAAATGCCACAGCAGCCCAGCACTGTAGCATTTAATTTCAGAAAGGGGAACTACACACAAATGAGGAGGTTAGTGAAACAGAAATTAAAAAGGTACAGTACCAAAAGTAAAATCCCTGCAAGCTGTGTGGAAACATTTTAAAGACACCATAATTGAGGCTCAACTTAAATGTATACCCCAATTTAAAAAACATAGTAAGAGAACCAAAAAAAGAGCCACCGTGGTTAAACAACAAAGTAAAAGAATCAGTGAGAGGCAAAAAGGCATCCTTTAAAAAGTGGAAGATAACTCCTAATGAGGAAAATAGAAAAGAGCATAAATTCTGGCAAATGAAGTGTAAAAATATAATTAGAAAGACCAAAAAAGAATTTGAAGAACAGCTAGCCAAAGACTCCAAAAGTAATAGCAAAATTATTTTAAATACATCACAAGCAGAAAGCCTGCTAAACAACCAGTGGGGCTACAGTTCGATCGAGATGCTAAAGGAGCACTCAAAGACAATAGGGCCATTGCGGAGAAACTAAATGAATTCTTTGCATCAGTCTTCGCTGTTGAGGATGTGAGGGAGATTTCCAAACCCGAGCCATTCTTTTTCGGTGACAGATCTGAGGAACTGTCCCAAATTGAGGTGTCATTAGAGGATGTTTTGGAACAAATTGATAAACTAAACAGTAATAAGTCTCCAGGACCTGATGATATTCACCCAAGAGTTCTGAAGGAACTCAAATGTGAAATTGCAGGACTACTAACTGTCATCTGAAACCTATCATTTAAATCAGCTTCTGTACCAAATAACTGGAGGATAGCTAATGTGACACCAATTTTTAAAAAGGGCTCCAGAGGGGACCCTGGCAACTTTAGGCCAGTAAGCCTCACTTCAGTACCGGGCAAATTGGTTGAAATGATCATAAAGAACAAAATTGTCAGACACATAGATTAACATAAATTTGTTGGGAAATAGTTGACATGGTTTTTTGTAAAGGGAAATTGTGCCTCACCAATCTACTAGAATTCTTTGAGGGGGTCAACAAGCATACGGACAAAGGAGATCCAGTGGATAGAGTGTATTTAGATTTTCAGAAAGCCTTTGACAAGCTCCCTCACCAAAGGCTCTTAAGCAAAATAAGCAGTCATGGGATAAGAGGGAAGGTTCTCTCATGGATTGGTAACTGAAAGATAGGAAACAAAGGGTAGGAATAAATGGTCAGTTTTCAGATTGGAGAGAGGTAAATAGTGGTGTCCCCCAGGGATCTGTACTGGTCCTATTTAACATATTCATAAACGATCTGGAAAAAGGGGTAAACAGTGAGGTGGCAAAATTTGCAAATGATACAAAACTACTCAAGATAGTTAAGTCCCAGACAGACTGCAAAGAGCTACAAAAGGATCTCACAAAACTGGATGACTGGGCAACAAAATGGCAGATGAAATTTAATGTTGATAAATGCAAAGTCATGCACACTGGAAAACATTATCCTAACTATTGTGACAAAGTTCCTCCTCTATCTTGGTGGGTCCTGCGCTTATTGGTGGATTTTCTTGCCTCAGAGATTCACCATGTGGGTTGGGGAACAGCCCAGAGGCCTTCCCCTCTGGAAGAACCCACAGTCCAGGTCAATTGGGAGGTTTGGGGAACCTGGGCCCACCCTCTACTCCAGGTTCCAGCCCAGAGCCCTGTGGACTGCAGCTGTCTATAATGCCTCCTGTAACAGCTGCATTACAGCTACAACTCCCTGGGCTACTTCCCCATGGCCTCCTCCAAACTCCATCCTTATACTCACCACAGGACCTTCCTCCTGGTGTCTGATAACACTTGGGCTCCTCAGTCCTCCATCAGCACACCCTCTCACTCTCAGCTCCTTGCACCTCTTGCTCCCCTCTCCTCACACTCGCCCCACAAACTGAAGTGAGCTCCTTTTAAAACCCAGGTGCCCTGATTAGCCTGCCTTCATTGATTCTAGCAGCTTCTTCTTAATTGGCTCCAGGTGTTCTAATTAGCCTGCCTGCCTTAACTGGTTCTAGCAGGTTCCTGATTACTCTAGTGCAGCCTCTGCTCTGGTCACTCAGGGAACAGAAAACTACTCATCCAGTGACCAGTATATTTGCCCTCTACCAGACTTCTGTACCCCACTGGTCTGGGTCTGTCACACTATACATATACAATAATGGGGTCTAAATTAGCTGTTACCATTCAAGAAAGAGATCTTAGAGTCATTGTGGATAGTTCTCTGAAATCATCCACTCAATGTACAGCGGCAGTCAAAAAAGAGAACAAAATGTTGGGAATAAAAGCAGACTGTGATGAACTTCAAAAAGATCTCACAAAATTAAGTGATTGGGCAAGAAAATAGCAAATTAAATTTAATGTAGATAAATGTAAAGTAATGCACATTGGAAAAAATAACCCCAACTATACATACAATATGATGGGGGCTAATTTAGCTACAACAAGTCAGGAAAAAGATCTTGGAGTCATTGTGGATAGTTTTCTGAACATGTCCACGCAGTGTGCAGAGGCGGTCAAAAAAGCAAACAGGATGTTAGGGATCATTAAAAAGGAGATAGAGAATAAGACTGAGAATATATTATTGCCCTTATATAAATCAATGGTACGCCCACATCTAGAATACTGCGTACAGATGTCGTCTCCTCATCTAAAAAACGATATACTGGCACTAGAAAGGGTTCAGAAAAGGGCAACTAAAATGATTAGGGGTTTGAAACGGGTCCCATATGAGGAGAGATTAAAAAGGTTAGGACTCTTCAGCTTGGAAAAGAGGAGACTAAGGGGGATATGATAGAGGTATGTAAAATCATGAGTGATGTGGAGAAAGTGGATAGGGAAAAGTTATTTACTTATTCCCATAATACAAGAACTAGGGGTCACCAAATGAAATTAATAGGCAGCAGGTTTAAAACAAATACAAGGAAGTTCTTCTTCACGCAGCGCACAGTCAACTTGTGGAACTCCTTACCTGAGGCGGTTGTGAAGGCTAGGACTATAACAGCGTTTAAAAGAGAACTGGATAAATTCATGGTGGTTAAGTCCATTAATGGCTATTAGCCAGGATGGGTAAGGAATGGTGTCCCTAGCCTCTGTTTGTCAGAGGATGGAGATGGATGGCAGGAGAGAGATCACTTGATCATTGCCTGTACACTCCCTCTGGGGCACCTGGCATTGGCCACTGTTGGTAGACAGGATACTGGGCTAGAATGGACCTTTGGTCTGACCCGGTACGGCCGTTCTTATGTTCTTATAATCATCAAGAAAAGGATAGATTATATAACATATTGCCTCTGTATAAATCTATGGTAAGCCCACACCTTGAATACTGCGTACAGATGTGGTCGCCCCATCTCAAAAAAGATATATTGGTGTTGGAAAAGGTTCAGAAAAGGGCAACAAAAATTATTTGGGCTATAGAACGACTTCCGTATGAGGAGAGATTAATAAGACTGGGACTTTTCAGCTTGAAAAAGAGGCGACTAAGGGGGCATATGATAGAGGTCTATAAAATCATGAGTGGTATAGAGAAAGTAAATAAGGAAGTTTTATTTACTCCTTCTCATAATACAAGGACAAGGGGCCACCAAATGAAATTAATAGGTAGCAGGTTTAAAACAAACAAGAAAATATTTTTTCATGCAACACACTGTCAACTTCTGGAACCCCTGGCCAGAGGGTGTTGTGAAGGCCAATACTATAATGGGGTTCAAAAGGGAGCTAGATAGATTCATGGAAGATAGGTCCATCAATGGCTATTAGCCAGGATGGGCAGGGATGGTGTCCCTAGCCTCTGTTTGCCAGAAGCTGGGATTGGGTGACAGGACATGGATCACTTGATGATAACCTGTCTGCTCATTCCCTTTGGGGCACCTGCCATTGGCCACTGTCAGAGGATAGGATACTGGGCTTGATGGACATTTGATCTGATCCAGTATGGCCGTTATGTTCTTAAACTGGCTATTTTGTCAAATCAGAAATTTCCAAGGGAAATATTTGTTTTCAATTTCATTTTGGAGGATTTCATTGAAATAACTAAAATTGATTTTTTTTAATACCAAAATGTTTTGCCTCAGGTTGAAGTTTGTCAGTTTTCAGTTGCCACAGACAAAAATCGGTTTTCAACTAAAACCCAAAACATAGTCATAGAAAAAAAAATGACAATTTCTTTGCCAAAATGTTAATGCGGAAAAACATTTATCAGATAGTTCTACATATGATCAAACAGCCCAATTTCTGAATATCAGCTATCAAATACAAAATAAAAAGTATTCCTGACTAATCCACAAAGTAAAAATACACATAGGAAAGAAAAAGTCAAATAGATGCAAACATTGAATAGCTTAGAGAAAATCACATATGTACATTCATCCAGTAAATTATTCACTATAAATCACTTATATCAAATTTCAGAAGGGTAGCCGTGTTAGTCTGATCTGTAAAAAGCAACAGAGAATCCTATGGCACCTTTAAGACTAACATATGTATTGGAGCATAAGCTTTCGTGGGTGAATACCCACTTCGTCAGACACAGACGAAATGGGTATTCACCCACGAGAGCTTATGCTCCAATACATCTGTTATTTTTAAAGGTGCCACGGGACTTTCTGTTGCTTTTTATATCAAGTTGTTGTCAATATTGCTTTTCATTATCACAATAGAGTTAAGGCAAAAACAACAACAACAACAACAACAACAAGAAAAGGCATTTGTTTTATTGATAACATTGCACACAACTCTGAATTCCCCTATGTTTTGTAGGAATTGGCATCAAACTCCTGTTGACTTTATAGATAGATTTAAAACAAAATGAATTTAAACTTTATTTGCTAATCATTGCAGGCTCTTGTTTTCACATCTCAGTACTCGAGTTTGGCTTTAGGCACAGCCCTGACCAAAGGCAGGGGACTGAGCAGCACCCCTCTCACCCCCCAGAAGCATTGTGACAGAGTCTTCTTTGAGTCACAATTCCCCCCTTACTTCCTCCTACCTTCTGTGAGTTAATAGCTTATTGCTTGCCTGTTTTAGCAGTAAATTATTACACCCTCTCTTCCATGCTGGCTCAACTACTGTGACTAGGGATTAAGGAATGATAAATCCAAGGCTCCACCCATTCTCCCTCCACCTGCTCCAGGGAAGGAGTAGTCTTGCTACCCCTACAGATCCAGATCTAAGGTTCCGGTTAGCCCTAGTAGGTTCTCAAGGTAGGTTCTTAGTCTCTCACTACCTTGCATGAAAGCATAGTCACATAGTCTTTCTACCTGATAGACACCATCAAGAGGGTTCATCATATGCACAGAGAATGAATTCTTGGCTGTGTTGACAAAAACAACAAGGAGTCCGGTGGCACCTCATTGGCTGTGTTGACATTAATGAGTTTATATATAGAGATGGACAATATTTTTCCCATTAGATTCTTCACCTAGCATGTTCTAAATAAATAGCTAACTGCATGGAGCCACTTGGGTTACTCTACTCTTCTCAAGTGGAAACACTTATCTACCATACTTGCAAGCCCACCTTGAGATTCCCCTGGATATGCCACACTCTCCTAATTTCAATTCCAAAAGACATGTTCATAAACAGTCTTGAAAGGCAGAAGCAATAACAGTTAACAGAGTTACAGGAACATGCCTCACTTTTAAAGGAAGCTAAAAAAACCCAATACAAGTGAGCTTGACTGAGTGCATTTTTGAACTTGCCAAATAGAAATTAGTAGAAGTTAATGGAATGATTTAAGGTCTTTAAAAGAGAAGAAACATGTTTTTCCTTTGTACAGTAATTTTGCAAAACCTTTTAAATAAATAATGCTATGACATTTGATATAATTAGGTTCAAAACCCTTCATGAAATGCCATCCATTTAAGGGCTTGTATTTAACAAACTACCAGGGCTTTAGAAGAAGGGGGAAAAAAGCCCATGATGAACAATTAAAACAAATGTCATCTCTTTTACTCAATTCACTTATTTATTTAGCAGAGAAAACATTAATAGAAATTCAGCTACATTAGGACATTAGGATAATCTAGTGCATTATTAATGCAAATGGCATAAGAAGGTTAATTACCAAAAGAAAAAAAAAAAGAACAGTTATTGTTCATAATGTTCGTCCATTAGAGAGAATGTATCCAGTCATTCCCAGATAAAAGCAATTCTTGCTATTATCAAAAATACACATGGGTGTTCTGACCTGCAGAATGTCAAAAAAAATATTAGACCACTGTCATATACTTAAGACTAACACCCAGGGCTCTGGAAAATATTGTCAGTGAAAAACTCTGACCTTTATATGAAGCCAAAAATTGACAGGATTATTTTTGTGGGAAAGGGTCAGATGATTGCTAAAAGGCCCAAAGGACTAACAGCCAAATTCATCTCTTAGATAATTGTACGTGACTGCTGTTAAAATCAATAGAAGTTTGACAGGACGCACATGGAGACATCCAGGATGGAGGAAGCTAGCTGATTACAGATTACTACAGCAGCACCATAGGAAGAAGGAGAACCAGCTGCTCTATGGGGAGGAGACTGGCTGCTGCCACCTACTTCCAGGGCTGGGGGACTTGCAGGGACTCTCTTCAGAGGGGAATGGAGGCATCCATGTGCCAACCTGACAATGTCCTAGCAAGTGTGCTGCCTGCCTGGACCCTGCATCTGTGACTTTACAGAAAGGTTGTCAAAACTCAATTCATCCCTCTGACCACTGTCCCTTGCTGCTCATCCATGTGGGTACTAATGATACTTCCATGTATGACCCTGAACAGATCAGCAATGACTAAAGGGCTCTGGGAGCAAATGTGAAGGAATCAGCGGTGGAAATAATGTTCTCATCCATGATCCCAGCGGAGGGTAAAGGCCCAAGCAGAGGGACACATATCTGGAGATAAGTGCACAGCTGGTGTGGACAGGAGGGTTTCAGCTTCCTTGACCATGGGATACTGTTGCAGGAAGGAGGATTGGTGAGAAGAGATAGGGTCCACCTGGCCAAGAACGGGAAGAGCATCTTTGCACAGCAACTCCCCAGCCTAGTGAGCAGGGCTTTAAACTAGATTAAAAAGAAGGCAGATAAAAGCTCACATCTAGATATAAAAAGAGGGACCTTAACTTAGAGCTAGATGTTGCGGGGAGAGGGAGATGTGGAAAATTACAATTGGGTCATGGGGCAACAAGAAGGAAATCAGTGGAGGAATGTGCTTAACCTCCCAGATGTCTATATCTAAATGCACAGAGTATAGAGAACAAACAGGAAGAACAGGAAATTTCCCAGATAAATATGGGGAGTAGCTAAACCAGTTCCCCAGAGACAAAGGGCAAGCTGCCACCTCAGCCAGGTGTCAACAAGGCTGATGGACCATTACCTGGTGAGTGGTCATCGTTTGGCAAGGAAGGGGGCAGGGACAAAAGTCTACTTAGGCTTTGTCTACACTCGCACTTTTGTCAGTCAGGAGTGTGAAAACACCTCCGACTGACAAATTTCACCAACAAAAGCACTGGTGTGGACAGCACTATTTTGACAAAAAGAAGAACAGGAGTACTTGTGGCACCTTAGAGACTAACAAATTTATTAGAGCATAAGCTTTCGTGGACTACAGCCCACTTCTTCGGATGCATATAGAATGGAACATATAATGAGGAGATATATATACACACATACAGAGAGCATAAACAGGTGGGAGTTGTCTTACTAACTCTGAGAGGCCAATTAATTAAGAGAAAAAAAAAAAAAAAAAAAACTTTTGAAGTGATAATCAAGCTAGCCGAGTACAGACAGTGTGATAAGAAGTGTGAGAATACTTACAAGGGGAGATAGTCAACGTTTGTAATGGCTCAGCCATTCCCAGTCCTTATTCAAACCGGAGTTAATTGTGTCTAGTTTGCATATCAATTCTAGCTCTGCAGTCTCTCTTTGGAGTCTGTTTTTGAAGTTTTTCTGTTGTAATATAGCCACCCGCAGGTCTGTCACTGAATGACCAGACAGGTTAAAGTGTTCTCCCACTGGTTTTTGAGTATTTTGATTCCTGATGTCAGATTTGTGTCCATTAATTCTTTTGCGTAGAGACTGTCCGGTTTGGCCAATGTACATGGCAGAGGGGCATTGCTGGCACATGATGGCATAGATCACATTGGTAGATGTGCAGGTGAACGAGCCCCTGATGGTATGGCTGATGTGATTAGGTCCTATGATGATGTCACTTGAATAGATATGTGGACAGAGTTGGCATCGGGGTTTGTTACAAGGATAGGTTCCTGGGTTAGTGGTTTTGTTCAGTGATGTGTGGTTGCTGGTGAGTATTTGCTTTAGGTTGGGGGGTTGTCTGTAAGCGAGGACAGGTCTGTCTCCCAAGATCTGTGAGAGTAAAGGATCATCTTTCAGGATAGGTTGTAGATCTCTGATGATGCGCTGGAGAGGTTTTAGTTGGGGGCTGAAGGTGACAGCTAGTGGTGTTCTGTTATTTTCTTTGTTGGGCCTGTCTTGTAGGAGGTGACTTCTGGGTACTCGTCTGGCTCTGTCAATCTGTTTTTTCACTTCAGCAGGTGGGTATTGTAGTTTTAAGAATGCTTGATAGAGATCTTGTAGGTGCTTGTCTCTATCCGAGGGATTGGAGCAAATGCGGTTATATCTTAGAGCTTGGCTGTAGACAATGGATCGTGTGGTGTGTCCTGGATGGAAGCTGGAGGCATGTAGGTAAGTGTAGCGGTCAGTAGGTTTCCGGTATAGGGTGGTATTGATGTGACCATCGCTTATTAGCACAGTAGTGTCCAGGAAATGGACCGCTTGTGTGGATTGATCTAGGCTGAGGTTGATGGTGGGATGGAAATTATTGAAATCATGGTGAAATTCCTCAAGGGCTTCTTTTCCATGGGTCCAGATGATGAAGATGTCATCAATGTAGCGCAAGTAGAGTAGGGGCGTTAGGGGACGAGAGCTAAGGAAGCGTTGTTCTAAGTCAGCCATAAAAATGTTGGCATATTGTGGGGCCATGCGGGTACCCATAGCAGTGCCGCTGACTTGAAGGTATATATTGTCCCCAAATGTGAAATAGTTGTGGGTGAGGACAAAATCACAAAGTTCAGCCACCAGGTTAGCTGTGACATTATCAGGGATACTGTTCCTGGTAGCTTGTAGTCCATCTTTGTGTGGAATATTGGTGTAGAGGGCTTCTACGTCCATAGTGGCCAGGATGGTGTTTTCTGGAAGATCACCGATGGATTGTAGTTTCCTCAGGAAGTCAGTGGTGTCTCGAAGATAGCTGGGAGTGCTGGTAGCGTAGGGTCTTAGGACAGAGTCTACATAACCAGACAAGCCTGATGTTAGGGTGCCAATGCCTGAGATGATGGGGCGTCCAGGATATCCAGGTTTATGGATCTTGGGTAGCAAATAGAATACCCCTGGTCGGGGTTCTAGGCATGTGTCTGTACGGATTTGTTCCTGTGCTTTGTCAGGGAGTTTTTTTAGCAGATGGTGTAGTTTCTTTAGGTAATCTTCAGTGGGATCAGAGGATAATGGCCTGTAGAATGTGGTGTTAGAGAGCTGTCTAGCAGCCTCCTGGTCATATTCCAATTTATTCATGATGACGACAGCACCTCCTTTGTCAGCCTTTTTGATTATGATGTCAGGGTTGTTTCTGAGGCTGTAGATGGCGTTGTGTTCAGCATGGCTGAGGTTATGTGGCAAGTGATGTTGCTTTTCCACAATTTCAGCCTTTGCACGTCGACGGAAGCAATCTATGTAGAAATCCAGTCTGTTGTTTCGACCGTCCGGAGGAGTCCATGCAGAATCCTTTTTTTTGTAGTGCTGGTAGGGAGGATTCTGTGGGTTAGTATGCTGTTCAGAGGTATGTTGGAAATATTCTTTGAGTCGGAGACGTCGAAAGTAGGATTCTAGGTCACTGCAGAACTGTATCATATTCATGGGTCTGGAGGGACAATTCTACAGGCCATTATCCTCTGATCCCACTGAAGATTACCTAAAGAAACTACACCATCTGCTAAAAAAACTCCCTGACAAAGCACAGGAACAAATCCGTACAGACACATGCCTAGAACCCCGACCAGGGGTATTCTATTTGCTACCCAAGATCCATAAACCTGGATATCCTGGACGCCCCATCATCTCAGGCATTGGCACCCTAACATCAGGCTTGTCTGGTTATGTAGACTCTGTCCTAAGACCCTACGCTACCAGCACTCCCAGCTATCTTCGAGACACCACTGACTTCCTGAGGAAACTACAATCCATCGGTGATCTTCCAGAAAACACCATCCTGGCCACTATGGACGTAGAAGCCCTCTACACCAATATTCCACACAAAGATGGACTACAAGCTATCAGGAACAGTATCCCTGATAATGTCACAGCTAACCTGGTGGCTGAACTTTGTGATTTTGTCCTCACCCACAACTATTTCACATTTGGGGACAATATATACCTTCAAGTCAGCGGCACTGCTATGGGTACCCGCATGGCCCCACAATATGCCAACATTTTTATGGCTGACTTAGAACAACGCTTCCTTAGCTCTCGTCCCCTAACGCCCCTACTCTACTTGCGCTACATTGATGACATCTTCATCATCTGGACCCATGGAAAAGAAGCCCTTGAGGAATTTCACCATGATTTCAATAATTTCCATCCCACCATCAACCTCAGCCTAGATCAATCCACACAAGCGGTCCATTTCCTGGACACTACTGTGCTAATAAGCGATGGTCACATCAATACCACCCTATACCGGAAACCTACTGACCGCTACACTTACCTACATGCCTCCAGCTTCCATCCAGGACACACCACACGATCCATTGTCTACAGCCAAGCTCTAAGATATAACCGCATTTGCTCCAATCCCTCGGATAGAGACAAGCACCTACAAGATCTCTATCAAGCATTCTTAAAACTACAATACCCACCTGCTGAAGTGAAAAAACAGATTGACAGAGCCAGACGAGTACCCAGAAGTCACCTCCTACAAGACAGGCCCAACAAAGAAAATAACAGAACACCACTAGCTGTCACCTTCAGCCCCCAACTAAAACCTCTCCAGCGCATCATCAGAGATCTACAACCTATCCTGAAAGATGATCCTTTACTCTCACAGATCTTGGGAGACAGACCTGTCCTCGCTTACAGACAACCCCCCAACCTAAAGCAAATACTCACCAGCAACCACACATCACTGAACAAAACCACTAACCCAGGAACCTATCCTTGTAACAAACCCCGATGCCAACTCTGTCCACATATCTATTCAAGTGACATCATCATAGGACCTAATCACATCAGCCATACCATCAGGGGCTCGTTCACCTGCACATCTACCAATGTGATCTATGCCATCATGTGCCAGCAATGCCCCTCTGCCATGTACATTGGCCAAACCGGACAGTCTCTACGCAAAAGAATTAATGGACACAAATCTGACATCAGGAATCAAAATACTCAAAAACCAGTGGGAGAACACTTTAACCTGTCTGGTCATTCAGTGACAGACCTGCGGGTGGCTATATTACAACAGAAAAACTTCAAAAACAGACTCCAAAGAGAGACTGCAGAGCTAGAATTGATATGCAAACTAGACACAATTAACTCCGGTTTGAATAAGGACTGGGAATGGCTGAGCCATTACAAACGTTGACTATCTCCCCTTGTAAGTATTCTCACACTTCTTATCACACTGTCTGTACTCGGCTAGCTTGATTATCACTTCAAAAGTTTTTTTTTTTTTTTTTTTTTCTCTTAATTAATTGGCCTCTCAGAGTTAGTAAGACAACTCCCACCTGTTTATGCTCTCTGTATGTGTGTATATATATCTCCTCATTATATGTTCCATTCTATATGCATCCGAAGAAGTGGGCTGTAGTCCACGAAAGCTTATGCTCTAATAAATTTGTTAGTCTCTAAGGTGCCACAAGTACTCCTGTTCTTCTTTTTGCGGATACAGACTAACACGGCTGTTACTCTGAAACTATTTTGACAGTTGACACTCTCCCGCCCACATAGCTACCGCTGCTCGTTGGGGGTGATTTAATTATGCCAGCAGGAGAGTGCTCTCCCGCCGGCATAGAGCAGCTACACAGGAGACCTTGCATTGGCACAACTATAGCTGTGCTGCCGCTGTATGGTCATTAGTCTAGACATAGCCTTAGCAAAGAAACAGCATGGAGTTTCCTTTCTTTATCAACCCACCTGTCACCTTGCTCCCAGTGGAAAGGCTTCTCAAAGGGGGTGGGGGAACAGGACTATAAAAACAAGATGCAGACACTGCAAGAAACCCTCCTCTTTCTCCCTATCTGTCCCTGCATTGAACCTAAGAAGACAAAGGAAACCTGCTGTTGGACTCTGGTGGGGGGCAGGGCAGTCCTACCCTGACAATTTGGTCAATAATCTGCATGTCGTGAGAAACTTTGCTTGAATCTAATGTAATTTAAGTTAGGCACTAGAAAACGTTTTCTCTTTATTGTTCTCGTAAACATTTCAGACTTTTATGCCTCATTACTCATAATTGCTTAAGATCTCTTTGTTGTAAAACTTAAGAACATAAGAATGGCCCTACTGGGTTGGACCAAAGGTCCATCTAGCCAAGTATCCTGTCTTCCAACAGTGGCCAGTGCCTGGTGCCCCAGAGGGAATGAACAGAACAGGTAATCATCAAGTAATCCATCCCCTGTTGCTCATTCCCAGCTTCTGGTAAACAGAGGCTAAGAACATCATTCCTGCCCATCCTGGCTAATAGCCATGGGTGGACCTATCCTCCATAAATTTATCTATTTTTTTTTTAAACTCTGTTATGATCTTGGCCTTCACAACATTCTCTGGCAAGGAGTTCCACAGGTTGACTGTGCATTGTGTGAAGACATTTGTCTGACGAAGTGGGTATTCACCCACGAAAGCTTATGCTCCAATACATCTGTTAGTCTTTAAGGTGCCACAGGACTCTGTTGCTTCCTTTTATTTGTTCTAAACCTGCTGCCTATTAATTTAATTTGGTGACCCCTAGTTCTTGTTTTATGAAAAGTAGTAAATAACACTTCCTTATCTACTTTCTCTACACCAGTCATGATTTTATAGACCCCAATCATATCTCCCCTTTGCCATCTCTTTTCCAAGCTGAAAAGTCCCAATCTTATTAATCTCTCCTCATACGGCAGCCGCTCCAGACCCCTAATCTTTTTGTTGCCCTTTTCTGAATCTTTTCCAGTTCCAATATATCTTTTTTTTAGATGGGGTGACCACATCTGCACACAGTATTCAAGACATGGGCATACCATGAATTTATATAGAGGCAATATGATATTTTCTGTCCTATTATCTATCCCTCTCTTAATTATTCCCAACATTCTGTTTGCTTTTTTGATTGCAGATGCACATTGAGTGGATGTTTTCAGAGAACTATCCACAAAGACTCCAATATCTCTTTCTTGTTTTACTGTTTTATCTAATCCAGTGTGTTTAAGTTGGAGTGTCTGGAAACTCTATGTAAAATAATAAGATGGCATATTGTCCCTTTAAAGGAATAACAGACTTAACATATTTGTACTGTCCAGAAATAATGGACTTTATATAAATGTGTATTGTCCAGGAGGGGGTTGGGCAGTACAGGATATACATTTCTGGGGGAAGATCTGGGACTGAGGGTGTGTGGGAGTATTCCTGCAGCATAACTGAGGCTGGTAAGAGCCAAGGTGTGGCTAGCAGGCTGCAGCTACACACAAACATAGCTGGGAGTGACTTTCATGCTGGAGGCTGTTTGTGAGCAGTTCAGGTTGGAGGCTACATCAGCAAGAACACACCAGGTTACAGGACACGGGTGACATAGCTTCTCATTAGTCTGGATGCCCCAGTAGATCACAGTGACATAATTGGGGGGGGGGAGGTCTACTATAGATCACCCAAATCAATTTGTTTGCCAAATTCCAAAATATCACTTCCAAATGGATTTTCCCCTTTTTCACAGAATGGTTTTCATTCTTTTATCTAGATTTAAACACTCAAGTTTATTACTACTACATTAATTTCTGCACCACCCACCTCTGCAGTATCTGAAGTCATTTATCGAGTGCCAGGTCACCTTTTATAAAAACCAGTATTAACCTAAAATGAAACCTTAGCTATAGTGCATAAAATAAAATAAAATAAAAAAAAAACAATAGGATCTGTCTCACCAAGGATCCTATCATTGTACATAGCAAAACATAGGATACAGAGGAAATAGCTGTGTCCTATCTGATATCACTCTGAAGTAACTGTGGGTAGCTGTTGTCTGTTCAGCGGTGATCGTATGTATGTGGGTCTCTTAAGGAGATTCACAGCTATCTTGCTACCTTTCAAGCTCAAAAGCATACTCTCAAGGAGTATGTTTAAAGATTTATAATACATTACAAGGAGTTTTGCCACGGACTTCAATGGAACCAGGATTTTAGCTATAGTGTCTATGCAGTATTCGGAGGGGAAAGGAATATAATGGGAAAGACCAGCTTGGTTATCTGTGTGAAAGGCAAAAAAAATGGAGTGCTATTATGTCTAAGTAAGAAAACTATAAGACTAAGAAAAGATTCTATAAATACATTAGGGGCAAGAAAAAGACAAAGGAAAATGTACACCCACTATTTTCAGGGATTTTATTCATCATAATTTCTGATTTAGTTATTTTCAAGCAAATGTAGTTGGAAAGAAACAGAACATTTCCATATAGCTAGAACTTAAAATTATGTAGATCACTGTGGACAAATAGTTCTAGACAGGAGCGGTGCCAGGGTTTTTGCTGCCTAAGGCGGCAGTGCTCCTCCTTTGAGCATTTGGCGATGGGGGTCCTTCCACTCCGTGTCTTTGGGGCACTTCGGCGGTGGGTCCCAGAGCGAGTGAAGGACCCGCTGCCGAATTTCCGCCGAGGACGGCAAAATGCCGCCCCCCAAATCCTGCCACCCTAGGCAACCGCCTAGGGTCGCCTAGTGGAAGCACTGGCCCTGGTTCTAGACAAAGGAGGTATACCTCAAAAATCAATTTAAATAGTATATATAATTAGTAAATATAACAAACACTCATGTCACACAATACGATAATTCCACTGAAGGGTTCTGATAACTTCATAATACATGTCACCATTGCTTGAGTGATGTATATGGAGAACTTAATGGTAGAATTTTCCTATGTTTCATAAGTATTCTGTAATTAGGTACTTTCTAGATACTTCTGGTCGAAGAACACCTCTTGCTTTTGGAAGATCAGTAGTGCATAGAAAGAAAGAAAAAGTGATGAGCTAAGGCACACTGAAAATTATCCACCAAAAGAAAATTAATGTTTTAGCTTAAATATTTCTGCAAAAGTATCTGCTTTCTATGACAATTTTCAAATGTCATCATCCCTCCTCATCCCTGAAATCTGAAAAATGTAAAAAAAATAATTTCAGTTTCTATTTAACTTTTCAGTTTTCATTATTTTACTTTTTCAACAAAAAGCAAGACATTTTTTACAAGGAAAAAAAAAACCACCAAGATGTTCTATGATGAGCAGATAGACAGTGCAGGGACACCTGATCCTGTATTAATAAAGGAGGTTTGAGACTTAATACTGATTAGTACATTGGACTAAAACATGCTTCAGTCCCATAGTAGCACCGGAAATAAGCTTTTTACAGCTCCTTCCAGCTCATTCGAGAAATGTTCCCTTTGAGCTCACTTTACAGATGTGCTGTCTAATGATTATTAGGGTTCTGGTTCACGTTCAGCTCTGGTAATAAAAAACTGTAATATCTCTGGGCCCTCAGGTTGGTCGGTGATTAAGAGGGAATCAGCATGAAGTTAAAATATGAAGGAAGCAAGGGGCATTTTATACATTATGCATCTCAAAAGAATTTAGCTTCCGAATATTCAAGAGCCCCATTGATCTATTATCTTTTTGTGGTTGCTTTTTCATTTCCTTAATTGTTACCACTAAGAAAAGAATATGCAGTCTCTCTCTTCTTTACTGAATCTAATTCATTCTGAAGCTAAATGTTTTTACTGGTAGTGGGACTACGAAGGAGTATTTCACATACTGAAGATCTCTTATATACAATGGCCTCTTAATGTTTCCTGTGTGAGCAGTAGAAATAGTTCTGCCTTAATGCACCCACTTTTCCCCCCAAGTAATTTAGATTAAATGGTGGCAATGCAAAGGAATTGTGAAATATCTCCATTTAAACTAACTTGGCCCCCACTCCAATAGGTACTGGACCTAGGGCTGTGCCTTTATTTCCCACCCCATCCTGATTTTTCACATTTGCTATCTAGTCACCCTATACACGGGTCTTTACAGTTTGGTTCAATGGCTTTCAGCACCCCCACTGATAAAATTTGTTCCAGCGTGCCCACTCCTGCAAAAGGATCTGTGTTGGCAATATCTTATGCTTACTTGCACTCCTACTGACTTTATTGGGACTTTTCCCATACAGATCTCTTTACAAGGTCAGGGACTTTGTTTGCTTTCCTGATTCCCTTATTGATACAGGTCAATCTGTAAGATGATGTACCATGACAGATACCACCTTTTGTTAGCATCTTCCATATTATTTGATGGAATGAGTCAGAAAATAATACGATATGCTATTTCCCAAGGAAAGCAAACTGTCAGAATTATGATTTACTCCTAGATTTGTAACCACTGTTTTGTTTCTTGATGGTGTAATGTATTCCAAGGCAAGAAATGGCTAGCAAAGCAGCCAGTGATTCAAATAAGAGACAATCTCACTTCAGCTCAAGGTCATAATGTGAATCTTGGCTGTGCTAGTGTGCATACAGTACATTTTTCAACTCCAACCACGGGAAGGAAGAATCCATTAAGTGATTCCAACCTAATACTTTAGTCTGCTGAGCCTTATCTTTCCCCTCCATTCTAATATAGCTAAATCTTTCTCCTCCTGGCCAACTCCTCTTCTATAGGTGACAGCAGTCTTGCAGTTTAGTGGGTTGCTGGAGGAACTGTTACCAGACTTCTCAGTTGTTTTCCCTCTCTGAAATTAATTGCCATACTAGGCCCTGATTCAGCACATTACTTAAGACCATGCATAATTTAAGCATATCAGTACTCCCACTGAAGTGCTATGCTCAAGTACTTTGCTGAATCTTGGCCCCAATCTCTAACTGTGAATAGGTGATAAGAGGCGGTGTCCTTTTTGCTCAACTGTCACATCTTTTCTCTAAACAAATTTGAAAATCTAAATTCTTGAACAAAATTCTCTGCTGCTGTATTCTTAAAAATAATAGTGATACAATAATAAAACCTGAATGTTATTGTATTTATGCGATGATGGTTATTGTAACCATCTACAGAATTAAACACATACATATTACTTGGTACTGGATTTTTCTGACTTTCTCACAAGCAATTGATTTGTCCTCATTTATCTGTGATGGTTCTCAGACATTACAGATCAGTCAGTCCTGTTTTACCAGTTTGCATGTCTCTCATGATGCTGATATTGTAGGGATTTAAACTTTAAGTTGCCATGATATGATCATTAAAAAAATCAGTTTTTTTACGTTGAGTACTAAACAAGTTGACAGGGCCGGTTCTAGGCACCAGCAAAACAAGCTGGTGCTTGGGGCGGTGCATTTTTAGGGGCGGCACGGCTGGCGCCAGAATGCCACCCCTAAAAATGTGCCCCGGCCGCCCTAGCTCACCTCCGCTGCTGCTGCCACGGCGCGCAAAACAGCTGATTGTTTTTGCTTTGGGTGGCAAAAATCCTAGAGCCGGCCCTGCAAGCTGATCTACCATTAGAAAGAATCTCAAAATATTCTATTTCCTCATTCTCCTCCAGGCTCTCTCCCCTCCCATCTCCAGTAAGTAACAGAAGTCTTACAGTTTGGTTAGTTTCTATAGAGGCTCAAAATGTATCAAAGTCCATTACGCCAGGTGTTTGAATCCTGGCTGAGTCCCCCGTGAATGGTCATCGGGCTGCTATAACCAGATCCAGCTTTTGGATCCCACATATTTTCAAGCCAATTGAGTCTGAGCAGCATCCAGACACACTCTCTCTTTCTCAGGGTTACCATACATCCGGATTTTCCCTGACATGTCCGGCTTTTTGGTGCTCAAATCCCCGGCCGGGGGGAACTGCCAAAAAGCCGAACATGTCCGGGAAAATGCCGGCATCCCTGCCCCAGTCCCCTGCTTATCTGAGTGGCTCCAGCAGGCTGCGAGCTGCAGGCGGATTCCCCGCTGTGGCGACGGCTGCTGCTGCTCCCCTCAGACACCTCAGCTCTGTGTAGCTGAAGAGTGGAGCTGCCCGAGCGCTACCGGCTTCACAGTTTGCTGGGCAGCCCCCAGACCTCCAGACCCTGCGCCCCCAGCTGAGGGCTTCCCCTCCCGGGCTCCGGCTGCACTGGGGAAGCGCCCGGCCCGGGGATCAGGGTCTGGAGGTCTGGGGGCTGCCCGGCAAACCGTGAAGCCGGTAGCGCTCGGGCAGCCCTTTTCGCCTGGCTGGGAGGGAGGAGGAGGGGAAATGCGGGGCGCTCAGGGGAGGGGGCAGAGTTGGGGCGGGGACTTTGGGGAAGGGGCGGGGTTGGGCGGGATTGGGGGTGGGGAAAGGGTGGGGCCAGGGCCCCGTGGAGTGTCCTCATTTTAAAAACCTTTAATATGGTAACCCTATCTTTTTGGCCTCTCAGAAACATTCCCGGAGTACAGACTCCCTTGTCCGTACCACTTCTTGGGACACAGGTCCCTGCAGTCCAAATGTCCTCTGTCTAAGGTGACCAGATATCAAGGATGAAAAATCGGGACACGGGGGTGAGGGGAAATAGGCACCTATATAAGAAAAAGGCCCAAATATCGGGACTGTCCCTATAAAATTGGGACATCTGGTCACCCTGCCTCTGTCCTTTTCAGTTGCTTATGCATGCTGTCCCAGAGTCCACTCCTAAAGGTGTTCTGAATTATAGGTTAACTCTTTTAGGGACCAGGTAACAATTCCAATAAGAAACATGGACTTTGAAAAGGAACTTACACACACAAACACATACTTAACTTCTAGACTGCACAAAATTTACAGAGCTGGACAAAACAAAAAACACCTAATGCAATACCCCTTAGTCTGATCTCAGCTTCTTTTTGTGAGTCTGTAGGTTTGAGCCGAATCCTTAAGGTTGGCCAAGTCTCTCCTGCCTCCCCTCCTCCTGCTGAGTCTTCTGGGTCTGGTGATGAAAAGGCTTCTCTTGCTTAGACAGCAGACCACTTTTAAAAGCAGTCTGTGATACCTTCCTTTGTTCCTGACCTAGTGGGATTTTCCCTACCGCCACCCCAGATGGGATCACTGGCAGACAGTCTTTAAAAATCAATGGCTCTGCCTGTAGCAACCTATTGTTCTACCAGGGTAGAGTTATTTAAGGCTGATGCCTTTTTGATGGCCCCTTTTTAGTTCCCCAGATGTAGCCTGTTTTCTACTCTAAAATGGAAGTTCTAATCCACACTGAAGGTAACAATCATATGTGCTATAAAACAAAGATGACTTAATATCTGGAAACACATATTCCCCAAAATGTCACACCAGGGTCCTGGAAAAGAGAACCGTCCAGCCACCAGAGTGGGCTAAAGAGTTATCTGGGGGAGGTGGGGGGAGGAGTGCTTCTCTTCGAGAATTGCCTGTCTCTCCCCTTCTTCCCCCCCATACACACACACACTTCTGCTGCTTTACATATGTAACATCACCCAGAAAATATTATTCTAATTAATTGCTCATGAAAAACATTTTCCACACAAATCTTTAGAAAGCAAGTGCAGATGTTTCTAAAATGATGTATCTAGATTTTTATAAAGATTTAAAAAGTATTCTTTCCCTAATTCTGTAAGAAAATGCATCCAGGTGGACCATTGCTCCCACACAGAGCCCCTTTGAAGTTCATGAAGAGCCACACAGAAGCAGGCCTCTGCTGGAGTTCATTTTACTGCAAGACTGGAGCCATATTTGTGAAGACAGAAGAACTGTAAGACTTAGATTTTGTCTACACTACAGGTTACTGTGGTATAACTTACATCACTCAGGGGTGTGAATAATCCACACTCCTGAGCGATGTAAATTATACAGACCTAAGCGCTGGTGTAGACTGCGCTATGTTGGTGGGAGAGCATGAGGCACGAATCATTAAGCTGATAAGAGACAACTCTGGTGTAGCTGTGCTGCTGTAAGTGCTGTAGTGTAGATGTAGCCTTAGACTGTCTCTACAATAAACTCCATAATACCAGTGAGTCCATCTCAGTGCTAGACTTCAGTGGGAGCTATTCCCAGCTCTGCCATTGACCTACTCTAAGCCTGTGACTCACTGCCAGTGCACCACTGCTGGCCGGACATAGTGGAGTTGCATACCCCTGCCCTCAGAAGACCAGTAGGGAAACACAGGCCCATCCTCTCCTTTGGGTTCCAAATGAGGTCTGTTCATTCAGATCATCTGATCTTTCCCTGGGCTGTTTTCTACCATTGCCTCCATTAGACCTTTCTCACAGATGCTCTGCAGGAGCCAAAAAGAGGAGATCCAATCTACTTGAGGAACCAAAAGAAATAAAAGGGTTTTGCACCAGGCCTACCTGCCCCAAGGCAGTTCTGACACTTCAGAGTCTCTAGTTAGGCTCTAGCCCCAGTTGATCCTTCCATTCAGGCAGTTTGAATGTAGTCTTTAGTCTCTAGACCTAGCCAGGTCTTCCTTCACAGGGCTATCTCAAGAGGTCTACTTGACCTGGTCAGCAATGACTAAACTGGGCTTTTCGTCTTTTATCTCCTCCCTCAGGCTTCACACCAACCTCAAGTGTAGCAGGATGAGGCTGATTGTGCTCACAGGCTCCCTTTAACCCATTCAGGCCCTGTGTGGGTTTGGTACACCATCAAACCTACTATGTGACCTTAAGCAAGCGATTTCACACTTCTGCACTCCCACCTTTTATCTGTGTTATCTCTTTAGACTATAAGGTCATTGGGCCAGGGACTATCTCATGCTATTTGTATGTGCTTTTCACACCAACATAGCGCAGTCTACACCAACGCTTTCACAAGAAATTGGCACCGAGTTTCTGGAAAGAAATTAATTAGTGAAGAAACAAATTGTTTAAAGTAGGTGCAATATACTGAGGTACAACTCTGCTTTCCACAAAAAAAGCATGGGTGATATTCTGTTTATTTTAGCCTCAGGGAGCACAGCACTTAAGTCTTAATTAAATACAGAAACCCAAATATTAGGATATTATTAAACAGATGTCATGATGTTGTAGGCCTGAGACCTGATCAGTACTCTCCCCCACTCCCACCCCCATATTAGACTAGCCTTTGGTGAAACAGTGAGCAAAATTTAAAAAAAAAATGTTCTGCTGCTGATAAAGCATCCCCACTGCAGGAATGTCCCTACCAAGAGTTATAACCACGAAGGTTATAAAGATACTGGGAAATTAGGGAGCATAGAGAAAGAGATTCAATAAATGTTAAGATAAACTCTGACCAGCATTTTTATGCTGACCATCTTCATAAACAAAAAAGTTCACAACTAAGTTAGAATTTAGGTATGAACGATAAAATGTAAAAAACTTGGGCAGGAAGGAGGACACATAGGTGCCAGTTTGTAATTGGTTAATTTTTTGTTATTTAGGAGTGTGGGATAATGTGATAGGTTTAATAAATTTGAAGGAGGGAACTAGTTTACCTATATAATGTAAATTAAAAACAATGTTCTTTGGGAACCATTTCCAGACTGCAGTTCAACATCAAGCTGCTGAAACTCTGACTCTTCTACACAACCGTGACGTGCAGAGGCATCGGCAGGAACCCCCAGATGAGTGGATCCTGACTGGTCATCAGGTGAAGTTTGTCTGTATATTGGGAGTGGTGAGCGTAAGAGCTTTCCTCGTATATGTATTCTGTGTGTGTTACTAATAAATAGATGTTTAGAGCACAGCTGTTTAAGGCTCTTTCACTGGGAAAAGGTTCCGCAGACCTGTAGAGCCTCAGCTCCGAGGGAAGGGGCAGGTACTTAAATTGACCAGGTTTCTTCTTGAGCGTGGTTAAGGGTAGGTGCCTTATACCCTGAGGCCTGGTCTACACTAACCCCCCAATTTGAACTAAGGTATGCAACTTCAGCTATGTGAATAACGTAGCTGAAGTCGACATACCTTAGTTTGAACTTACCGTGGTCCAGACACGGCAGGCAGGCTTCCCCGTCGACTCCGCGTACTCCTCTCGCCGAGCAGGATTACCAGAGTCGACGGCGAGCACTTCTGGGTTCAATTTATAGCGTCCAGACAAGACGCGATAAATCGAACCCAGAAGTTTGATTGCCTGCCGCTGAACCAGCGCATAAGTATAGACAAGCCCTGAGCCCTCAGAAGGGAAAGGGTGGGAGTTCCCTAAATTGACCAGGTCACACCTTGAGCCCTCGGTAGGGTATAGGTGGGTGCCCTCGATTTTTGCGGGTAAAAATGTGACTATGACAAACTTTTTTTTAGCTCAAGGCACCTTTAAAGCATATGCTAACTGCTATTAAACAGGTATAAGATAAGAAAATATCATGTTGAGAATCAAATTTCTCTTCTTAATTTAAATAAATATTGTGGTAAAATACACTATTTTAGGGTATAGCTGCAATGTCAGTTTTAATATGTATAGGATTCTGATAATTTTTGTGGTTTTTAAATATTAAATGGAAGAAAGATGGTAATGATTAATATGACAAGTTGGCAAGAAAATGAGTTCATATAATATTTGTGTTACTTGGTTATGGTCCTAGTCCCTATGGAAGTTGTATTAATATTAAACAATTTTCAAGCCACAGACAATATGGAACAGACAAAAGGATGCAGGACTATAAACTGCTGCATGGAGATTCAGTATATCATCTTGATTTATCTTAACAATTTATATAATGCTGCTTACTGATTACTGTAAGCAAGGGCAGTTAGTATGGCCTTACTGGAACTTCATATTATAGATTAGCCTGCCTCACTATATAGAGAGAACTTAGTTGCATTTTTTACATACAATATTTAATGTACTGCTACTGATTGAACCTAAACAAATTGGTTTTGAAGTACTAAAGTTTTATCCCACCCGTGTGTGTAGGCGTGCATGCATGTGTATATACACACACATGCCAGCAGAATTTTTTTGGGGTGGGGAGAGGGGGAGAAATAAAGCTTTTGGGCAGTTGTATTATTTTGTATTATAATTGTAGCATCAGGCAAAATATTTTTTTCCTCTTCAGTGAATTCTTCATTACTGAACAAATTATTTTGAAGCAAATATATTTGACAAGCCCAGTCTTTTACTCTTCATGAATTTTTCACAAACAGCCAATCAGCTTTATAGATATAGTCATTATTTGAAACTATTCAATAAATGGTTTATGCAAACATTTCAGTCTATGGACTACTCATAAACTGTTGGCTGCCGCAACTATTGCCTGAAGCATTTTCAGTCCAGAACTAGCTATTCATGCCCTTTGATTTGTAACCCAGTGTTTCAGTTCCCTGACTGGAGGACACTCAAAACTACACAAAACTTTCAGGATGGCTGTGCCTCTGGAGTGAATACATACTGCATCCACACAAATATTTCTGATGCTTTTTCTTAGAGTCAATAATTTGGAACTTGATCCAAAGCCCATTGAAGTTAATTGGAAAGGTTCCTACTGACTTTGGGTGGATTTTGGGTCAGGCTGTAAGTTAAAATGAACAAAACAAAACAAAAAATCCTAACCCCCTTCCGCCCCCCCCCCAAAATAAGAAAGTTCACAGAAAGCAAATAAAAGGGATCACAAATACTATTTTAGCAAATTCTCAATGTTTGTAAACTAATTTAACTAATATTTGCAATGACTTTTTGTAATTGCCATCCGATTCTAATCTTCACCCCACCACATAATTTTGTATGCTATACTGTAAACCACTGTTTGCAAAAATATGGCCATTGGTTCTTGACCATTCCAACCCACTCCTCACTTCCTAATACATAGGAACATTTATATTTATTCTCATATATTTGGTAAGAGCAGAACTGAACACAGGCATGGATGAAGTGGAAATTCCAGGAGAACTATGGGGTTTACATTCTAAAAGGACATGTTCTAATAATCCTATACAAACCATTTGTAATTAAGGATCAATTAAAAAGCAACAGAGAGTCCTGCGGCACCTTTAAGAGTAACAGATGTATCGGAGCATAAGCATTTGTGGGTGAATACCCACTTCGTCAGATGCATGTAATGCAAATTAGTATGTCTATTATAAAATTAATATAAAGGATCAATTACTATGTCTATTATAAAATATGCTATTGAAAGTTTGTCTGAAAAATTCACTGTGGGATAAAACTGGGTATCAAAGGCCCTGGCATAAAATATTGCTACAGTTTCACCAGTGCAGAAGAAAATAACTTCAGTTCTCATCTGATTTTTCAATGGGGAACTGCAAAAAGTGTTCAAAGCCACTGAAAATCTGGCTTTTACATTTGGCTCCAGCAAGGTGTCTAATACAAAGGTTTCCATGCCAAGCAAAAACAGAATGGCCTCCCAGGCAGCTTCTAGACAAGAAGTAAATAGATCATCTCTCTGTAACCTTCAAGGTGGACAGACTATTCCATTCCTTTCCTCTACCTTTCGGTGAAACGTAATAAAAATAATGAAACTCTGGGGATCAATTCTACCAATAGTCACTGTACAAAGTAGCAACAAAGATAACCAAGATAGTTGCATGAAATCTGAGGAATTTAAAGGATTTCTGGGAATGGGACCCTGGCAAGTACCAAAAAACCTTAAAGACTAGCTAGGGGCAGCGAGTATAATTTAATATATTCCTGGCAGAACACGCATAAGAGAATACTCAGATGCGATTATAGAAGATGTCATCTCTTATGAATCACAATTTGCAAAATTCATTTGTAAAATGCTGCCAAGAGTTTTCTTTTCTTCCCAACCCCCCCCCCCCCCCCCCCCGTTCACAAAGCCCATGATCTGTGATGGCATCAACATGTAAATATTAAAAAGCTCAGGAAAGATTGACAGATATGGAATCAAGGTGACATGTCACATTTTAAATGTCCACATCAATTGTGCTTTCATTCAGAGAGACCTGAATTTACATTTATGGCTCAAAGATCAATTTGGACCTTGCCACAATCCTTGAGCAAGGGGCCAATCTGTATTGATATTGCCCCAGTAACAAGACCTACAATTATGACCTGGTTCCAGACTCCCCCCATGCTCTGGGAGAAGTAGTCTGTATTGATTGTATAGATAGTACAGATTACTTCCCCATGCATGCTGGGTCTGCTGTGCAGGCAGCCTGAGATCTTCCTACTCCATGTACAGGAGAGGAAAGAATGCCCAAGCAGGCTGTTGTCCCCACTGCACTGCAACCCATGATACAGGTAGCCCTTTGCCAGGGTATTATGGAGTGCTTAAGGCCCTCTTTCTCCTTTCTGAGGACACATAAGGCAGTTCAGAACTGATCTCTTGGCCAGCAAGACCTCTTTTAAACAAGCAAATGCACATATAAAATCTTTATTCTTTCTTGAATATATATGATTCGCTGGGCCACCTCTCCAGGCCCAGCTGCATGGAACCAAGGAGCACATTAGCTCTTTACTCTTGTGTATGTACAGTGGTGTTCCAATCTGATCAAACTCAGGGTTGTTTGGACCTGGTGCAGAGGGGTTCAAATGTAAGGTGCACAGCTGCTCAATAGAAGGACATGAACATCTGCTAAATGCAGTCTCTGCTTCTACCCTGGGTAGATATCTGAAGTTCCACATAAGTATTATTCTTGTGGACCTTGGGGGTCATTGCAATCCTTTGGCATCAGTAACCTGCATTTAGAAATTTCAAGTGGAAAGAGGAGTGAGAAGGGATGGGGGAACCTACACAAGGTTATTTTAAAATAGAGAGTATTTGAGAAGTATAAAAAGACTAAAAGATGGTACTCTATAATGCCACCTCCATCACCATCATAATCTCCTAGAGGATGTTCATTATGCAAGGTTTCTACTCTCTCCCTAACAGCCCTTTTTAGAGACATTAGCCAGAAAGTGTCTTTGGTCTTATGTTTTCAATAAGTTAAATTAATGGATAAAGGATTAAATATATGGGACAAGATTATATTGTTGTCTAATCTACTTCCTCTTTTTTGACACTCTGTTGCTACATTTCTGGCAAAAGCAAGGTGGAATAGTTAATAGAAACTCTATATACCTTTTTGCAGAAAAACACTGGTGGCATACAATATTTAAAAAATCTGCCCCTGCATGGTGTGTGGTTTTTTTTTATTTTTTTATTTTTTTATTTTATTTTATTTTTTTTTTTTACACAGAAAATGAACCGTGTGACTTTTGCTTTGTTCTGAACTGAAATGGCATGGTGGACGGTGACACAGCACATTTTCAAATATAATCCATTTTATGCAACTACATCCACATATAATTGCATAGCAAACTACTTAAGACTGCAAACTTTTCATCCTGATAGATATAATGAGAAGAAGGCAACCCCAGACTAATAGAATCATAGAAATGAGATTTATTAGATAATGGTACACTCCTTCTTCCCTACAACAAGTCAAGTGATCGGCTTCTAAGAAGATCTCTCTTTCTAAAACAAAGAATTTTACTATTTTCTTTTATTTTAGAGTTTTCCATTTTGGATTGATTTTAAGCAGTGATAAAGAACAGAGTGTTAAGTGAATCATGCGCTCACTACTGTATGAGTGCCAAGACCAGTTACATGATTATAGACTAATTAGAAATCTAATCATAGGGCTTCTAAAGCAGAGCATGAGCATTATGATGTCATCACTCTGATTCTCATGAAGCTTATCACATGACTATGTGATTAGAGATAGCTGAACTGATTTGGATTTTTTTTAAAAAAATGCCCTTAAATACAGCGGGAAGGCCAAGGATTAAAGAGGCATAGACTGAACCCCTTCTGAACAGGGTTGTGGCACACATATATGAGGAAAGCTTGCACTTTACCTTCCCATGAAGTTCTTACTCTCTGGGTAAAAGATTTCAGGATGGTAAATTTGGTACATTTCATACGTTCTCTCTTTCACACACACACACACACACAGCACAAATGAATGCATTTAAATAAAACAACCAGCTCAAAACATTTTAACAAAGTATTTTTGAAATTTGAATAAAAAAACCAAACTGGATAACATGATTTTCTTAAAACAACCTAGACATGTGAAAATAAAAATTATGTAGCAGCTGATACTACACAATCAATGGATAAACAGGATTTTTCAGTATTCATACAATACAAGATCTAAATCAAACAGCTTAATGCACATTACAGTCCTCGTTATCACCTAGAATTTACTGAAGCAAGGACTTTTGGAGCACCACCTTGATCTTTTAAAACTAATGAATTGTACATATCATTTACATACTAGATATTTTGAAATTACTCCCTGAAAATAATTAGTTTAATTATTCATATAATTTAGAGATTGGAAATTCCTGTTAGGTCATCTAGCAGCTCATTCCACTACTCAGTGCAGTATTGTTCCCTGTAGTATATATGCTTTTATACAGCTCACTTGTAAAGTTGGTCTTAACATATTGTGAGCAAGCCTACTATTTTATTTCTATCTTCTATTTAAATGTCTTCTTTCCTTTCAGACTTGTGAATTTTTATCACTTCACCCAATCACTTTATTTACCTGCTAAAGAAGCTGATCAGTAAATCATACTGAAGACTAGAACAAATATCTAGTTCCTAAAGCAGAAAGTGTAAAGAGCTGAAACTAATAGCCAGATCCATACCTGGTGTTAATGTCTGGCTCAATACTATTGGAAATACAGAGCATTTTACATCATACAAAAATAGAGCAGCAGTTGAGTTTAGGAACTGTACCTGACAACAGTCAAAGACCATTAGACTCACCAGTTCTGATATACCATGGCTGGGAGCATAGCATATAGTAGGCGCTGGAGAGCCAACAGCACCTCAGTCAGCCATACTACCAGTGATGGAGTCTGGAAACAGAGGTGCCTGAAGAGTTATCATCTCTGCATATGTGACTGGGTATTTCTAGGATTTTATAGCACATCCCTGGCCTTCATGGCTTGGTAGGCTTCCTACTTAGCCCCTTTATTTCTCTACTATCCACATGCTGAAGAGAGGACAGGTAAGTGATCTACTTTCATGCATTTTTGTGCAGGAAGCGAATAGAGACGCCTAGGATTGCTGGTTAAAAGTCAAAGAAAAGCTTTTCAAGTTCTCTGAGAATAGAACTTATGGACGAGTTCAATTAAAATGAGTGAGGGAACTTAAAAGTCCTGTATTTCGTCTTTTCTCTCCCTTTTCCTGTCATATATTAATGAAAAATGTTTCAAAGCTATGTTTGGGGTGCTCATCTCACACTCCTCTGTAGCTATATTTAAAGGGTTCATTAGCAGTGGTGCAGCTGAGTTTCCGCTTCTTCAGTCAGTTTTTCCTGACACTTCAAGAGGCGGGAGGGCAGTGAAAAACTTGAGTGCTATTAGCAGAAATGTGCAGAACTCTCCACGATTGCATATGAATCATAAAAATAATGGGCTGGAAGGGATCTCAAGAAGCCATGAAGTCCAGCCCCCTGTGCTTGAGGCAGGACCAAGTCAATCTAGACTATTCCTGATCAGTGTTTGTCCTACCTGTCCTTAAAAACCACCAATGATCTCCCTTAAAAGCCTATTCCAGAGCTTAGTTACCTTTGTAGTTAGGAAAAAAAAAAGCTTTCTAATATCTAACCTAAAATCTTCCTTGCTGCAAATTAAGCCCATTACTTCTTGTCCTACCTTCAGTGGGCATGGAGAAGAAGAACACATTTGAAGACTATCATCAGATCCCTCAATCTTCCTTTCTCAAGACTAAACAGGCCCAGTTTTTTAACCTTTCTTCTCAGGCAGGTTTTCTAAATAAACCTGAGGTTTTAGATTGTCACTTTACACAAGAACTGGTGAATTTGCTCAAAGGTGAAGTTATATTATTCTATCAAGTTTTTCTTATTTTTGGAATAAAAAGCATGTTTACACCTTTATGATAGGTAAAAATGCCCCCTTTTTAAATAGGGATAGACTTAATGGCTATCTTGAAATGTCGATTTAATTGTCATCATTTATGCTGTCTGTTGAACTTCTGCATTTTAAATCAGTTCGGACAAGGAAGCCATTCTGGGTAATTCACCATCTTTTCTACAGGATGGTGGGGGGAGAATTGTAACAAAAGTTGGGAATCTCTTTGAACTTTGGGGAAATCTGGATTCTGAGCCAGAAGATTGTGATCCAGGTCATCTCTGCTTTGTGTCCATAATCCCTTGCACTTTTTCCAGTTCATCTGTGTGGGTTCTTACAATGGCACAGTTGTTACATTATCTTAGCACCTTTCACATGCCAGCACACAGCTGTTTGGATTTAAAACACTGCAGGGTCCCTTTACTCTAAAACTATTGATGGTGCAGCATACAAAAGTTTGTTTTTCACCTATTTGCATAATATGTCACTGGGTAGACAGATTGCAGTTGTGACTTCCCTGCTACTTTGATCTTGGGGGAAGAAGTTATTCACTTTAAAATATTAACAGAAAGAAAGAAAAGGAAATTACACTACATAGACTGACAACCTTGAAATTAAAAATCAAGAACAAAGAAAACATGCAAATAAAAACCTTGCCCTATTGTCTCTACTGCTAACTAATCAATACACAATACCTCCGTAGATCTAATTAATAGGCATTACAAGGCCTACTTCATCAACAATTTAATGATTTCCTATTAAAAATTCTTTTGAATTTTAACATAAAACTTGTTTTTTTCATAACCTTCATATCCTTTTAACAGCAACTTTCACAGTAGTGTGAACACGCTTTTTGTGTTGGTTTTGATTTTTTTTCAGCCATTCTGAGAATTCCAAAAGTATATTAGATGTGCAGATATATGCTGAAGTTTATTAGAGATGTGTCACAGAATGTTATGGTGGTCACATGCAAGTTGCCAAGGAAACTCACAGCATTTACATTCTAGAAATTTTCCTGAACGGAAAACAATCTAGTCTGGATGGCTCCCTTCCTTGGAGTTATAATTAAGTCCCAGGCTCATTCAGAAAGGACAGTGGGGAGTGCTTTTCTGAAAAGTTTATTTGCCCCTAGCAGAGTCTGAACACAACGTTTGGCTGTGGGTTTGAGCTTCTAGTGATGCTCTGGGAGTAGCATCTCCAAGACTTTAGACAGAGTCAAAGGGTAAGATCAACCTGCTCTATGGTTTTAGGAAGAATATAACCTACCTTGAAATTGTTGCCATAGTTTCAAGTCTGGTTGATCATAAATGCAAGCCTGGTTCAATTATGTATATTTGTATAAAACTCTATTATAGTCTTGGGTCTTGATTCAGCAAGGACCTAAGCACATACCTAATTTTATCCAACTGGAAAGCCCCATTGAAGATAAGACTATTCGTATGCTTACAGTTAGCAAAACAGTTAAATACCTTGATGAAATGAGAGCATAGGAATGACTATACTTGGTCAGACCAAAGATCCATCTAGCCCACTATCCTGTTTTCCAACAGTGGCCAATACCAAGTGATTCAGAGGAAGCGAACTGAACAGGTAATCATCAAGTGATCCATCCCCTGTTGCCCGTTCCCAGCTTCTGGCAAACAGAGACTAGGGACACTTCAGAGCATGGTTTTGCATCCCTGTCCATCCTGGCTAATAACCATTGATGGACCTATCCTCCATGAACTTATGTAGTTCTTTTTTGAACCCTGTTATAGTCTTGGCCTTCACAACATCCTCTGGCAAAGAGTTCCACAGATTGACTATGTGTTGTGTGAAAAAAATACTTTTGTTTCTTTTAAACTTAATGCCTATTAATTTCATTTGGTGACTCCTAGTCAGGGCTGGACCCAGGCACTAGGGAAGGAAGCAGGTGCTTGGGGCGGCACATCTGGGTCTTCGGCAGCAGGTCCCTCAGTCCCTCTCTTCCTCTTTGAGCTGCCGCTGAAGTGCCGCCGAAGAAGAAGAGAGGGAGTGAAGGAACCGCCGCCGAATTGCCGCAGAAGAATGAAGCAGCGTGATTGAGCTGCTGCCGAAGTGCCGCCTATCGGCGTTATCTCCTAATTCTTGTGTTATGAGGGGTAAATAACACTTCCATATTTATTTCTCCACCCCAGTCATGATTTTATAGACCTCTATCATATCCCGCCCCCTTAGTCATCTCTTTTCCAAGCTGAAAGGCCCATTCTTATGAGGCCAAAGATACTTTGCTTTGTATTGGTTTTTCTGCACCTCTACCTTGTAAAGTCTGCTTTATTTGAATGACACTTAGTAATATATAAATCAGTGGGTAGAGCTGGTTGAAAAAGTTTTGAAGGAACAGTTTTTGTAGGAAAATGCAGTTTTATCAAAATAAAAACATCCCATGGAGATGTGTCAGTTTTGACAAATTTTTTAACAGGAGAAGGTCTCATTTTTCAACTCATTTTGTTTTGACATGGAAAGTATATTTTGCAATTAAGATAAAATGATAAATCAGAAACCGTTTTAATTAATGTTGACTGTATGTATGTAGGTGTATATATTATAATTATGTCTGTGGCAGATTAAAATGGACTCTGTGACAAAATTGTGAATTCTTGAACAATGAAGATGTGAGCCACTTGTGACATCCAGGTACTGGTGAATGAGATAGGAAGGAGGAGACCCCCATTAGTCCTCTTCTGGGACTGCTGCTGAAATCCCTGAACACCGAAAAATTTGTAACAGGAAAACTTGAGACACTGAGTAAAATAAAAATCCCCATACAAATTTGTGTTTGCAGAAGATAAGAAATGTTAACATTAAAGAATCATGTGCTCTCCAAAATCCCCCTCCTAATAGATTAAGGGGGAGGGCAATATACACATAGTAATTTAGAACATTGAAATGCAGGATTGGTAATGATAAGATTAAAATTTTGCTAGCTATATTTTTAATACATTGTAATTATGGACAGCGAGTAATTATATAGATCAGGGAACACACTGTCCAATGCTTTGTCTATCACAAGTGCATTTTTTGTTAATTTCTCTGATATAATTTGCTGATTTGTTTAAAATGATATTGTTGGCAAGATAAGTAATGTATTATGTTGGAAGGTGTAAGTAGGCGGTACAAATGTGCAATGATAACCCCCCCCCCCTCTCTTTTTGGGGAAACTTAGGGTAGGTCTACACTTACCCGGTAGTTCGGTGGCAAGCAAATCGAACTTCTGGGTTTGACTTATCGTGTCTTGTCTGGACGAGATAAGTCGAACCCCGAAGTGCTTGCCGTCGACTGCGGTACTCCAGCTCAGTGAGAGGAGTACGCGAAGTTGACGGGGGAGCCTGCCTGCCGCGTCTGGACCAAGGTAAATTCGAACTAAGGTACTTCGAATGTCAGCTACGTTATTCACATAGCTGAAGTTGCATACCTTAGTTCGAATTCGGGGATTAGTGTAGACCTGCCCTTAGAAATAAGGGTGACTCAGGGCAACACAACCCAGAAACTGCAAATTCAGCAAGAAAAATGTGGCCATTAAGTGGTTAAAGTTTGTTACCTATTCTGTAATAAAAACAACAAGGAGTCCTTGTGGCACCTCAGAGACTAACACACATTATGCCCAAATAAATTAGTCTCTGAGGTGCCACAAGGACTCCTTGTTGTTTTTGCTGATACAGACTAACACGGCTACCCCTCTGAAACCTATTCTGTAGTGTTTGTGATTACATCTGGAGTAAATGTATGTCCAGACACTATAAGTAACAATAATTCTGTCTGAAATTGTATTGAATAAAGGAAAACTGATTAAGCCTAAATTGAGTGGATGTGTGACTCAGTTTCCTACTCTTCACTCCCCATACACACTCCACCCAAACTGTAACTGCAGCTCCCTTTTACTGAGAGATCTTTAGTGGGGGAATCCTTTCTGCTGCCCCCTCTACCAGATGAGTGTGGAGTGACTGATTACAGTGGATGATGCCTCAATTAGTCATGGAGTTGAAAACAGTAATAGCGGTTTTCTTTAATGGCAATCAGATACATGCTGTATTATTAAAACCACCAAGAAATTAAAAGACTTCCCAATCTCAGAGGGAAGGCAACTTTTACCATAGGAATGCCAATCACACATGAAGGGAGGAAATATAACCCCAACTATATTTACACAAAATAAAGGGGGCTAAATCATGGATAGTTCTCTGAAAATGTGCAGCATCAGTCAAAAAAGTGAATGTTAGGAATCCATAGAAAAGAGACAATAAAACAGAAAATATCAGTGCCACTATATAAATACATAGTGCACCCATACCTTGAATACTGAGTGCAGTCATGGTCACCTCATCTCAAAAAAGACATATTAGAATTGGAAAAGGTACAGAGAAGAGCAACCAAAATCATTAGGCGTATGGAACAGTTTCCAAATGAGAAGAGATTAAAAAGGCTGAGATTATTCATTTTAGAAAAGAAATGACTAAAGGGGAGGTATGATAAAGGTTTATAAAATCATGAATGGTGTGGAAAAAGTGAATCAGGAAGTGTTATTTATGGGTCAACCAAGTTAATTAATAGCAGCAGATTTATAAAAAACGTAAGGCACTACTTTTTCACACAATACAACCTGTGGAACTCATTGCCATGGGATTTTGTGAAGGCCAAAAGTATAACTGGGTTCAAAAAAAGAATTAGGTAAGTTCCTGGAGGATGGCAATTAGCCCAGATGACCTGGGATGTAACTTCATTCTACCAGTATCCCTAAATGTACAACTGCCAGGGGACAATCACTCAAAAGTGCCCCCCTATTCTGTTAATTCCATCTGAAGCATCTGGCATTGGCCACTGTTGGAAGATAGGACGCTGGCCTAAATGGACCATTAGTGTGAACCTGTATGGCCATTCCTATGTTTTTAAGAGCCACCCACTTCAAGGGTAGCTCTATGAGAGACAATTTCTCTTAGAGCTGCCCTTGAAGACTTAATTTGTTTTGGAGCTTCACAGGGTATCAGAAGAGAATGTCTATTACTTCAATCATTTAGAGGTGCAGCAAATTCCTTGCTGCATGCCTGGCTAGTCGACCTGTCCCTACCTCTGAATAGCAGGGGTTGCATGAAGAGCAAAATCTTAGCATTTCAATTACTACAAAAAATTCTAACATATCACACTTGTTTTCAACCAAAATCAGGATGAAAAGTTGAAGTGTATTTCTCCAGAACAGGAAATTGAAGAAAAAAAATCATTTTCAGGAATGTCAGTGTTTTGTTTAGTCATTTCCAAAACAAAACATTGACATTCTCAAAATTGAAATATTTCATTTTAACTTACTGAATGGGTTCAAAATGGTTTGTTTTGAATCAGTTGAATATAAACTATATTTTCCCATAGTTGTTGCAATGCCTCATGGGCAATGCTTCCACTCCTCTATTGGCCAGCATCATTGGATAGACTATTGCAGTCAGAGTCATGTGAGTAAATCCACACTACATTATAGGAGATGTAAATATGCCAGGCCCATAGGAGAGAATGAGAGCTGAACTACAACATCCAGGAGGCAATGTGATGATAGAGAAATGTAGCTGAATGTTTTGTAAATGGATTTGAAATGAAACATTTTGGATCAGTTCAAAGAATTAAATATTCTAATCTGAATCAAACTAATCTTTAATTAAAGATTTTATTTAAATGTTTCCACAATGGAAGAAAATCAGATTATCAGCAAAATCCAAGTTCTCTCATAGACATTTTCAATTTTGCAGAAACTGCATTTTCCATTAGAAAATAATTCTAATTGAAAATTCCTGACCAGTTCTAGTGAACAGATCCTGCATCCTTGCAATTGTGACCAAGTGCTGCACTGGGTGGTAATTGGCAGAAAGCTCTTTGAGTATCCCCATGGGGCAGTCACATACAATGTGGCCCACAATGATTGCTACCTTGTTTGGCTCAAAGGTTTGTAATTTTCATCTAGAGGATAACTAGGCAACTCAGTGATGAGCTCTTTTGCACTCTAAAATGGGATTAAATCCAATGTCGAATCTTGAAGCCCACATTCAGTCCTTACTTAAGAAAATAGCTAGACTTAAATGAGAATTTGCCAGAATGAAGGCTGAGGAAACATTGAGTTAGTGTCTCAGTATTTGACTTACTGTGGAAAAAAAAACAAAAACAAAAAAAGCACCTTTATTCATAAAGTGAATAAAGATAGGAATACCCACCCCTCCTTTTCCAATTTGCCATAGTCCCTAGTTTAAATTACTGTAAGGACAAATAATTCAGGAATCTTCTCTCCAATAAATTTCTATTCTGGGCAAGAAGACAGTACAGCATTGATAAGGTTATTCATTTTACTATGCTTAAGTCCTCTGCATTCCCACTGGGCAATTTGTCTTGCAAGAATGAGTTCTGATATAGAATTTCCTCAAACTACTTTTTTTAAAAGCATTCGTTAAGGAGGGTTTTTTTTTTTTGTCCTCTTCGTGTTAGTCTCTCAAATGATTTCCTTTAAATATGTCATTCAGCATTTCATTTGCAAGACAGCTGTCGCACACACATTGCTATTTGAAATTTCAGCCTATTTTGTTTTTTTTTTCCTGGAGATCTGACATTCACTTCAAGAAAAGACATTTGTATGAATTATTGTGATTGAAAACAAAAAAGAACCCTTAGCATCTTAGTTTTGCATCTACTGAAATTTCTAAAGCCTAAGATGGAAAAACAAGATTCTCATTCCTTCATAATATATCCAACAGAAACAAAAGAAAAAAAATTGAAAAAGAAAGAATTGTGATTTTTTTTTTATATTTTGCAACTAGAAGAGAGTATTTTTCAGCCTTATGTACTTCAAAGGCAGGAGAACTATATGAATATCAATATTTTCCCTTGAGTTTTCACTAGGATTTAAAAGTGAGTGAATTCTCAAGTTAAAGACCCTTCACAGAGAACATCTCACTGACAGCTCCTCCTGAAGCCTATGGAGTGCAGGTTGAGTGCCTCAACCCTAGTGTTTATGATCAAACAAGCAGGAAATAGAGTATTCAAAAAGGCAACATTAAATGGAAATAATCAATGGAAGAAAGATATCAGAAATGAGAGGCAGGAAAGATTTCTGAAAACACATTTTGTAGAAAGTTCTATGTCAATGTCTTTTACCTCATAACAAATGCTCATAGTAAGTAAATGTTAGGCTCACGTGCTTGAACATTCCAAGATACTTTAGTGAAGAAGAGTGCTGCTCGTGGACAATCCAGATAATTTTTTTCCCCTAAAACTGACCTCAAGAGCCCTGGCATGGTCAATTAAAGTAGCCAGTCAAAGGTCTGACCACAACCTTTGCAACTACAATATCATGAACCTGCACTTATGTTGCCTGACTCTAATAACAAACAATTAAAAATAAACTACAGCAAGCCAATACATCTTACAGCACTTCATTGTCTGTCTATGCCGAAAGGAGGACAGGAGACTTTTGACATGGGTTTAATCAGGTCGCAACTTTATTATTAGATGTCTGGGACTACCCGGCAGATAAAAGTGTAGAGTGAAGGTAACCCCATGTTTATTCCGTAATTACCCAGGAGGCTTCCACCAGCTCCCCCTCTTTTTCCCTAGAGGTGCCTCCAGCAAATCCATTGTCGGGACCTTACCACCCACCTACACCCCTTGTAGGAGGGTTAAGGTGGGCTATAAGAATGGGGTGTTGGCTCCCTGCCATCAGGGTCGGCTCCAGCTGCCGCCCCAAGCAAAAAAAAAAAAAAAAAGCCGCGATCGGCAGCGGCAGTTCGATGGCAGGTCCTTCGCTTCTAGAGGGAGTGAGGGATCTGCCGCCCCCGAATTGCTGCACATGCCGCCCCTCTCACTTGGCCGCCCCAAGCACCTACTTGTTAAGCTGGTGCCTGGAGCCGGCCCTGCCTGCTGTATCAATCATAGGAGTCCCCAACTGCCCCCTGTTTGTTCCTTTAATGAACACATCTTTTTAAGTCCTTTTCCATGCCATTTATCCAGTCACTGTATACCTTTCCTATGGAGTACCTGCACTGGACATCCTCCCTACACTTTAATAATGAGTTTTCAAAATATGGCCTACTGCCTGTCATGCCATGCATGACGAGAGCTCTTCTTGAAACCGATTGTGGGGAAGGCAAGAAAACCTAACTGCACCCAAGCCAATACGGTGGTAAGGGAAAAATTCCTTCCCAGCCCCGCTAAAAAAAGAGGCGCCTAGCATAATGCTCACAGCAAGTGTTGACCAACCTGGTATTTTACCACCTAAAAGGGAGGGAGGGTGGGTTCTGCTTCAGCCTTGGTCCATGTAAAAAGGGAGGTTTCAGGCACAGAGCTGCCCCTTCTAAACCCTGCATTCCCAGGGGATGAGTCAGCGACCATGCTGCCCCTTTTTGCCGCAGTTTTCATCTCCCCCTCTCAACCACCCTACCCCCCAGCCATAAAGCACTGTTCCTTTCATTCGGCCAGCCACCCAAATACCCCCTCCCCCGCTCAAAGGTGCAGGGCGGGGATTGTTTTCTAGGAATGGCCCCCCAAGTAAGGCTTGTTTGGGCCTGAAAAAGGAAGCATTGAACTACACCAAAATTGTTTGATCTTGCCTATCTGCTACCTTTCCCTAAATTCCTACCTCTCTTCCTGAGAGATTTTGGACTTCTATTCATCTAATCATGAAACAGAAACAATGGCATGTGTCTTATTCAACCAAATACAATCAAACAACAAAGCTGAAATTTCAAACATTCAAGATCTTAATACTTGCAACGAGCTTCATGAACAATCTATACAGTGAAAAATAAAAACATTCATTAAGTTATTAGCTACAGAATATTTGCTCAGGTGTTTTACTAGAACAATACTCAGTCCAGGACACAGATTTTTTCCCATTCTCGCTCTCTTTTTTAATTACCCAAGCCACACCTGTACTTTATAAGGTATTCCATAAAATAGGATGTGACATCTTGCTCAAGTCACCCAGTCCTGTGAGCCAAGGTTACTGCTCTGCCCCAGCAACAGTGAGTTTTGCTGCTGCTAAGCTGTGTGCCAGCACCTCAACACACCAACTTGTCTGCCTTGCCAGCAGGGGCATGTGCAGCAATTTAAATTAGACCTCTTTTGGAGGTCTACCTTCTGTGCCCTCCCGCTTGGAAGGAGCTCGCTTTTCCCTTCTTATATGAGACTGCCAGGCCACGATTGGCTGTTCCTCTTAGCCCCTTTCTGACTGATGTCTCTGGTGCACTGCCAGTGAGGGGAAGCCGCCCCATCACAGCCCCCCAATGATTATTGGAGGGGCCCGGGCCCCTGCTTGTCCCCCCCCCCTTGTGCACACCCCTGCTTGCAAGAAAACTCTCCAGGACTCTGCCACTCCAAACCTTGCCTTGCAGGCAACAATTGTCGTACCCCAATTCCTGAGTTCTCCAGAGAAGTCCTTCTGCAGCATCCAGTCAATCTCACTGGACACGCAGAAAGTTATCAAGTTCACTGCTGCCAAAGAGACAGAATACACACCAGCCAATTAGTGTAGCTGAAGACTTATACGTAGGTTTAATACTCATCCCTGAGATGGTTTTTGAATAAAATAAGAATAAGGGTTTTTTTTTTTTTTTAAACAAAGAACAGAGGTTTTAGTGAGTTCAACTAAGAGGCAAAGAGATGAGAAAGGTTACAAACAAAACATGCTTTCTACTGACTAAACCAATTTCAGCAAGTTACATTTTTTCTAAGCTTGTTCTTCACCTCAATTCAGTTTCCAGAGACTTCGAGCCCTTGGTTAAAGGATTCACCTTTCTCAGATTTCAAGAGCTCTGGCCTCTTGTGTCCATCCAATGGCATTTTGTTTCTGCTTATATCTCCCAAAGTTCATTGACCCTGTTACAAGAGGCAGGAAGGTTTTCTGGGGGCTCGGCCTCCAGCCCCTCTCATGATTATTAAGAGGTCCTTCCCAAACTTGCTTACCTGATGGCTTGGTTTACCTTACGCATAAATGTACTTTTAATTGTCTTGGTCCTTCTCTCCAATGTAAATTAAGGAAGATCAGTTAAGCAGGCAAAACAACTTTCCTTTACCTAGGGTGGGCTAGGTATCAGGCATCGCCTGCTAAACACACTTATAATTCTTTATACATCACCCATATTTACATCACACAATAATATTAATGACCAGTTTGTATAGGATACTTTCCAAAACACCTGGTAGTTACAGATTATGACTGTAGTGTGTTGGAGCAATGAGGGTTTCAGGCTTGATATGAGTTTTGGTATCGTGTGTCCTCTGTCAGTTGGCACTGCAGGGTTCCTAGGGTCACAAAGGAGATGTTTGTTGCCAGTATCAAAACCATTGGTCAGTTTACTGGTAAGAATCTACTGGGCAGAATTCACTTTGTGTTAGAAAGTTAAAGTTAGTTTTGGTTTAACTGGTGGTTTGCAGTCTTCTTTTACATAATACACACACACACACATATCTATATATAGATATCTATCTATCTATATCTATATATAGATATAGATATAGATATCTCAATGTAAACCAAGGCGGTCTGAGAAAAAAAAAAAACTTTTAGTATCCTGTTGTTTATTGTTATAACATTTAAGCTCATGGCTTGCTAGATAAGTGATTGCTATGCTTCACTGATATTCTCAGCAGTCTTTTTAGGTAACAAAAAACAAAGACAATATTTTGTTGGAAATTATTATCTTGTAAGGAAACTACTTTTAAGATAATTGCATTTCTTTTCTCTTTAATTAATCCCTCACTCCTTTGTGCAGCATTGTTTGTACAGGTAAGTGGCTTCTAGCAACATGACCCTTGTGAAGAGGACTTTGGAAAGTAAACTAGACAGACCTCAATCAGAGAATAGTGGTGAATCATGGAACACTATGGCAAGGACTATTTGCAAAGTAAAGTCTGTACCGGTGGAACTCTTCTGTGTGACAACGGGGTAAATCCAAAGTTTGTTTGGTGTGTTGTTGTGTCTGTTGGGGTTTTTTGGAGGGTGGTACATTGGGTGATAGTTGAGTATTTCTTGCTGTAAGGATTTTCAAGCTATTTTTCATGTAATATTGCTCTTATTTAGCATGACCCATCTACCTTCACGATAGCATCATGTTTTCTTGGGGGCATAAAAGCTATCTTCTCCATTTGAGTTCGAGACAGAATCCTTCACAGCATTTCTGGAGGATGCATGGGCTTCAAACTCTTACTCAGGTCCATGTCCCTCTTCCTGGTGAAAGCTGATGGCATATTGGGGCCATCATTGAGGTTGATTCTCAATACCTGCCTGAGGGCAGAGATAATGCCAAGTTGTTTAAAAAAAAAAGTGACTGTTAGACCCTTACTCAAAAATATTGATTGACTTAGACAATCAATTAATGACCTCTTTTTAATCTCCCAGTTTTGGGGAAAGGCTGTGAAGAAAATTATGCCAACACAGCATAGTATAAAGCATAGTATAAAATAGTTGTATAAAGATCTAAATAAATAAATAGCCAGAGTCCTCATGTATCTTTTGACCTCAATCAGTTTGGCTTTAGACTTAGGAATGGTACGAAAACAGCCCATGGGTCAGGCTTGATATTTGCTTTCTTGTGATGGATGCAGTCTCAGTGTTTATGCTAATTCTTTTAGATCTATTAGCTGCCTTCCATATCATTGACTGAGAGGTGCTGTTGACACATCTGCAGAGCCTAACAGTACAAGATGTAGTTGCTTTTGAGCAGTGATCTGAAAAATCAGAGAGAGTAGCATTAATCAATTTTCATTGGCATCAAGGACCCTCTCACTGGGATGCTTTTCTGACAGGTGCCTGTTGAAGGTCAGTAAGGAGTATTTGTAATAGTGTCTTCAGTATGCCAACAGCACCAGCTCTTATGTTTCTATTTCCTTCAATTCTGAACTTAACCAGGGGAGCAGTTATATTGTTCTATGGCTGTGTGACTTATTATGAGTCAGAACAAAGACTCAGTAAGAAATCAGATGGTTATCTTAAATTTGTTAACCCAGGAAGCCATTTTGAAGGGGAAATGCCTTCTGAAGGAATTTGTATTCTGCATTAGACCTATATTTTTAAACTGTACCAAAAATGTGTGCATACTATCCATCTCCATTCATCAGCACTTTGAGTGGGACAAAATTATATTTTAAAATATGACAGTAACATAAAGCTTTCAATTAGAGCCAGTTGAAAATTTTCTGATGGAACATTTTTCCTTTAGAAGTATCTATTTTTTGAAAGCGACATGTTACACAGAAATGTGACTACTGCAACAAAGGTTTGTTTGAAAAGAAAAAAATGAAAAAAAAAAAAAAACACCCTCAACATTTCAATAAGGTCAAAATATTCTGCCTGTCTCAACCTTTTTGAAATGGAATGTTGAAATTTTGTTTTAATTTTTTACTTTATGATTTATCAAATCAAAAAAATCAAAATCTGAACCAAACATTTTGATTTTATAAAAAAAAAAAAAAAAGTTTCGCTCTACCCTGCCCATTTTTTTTTTCAGATTTCATTTTGCAGGAACATTGACTCCTTTTGTTTTTGTTCTATTGTGGAATGGGGAAAAAAATCAGATTAATGGAATTCCCTGTGCAATAAAGAATCTGGTTCCCTCACAACTGTACTTACCAGCATGAAGAGCTATTTTTAAAAAATTGTTTTAGAAAAGAATGTCTAAGTTGTGTCAGTTCTTATTCTTATAGACAGCACATTGCTATGATGTTCAAAATGTTTTCTTTAAAAGGTTGGAGTGACTCACCAAGAAAACAGAACCTCGAGATGAGGTAACATGAAATTGAATACACAGTGTCAGCTAGAAAAATATTTTCTAGACGAACACTTGAATACATTTCCCCTCCCTCTCCTTTTGTTTAATAAAAACAAGTGTGTTCAATACTATTTATTTCTGAAAGAAATAACTTGTAATAGGTAAAACAATGATTTACTACTAGAGCCTATACAGGACAGGATCTCCTTCTTAACAACCTGATATTACATTAAAACAATGTAATTTAGATGGAATGTGAGGATGTTACTTCCTGCTTCTTAGCTAATGGCTGCAGCTCTCCTAATATGGCTGCAGACAAAGGCCTGAGGCCCTACAATATGGCTACAGAAAAGGCCTTATCCTTAAAAGCTTGCAAAATGATCCTTTGAAGGGTCTGGGTGAGACAGGACCCTTCCCCATTCCAGGCTGCCATTGATATTACTGGAGCCAGAGCCTGAACACAAAAGCTGTGTACCCTAACAGTGGATGGAGTACCACACAGCACAATAATGAATATGGGGTACAGACCCCACAGGCTGCATGGACTCTCCGTGCAATTATTTTCACTCCACCCAAAACAGTCAGCTGGCTGCATCAGTACCACTATATTTTGAGACCTTAGTGCCCATGGAGGTAAGGGCAAGAGTCACACTCATTTGAGGATAGGACTGGATTTCAAAGGTTCAGGCCTCCTTGTTATATATGGGGCTCTGTAATCACACTAGATGCCTCTAATAGATCCCCTCATGTTATAAGGTCTTACTTCAGGCAGCCTGCCCAGTTTCACCTCTTGGAACATTTAAATAAGACTTCCCTTCATACTTTTTCTTAGCCAAAAATATCCCTCCTTGGGGACTAGCTTTATTAATATAAAATGAACTGCAGATAAAACTCAGAATTCCCAGAGTCCATTCCTAAGTGCATGCAACACAATGTTTCTCTTCCTCTTCCCAGGCCTTCCTGCTTGGGGCCTTTGCAGTTTCTTCCAGCCCTCCCTACCTGAGGCAAATTCTCTTGCCTCATGATTCTCCCAGCAGAGATTTTTCCTCACTTTCTATAGACCCTTTCCAGACTTCAGTGTTCACGATAGCCACCTGTTGCCTTTTATAGGGAATTACCTAATTCAACTCAGCTGTGGCTCATTCTTTACTCAGGATTGGCTATCCCCAGCCCTCCAGTATAAACTACCCTTTTACAAGCTCCTACTATCTTAAGCCTTGGAGCTACTAAAGCTTAGAACCACGAAAACATCTCACTGTGAAAGCCCCCAGAGAGCTAGGGATGTTTTTAATGTTTGCAGTAGAATTTTACATTTCCTAATATGTTATTTAGTGTCAGTCTCACCTATAACACTGGGAAATGAATGGATAATTCAAACTCAGAACATTCAGGGGTTTTCAGATTACTTTAATAAACCCACCATGCTTGATACCCCTCTCACTTACAGTGGTATAAATCAAGAGTAACTCCATTGAAGAAGGGGAGCTAGATCTTCAGCAACACTAGAGTTTTACTTGCTGCAACTGAAAGAGGGTGTGGGTACAGGGCACTCAAACTTTCTGAATCTGCTGAGAACCAATTCAAACCTGATGTAATTTATGACGAGCTGTAGTGGCTTCAAAGAGGTTGTTCTACACTGGGATTCAAGCCCCAATATGCCCTTTGTACAAGAAAGGAATGGCTTGGAGTTCTATCCCAGTCCCCATGTTAGAACGGCCTTATTGGATGTCAGGATCTGATCCAATCAGGTTACATCAAAGTGGAATTGGTGTAAGTGAGGTCAGAATCAGACCTTTCAACTCAGCTCTAGTGTATTGACTAGTGCAATAAATAAATACTTGAGAACCCCATCCATAGTCTTTAGTAATAGTTTTTGCCTTTAATAAATGAAGTGCCTATGGTAGCTTTAATTTACATTTCATTCAGGCCAATTCCGTTTATGCTAACAGTGTGGAGACTTCCTTTCATTTATGTCTCCCTGTAGAAAAAGTTTATTTTTCCCCCAAGAGAAGCTTTTCCCCCAACAAGCCAGTTAATTCAGAAAAAAAACTGCAGCTTGTCAGTATGACATTGTTTAATTTGTGACAAACTATAAATGGAATATAGAAAATGGAAACTCTAATAGAGACAGTCAGTAGCAAACCATATTTTTTTTTGTCACCAGGCAAATCTGTGTGGCATGAAAAGAATGGTTTACATTTGCATATGCTGACGTGATATATTGTTAACCTTAATTACAGATGAGCGTAATAGAATGTATGCACCTAGTAATAAATACATGTGAGTCTGGTTAATTCCAGTCAAGATTCTAGTCAATGGATTCATTCATACAGGCTTCCAATTTGCATATTTCTTGTCAGACAACTTGTTCATTGGCTTTAATGCCCAGTAACAAAGTGCTGTTAGTAAATACTGCTTAGAATAAACAAATATTCAGAAAATCTGTAAGTGTATTTCAAATCTTTTTCAAATATGGAAAGTTAATGTTACTATTTAGGATCAGATAGTAGGGCTACGCCAATTTACCCCACCTGAGGTTCTGACCATGAATTTCTTAGCTATGCTAACAAATGTCATTCTAATCTTATTCACCATACAATTTATTATAGCATCCAATTCTTTCCAATTACTGTATATCAAATGACTTGTTAACCAAAGCTAAGGGAATTGCCATACCTGTATTTCCCAAGGCAAGCATGGATGCTGCATGAATGCTCCTATTTATCCTAAAGTCTTTAAAACAGATGGAAATATTAGAACATTAGCTTTCAGTGTTCTGGGTTACTTTGACATGTATATTCTATGTATGTGAATGGTGTGAATACAGTGCTTGAGGCCATCGAAAGACTGTTCTTTTAGAACACTTCATATTACCAAAATTATTCTGCTAAAGTGGATACTAATCATGAATACAAATAAGCCAACACAAATATGTAGGCAATAGTATGTAAAATGTATATTTAAAATTAAATTATTCAAATTCAAACTATTCCAAATGAATGTTTGGAGCTATGGTTAGTTATAAGGTAAGAAAGTAGATCTGTAGGCCTGCATTGTCCTCAGCACTATGTGGTAGTCTTGGAATGGTGGCTATTTACCATGGTGGTGATGTATGACAAATGTTTACAAGAGTTAGCTAGATGGACAAGGAATAAAAAATGGCCAATTAACATAAGTCCAGGCCCTAATTAGGGATCCAATGCCCATTGAAGCCAATGGGATAAATATCACAAATATTAATATGAAATATATATGTCTCATGAACAGGGCTTATGGTCGTCCTGGACTTACTGTGTGAGCCTCTGCTTTTGCTTTGTTTCTCTCTTATGACCCATTTGACTGCCACACATGATGGGTGTTCTGACTTTGAGCTTCATTCCTACTGCTTTCTACTGAAGGTTGTCCACTCACCTTCACTGATACTCACATTTTTCAGTCCCAGATGGCCATTGTGTCTGAGACTTAGCTATGTTTTACCTAGCCTCTTCCCCAGTCCAGAATACCATCTGCTTTTACAAACAAATATTCCAACCCCTTTACAATTTGTGTTCCATTATAAAACCTTTTCATGACTCTATCACAGGATTTGACTCATTATTACCCCAATTTAGAAAAAAACAATGAGGAGTCCTTGTGGCACCCTAGAGACTAACACATTTATTTGGGCATAAGCTTTTGTGGGCTAGAACCCACTTCATCAGATGCATGGAGTGGAAAATAACGTAGCAGGTGTGTGTGTATATATATGTCAGATTTGTGTCCATTTATTCTTACTCCAGTTTGGCCAGTGTACATGGCAGAGGGGCATTGCTGGCACATGATGGCATATATCACATTGGTATTCTACTGTTAATTGAATTGCCTCATTAGCCTGACACCTCCCGTTGGTAAGGCAACTCCCATCTTTTCATGTACTATATATATACACACACACACACACACACACACACACACACACACAAACACACCTGCTATGTTATTTTCCACTCCATGCATCTGATGAAGTGGGTTCTAGCCCACAAAAGCTTATGCCCAAATAAATGTGTTAGTCTCTAAGGTGCCACAAGGACTCCTCATTGTTTTTGCTGATACAGACTAACACGGCTACCACTCTGAAACCTGTCACCAATTTAGAAAGGTAATTAAGCATGTGCCTTACTTTAATCATCTGAGTTGTCCCATTCATTGATTGCCAGTAGTGTTGATTAGTCATGTGCTTAAAGTTATGCATGTGCTTATGTGCATTTCTTGAAAGTTGTGAAGAGGGGTCAATGTCATTGGTAAACAGTTGTACACTGAAAATGGAATAAACTAGCAATTCACAATTTTGGAGATAGAAAGTAACAGTGAAGCAAAGAGGCAAGTACACATGAGCAGTGAGGAGAAAAACAAAACAGTGATAACTACATAGAGGAGGTAGGCTGTAAAGAATCAAACTGAAAACAGATGTGAAAGATGCAATGTAGAATTAAAATCAAATTATACTTTTATAATTATAGTCAGTTTTTACTTAATCCAACCAATTATCTAAAATTAAATTCAAGCATACTTGACTTCAGTGAGCTACATTCTATTATAATTTTTCATGCATCATTCTGAAAAGTCAAGTATGAATTGATTGCATTTTAGAAAATTGGTTACATTTTTCACAGGGATTTAAAAATGAGTCAATTCTCAAGTTAAATGTCCTTCATGGGGAACATCTCACTGATAGCTTCTCCTTATACCTAATCGGATGGAGCTTGAGAGCCTCTACTGCTGTGTTTATGTGGGTCACAAACACAAGGAGGGGATAAGACATTCAAAAAGGAAATATAAATGTGAAATGCAGTAACTGCATTTTAGAAAACTGGTTATATTTTTCTGACTGTGAAGAGAAAAACATTTAAATGGTCTATGGACCAGTTACATGCACTTGGGGCATGTTTTTCATAGTAATTGCTTCCAAAATGCTGAAGCCTCAAGTTACCAGTAGGGTGTGTGTTACTAAGTGGAATACCTACATTTAACAGTATACAGTGGGTGGGGATGTGGGGCAGGGGAAATTTCATAAGCAGAGATGTGCAAATCATTCACCTAGAACCCACATGCAATTGGGGAGGGTAATTTTAAGATAAGTCCACAAAGTTTTAATGGTTCTAGGTTGAAACATGTTCACAGATTCTTATTCCCACTACTCCAAGACAAGTTGGTCCCTTCTATATTGCAGATCCCAAGGCACCCAAACCTTATCTTAGATGTCTTCTGGGTGCTAGTGGCCTGAACACATCCATTTATTATTTTCTCATTTTGCTGTTGTCACCTCTCTTGAGATTTTGGGAGGTGCCAGGTGGCCACCCACTCATCTTGTATAACAGTTCTGGGAGGGCCCCAGATCAGGGCCTCTTCCCTCCAAATCCATACAAGACTTTGGGGAACATCAATCCCTCTGATTCTCCACACAATAAGCAGTCTGGATGAGGAAAACACAACTCCTGCATTACCAGCAATGCTGAACTGATGGCAGGGACATACAATAGAGACAGCATTTAGCAGCAGTTACAAGATCTGTGCTACCTGAGATACTGCTGTGTTATCCTATACTTAGACTCGAAACAGGTGCAGTGTCTCAGATAATGGTATATGGAAAACTGTTACTACAACAGTGGCTTGACTTTTGAATGGTGAGCCTGTTGAATACCTATGAGCTTTACCATGCACCTGGAGAACCCTCTGTGATAATATCAGTTGTGGCACAGTTGCTAGAGAACAACAGTGAGTTCCATAGCTGGGTTTCTAAGCTGTACGTACTGCTATTTAGCAAGGATGGGTTTCCTTCCTGGTCGTTGCTGAGCAATGCCAGCCTTGAACAGCCATCCCCAGCTACCTTCAAGATCATCTCTCCGTAGCCGCTGCAAACCTTTTATTGAAAATGAGGTTTGTGGTTGCATTCTGGCTGATTTGTCACCAACTGCTCTCCCCGTGCCAATCCTGTGTGGCCATTGATGTGAAGAGAGTTGAGAGCAGCCACTAGCAGGTGCCCCCTGGCTGCCTTTTGTAGTTGGTAACAGAAAAACAGCAAGTACCCTGTAACTGTTGAAGATAATCTTCCAGCTGGTGTATTTTAAGAGACAACCAGGGAGCACCTGGGGTATTCCTTCTGTAAGTGCCTCAGAAAGAAACTTCTGAACATCGATAAGGTTCCCATAAAGCTGTAGCTACTTTCAATTTTTTTATAACAAGCATTCCTACTGGGAGCTCCAGGAGCAGTAACTGTGCATGCATGTAATCAGTTTTCTATGGAAATACAGACTTAGGGCAGGCACACTAAGGCCATCTACAGAATGAAGATCCCAATAAATTCAGTACATCTGTTTGACACATTGAAAGAGGGACACAGTCAAGATAAAAATAATGGGCAAGATTTTAAAAAGCAACTGGTGATTTTAATCATCTCAGGTTTTTGGAGCCGTGTTTGAAAATTTTTAAATGGGCCTGGTTTACAGGAAGTGTTGCGCAGCAGGCTTCCACAGTTCATACCCTGGTAAGCTTCAAGTTGGGAACCCAAAATGCAGAAGCATCCATAATCACTTCTGAAAAAAGCAAATCATTTGGACAAGATTTTAAGTACTTACCAATTTTACTAATAGCACTTTAGATGATCAGAAATGGTAGAGAGAGTACATCTCATACTTATTTTCTTCTAAGGTAAGTAAAGGCATTCTTAACCATAACTCAGTCTGTACCTCCCATTCCTCCCATCCCCTGAATACTAGATTCTGTGTCTTCTCTACATTCTTACCCTAAATAGTGAAAGTTGGTAGTAGAGATAGGGCTTTTAGCCATATTTGGTGGAACTCCCCCCAAATCCAGGAATTCTGGATCTTAGTAATTGAACAATGGGAATTTCATCACTGGTGAATGTGTATTGTTAATAGATAAGCACCCAAAGCTAGAAGTTTCTGAGTTTATCCAAGGGTGGATTTAAACGCATAGCTAAAGTGTGTTCATGTGGTCAATATGCAGGGCCGGTGCTACCATTTAGGCAAACTAGGCGGTTGCCTAGGGCGCCAAGATTTAGAGGCGCCAAAAAGCAGTGCCCCCAATTTTATTTTTTTATAGCATTCCTGGGCTGGGCTGTCGCGCAATCGCCGCTCCCCTTCTCCCACCTCCCAGGCTTGCAGCGCCAATTAGCTGTTTGGCACTGCAAGCCTGGGAGGGGAGGAGAATTAGAGCGGGGGTGGTGTGCTCAGGGAGGAGGCGGAGCAGAGGTGAGCTGGGGTGGGAGCTGCCGCACGGCTCCTGGGGTGGGGGAGCGCCTCAGGGCAGGGTGGGGGAGCGCCTCAGGGTGGGGCGCTGCCGCAGGGCTGGGGGGGGGCGCAAGGTGGAAGTTTCACCTAGGGCGGGAAACTTCCTTGCACCAGCCCTGTCAGTATGTGATGAGGCCAATGCTGGTATGGATGAACCAGGATAGCAGTCTTGCCCCAAAAAACACATTACTTCAATTGCTATTTGTAACTGTTTGCATAATACTATAATTGTTGATGAATGTCAAAATACATAGACACATGCAATGTAGAGTTGTAATAATGAAGACTGGAAAGAACAACAATGCCCTAGAGTAGCTGACTACAGGAGTAGCCAAAATATCCTCCTCAAGCACTGGGTTCTTACCCTGTTCTGCTGCATCCACCTCTGACTGAAGGAACCCTACTGTTTTGGAAACACAACATTGCCCCCTATGATCAGCAGCTGCTACTGCAATGCAGCCACTTATCTGCAGGTGCAGTAAAGTATTTAAATTGCTAGAGACCCATCCAAGCTCATATTCTGCAAATGGTAGTCAGGCTCAGCCCATTTCTCCCCCTGCAGAATTGAAGTAATTTCTAAGGGAAAATCCTGGCCCCATTGAAGTCAATGGGAGTTGCCATTGACTTCAATGAGGTCAGGATTTCACCCCTATTGTGTAAAATGGGAATTACTCACATCCTCCGGAGGCAATCTGGAATCTTAGGGACTGATCCAAAGTACATTGAAGTCAAAGGACTCTTTCCATTAATTTAAATCAGCTTTCGATCAAGCCTTTAGTCACTTTCACTTAGTTCTTGGCATTTGCACAGTCCCTGTGTATTCTGGGTTTTCAGCACTACAAGGGAATGTTTAAATCTCTCCCTGTAAACCCCAACCCAACACACCAAGTTTCTTTTTATTTTAATTCCCTCCAAATGAATTGTCTTACAAAATATTTCTATTTCATTCTTTCAAATCCTACATATTGAGCTTTAGTCAAAAGCATTGCCACCAAGCAGTTTAACTATAGAAAGAATCTCAGATGTGTTACTGCATTAATGATTATCTTCCTGATTTCCTCTTATTTTAACATTCACCTATTCTATTCCTGGGTCTTATTTTAACATTGTCATTGGTTATCATGGAGTACAGACAATAAAACTGCTTTAAATGGGAGAGTCTCTTCTTTCTGGTTTGCTTTTTGTTATTTTAAACAAAACAAACTCAGCATAATATAATGCAGTATGATGCATTGTTTCATACTTGTGCAACCCATAGCCTATTATATTGGTTGCTATCATTCTTCGATTTTCATTTAAAACCACAAAGGCATAATTTGAAACCTACCTAGGTAATTGCTTTGATATTGACCCTGTCTCATGAGGGTAAGTTGGGAAATGTTAACTCCTAATATGTTTTTCTGTATTCAAGCAAATAATTTTCTGCTGTGACATCCAAGAGGTAATGAAGACAAAGACCTTAATAACTACAGAAGCTACAAAAATATTAGCATCAAAATTTCTTTTAGGTATTAAGATCATCTATTGGTAGGATAAATTTTGGGTGGATTTTCTTCCATCTGTAAGGTAGCATTGTTTGTTAATTGGCATTTATCTCTGACAAGTAAATACAACTTTAATGTATACTGTTGGCTGTCAAATATAGTGATTACTATTAACATACTAAGAACAAAACTAATAAAGCCAACACCACTAATCACTTCCTCCAGTTTACCTTCCCAGCGCTCAGCGTCAAAGCAGCTACGCTGCCCAGTGCTGCCTAAAACTCCAGGTCTCACACTCCTGTCCCTTTTCTTGAGATTGGATACATTTGGGCCTTGATAACACAGCTGCAAATGACTCCTGGCATTTTAAACATGTGATAGAGTGTGAGCCATGACTGGAACTCAAATGTTTTAAATAAGATCACCTTGGCCTGTGCCCTCCACTACTAACAGAAAGATGAAAAACTCCCAGATAATGTTGCAAGCCTGCTACAAAGGAAAAAAAATCCTTTCTGAACTGAAGAAGATGATCATCATAGTCTGAAGTATACTAAGAGGCACCAACCCACCAAAATACTGGAAAGTATAACAACATAGTACTTGGCAATTGCCATCTGTGCAAACAAACCCCTTTTTGAGGCGGAAGGGATGGGAAAGATCTATCTTGCTCCCAGGAACTGAAATGTGCTCTATGGGGCTGCAGTTCACTTTTGGGAACAGATGGGTGAGCCAGGGCATTGCTAGTGAGGTGCAAATCTGCCATGCAGGCAACAAGATCCACACCTTGTGTTGGATGGTTCATGTGTTGAAGCAGAGGAATGGGGAGGTAACGGGGGCTCTATATTTTATTTTCTCTCCTCTGCCCCCTGCATGTCCTGCTAAAGCAGGGAATTATCATAATTACTTTAAAAGTTAGCTCTAACAACCTATTTCAGAGCTTTTAGCTCTAATAACACTATGCTTCAGAGTGGCTTACACAATCCTTCAAACTCCTGGTTATTCACTTCAATGGACTGTTTAGCTGATGTCACTTGCTTTTCTTTTTATGAACAAAGATGATGAAACTTCCCCTCCTCCTCCCTCCCCCCCCACCCTCACCCAACAGTAGTCACATTATGAGACAGCAGCCATAGAAATGCAATCAGGTCAAACAGTGCACTGAAAACTGGGGTCAAAGCCACACAGGCAGCAGTTCATTTTTAGAAAGCAGGTTTAGCAATGGGTTCAGGATACATTTCATTTTCAAATGAATTCCTTCCTCTCAGAGTCAAAGGTCAGAAAACTGACAGTCGTTAAAGAGGTCCCAGCTGCATCAAGGTTGAATAACAAGTAAAAGTCATCCAGAGCAGTGTCTCTGTAATCCACAGATGTGTCTCTGGAGGCTGGAGAACAGAGACTAGAACAGAAAATTGTTAAAGGAACCTACAGGAAGTGCTGTGATCAGCAAGTGATTGAGACCCACTGCTGTGGATAAGGTATTTTTTGTTCTCCATGTCCAAAGCAAGCAAGAAAGTTTGATTTTACCGTTGGAAGCCCTTTGTAGCAAATGTATGCATTAACTTTGATCACCTGTATGGCTAAACAATTGTGTGATTATTTATTCCTATATTTAAGGACAAATGCAACTTTACAGGTAATATCAAAACAATTATTATTATTATTTTATTTTAAGCAAGAGTGGTGTTACCAGATAATATTCAACATAATGCACAGATTGCCTCCAGGAGTGGAAAAAGTGAAAGCCTTGCTGTGAAAAGCTTTTCCATCCTGTTGAAAACATCAATACCACATGCCGTGGTTGGCACTTTCAGAGAAATAAATATTGATTTTCCACCTCCTTTCTTTACCAGTGGCAGAGAACTGCCTGTCTAGCTCTGATTTTTTTCATTGTTTTACAGTTGACTGATTCTGTTAGCATTGAATTTTTATTGTTTCATTGTTCTCTTCTCTCCACCCCCCTCCCATCTCTCTCTCTCTCAAACATTTATTATGTTTGTTGTGGTGGACAAGACAGCAAAGCAGTAGTTGAAATTAATGTAGAACTCCCTACACACTGTAGTTCCCTTGTCAGGTCTGATTTATCTAATTTTGGTATTACTATCAGGACCTTTGTAACAATTTCTTGGGAACATATGGTGTTAATGATGATAAAGCATCACTATTAAAGAAAATTCTGCAAGTTGCATCATAGTTCATATGTATGTTTTATATTGTACAATGGACATCTCAACACATTCAGTTCAATTAATAATACTGTCCATCTTCTTTCTGATCAAGTGAAACCAGACAAATTCTCTAGTTCTCCAGGACAGCAATACACAAAAGTGAGCTGCAGAAATGAAATATAAGTTCAGTGGAATATACCAAATTTTCCTGAAATATTCTATACTAAGCAAGATTTTTTGGGGGGGTAGGGTTAGAGGCAAAGCATGCTCATAATGGTTTGATAGAATACCCACCATTTTTCAATACAACATGTATGTCATGCAAAGCTTACAGAGTAGTTCTTCATTTTCCTGAAGGTCACCCAGATAGCACAAGTTTGTGTCATTTTCTTGATAACTGTTCTACACTTGTTACTGCTCTATGAAAGACGACAAGTAACTGTCCCTCCGATCCATTCAAGCAAATGAGATTTTTAATGTCCAACTAACAGGTAAATATGTATTTTAACAAAACACATTCACTTGTCTGTGCTATTGAGGAAGGATAGCATTGTGGATGAGATACTAGAAGGGGAATTAAGAGACCTGGGTTCAGTTCCTAGTTCTGCCATACAATTCCTGTGTGACCTTGGGCAAGTCGCTTAACTTCTCAGTTCCCTTTCTATAAGATGCAGATAGTGTTTTCTTTCCTCTTCCTCCATTTTCACTCAGACATGTCTATTTAGACTAAGCTATCCAGGGCAGGAACTGTCTGTCATAGCTCCCAGCACAATGGCACTCCAACCTTAGAATCATAGACTATCAGGGTTGGAAGGGACCTCAGGAGGTCATCTAGTCCAACCCCCTGCTCAAAGCAGGATCAATTCCCAACTAAATCATCCCAGCCAGGACTTTGTCAAGCCTGACCTTAAAAACTTCTAAGGAAGGAGATTCCACCACCTCCCTAGGTAACCCATTCCAGTGCTTCACCACCCTCCTAGTGAAAATGTTTTTCCTAATATCCAACCTAAACCTCCCCCACTGCAACTTGAGACCATTACTCCTTGTTCTGTCATCTGGTACCACTGAGAACAGTCTAGATCCGTCCTCTTTGGAACCCCCTTTAAGGTAGTTGAAAGCAGCTATCAAATCCCCCCTTATTCTTCTCTTCTGCAGACTAAACAATCCCAGTTCCCTCAGCCTCTCCTCATAAGTCATCTGCTCCAGCCCCCTAGTCATCCAAGGCATCTAGCTCTACTGTGATATCAATGAATAACAACAATATATATCAATAATAAAATATGTAGATTTTTTTTCATGTACATTGATCACTTATTTTGCTCTCAAGTGAGTCTCCTGCCACCCTAGCCTACTCTTGTTCCTCTTCTGATGTCATATGCATAGCCTTCCTCTCTGTCAAATAATAACTGATCCTTCTCATTATTCATTATTCTGTACACTAACACCTTCTATTCTTCATGGATTTGAAACTGAGAATGCATGTCATGGTTAATTTGATGGTTCTTGTCTACAAGGTTTAATTGCTGCTTACAAATCATATGGCATGCAATAAAATGAGGTCTTTAAACATAGTGGCTGCAACTCACATTTGGGGTTTACACAGACTCGGACTGGCAGTCTAATAAAGGTATAATATATAGTCTGTTAACATTTTTTACAGTCACTCATGTTAGCAATGTAATATGGACTATGCTAGCAGGTCACCCATTCAACATAAGCTCTACCAAAGAGCTGTAAAGGTGAAGTGGCAAGTAGAGCTGATGGGCAGGGGGCAGAAGGGAACTATATGGTAGATTATTTGGTGTGAACCATTATTTGTGGGCAAACAGGCAGGACATGGATCCAGGATGTGAGCACCACCACTTCCCACTAGTAGGAGTTGAGAGTGCTCAGTACTTTGCAAAATCAAGCCCATGGTGACGAGGAGGTCCTGTAAAAGGGCTTCAGTCTAACATACAGGGTAGCAAAAGTGCAGTCCTATGGTGTATCCATGGGCCAAAGGAGTGAATTCCTTCCTCTCTCCTGCCAAACAAAACCAGTTACTTAAGCTGTATTTGAGGAGGGCTGAATACCAGCCTGTATGAGATGTCTACTATTGTTGTCTGGTTTTGGTATGTCTGTCCTTTCATCAAGAAAGTTTAGCCATCCTGTAGACACAAGACTTTTAGGTAACCGTTTATGATTATTGAGAATAAAGAAAACAAGTCTGAGAATCTCTTACCAGTTTAGTACAAATAATATTATTGATTCATATGGTTACATTAATGCAATAATATGACATTTTAAATGACAGAAAATGCAGGCATTTAAAATAAAGATTCTCAAAGTGGCTAACATTAATACCCCTAGAATATGTAACATTTTATATTATTGAGTATGGATTTTTTGTTTTTGTTTTACTTAATCCTATCAACAATGGAAGTAAATTAGCTTTGATTCCATGGTTGGAAAGTCTGCTGTGGGAGAAAAAGCCTTTATATATATATATCTGTAAGATGATTAAAGTTATGGATGCAGAAAGAACTGGCTTTCCTGCTTATTATGCATTTAAAATTTCAACTCTAGTACTTTGCATGTATTACTCGTTTGGTAAAGAAAACAAACGGAAAAATTGATAGATTATTCATTCAAATGAATATTGACTGACCTTCAAATAATTGTGTTGTTGAATATAAAGAGAATGTAGAGCTGGTCAAAAATATTGAAAAATGGCTTTTCAACTAATAGAACCATTTTCAGGGGGGGGGAAATCATTATGGCTGAAATTTTCCAGTTTTTAAATTATGGTATTTTTCCCATTGTTTGTTTGTTTCAATTATTTTTCTGGTTTGTCAATGAGATATTCTGTATTGTTGTGTTGTGTTGCTTTATTTTAAAACAGAAACTGAACATTCTGTAGTTTAAAACATACATAAAACCGTTGCTTTTCTGGTTTACTTTTTGGTAAAATTCTTCATTTTCTGATTTTCAAAACCCAAAATATTTAACTGAAAATGTTTTTCAAAAAATCAGTTGTTTTTCCAGTTTCTATTTGCATTTAAAAATGATTATTTCTTTCCATTACAAAGGTTGGGAGTCGTAATGGACTGTTCTAATGTTTATGTATGAATATACATTCAGATAAATGCACAAGTTAAGGTAAGAAATGGTAAAGGGACTTGCACAAGAGTTGCAATTTTAAATATCTTTTTGTTGTACAGTACCTTACGCAATGTGATCCTGGTCTATGACTAGGCATTATGATAATATTCATAAATAATTACATAGGAGGGCTCATTTGAACCTTGATTTCTTTGCTAGGATTAGCAACATGGTTACCAATTAATGCCATTTGCAGTTGTGGTTTTTTGGGAGGTGGACACTCATCCCACTAAGAACTGGACTAAGGTCATAGATTATAATGAAGGGCAATGAACAGCCAACAGACGGCAACAACTTTCAGTCTCTCCCAAACTTGGCTGAATTCCAGAAGTCTGAGATTTTTTTTACCCCCACACAAAGCCGGTTTTGAGTTATGTGAGTGTAAACAGAAGGAAAGTGTGTCAAACCTCCACAACAATAAAAGTATCACCTCTGAGTAGAGAATAAACAGGAATAGTTTCAGTCCAAACAGGCTTTTGGTAAAAGTGTCTCCGAAATCTAATTATAATCTAACCATAGCCGGAAACATCTGATTGAGGAAGCCCTTTCTCCCCCAGGTATATTTGCCACCCAGAAAGAAATTGGAATTTGGATATTATCTCCTGTATTGTTTGCCAACTTCATAACAACTTACTGTATATTACATCATTTTGCTGCAATTTATATTGGTACATAAATTACACTGACACACCATTAACATGGGTAAATATTGTAAATAATTGATTTCTCCAGAGAAACATAAAAAACAGTATAATAACACAGTTCCGCAGTGTGCATGAGCAAGTCACTATTGGGAACATATGTATTTCTATAGACTTTTTTTTTTTAAACTAAATCAATTTTAAAACAAAGTTTATATTTATGCAAATGCATTTCAAAGAGAGATTAAATACCCTTTGAAATGCTACAAAACATCTTTCTTTGGGGGCATTATTCCCATCCTATTAATAATAATTATATTATAATAGATGTCTAATGAATGGAGCCAGAAGGAAATCAGGGGAAAGTTTACTATATTTGGTGGAACTGTAGCACTCCTTTGTGTGGAAAAATTGAGGATTTTATTTATTTATTTTGTGCTAAGGACTTTTATCCCCTGTGGAAAAGGCTGTTTGAACTGGCTTTGTAAATGCATTCTCAGGGGTTGAGGGGGAATGAGAATGGAATTCTTCCTCCCAGCCTGGAGCCAGGATGCAAAGAAGCTACTCTGGGGTCACTGTGGTAATAGGCGTGGCACACTTACATATCTACTCCAAGGTTTTGGCAAGCAGGGGGCATGCTAATTGTGGAGCTGCATGTGGCTCTCCCAAAGCACAACCATGCGATTGGAGAGTCTTCCTGAGTCAGCAGACTCAGCTCAGAGCTGCTGCTGCTGCTGCCAGCACCTGGTAAGTCTCCCTCAGAAGCCAAGGATCACCTCAATTGCAGCTCCTTCATCTTTTGCATCTCCTTGCTGGCCTCATCTAGTTCTGCAGAAGAGTGGAGCTGGTTTCAATTCCCCTGAACAAAAGCAGTCTAAGGTAGACAAGAGACAGGAAGTAGAGGCCAGAGGAACAGGAGCTGAGTTGGGGTGGCAGAATGGGCCCAGGAGCTTAGATGAGCAAGAAGTAAGTGTGAAGGGATCAACAGAATGTGGAAGGAGTAGAAGCTATGTGAGGATGGGATCTGAAGGGGTTTGTGTATGCACGAGGGTTCAGAAAAAAAAACTTTGGCTAGACAATGTGTTTTGAGGTAGGAGGGGAATGCTGTGTGGGAGTTAGGGTGATTGACATGAGTGAGTGTTAGGGAGGATGAGTGGTGGGAATGAGGCATTTAAATTACAGACTCTGCCCTTTGCCAAGAAAATTGAATCCCCTAGGCATTCTTGGCCTCGAGACTTTGTAGGACTCACTGAGAAAGGAGCTCAGCTCACAGACCTACTGTTTCTCATACAGTCTGTGCACAACATGCGTGCATGCACTACCACAGAACAGCCACCCAGAAATCTGCCTCTGTTTTACTTTGATTTTGTATGCTTTCAGTTTGTTTAGTTGCAACACTATTACAACTTTGTTAAATATTGCTAATTAACTAAGAGTCTGTATGTAGTTGGGCTGGCATATTTAACCGGAGAGTAAAACTACACAAAAATGAAGAAGTTCCAAAGTATATTTATTATCTGCAGAAACTCTGCGCATTTAGTTTTCATTCCCTGGGTGTGATGAAAATGGGTGGCCACAGGCATTTGGCCAAACATGATGGAGGTTAAATTCCTGAGACAATCCTTCATAGTAATCTCTCTATTGAGAAATCAGAGTAATCTTTGCTGTCTCCAGAGGAGGCTTTGCATTGGTTAATGCATTGATTGTAATGAGACCCATGTCCAGATTACCAAGCAGACCACCCAGTAAATAGGGTTTTCTTTGTTAGAAAGAGTATGTATTTGTTACACTACAACTTCCAGCTGATTCAGTTATAGAGATCAGTATTATCTAAAGCATTGTCTTCTAGCAAGCTATTATGTATGGTCATAGATTCTTGGGTTGCCTAGAATTTTAGTGTATCTTTTTTTTTTTTCCATATTCTTTTTATTGTTGGTATATTCTTCACAAGATTGCAACAGTGAAGCAAAAAAGTAAAGTCCCAGTAAAAGTAAAAAAAGTACAAGATTTCCCTCTAATGGCTACAATATTACATTACTGACTGTGAAACTCAAATGGGTCACACGAAATACCCAATATGACACACATCTAAAGACAAGACAGTGGACAGATCACTGGACTGGGCCTTTGGAGTCCTGGCTCTGTCACTGTTTCTTTTCTCAAGTGATTTCACATCTTTGTTCCGCCCTTTCTTGGTCTTCTCTATTTAGATTGCTAGCTCTTTGGGGGCAGTAACTGTGTATGTACATGTACACACATTAGATAGATAGATAGATACACACATGCACCAGTGGATAGTACTTTAGAATATATAGAATATATAGTATAGTTCTTCCGGCTTGTAAGACTATTACAGCTTATTCTGCACTTTCTTCTGTACAGGTCTTTACACAGAGATCTTAACAGTGTCTAACAGAGTGGAGCTCTGATCTCAGTTGTGTCTCTGGAATCTACCATAATACTAATATCTTAGTGTCAGACTAAGGTTAATATTGTATGTGCCATTGTAGAGGAAAAGCAACACAAGTTTTAAATCTAAACACATTTACCTTTGAGAATGAGGTTGGGAGGGGGGAAAACACCTAATTTGGATGTGACTTTCACCATATGAAAGGCATCACTTCTTCATTTGTGTCAATAAACAGAGTGAGATAATGGATCAATATGGAATAGAGTTTAAAACTCTGTAGAATTAACACATTCTCCGATATAGAATAAGATTGTTTGTGATATTCATAATACCACTTTGAAACCATTGTTAAGAGATCTAGTGATTTTTTTTATGTTGACTAAAAAAGTAGATATCTGCAGAAGCTACTATTAAACAAATAAAAGCCTGACAAGTAAGGGCTTGTTTGGATGTTTCCATGGATCTTAAAGCAGGTCATTAAAATAAAATAACAAATTAATAAAAATAATTAATAATACCCAGGGAAAAGTTTAAGAAACTAAGGCAAAAACTAGAATCCTGTACATGTGTAATGTCCCAGGAATAAGTGTCTTTCATATGGGAATCCCTGAAAAAACTAGCAGAAAAATACTAGCAAGTTCATATATAATATATCATGATGGATAGACAGGTTAGATAACATGTTAAAGCACACAAAGAAACAATGCAATTGATTACATGGGTCCAAGAAAAAAAACATACAGGTAATAAAATTAAAAGAAAAAAAAGAGGTCACTTGGCTGAGAGTCCTAGTAATACATCTTAATATAAAAATGGATATGCATAGAATGTTAATAGAAGAGAAGTTCTTCTAGAATGTTGTCTTTTTAATCCAGCTCCTAGCCTCTGCACAAGTGATGAAAGGAAGCCATGTGTTCAGATATCTGATGTATGAATTGTTTTTAAGGCTACTGAGATGTGCCAGATTTTCATAAGCCATCTGTTGTGTGAAAGAATATTAGGTATATGCAGTGGTAATAATTCTAGCAACTAACAATTGTCAAAGCAACACATCTTGAGGAAGGCTGAACAAGTAATTTTCAACACCAACACATCTACAGTAGGAGAGTGTAAATACAATTTGTTACTGTGCATATTTGAGTGGACTGTACCGAAGGGGGTTGGGGGGGCAGGGACTTCCATATTACAAAGACCCATTTACCCATTAAAACCTTAGGAACTGATTCTGCAAACCCTTATGCATATGGATCCCATCATTATGAGAACAACTCCTTTTGTTCCCTTAGAAATTCCACATACCATCTCCTTTAACTTATGAGCAGACAATTGTGTGTTCTCTTTACAACTGGTCAAGGATTTTCTTAGAAAATAATTTTGATGAAACAGAAAAAAAATAGACCAACATTTTTCTCAAAAAATTGTTCATTGGCCATGGGAATTCCTTCTATATTATGTTTCACTCTGATCTTAGCTTCTGGTAAATAAACACGAGCTTGTGCATCTGTTACTAAGGGACTGACCCTGCAAACATTTAGGCATGTGAATAGCTATATGTGTGAGTAGCTCTGCTAGTCCTCAAAATACTAATACAAAATTAAAGCTTTTGCAGAGCATTGGGGTTTTGAGCAAATTACATAGATTCATAGATTCTAGGACTGGAAGGGACCTCGAGAGGTCATCGAGTCCAGTCCCCTGCCCTCATGGCAGGACCAAATACTGTCTAGACCATCCCCAACAGACATTTATCTAACCTACTATTAAATATCTCCAGAGCTGGAGATTCCACAACCTCCCTAGGCAATTTATTCCAGTGTTTAACCACCCTGACAGTTAGGAACTTTTTCCTAATGTCCAACCTAGACCTCCCTTGCTGCAGTTTAAGCCCATTGCTTCTTGTTCTATCCTTAGAGGCTAAGGTGAACAAGTTTTCTCCCTCCTCCTTATGACACGCTTTTAGATACCTGAAAACTGCTATCATGTCCCCTCTCAGTCTTCTCTTTTCCAAACTAAACAAACCCAATTCTTTCAGCCTTCCTTCATAGGTCATGTTCTCAAGACCTTTAATCATTCTTGTTGCTCTTCTCTGGACCCTCTCCAATTTCTCCACATCTTTCTTGAAATGAGGTGCCCAGAACTGGACGCAATACTCCAGTTGAGGCCTAACCAGAGCAGAGTAGAGCGGAAGGATGACTTCTCATGTCTGACTCACAACACACCTGTTAATGCATCCCAGAATCCTGTTTGCTGTTTTTTTGCAACAGCATCACACTGTTGACTCATATTTAGCTTGTGGTCCGCTATAACCCCTAGATCCCTTTCTGCCGTACTCCTTCCTAGACAGTCTCTTCCCATTCTGTCTGTGTGAAACTGATTGTTCCTTCCTAAGTGGAGCACTTTGCATTTGTCTGTATTAAACTTCATCCTGTTTACCTCAGACCATTTCTCCAATTTGTCCATATCATTTTGAATTATGACCCTATCCTCCAAAGCAGTTGCAATCCCTCCCAGTTTGGTATCACCTGCAAACTTAATAAGCGTACTTTCTATGCCAATATCTAAGTCAGTGATGAAGATATTGAACAGAGCTGGTCCCAAAACAGACCCCTGCAGAACCCCACTCATTATACCTTTCCAGCACGATTGGGAACCATTAATAACTACTCTCTGAGTATGACAAGTTTCAGAGTAACAGCCGTGTTAGTCTGTATCCGCAAAAAGAAGAACAGGAGTACTTGTGGCACCTTAGAGACTAACAAATTTATTAGAGCATAAGCTTTCGTGGACTACAGCCCACTTCTTCGGATGCATATCCAGCCAGTTATGCACCCACCTTATAGTAGCCCCATCTAAGTTGTATTTGCCTAGTTTATCGATAAGAATATCATGCAAGACCATATCATAACATACAACATATTCATGGCCAGAGGGACTACCGGTATAAGCTTCTCACATTGTCAAAATATATAAAGAAAGAAACATTAGGACTTCCATTCAGAAAAATATACTATGCGAGGCCAATCTGGAATGGCCTGCCCAGTTACTAATTGGTAGACATCTGACAACACGATTGCCAAATGAAGCTACTGTACTGCATGAAAACTGAGAAAGTGGGTCTATTAATAAGAAGCTGACAGCATGCAAACAGATGCAAATAAGCTATTACACTAGGAGAGCAAAGTTGCTCTCCTCTTTCACTGATGGTGACCAGGTGAGAGTATACCAAGATGACAAATGGACACCTGCTTAAGTGTTAGTCACAGTGAATGCTCCCAGATCCCGTAAAGTACAGCTATCTAATGAACATGAATTCCGGAACAACTGGAAAAATAACTTTAGGGTTTCTGTAGACTCTGACAGTGCTACATACCTCTGAAATATCACTCTTTGCAATGACATATCCTGACACAAGAGCTCAGATACTTTGGTTTGCAATGGAAGTGGTTTCTCCTATTGCTATAAAAATCTCCAGTGATCAAATAATTAGAATGGCTCCTACATATAAAGCTAGCTTTTGCCATTTAGATACAGCTCTAAATAAGAGCACTAGGAGACATTCAGAATGCCACTTGACACTCAGAAGCTCAGAGAGGATGCTTCTAGTAGGCAGATTACTGCCTGCAACTAGGTGGCTGACCAGACCTCAATAGATAAGGGTCCATTACTTCCCCAAGGTGGCAAGTAGAATAAAGTAATGTTGTAGAATTCATTACAAAACACTCCTGCTAGTCAATTTACTTGCCATGTTACTCAAAGTCTTCATAAGAGAGAGGTACCCAACATGCCTGCCTCTTGAACATGTCAGCTGCTTTAATTTAAAGCTAAGAGGTTTGTTTGGTTTTTTTAAAATAGCAAAGACTCAAAAACAAAAGAGGTAGTTTGCCAACTGAGCATATATCCATTATCATCATGGGCACATGGAATTTTCCATGTGTGCAACCTTGTGTCTGTACTTTTCAGATGCAACCAACTGTGGCACACACTAGCACCTGAGTGTAAGTTTTCAATAGTCTAACACCTGCACAGCACGAGTTATAGTTTACAAAAGCAAACCCAACAAGCTTCCTACAGCTTTCATAGTGCTGAATACTGACATTGTTATTGCTGTAGAAACTCAGGCCCTACGTTATTACAGTGTTCTAGTTTCTCACACTCATAACCATGACCAAAATCAGCAAACACCTTTCACTTCATTTTATCTGGAATTACCATGCAATGTATAACACTCATGTAGAGTGGAGGGATAATGTCACTGAAGTGCATCCCCAAGAAGGAAGCAGAGAATTGCAGTCTGCAGTGCAGCTGCTCTGAGATATGAAAGGAAGACTCCTTCCTCTGCCACATCTGTGCATCTGTCAGATGCCCATCCCAGCTGATCACTCAGGGCAACGGCATGGATATTTGGTCCCTAGTGGAGAGAGATTATCTTTTTGGATCAGTCACCACTGGTCTCACAAGCGACCAGTCCAATTTGAAATGCAGGGTTAGTAGGTTATTCCGGTATGTACCAGTGGAAAAAAAAAGCAGGACCTTACAGGTCAGATCCGGGGGGAATTCAAAGACCTTTGTTAAAAGCACTTTCATGAGCAATGACTAGGAGCTGGCTGGAAATTCTTTCTTTTGCAAAATTAAAATTTTCCCATAGAAAAATTTCCATTGAGAAAATTGAAATGATGGCTCCCCAGGTCTCTCTTTCCCCACCACCCAGCTGCTTCTCCAGTAACCAGGCTGTGGAGGGGTTGGTGAGCCGGGAAGGTGGAGAGCCACTCGGGATGGAGTGGGGCATCAGCCTCCAGCAGCCCATCTGGAAGACTTGTCTGTTCTGCCACCAAGAAGTGAACTGACAATAGTTTTCCAGGCAAGCACCCAGCAAGCTGAGACATTCCATGTCAATGTTCCCAAAATGAAAATTTTCTGGAAATCCCTTTTTGAGAAACATAAGTGAATTTCACTCAGTCTGTGCAGTTACATATTACTTGGGCAAGCAGTTACCCATTTAGCGTGCAAGCAACTTCATGCTGTGCAAATTTAAAAAGTAAAAACCTCAGGGAATTGGAATTTTTTTTTTATTTTAAATCTTTTCATTCAAAATGGACGGCAACAGACTGCAGGGAAAGGATTAGCTCTGGAGGCTTACGGCCGCACATGAAGACAGCATAATTTATTGGCATCAGAATCATCTTCGTGTTTTCATCCATTTTTTTCCCCCTGGCCTATCTGTCTACAGCTCCAACAATTGTTTGTGTGCTGGCACATCCCTGCTTTAGTGTGGAGCTCCCTTTACTTCAGTGGAGCTCTATGGGGGTATAAGGATGAGCATATGCATAACCAATTGTAGGTTCAAGGCATATGAATGTACCTAATAATGACATTTTACATTTTCATATTCTTATTCTATTTTATGTATAGCTCCACTGTATACCTGTATTCTGTATGTATATTTTAATTTGATCACAAAATAAGTATTAAGAACTGAGAGAAGGTGGTTGGAATAGTTGGCCTTTTATGCTTTTCATTCTTTTTTAAAATATTCAAAATTACACTGGGAAACTTTATCAATATTTTTGTATTTAATAAAATATGTATGGCTAATTTCATGCTTAATTACCAAGAGCACTTCTGAGTCTTTAGGATTGCAGCTTTAAATGTTAATATCTAAAAATAAGAAGAAAGACACTATAGCTATGTTTATGTGTAAGGAAAAGAAAAATGCTTTTTTTAAAAAAAGTTTAGGGTAGTGCATAAAGTATAAAGAGCTTAAATGTAGATTGTAACCAGCCAAGTCACACCAAGTGTAACTAAATGCATTAGGAAACTTCAGTGTGTTTAAAAACATGATTGACCATAAGATGAATAATGTGCAAAGTTATACACGGGACTTGGTTTATGGAGTACGATGACACTGAGCTGAATCCCGCTCTATTGAAATCAAATGCAAAAAGCCTCCTGGGTAAAGGATGTGACGCAGCATGTTTTAATTTGTAGGTATGAATTGATTTTTTTTCTGTCATATGTTTAATTGCATATTTAAACATAACTCAAGCTACAACAGTTCCTAAACTGACCATTCAGTATATATTTGCCCAACACAAGTTGGATCTCTGTCAACCTCACCTCTCTTTATAGTTACTTTTTTTTCTTCTGGTATGTTGTAGAACCTTTTTTCTTTATTATATTTCTGCGAAACTTGAAAAGCCTTTAGGGGAGCTGAAAATGTATTTCCAATAAAACAAGCTCTCCAGGTCTATGGATCCAACAATGATGATATTGTACTGGGGGTGGTCAGGCATAGGGTCTGAAATCATAGCAATATAACAAGTTTTTCATATAAGACAGAGCCAAGTGCTTCTGTTTCAGAATAATTTTTTTAGTCTCATGGGAACTCAAAAAATCCCCCAAAGCTTCAGTAGACTTTTCACCACAAGCTATCTGAGCTGAAAAAAGTGGCTTTAAATTCCGAAAAAAGTGAGGTACTTGTATGGCAGAGGGGATTGATATTAGAATACGGAGGCTTTTAGTTCTAGCTACTTTTTCAAATCTTCATCGGGTTAAGGGTAAATAGTTACCCTGTGACAGCTACTTAGTGTCCCCATCACAAAAACCATCATTCCAAAAGGTGCTGTTGTGAAAAGTCTTAGCAAAGAGGCCAAGAACTGAATAGGGAAGGGAGACATCAATGAAGCAGTCCTTAGTTAGGGCTGGGATACCCTGGCAGGACAGGGTGGGAAGCTTGCATAGCTGCTGCCTATATTTCCAGTTTTGTTCTTATTATATTCTTAGGCAATGCATTAAAAAGATAATGAAAGAAAGGAGTCAATGAGGGAATACAACATTTGTGTATACTTACCAATTTGTGCTTGGAGAATTTGAATGTGGAAATTATAGTTTTTTGCTTGCTGATGCTGCCTTTTCAGGAGAACAAGAAAAAATGTTTAAATTTTTCACAGTTTTATCCATACCTCTTTGGTCTTAATACTGAGCTAAAAAATCTTACAAGAGCAGGTTCTGTTGGGCCAGATCAGAAACAGCACAAGAGCAGACTCTTTGCAGCATTTTGGTCCTTTCATTTCCAGTCCCAATTCAAAACAGAGTGACAAGAATCAAAACAATCAAAGCAAAATCTAACTAGACCTTTTCAAATGTCAGAAAAGACTTGGCTTCAGTCTGGTTTGGATTTTGGGTGAATGTTCAGATTGTTTGAATAAAATAAAAACTGCTCACTTAATTACACTGATATGCCATATTTTTGAAGTCCCTTTTTTCATCAGAATTTTATTGCAAACATCTCTGAAACATTATAGCAACTGTTTCAGCCAGGTTTACTGTGTTTATCGGGTTCATTCATTTTTATATTGTTAGAGTTTCTATTTTTTAAACTTATTCATAAAATGTAATGACCTGCTTCAAGACATCTGCAAATATTAGATTTTTTTTGTCATTAGAAATGTTATAAAAAGAAAAGAATGACCATAATACAAATGATGATGTCTACACACTAACCTTTCAATTATCTATAATCAGAATAAATCACAGCTTTGGGTAAGGGATAAAGCAAAAACATAATAACCAACAAAGAACAATGGGTAGATATTTGAGAGGTACTGTATTAACTAATTAGGCAGAGAAAAAATTGCATTTTCTTTCAAATATAATGTTCAACTATCACAGCCTAAGTCTCTTCTTTCACTGAGTACATCATCTTTGGTTGAAAATGTGCTCACTGTAACAGAATGAGATGGGTCTTTGGCTGGCTGGCTGGAGGAAAAGGAGTTGTTGCTCCTTTAAGGGCCCCCCCTGAAATTCGGTTGCACAGGAACAGGGAATTGACCTGGATGGAACAGGGAGGAATAGGAAGTTGCCAGACCAGGTGAGGAACACTCCCACTCCTGGTGTCCAGAGGAGGAGATTATTAGTCTTTTTTTTTCCCTTTCAGGGCAGGGAAGAAATGTTCCCCTCACTGCCAGATTGACCCAGGCAGGGTGGGGTTTTATTTGCCTTCCGCAGAGCACGTCAGGGAGTTGGTGTGGTAGATAAGCAGGTTTGGTCAAGATGTTGCAACTTAGTAAGTAACAGATGTCGCAGGTGTCCAGTTCAGGTACACATTACAGAAGGAATATAACTCCCTGATAAACAGGAGCTGGAAGAGGAAGCATCCCCGAAGGAAAATAGGAAAAGTGGATAAGGAGCTGCTATACCTCGTACAGCAGGAAGAAAGAAAGAAAGAAAGAAAGAATGTGCCACGACCTGACTCAACAATCTAAATCCACTCCTTCCCCTGGAAAATGTCTGCCCCAACTGTGATAAGATCTGTGGATCCTGGATTGGTCTTATTAGCCACCTGTGGATTCACCAGTGATAGTCTTCCATGAAATGATAGCTGGTTATCATCCTTGAATTCCAAGGAATCACCAACTATTACTTGGCATGCTCTCTCTTATTTTGTAGACTAAACAAAAAATTCTAGGCCCAGATTCTCTGGTTCAGCTGAGTTGCACACCGACAGGTGGTGCACAAAGGTGGCCCCAAGTGGTGCTTTTGGTAGCTGTAGATTCCTGGGGCATTGGGACATACCCTTTCCACTGGCCACACCCTTTTGACAGAAGCAGAGGTAATTTTCAATGGACCAAATCCATAAGCTTTATGGCTGCTTTGCACTACCAGAGTAGTTAATGCAGGACCCAAGGCTCTGTGTCCTAGTCTTTTTCATGTCTCCTTCCATAATCAGCTCTATGTGTTGTTCTGCTCAGAACCTTCTCTAATATTTTCTCTTTATTGGTGTTTGTAAAAAATATCAAAAGTACAATTTTAAAGCTTCAAATATTTAGTGTTACAATTAGAAATCATGGTAAGATTTCACCCACATAAATAGAATATACACAAGTGTGCTTGTAGATATTAACACAGAGACTCCCTCCCCTAAGTCAACAGAAAATAACCATTGACCCTTCTACAAAAATTGTCATACTATACTGCAGATAAGTAACTTTGTCATGGGAAGGAAATAAAACAATCTGCAGTGTGACATCCCCATTTTAAAATTTGCCGATTCTGGGGTTGTTATTGGTAGGTTTAAGTTTCTTCTGCGGTGCACTGTCTTTTCTGAGATGTGATAGGTGAAACTAGACAGAGGAATGCCATTAATTCATATAGTGACAATATTAATATTTATTTCTTTTGTAAAGTATAATATTTTTGCCCATGTATCCACCCTTGTATGTTGAGTGGATGTCTTCACTTAGCTGCCAATGCTGACATCTAAATCTCTTTTGAGAGATTTCAACTAATTTAGAACCAAGCAATGTGTGTGATTAGTTTCATTTTTTCTGTTAGCCATCATCTAACACTTATCCATATTGGATTCCACCTGCTCTCATGTTGCCCAGGTGAGAAATTTTGTGTGAGACTATCTTAATGTCTCATAATTGCACCAAGTTCTGTGCTAAAAAGCTTTGTGAAAATTCAATAGGCTTTAAATGTTTTATTATATAAGTAGTGGGTTGGATTTGTGGCTGCCTAATTAGCTACAATTTTACATGTGTGCGCGTGTATATAAATTGACTTTTATATAGATTATGCACACATAGCTAAAATTTTAGCTAATTAGGCAGTCACAAATCCATATTATATATAAAAATAAAAAATAGCAATTAGCTATTTTAGGAGATTTTTAAAAGAGAATCTCACATTTTGAAGGACCAACGTGATCGTGTCTAAATGAGTCTCCTTGTTCTCTGTTGTAAATCTCAGAAGGTGATATGATACAATTGTATTCTCTTAGGGATAAACTCTACCACTTCCCACCTGCAGAAGCCATGAATGCAGAAGAACTGAAGCAATGTTGTTGTACAGAGGGTCAGGATGCAGGGAGGCCACATGTGAAGTCCACATCCCTTTGAACTACATTCATTTGGTGGAATGTTTTGGGATGAAGTGGGTCTGCTGCTATGAAGAAGCATTTGTAGATGGTGGCTTTGACCACAGAGGTTGCTTCAGCTCTGAGCCTGCAGTGGTGACCAGACAGCAAATCCATTACTGCTTCAGGGACTTGGGAGAGGTTTCCTACTACCTTGACTGCTACAGGATCCTGTAATGTACAATACACATTTATGTCAATAGTCTTTAAGCCAAGACCTCCAATGAGAATGAACTTTTATAGCATCACACCTCACATGCTGACAATACCTTCTTGTTTTCCATATAAAGTCTTGGGTTTAATGAGAATCTGAACTGTAGTCTTGTAATGTGATAGTTTCGTTCATTAACCCATCACACCACCTATACAAATCTCTTGTTCTTGAAGCACACCGCAGTGAGTGAGTTACTACAAAGTAATATAGGGGAGTTTGGCTAGACCTCTGTTGTGCAGTCCACATCATGTTCACATAGGGCTTTTCAGAGACTTCCACCCTCTGAAATATACAGGAGAGCTCCTCCCGCCAAAAAAATAAAATAAAAAAAATTAAGAACATAGATTAAGTTGTAGTGAGCCAGCACACTGCAGCATGTGAGCTGGGCATTCATCACCCTGCTCTAAGCTTTTTCATCTTTACACAAATAAGAGACAAATAATGAAATCTATTATATTTGGGTCAAGTTTGTTGCATCTGCTGTGATTTTTCCAACCAACCGAAATAGGCTCACAGAATGAGAGAAAGAATGAGCGACTAGGAAGAGACCAAGAGAGCACAGAATCAAGGAAAGAAATTTGTATGACAGTCGAACCCGATAATGCTGAATACTGCTTCTTTGAAAATGATTTATGGATTTAGTAACTATAACCCATGTTGTGCATACAAATTATGATCTCTTCATGGCCAGTTTTGAATCTGTTATTGAAAATCATTCAGCAGTTCATTTTTTCAAGCATATTGAGGCTATGGATTGTTAGGAAGTGTTCAGAATAGTCACTGTTCAGATGATTATTTGATATGTCAAATTCACTCTTTCTGACTGGCCCTCTAACTTGCATGGTATTATATTTGGGAATACTTGTTACTTATCTGCATAACCTAGCTGTTATAAGCTTCTTGTGCTTCCAACCAAGACAAATTGGTTGAAATATTGATTGCATTGAAAAAAAAACCTCATGTAAAATTTTTGCAGCTAGTGTCTGCTTTCTTTGAAAAATATTTGATTTTTTTCACTGGAAAAATTCAAAAAGCTCTAAACTCAAAATTCTTGGTTAATGGCAGTATTTGGCTAAATCTTTTTCAGTTTTCATCAGGTTTTGGTCAAAAGTTTTCAGCACCAGAAAAATTAAAGAAGAGCTCTGTGGACCTCAAACTTGTGTCTTTCACCACCAGAAATTGGGCCTATAAAGAGATTTAAAAGGTGACAAGATGGGTGAGGTAAAGAAGAAAGTCATGAGCACTGACCTTTGGGACCCAGCAAACTCTGATGGTTACTGTTTCTGATTAAGTTAAATAATAAACTACTGGGGGGGGGGAGGGAAGGATTTTTCATTGTACCTTAAGTAGAAAGAAAAAAGTATCCTACAATAAATGACTAATTTATTCCCACAATTTTTCATCATTTCTGAATAATATAATGATGAAGTGTGAGAATGATGCTTGATTAAATGAGGTCCCTGGAGTATATAGGACAAGATTTAGGCTGGAAAACAGCAGCTGCTTTATTCTTCTACCCTGCCATTCTCAGTGCTGTGCTGTTTCCACTTTTTATAGCGTATTTACCTTGTCATGATTAACAGATTGGGACAGTGCATTAGAAATTAGAAATTATTCAGACTTTGTGTAGTGGTCACACAAAGTGTCTCAATGTGCGAGGGTCTGAAAAATATTACTGAACACTTGATTTCTTTTTCTTGGCTGGAATTAACAATAAACAATTCTCAAATATATTGACCCAAACTATCAGCTTTTCCTAGCCAGTTATAGCTGGTGTCCAATATAATCATGTCAGTAAACATGATTGACCTGGCTTTCTCTCAAAGTATTTTTCCTACATTTCTTCCTTAATCTGTTAATATATATATATGACATTGAAGGTCATGACCTCAACTGGTGTAAATCAGTATAGTTCCATTGAACAGAATAGAGCGATGTAAATTTATATCAGCTGAGAAGCTGGCCCTGAGTCTCATCTTCCTTGAACCTGGATTCACCACTGCATTGCTACAGCATTATAAATGCATTGAAATAAACTGAGTTGGTGGAATAATACTGGAAAAAAATAACTCTGTGATGAAGCAGGTCCTTTATTTAATATGTATTTTTAAATTTTAAGTCCCTTCAAGGAAAAAAACAAAAAAACAAAAAAATCAGTTGGAGAAATCTTTCATTTTTAACCCAGAGCTATGGAGTGTTGGAAAGACACAAACCAGATAACTCCAGAGGAAAGCTGAATCTAGTTCAGAGAATGCTTGACACTTCCCAGCAAGGACTACATTTTCAAAAGTGCAAATTGCCCTCTTTAGAGATGTGGGCAGAGGCCCACCCATTGGGGGGGGGAAGAAAAAAAATGTTTAACAGCAGCCACAAGGAATATGGACAAGCACAGAAGGAAGTGCACTGAGGGGTGCTCAGCTGATTGCTCATTGAGCAGCTGGTGGCAGCAGAGACATTTTCAAAAATATCCCCGGCAGTTGGAGACCGTGTGAGGCAGGCTGCAGTTAGAGAAGAGCAGGTCACAGGATGTCCCACACCTGCTAGATCCCTTTCCTCCCCCTTTCTTTCTTCCTTTCTCACACATCACTTCCTTGCAGTAGATCTTTGCTTCACCACATTTATCCTATCCCCTCTCATCTGTTTCCATCATCTTTCCCCTTCCTCTCTACTCAATATTGTTACTTAAAACATGACATTTCACAAAACGGGCATCTCACCACTCCTTTCCTTTCTCCTTTTCTGATTTCAGTCACCTGTCTTCCTCCTTACCTCTCCTGCCACTTCCTTTTCTGTCTTTCTGTTCCTCCTTTTTGTTCTCTTCCCTTTTAATCTCTTCCTCTCCAGTTCAAGTTGAGGAAATACAGCCACATGGCCCTCTAGTATGTAATTTGGATCCTTATACTTCCATTCTCACTGAGAGCAGTCTCCAGCTAGAGAGAAGAGAGACAGAGTGGGAGGTAAAGCTACCTGCCACTGGGAGTGCAATCTCTATTCTTTCTTTGCTGCTGCAAAACCTTGTATTTGATTCCAATTCCTTTTTTCCTCCCTCCTGTATTCTCACCATCTGGCTGGCATTCCAAATACTGTGGGAACATGCCTCTGATGAAAATAGCATGGTGAAAAAAGCTATCAATGGTATTTTTATGCAACAAGAATTCATGTTGCAAGTTAACTAGCATGGAGTTGGCTGGACACTGATCCATTGTCAACAAATATCATGGGATTAACGCTGGTTTCAGAGGGTGGTTTCTGATTCACAGAAGAGCAGAACTGTTCATCCATTCCAGTGGTACATTGGTTCATTTAAAGGGATGCCTTCTCTCACGATTGCATGGTCACATTTGATTAGAGAGACAACCATTTTTATGAGAAAATTGTATGCCAATATTAACTAGTAACAAAGATAATATCAAAGATAAAACTGCCACAGAGTTATTACAAGGCTGTAATTTACTTGAGCATTCTTATGAAATTATAAAATGGGATAGCATATCTATATCTTATTATGAACGGCAGCATATCCCCATGAGTTAATAATTACAGTCTTGTTTTCATGTGTTGACAATCTATGACTAATTACAATCTGAAGAGAATTTAAACAAATCAATTCAACATCAGCTATCTAAAGAAAAGCAATGAGGTTTAAACTGATATTTTATTCTGAGTTGTGAATTTTCCAAGTTATTTTATTTTATTTTATTTGTACTTAGAAGCCCTTTATGGGGGTCAGGCAGGGATTTTATTTCCTCCCCTCCACACACCATGTATTTTGTTTTGTTTGTTCGTTTTATCTCCTTCCTCTAAAGGATCAGGAATGGCCCTGGCTGGTAATGGGATATTTGACAGGGAGGGTCAAAATTCTGAGGCAGCACTGAACATTCTCTCTCTGGGGCTTGCTCAGGGTCTAAATGATCACCATATGTGGAGACAGTAAGGAATTTCTCCCAGGTCATTTTGGCAGTGATGCACGTTTTTTTCCCCACCTTCCTCTGAAGTGTGCGGGTGAGGGTTACTTGCTGCGTATATCTAGGGTGACCAGACATCCCGATTTTTCAGTGTTTGCCCTGACCAATCTCTGGTCGGGACGCAATTTGTTTCATCCCCCTGATGTCCCAATATTTTCTTCCTCTCATCTGGTCACGCTAATATCTCACAATCATTTGTCTGCCATTGTGGGGGCCTCAGGCAGTGGTGTATCTTGTCTGCTCCTGTTCTCTGCCTGTGGCACATATGAAGTCTCCTGTGGGCTGTAATCCTTTGGTCTTATTTCAGTTGTTGGTTTTAGTATATGGGTGTTGGATGGTGTTGGTGGTCGGTAACATACAGGAGGTCAGGCTAGATAATCTGGTGGTCCCTTCTGGCCTTAAACTTGATGACTCTAAGGTAAATGAAACCCAACTCTATATTTTTTTGTTACAAGTTATTCATAAATAGAGAATGTGCTAATTTTATACAGTACACTTCTTATTCTTTAATCCCTGTAATGTATTCATAATTTTTATCTTGCATTTTTGGACAGTCCCATGTTTTGGAAGTGAGTGATGTTTGCCTAATGGTTAAGGCAACTAACTCTGCCACTGTCTGAATTAGCCCAAGGGTAGTGTCGGAGAATAGGTTCTGCCACTGTGTGCTGTGAGAAAAATGGATCTTTCAGTTCACCACCAATTTCAAAAAAGGTTTCAGAAAATAAAAATCTGCACTATTTTTTGAAGACTTCAAAGAAGAAAAAATCATTTTGGGTAGAACTAAACATTTCATTTTGTCAGAACAAGATGTTTTATTTGACCCAAAATGAAACGTGCTTTCCATTGTGGCCAATTTAAAGAGTTTTTTTTTTAATTTTTAAAAATATATAATTACATTGAAGGAAATGTCTAAACAAAATAGCTTTGAACTGAAAAATCAAAACATTTTGTTTAGAAAATATAAAAATAAAACATTTTTATTTTTTCAGCTTCTCCCCCCACACATCCCCCCGAACTGAATAACTCATCAAAACAACATGAATTCCTGACACATTTTGGTGTTGCTGAATCTGCATTTTCTGCTGAAAAAATTTTGGCTGAATAATTTTGCCCAACATTAGTAATAAGTACTGTATAAATAGTATTTTTGAAATGAATGTGGCTAATCACTGAGTAATGTTATAACAACCATGAATAAGGAGGGTAGATTCTGAACCTTAACCTCCTTCTTGCCTAGTTTGAAGGGTATTGTGCAGTTTAATTAATAATTTTCATAAAATGCTTTGAGATCCTTTGATACAAGCCACTTCTGCAGATGTTCTCACATATTACATTTTTATAGTTACTTCCTTCTCCTTATTAAAATCCCTCCTTCCAATGCACCACTTTTGTGAAATACTTCAGTAATGCACCAATAGTTATTAAAAAACAAAGATACCTGCAACTTTTGAGTCCATATCTTCATCTGGTGTATTGATGTCTGAATTGCACAGCGTGTGTCTGTTCTTGACAGGAAACTCTGGGGGGGAAACAATGTCTTCCTTTATATTTGCACAATGCATGGACTCTAGTAGGGCATAATAAATAAAATATCAATCACCATTTACATTAATCTACAAAGCAATGAGTGTGCAGTATAGCAATCACAGAGTAAAGGTCCATGCCTGTCTGTATTACTGAGGAAAGAAAGAAGTACTTACAAGTTAGATCTCTCAGTGCTGTAAATCCATTGAGTACATTACAATTTGGTATTATTAATTTTGAATAGACATTCTAGAATTGTAGAATCCAAAATGTAACATTTTGTTGAGGCATTACAGATCTGAATCTCTTGATTGCAGCATCACAAGGTTAAAGGTCATAGGTCAAAGGGTTCATAATATTATATTAACTTATCAGTTGTCATTGAATTACTGAATTGGTTGATTTTAAATGCTTCTGAGGGGCAACATTTTAGAAATATTTAAATCTCTCTTGATTTATACTCTCCAGATGAACAATAAGGGCTTATCACCGAGAAAGGGAATCTGGAAGGTTTAGTAGCTGACAATGTGAAGTCAGGTTAATTTAACAGTGGCTCATTGAACTACTGGCAACAAATAATTTAACTGATTAATTTAGCCCATAAACAGGAAATGATTTGTAGGCATATGTTTGCTATTTGCATTTGTTCAAGGCATAACATTTTAACCTACAAAATTCTGAGTTGTTTTTTTTATTTTAGCAAGTATTTTCTACTTACTATTCAAGATCTGTGATGGGTTACTGACAATCCATGTTATCTTTCTGCTTCTTAACTGGAGCATTGGAACTTCAATAGTCTTGCCTGAGCAGATGTATTGACAGGAGAATAGTGTAGGCACATATAACCCAAGCATGCCTACAAATACAGACTCCCACAAACACTTGCAAAAAAGCCCTCATTCATTTGAATATTACAAACAGTGAATGGGAAAAAAAAAAACATGATTAATAAATGTTCATTTCCTGATATTACTTGCAGAATTTTTTTTTGTATCTACTTTCCAGTTGTATTTGCACTGATCTATTTGTAACTATCTTCTATGGAATTAGACTAGGGATGAATTTGTCCCATTATGCTCAATGTTATTTTGGTTCATTTGCTAGCCTACTGATTTCCTTTCTTCCCCTCTATATTATTCGTAATGAAAGCATGAGAAAATTAAAATTAATGAGCCCCTGTAAATGAAGAATGGAGCAGAATTAAAACAAAAAACAGAGGTATGTAGAAGTGTTGAAATTTTAAGAAACCATCTATGATTACTCATCAAAAGAATGTCAGCTCCACAACAGAAATATGATCACCTCACCAATCCTCATAATCAGGATGGTTTGTTACCCAGTTTACAGTGGGTTCCCCCCTCCCCCTGAAACAAGAAACCCCATGAAAACTGTTAATGCATTTTGTTGTAAATCAAATCCATTCCCTATATCTAGGTATATGAAAACAAAGTAGATTAGTATTTTTCTTGCAATTCCATGAGGTATGTGCAGTTTTCTAGAGCTACTGTACATTCAGAGGCCATATATATAGTACATAAATCATTTCTAGAAGAAGAAGAACATGGAAGATGACAAAAATATCATTATTGCTAGCAAAGGCATAAATATTGTCATTGAGCAGCATTGTGTTAGTAACTTCAAATAGAAGAGTTGATGGTATAATCTTGGTTTAAAATTTTGGGAATATGTTCTTTGGTCAACATACGTGCATAATTCCTGTTGATCTTACTCAATGGATATTGATGTCTGTTAGGTGACAGATTAATTGGCTCAAAGGGTAAATATTAACTAAGGCAAAGATGAAGGAAAATAAATCTTGATCTTCACCAAAACAATAAGCCAAATTTTAATTTCAGTTACACAGGGGGGTTCCTTTATTTATGCCTTTGGATTTTCTTCCACTAACATAACTGAGTGAAAAGTTTGTTCCATTACATAGTAGCTCTGTTCATTTAACTGAAGTGAAGTATCTCTGTTACGGCCATGAATTTCATTTCCCTCAAGAGTGGGGGACAGGCTCGTAGAAGGATCCTCACACAGACACTCCCATCCTCCCCACAGAGATTCAGTAACTGAGAAGATCTGCTCAGCCTTGGCACAGGCAGCGTCCTCGCTCTCTTGGAGCCAGTGCTCACAGCACATTTGGGAATGCTCTCAACAGGGCCTGAGCCATGAAAAGGAGACAGAAGCTACTGGCTTCCTTTAACTGCCACTTTGTGAAATGTACAAACAGCAAAGTGATACAAGGATTAAAGTGAAGAAGTATTCCCGGTTCTGCATATTGTTGTCCCAAAAGGATTAAATTAATCTGGAAATCAGAAGTGGTTGTCTCATGGGGATAAGAAAGAAGTTCCATGACGAATAAGTTTGATCAAGAAAAATCCCATTCCACCACACACTTATTTGTAAGCAGTGCCATAAAAGACAGAGTACATACTCATCAAGTGTCCATATCACAAAAATGAATACTTAAAACCATAATAAAGCCAGTCTTTCCCCCCTTCCATTTGGGGTACCTATTTTGCATTCTTGTCCATTCCACTTTTTTCCTTTACTACAGGCAGTTCTAGTAGGCAGCTGAAATATTTTTATGCAATGTAACAAAAAAAATATTGTGCTTACTGTATATTCAAGTCATTGTTTTCTTTTGCAATTTAATCTGCCATAAATATGAAGGCTATAGTGACAAAAATATTGTAAATGAGTAGTAAGTGACATTTTATCACCTCTTATATGAAAGATTTTATCATACTGTGTTTGGAGTATTATACAGTACAAATTAAGTACGCATTCATCTAGCATTCACATACTGTAACAGAATAACCTCATACTGTGTATTTAAAAGGCAACCTTTAATATGTTAATATGATGTGAATGTTTTCCCAGGAAAAATGATTTATAATACTGAAAAGAAGTAGGCTTATTGCAATATCTATTTTCTAAAATAGATTGCACTTTATTTCTCATAGAATTTTTAATTGATTGAGTTAGAAATGGAAATGTTCTCAGGCTGTTGTAATGCATGTTATAATTTAAAGTATTCCTGTTTTAATGAAAGTGACAGCGAGAAAATGGAAACTGCTAATTTATACCAGACAAAGAGACAATTTAACACCTGGTCTTGAATGCCATGGTTCTGTTTTGTTTCTAGCATCACAGCATTGACCTACCATGCAAAGGATCCGGGTGTAGGTAATAGGTTTATCCCTCATTTCAGACTAGAAGTGATGAGGAGGCAGCATGCCTAGATTCTTTATTTCAATATCCCCATTTTTATATTGCCCCGAGCAGTTCCTTCAATTCAATGCTTGACAGTTTCTTGAGAGAAAGCTTCTGCAACACAATTCTTGGGAGTGGGATGGCAGAAAGGTAGGGCTTGTCTACATGGGTACACTCAGGAAACTTAATCAAAATTATTTTTAAATGGATTAATTAAACTGCATTAAATCCCAGTCTGACCGCTCTTATTCAGAATTAAAGTGGCCTTCATTCATTTTAATTTAATTCACTTTAGAAGTGAATTAAAATAAATGGAATTAAGGACACTAATTTTGAATGCTAGAAATAACTCACAGGCTTAAAGTGAGTTAACTATCCACTTTAAAAGTTAATTTGAATTAACTTTCCCAAGTATACCCATGTATATGAGCCCTTAGTGGGATCCAAACAGTCTCATTTCCCACCTCTTCAGAGGCCTATGTCCTCTAAGATATTTCTTTTATCTTTTTTCTAAAGAAGTCCTTATTTTTCATTGTGATCACAGTCAACTTTTCATCTATCTTACCAACGCTTGAAAAGATGCATACTAATTTCTATATGTTAGGAATGAAACATCCATTAAGTACCTGCTACTACAAATTACAGTGTGAATAGGGACAGGGAGAACTGGTACAGATAAAGAAGACTGGACCAAGACCTTAACCCTAAATTCAAATTGAAACCAGGGGATGGGGAGGAAGGACAAATTCACTACTCATTTATTTCAATGGAACTACTACACTAATTTACTCCAGAGAGTTTCACCCAGCTTGTTTATGTTGTTTCGGAGGGCAAGTTAGTTTTCATGTAGTCATGCATTTCTTGGTTTGAACTGGGAACAAAATTAATTATTGTAGTAATTTTGACATGATAATCATTAGTCAGGCAAGAGCATATGCCTTCAAACACACATCAACTTGAGTTCAGAGGGTATATCTTCTATTTTACCTGTCTTTCACCATACTATCCTCATAGTTCTCAGCAATGTCACTCTTGGAAGACTGTACTTCTGAAAATGTGATGATATTACCCTGGTCACTGATCACTGAATAGATAAGACTGCATTTTTTACAAGTTTGCAACAAAAACGTGTTTCTTGACTACTTCTCAAAATGATGATTTTATTATAAATGAAAATTCACAGCATTTGGTTTGTGATGATCTAGGATGTATATGAAAAATAAATGCACCATTTACTTTAAGAAAATTAGAACAAAATTTGCAATTCCCCTTTAAAAGATGGGAAGGGTGGAGAACAGAGTGGAGGTGTGGGAGGAGGGAAGGCTGTGACAAAGCTTTGCTAGAGAGTGTTAAGCAGCAGCCAAGGGAATTTCAGTGGCTGAGTTGAAGTTGCTGAAAATCTAAACAAAACTAGGGGGGGGGCCAGTTGAAGTAAAAATGTGCAGCAGAATGAATTAGAAACCAGTATATATTCAGTCAGATTCTTAGCCTGTTTGAACTCCAGAACATGGAGTCTCATAATAAAATGAACAAACCACCATTTATCCTTTGAAGATAATTGGGGAGAAAGGCATAAGGAAATTACGAGTACTCAAGACTACCGGCTTTTCAGTTATTAGAGTGGTAGCCGTGTTAGTCTGTATCCACAAAAACAAGGAGTCCGGTGGCACCTTAAAGACTAACAGATTTATTTGGGTGAAAGCTTATGCCCAAGCTCAGTGGTTTGACCAAATAAATGTGTTAGTCTTTAAGGTGCCACTGAACTCCTCATTGGCTTTTCAGGGTGCTTTTCCAAGTGATGCCTATCTTGTTACAGAGAAATGGTTATTGGTGCATTTCAGCTAGGAAAGCAATAAGTGAGCCAGACACTAACTTCAAGGTGATGTCCCTGGACCTCCACACCTTAAAATCCTTTATGAGTATGACAAAGGTCCCATGTTTGCAAGCAGATGAAGTGATCAGTTATCCCTGAGATGCTTTCAGAGGGACTGTGAATATCAGCATCAGCAACCACTTGGCACTGATGACAGACACATGTTTTTGGTGAGATGCAGGGAACCAGGAGAGACAGTACAGTTTTGATATTTTACTTTGTTTGGATCACACTTCAGCTGAAGACTATTTTCCAGATGACTGAAATGCAGTTAGAACAACTCCCTCAGAGAGCTCTGCAATGCAAAATACTCTTTAAAGTGCAAAGCAACAGCAGCACCAGGTTTTAAGCCTGCCTTCAACCTCAGCCTATGTAACAGACTAGAGCAAAGGGAAGTATGAATTGTAAATTCTAAGTGAACTATAGGTACTTACTGTAAATTCTTTTGGAAAAGAATTCTCTCTTACATTAAGTGTGCAGGAAGCCAGAAAACACTATGATCAGTGCAGATTATTTTTAAAGGAATGAGGATTTTTAAAGTTATTGATTATTTGATTCTTGGAGTATAAGAAGGAAACTTTCATGTTAATTATTATAGAACAGTCAGTAATACTAATAGCGAATTAGAATCACACGCTAATTACTGTATATTGTCACAAAGTCCTGTGACAAGGAGACAGCTTACCGACTGTATGTTTGTAAAGACCCAGCATTAGTTTTAAATAATTCTTGTAGCCCAAAGGTATTCCTGCAGTGGCAAAAAAAGATATAGTTTGTTTACTAGAATAGGCACACTTAGAAAATGGGTTTTTTGTATAACTTCATGTTTTACACAGCTACTATTAAAATATAAGAGGCTGGATTCCTTGCTGCAGCTACATTCTACATTGACACAATTAAAAAGAGGCTATCAGGGAACTTATCTGATTTACCATCCCATTCCACATCAACTCCACTGTAGATCAGAGCTAGAGAATAATTGACTTTTTTGGTTCACTGGAGATTCCAAAATAAAGGAATAAAAATAATTTTGCATTTTGGATTTATTTATTTATTTTTAATTTCAGCAAACCAAAAACTTGGCCGGGCGGGCCGCGGGCCAAAGATGGCTGATCCCTGGTTTAGAGCATCGGTTTGCATCACTGACCTTCTTGGCCAATAGCCATTGATGGACCTATCTTTCATGCATTTAATCATTCTTTTTTTAACCCAGTTATACTTTTGACCTTTACAACATTCTCTGAAAATGAGTTCCACAGGTTGACTGTGTGTTGTCTGAAGAAGTACTTCCTCATGTTTGTTTTAAACCTACTGCCTATTAATTTCATCTGGTCACCCTTGTTTCCTTTGTTTTATGTGAAGGGGGGAATAGTACTTCCTTATTCACTTGCTCCCCATTCATGATTATATAGACCTCTATCTTATCCCCCTTACTCAACTCTTTTCTAAGCTGAACATTCACAGTCTTTTTCCTCTCTCCTCACATGAAAGCTGTTCCATACCCCTAATCATTGGTTGCCACTGGTTTTGGTTGCCCTTCTCTGTACTCCTTTTCAATTCTAATATCTTTTTTGAAATGCGACAACCAGAGCTTCACTCAGTATTCAAGCTGTGGGCATACCATGGATTTATATAGTGGCATTATAATATTTTCTATATTATTAGCTCTCTCTTCCCTAATGGTTCCTAACATTCTGTTTGCTTTTTTGACTGCCGCTGCACATTAAGCAGATGTTTTCGGAGAACTATCCACAATGACCATAAGAGCTCTTTGTATTTATCAAGCCTGAATTTCATCTGCCATTTTGACATTCAGTCACTCAGATCCCTTTGTAACTCTTTGGAATCAGCTCTGGACCCAAGTATCTTGAGTTCTTTTGTATCATCTGAATATTTTGCTGCCTCATTGTTTACCCCCATATTTCAGATCATATATGAATTTAAATACATTGAACAGCACTGGTCCCAGCACAGCACATTGGGGGAACTCTGCTATTTACCTCTTTGCACTGTGAAAACTGGCCATTTATTTCTACCCTTTGTTTCCTGTCTTTTAACCAGTTATTAATCCATGAGAGGACCTTCCCTCCTATCTCATGGCTCGTTAGTTTGCTTTGGAGCCTTTGGTGAAGGACCTTGTCAAAGGCTTTCTGAAAGTTCAAGTACACTATATCCATTGGATCACCACTGTCCTCATGTTTGGTGACTTCTTCAAAGAATTCTAATAGATGGGTGAGTGGATCCCAGTCTGTTTTAGCTACAACTGGGTGACATTTTTCATCCAAACCTTTTTTTTAAATGCATAGTGCAGATTTGGGTCAAATGAAACAAACACATCCCTTAGGGGAGGATTTATTGATATTCTAGTAAAAAGGAAAGTTGATAGAGTATAGGTAGGAATGAAAGAGAAACAGTCAAATAAAAAAGTCCCGTTCAGTTACATCATATGAAGGCAGACAACTAAATACTGACAAATTTTAAAAGTGGTTATATACAAATTCAAGAAGTCTAAGTACTAAGACGGGGGGAATTGAGTGTCAGATTTTAAATGAGGATATTGATATCATATACATCACAGAAACTTGGTGTAATGAGGCTACTCAATGGGACATGGTAATACCTGGGTACAAAATATATAGGAATGACAACAGCTGACGCTGGTGGAGGAGCAGAACAATACGAGAAAGAAACCAGCATCAAATATTGAAAAATTCTTAAATGAATCAGACAGTGCCACTAAATCTCTATGGACAGAAATTCTGTGCTTCAATAATAATATAACAGTAGTAATACGCTGCCCAACACCTCACCAGGATGGTGATGGTGATTGTGAAGAGCTCAATGAGATTAGAGAGGCTACAAAACCAAAAAGCCCAGTAATAATGGGGGATTTCAACTATCCCCAAATTGACTAGGAATATGTCACCTCAGGATGGGCCACAGAGATAAAATTTCTAGACACCAGTAATGATTGCTCCTTGAAGCAGCTAGTGCTGTAACCAGGGCCGGTGCAAGGAAGTTTTGCCTAGGGTGCGAAACTTCCACCTTGCGCTCTCCCCCCCTCCCCGAGCCCTGTGGCAGCTCCCTACCCCCACTCCGCCCTGAGGCGCTCCCCATGGCATACAAACTTTGTTTAAAAAAAAAAATAGTAGAGGCTCAAAAATATGTGTATGCCCAACTAAAAAACTACAAAACAAAACAATAAGACCAAAAATATGCCACCAGGCCTAAACAGTAAAAAAGGTGGTTATAGACAAAAATATCTTTTAAAAATTGAAAGTCAAATCCTATTGAGGAAAATAGAAAGGAACATTAAGTATGGCAAGTCAAGTGTAAAAGTATAATTAGGCAGGTAAAAAAATGTTTTGATGAGCAACTAGCAAAAGACACAAAAACTAACATTTTTTTTCAAGTACGTCAGAAGCAGGAAGCCTGCTAGACAATCAGTGGGGCACGGGAGCTTGCTTCATGGGCTCCATGAATGATGGGTAGGGTGACCAGATATCCCGATTTTATAGGGACAGTCCAGATTTTGGGGGCTTTTTCTTATATAGGCACCTATTACCCCTCATCCTGTCCCAATTTTTTACACTTGCTATCTGGTCACCCTAATGCTGGGAGAAGTGGGCAGTTTCCATTCTTTCTAGGAGAGCAGAACTGCCCAAAGAATTTTGGTTCTAGTGACATGTGTAGCTAAAGTCTCAGTTATAGAAGAATACATATACAATTCCTGTTGTTTTCTAAAATAAATAGTCACCGCTGATAGTCATCCTTTCTAAAGGTTATTTTTGAAACCTTAAAAGGAGAGAGAATCTGCCCTTTCAAACTATAACACCTGAAAGAGGTTCAAAGGTCTAATGAACATTTTAATTTAATAAGTCTCCTATAACTAGTCCCTAATAACTATTGTAAAGTTGGTAATTGCCCTATAATATTTCTTGGCACTTTGACTGGTAATCAGTTTCATCATCTCTAGCCAAATGCTACAAGCTATCCAAGGGAGGAGAAGTTTGCCATCATCTGCCAAAGTATACAGTTTGCAGCGAAGTGCTGAAACCTGGCCTCAATCCATAACTAAACCTCCTGTCATGTAAATCAAATCCACATGGGTAGATCCCTGCCCCTGTGTGGAGCCCTATTGATTTCAATAGAGCTCTATATAGGAGCAACAGTCCACATGCAGGGATCAAGGATCAGGCCTAAGTATGCAAATGTCAGTTTTATACGTGAATATGTGCAAAAGGGATACTGAGATTTAAATTCCTTTCAGAACAGTAAGCTTGACTCTAGTCTTGTCCTCTGGCTTCCAAGCATGTCTTCCAATGTATTATAATTTTATCATGTATAGGATAATGCTTGTAGAAAAGATGATATATTAAAATTTATCAAGGTAAAGTCATTTTGACAAATTCACCACGGATATAATTCCATTAAGTTCAGCCAAGATAAACCAAGTGTGAATTTGCCCCATTAGTTCTTAAAAGTTCTTTAAAAACTACATTAGATGGCAAAATTACTTGTGCAATTCAGTATAGATAAATCTATAAAGATGCACACCCTGATCAAGAGGGTAATTAGATAAGGAGAAATATAATGGGTGATGTTTCAGCATTCATTCATGAGCAGAGGGAAGTGTATCTACTTTCTGGGTTAAACTCATTCATGGAGTAACTTCATTAAAGTTAATGGAATTGCACGTGGGATGAATTTGGCCCTCCATGTTGAAGTGTAAATAATATCGTTATTAATACATTCAAACCTCTCTGGTCTTAATGAACTGATCAGGTTATTCTACTCATAAGCTTCACAATGATGAGGATCATTATGTATTGTCAAAAGAATCAGCACATAGCATTCATAATGCTGAAGCTTAAACAAAGTACTTTAATATTAAAGGCTGATTAATTTATCAGCTTTAGGATTCATATTAGGTATGTCAAGCTGATTTGCTCTATGTTTTGCCTGAGCTAATGGGTTGGTGACCAAAAGCAATGCACAATTGAACTGAGTTTAAAATGTGAAGAAGAGTCTCCCTGCTGTGGCTGAAGTACAGTTTAGAAGAGGGAAAAGAATTTGAAGCCAATTGTTCAGTTTTTAAAAGTACACGTGCACATTGGGGAATCATCACAAATCTCACTGATCTTCTGTGATATAAACAGACTAAGAAGTGATGTGATAGACTACCATAAAAATAAATAGAAAGGTCCCTGAAGAAGGGACCCAAGCTTCTGCACTATAGCAGATTCAAGCTCTGAATTGAGTCTCTTGCCCTCCCCTTACTCATTCCTTCTCGCAGCACCAGCAAAATTCTTAACTTCCATTTCTACTGCAGTTTCTTTTTATTCTAAGGGTATGTCTATACTTACCTCCGGGTTTGGTGGTAAGCAATCGATCTTCTGGGATCAATTTATCGCGTCTTGTCTAGACGCGATAAATCAATCCCGGAAGTGCTCGCCATCGACACCGGTACTCCTGCTCCGCGAGAGGAGTACGCGGAGTTGACGGGGGAGCCTGCCTGCCATGTGTGGACCCGCGGTAAGTACCTTGTAGTTCAAACTATGATACTTCGACTTCAGTAACGTTATTCATGTAGCTGAAGTTGCGTATCTTAGTTCGAACTGGGGGGTTAGTGTGGACCAGCCCTTAGTAAAATTGCAACCCTGATCCCTCACACCTGCTGTTATTACTCCCCCCTAACTTATGTGGGCCTTACCCCTTGTCCTTTCAAAGAAAAAATTGTATTGCACTGTGTGATAGTCCCATTTTCATTTATGGAAAAGCAACTATATTGCGAAGAGCTATAAGACTCCATAGACAACAAGCAACTCCACATTGTTATTGTTCTGTCTGCATTCTGCAGTTTTCTAGCTCAACTAAACCTTCTAGAATGTAACTGATCTGGTTTTAACAGACTGATGACTGATCTTTCACCTCAGATTTTTTGTGAGCGCTGAAGAGAAAAAAAAAAAAGTACCCCAGTTAAAGAGAAGGGATCTTCTGATTCCAATACACTTACACATGCTTTATCATAGAAAAGTAGTATTTTCTTGAAACTTACAAACCTATCATATTAACTCTTACAATATTTGTAAACTATTTTAATTCTGTTTATATCTATTGATATAGTTGACCGTTATTTCTTTAACGGGCCCTTCTAAGGTATTGGACATAAAGGTATAGCATAAATAAAACAAATAAAATGAAGACACATTCATGACAAGCATCTTTAAGCAGCTTACCAGTAGGAATTACAAGATGAAAAGATGTCAGTTGTGCAGCATGCTAACAATGAATTTTAGACTATAACTCAAGTTCTTTAATTATATTCACTCAATACACATTTCTAGAGGTGCATGAACTGTTAGAAAAATAAGAAAGGCTTTTCTTTAAGGCAGATTCGTGTTAGTTTTTAAATTGCAAAGTTCCTTTGGACGTAATAAAGCAAAATTTTCCATTACTTTGCTTTAGGTGGGTTGAAGATATGCATCTATAGTACAGATTGCCTTTGACTTCATGGAACACATCTACTTTGTGTTTTTACGTCTGTTTTCTTTTCCATAGCTGGATTTACACACCCATGGAAGTACAAGTTCCCTTCATACACACCTATGTAGATTATCTAGAATTTGGATATGAGTGCCCAAGCTTAGTGATACCATCTTGTGTCTATTTATATCCTCCCTCTAATAGACAGAGCTTTGGCTCCAGGTTCTCTTACTCTCTAGTCAGTGTAGCTTGGCCAGCGCAAGGAAGGTGGTAGTGATTTGCTGCTGTTAGAGGTCAGCAGTAAATTATTAGTCCCTGATTAAGCAGATGCAGGGAACAAAGTGTGGCCCCAATTCTTGAGCTACTATTCCTTCCCCACATGCTCTTGAAACAAAGCAGCTATTGTTTAGAGACATAATCTAGCCCTAAATAATAATGCTTGTTCCTGTTTCTGCCATGTCACCAACAGAATCTAGAAGGGGATCAGACATACACATTTCTGGATATCTTATGATGCAAGACCTAGTTAATGGCCGCACTCACTGTGACTCAGGCTATTTAGCCAACATTACAACCAGTGACAATTGCTTTGAACTTTCTTACATTTTCTGGTGATCTTGTCCTGTCAGTTTGTCACAGAACAATGGGATTATTGTTTGATGTGACAGCATTTAATGACTATCTCAGGAGCAACATAGCCTGTCTCTTTTTGTGGCTTGACTGAGTGTTGTTAAAAAAAGTGTGATGTGTGAAATGCAGTATTTCAGGATAACTGAGACTGTTTAACTCTTACAGCACTGAGAACGTTCCATGGAAGCCCTTTCCCATGAGCACTCCAGCAGATTCACTGTCCCTGATGATTCTTAGACCAGTAGTAAAGTCCAACACCTGCAGCAGGAAGAAGCAACCCCTGAGATGTGAAGGGCAGATATCAGTCTAGCTTTCAAGCAGCAAACAACCAATATAGAACTTGCCAGAGCTTTGACTTGCTGTACTCTGCAGCTGCTAGAAACCCACTGCAGCCTCTCCTCTTAAATACTAGAGATGAGGCTGAGCGTCCATGTCCAGATTTGGATCTGAACTCCAAAAAGTTGAGGGGTTTTGTATCTGAGATTTTGGGTTGGGCTGAAAACCCAGAAGCAGCAGTAAAGATTAACAGAATTTTATTTTTCTCAACCACAGTATCTACTAACTTGCACTCATTGCAGAACAACCGCAGGTGGTGAATATCCTGGTACCAGGCTGCAATCAGAGGATCAAATGTTTCTAAAGCTGCAAGGTGTTCTCTCTTTCTGTTCTTTGCAGACATGGTCCCAACAGAGATTCTCTCCTTTGCTGAGTTACAACTCTCTGATTCACAAGCTGCCTTAGCACTAGCATAAATTATAGGAACCTAAGGGTTGATTTTTTTTTATACCAGCTGGCTATAGTTCTGGACATGTCCTCCCCACTCTGGTAAAGAGGAACTGGCTATGCCAGCTTTTTTCCAGTGGAAAGTTTCTCCACACCAGGGGAATTCTCATCTGGCCAGTTAGGACTGCATTTGAAGAGCTTTCCTAACTTCTGAGTGCTTGGCTTTGCAACCTTAGTGTTATCTTGGTGTAATTATTATTATTTATATTATGGTAGCATCCAAAAGACTCCAATCTGAATATATGCCCCATTGTGCTAGACATTATAAAAAAACATAGATAGACACAGTCCCTATCTTGGACAGCTTACAGGCTAATCAAATCCAAGTTGTAACAAGTGATTGTAACATACAATTGGGGAGAGTAGGTGAGAGAGGTTGAGTGTAGTAGTGGATCATGTGTTTACATAGACCATTGCCCAACTTGATGGTTTTGAATCATGGAAGCATTTTTTAAAAGTTATCCTTTAGAATTTTTTTTTAATCATAAAAAATAGCCCCTCATGCTCTACATCTCCCTCCAACACTCTTTCTGCTGTCCTGGAACAATGACTCTGGACTCACTGCCTCTTTTTAAAATATTTTTTATTGATTTGCATTTGTTCTTGTTCCTGTGCAGATGATCCCTAAGTGCCCCTCTATTTACCATGAATACTTTTGTATGATTTTAATATAAACTATTTCAGATGAAAAGTTGCCATCCCTCTATATGAAGTCCTCTAGTGCTGTGGTGCCTACCTCACATGAGGATGGGTGATCTGCTGGGTCTTCCTCTCAGGAAATCCATTGCTTAAGAATGGAGCAAATGCCCTTGTGACCAGGGGTGGCTCTATGTTTTTTGCCGCTCCGAGCACAGCAGTCAGGCTGCCTTCGGCGGCATGCCTGCGGGAGGTCCGCGGTCACGCGGATTCAACGGCGTTTCTGTGGGAGGTCTGCCAGTCCCACGCCTTCAGTGTACCCACCGCTGAATTGCTGCCGAAACCGCGGGACCGGTGGACATCTCACAGGCATGCCGCCAAAGGCCGCCTGACTGCAGCCCTCCCAGCGACCGGCAGGCTGCCCCCTGCAGCTTGCCGCCCCAGGCACACGCTTGGTGCGCTTGTGCTTGGAGCTGTCCCTGCTTGTGACACTCTGTTTCAAGGTTCTAAAGATATGGCACTGAGGAATCTTAGGCACAGAACTGAGACATCTTAGGTATGTGGATGAGAAGTCTCAAGGAGTATTTGGGATGAGGTATATAATTAAAAAAATTGTACATGCACTCAGAGTGGGTGATGGTTTAATTTTTGAGTATTAAATTATCTGACTTGTTGAAATATATGTTCACAAATCATTGTCTCTCTTGTCTTTGTCTTTATAACTATCTGTAATTAGGGGCTGTGAGAAAGGGAAATATCTGAGCCACATCATTAACTCCATTTAGTGTTATAACCTCCATTTTGGATTAGGGCATCCATTCTGTAGTAGGGGCTGAACACATATCTAGCCTTGCCTTGGGCTGGCCAACCCAGAAGAGATATTTGACACATTGTTGAAAAACAATCTGAGAATCCACCAAGACAACAATCTAAGGCCACTAACTCTCACTGTAACTCACCTAGCAGCCCATGCCCATGGAAAAATGGACACTCTACACAGGGGAACAGAGGGGAGGGGAGGAACAAGCATGTTTGTGGACAACCTGGAAAAAAGCAACAGACTCACAGAACAGGCAACTCAGACTACTGCTTGTTAAGAGTAAAGTGACTGTGGTTAAGAAATTCCTTTGCTAAACCTGTGATCCTTATTTTCCTGTAATGTTGTCCCCTAGGGGGCTTAAATTATAAACCAGAATGCCTACAGCTAGGTGAAACTCTAAGAGAATGTATATTAACAACGAGGGCTTGGGAGGTCTCAGGCACTGGTTTCAGGGACAAGAGTGGTTGGTGTGCAGTCCCACATCCTTAGGAAGGGCGCAGACAAGAGTTTTGTATCTGATAATGTGCTCCAGAGACAGACAGGGTGACTAGACTCTACCCAGTCCAGGGGGCTTAGAAGCACAGTGTGCCCAGCAATTTGGGTCCAGTCACAACAGACTGATTACCATCCAGCCGGAAGATTGGCCTGGCTTGTAACAGGAACCATTCTAAATGAAAAACTGATCAACGAGAAATAGCACATTTAAAACGAGAAACTGAAAGTGAACAAATTTTATAAACAAACACCCAAATGCCAATTTTTTCTAGGAATTACACTTATTTATAAGCCAGAGGTTTGCTACGATTAGTTTGTGTAGTGAGAGATTCACGCCTACAGATTGTCTATAGTGCTTTAGCATCTGTTCCGTGGCAATATTTATGATTTGTTATTGTACTGAAAAAATTGCACCTATATTTTTTTGTTTTGAACCCACTCTTTCCTATTTCAAATTCTCTACCTTGGATTTTTAAAAAAATGGATGAAATTAAACCACACAGACAACTCCCTCCACCTGCTCCAGTGACCACATAATATGGTCACAGAACTGGTAAAGTGTGTGAGGGGTGGTGGAAATGTATCCAATCCTCAATAGAAGATAATATCTGGCTGTCAAGTTCCCCAAACTAATAAAATATCTTCATGGCTATCATCCTTTGTACATGAGCTTTCAGATTTGATTTTGCACATGGAAAAGGTATTGATATATTTTCCCAGCTCTACAACTAACACTTGATTCCTTTGGGTAAGTCATAGAGTTTAAAGCCAGAAGGAACCACCAGACCATCTAGTGTGACCTCCTGAATATCACAGGCCACCAACACCTGTATACTAAACCCAGCAACTGAAATTAGACCAAAGTATTACAGCCCCCAGGAGATTAGATTATTATGTGCCACAAAATGAGAATAGGAGGGACCAAAGTGCACAAGTACCTAGGGTCACCACAATGGCAGGGAAATGATGAAGTGAGATACACCCTGATAATCCTGGCAAATGACCTCACCCATATCCTGCACAGAAAGGTGAAAATCCCCCAAGGTGACTGCCAAAATGACCTGGGGATTCCTTCCTGATCCCCAATATAGCAAGCAGTTAGACCCTGAGCACATGCACAAGAACCAACCAAGCAGCAGAGAGTCACTCAGGTTTTCTGTCTCTCAATTTACCTGCCTCACAGGCTGGCTGTGAAGCTTAACTAATATTTGTTTACTGCTGTGAGATACTTAGTAGAAAGACCCTACAGAAATACAAACCATTTTTAAGGTAGGTATTTGCTGAGGAATTCATGTATTGCATTAGAGGATAGATATTAAAGTGTGGTCTATAGAACCTTTTGTGTTGATCTGCATAGTAATATATTTAGGGAACCAACCAGGAGGGGGAAGGATATTGGGGAAAGATGTGATTAATGAGAGTATCTATCCTATCTATCTGATCTATTATATTTCTAAGGTTCCCATCACCCTAAACCCTAATATTGCAGATTTGTTGCAGCATCACAGCCAGAATATTGTCACAGGATATTCCAATCATTAGCTGGTGAACCATACTACTTGGCCAGTTCATGTGGTTTCAGAATCACAAATACACATAATTTGTTAGTCTCTAAGGTGCCACAAGTACTCCTGTTCTTCTTTTTGCAAATACACAGCAGGTTATTGTCATTCATCATGGCGTGTATTGATTCTTTTCTTACATCATAACACAGGACAATGCAGGTTTCCCTACAGTTCAGAACCTAGGTTCACCTTCTGAACTCCCCTTGCTTCCTGTTGTTTCCACTTATATGCTCCTAATTACATTGTTAGCCCAATGATTGCCACCCAGGTGCTCACAGTACCCCAACAGAAAGTGTATAACTGACTCCAGCTGGGCTTGCAGCCCTCTTCAGACTTCAGCAATGTCAGTGATCAGGGTGCTGCTGACAGTGCCCTGTCACGGTCACTTAAGACTGTGCTTTAGTCCGGGGCAAGACAAGCACATGCCTAAATGTTTGCTGAACTTGGATGTAAGTGCTGAACAATAGTTTAAAAAATGTCTCTTATAAAATGACTCACAGAGAATGAAAAATGTGGAGAAATATTGACATAGAGTTTGAATAAATGGTTATTCTAATAAATAACCAAAGCTCTTATTGCCCTTAGCTTAGGGGTAGGAAGATGCTTTATTTTTCCTCAGTTTCTCCAGTCCAAGCACATTTTTCCAGCAATGGAGAAATGCACACCATCCATTTGAGAACAGAATCTAGCTCAAAATATGTTACAAACCCAAAGGAAAATTAAATCTTTGATCAAATATCTCTTCACATTCTTCATAGGTTATATTGTTAGGAAGGGATGCAGGGATGGGGAAAAAAGTGAAGGATAGCCCAAAATATATTTTTCTGAAGGATTTTTAAACACAATCGTTATTCTAGATTCACCACAATAGAGTAATTATTACTGCTGAAGTCCCTGCAATTCATTCACAAGCAGGTGCAAATCAAGATACACAAATATAGTCCTAAAGGAAAAATAAAAAAGCACAAAGTAAAGTTTTAAATGGAAATATTTTTAAAAATGCAGACAAATTCCTGATAGAGAATCTGGGAGAGAAATAAATAGTGATTTCCTCTTCAAGAGGAAAAAAATATCTCCTACTATAACATGCAAATATGCACAGTATGCAAATAATTAATCTCCCCTCTTAATCACAGTCTGAAGGCTCAATTGACTGCAGACACACCCAGGGTTCAGAATAATTTTCATGCACCTTGGGCTGTGATAGATGAGAACATGATGCTCCCATGTGAAATTAGGATATCAATGGAGTTGCTCTGAATAACATTTGTGTAAGCCAGTGTAGGACTTAGCCTAGAGACGGGGACGAAAGAATCTTCTGGAAAAAACCCGCTACAGCGTATGCTATGTAGGATTGTGCAGACCTCCCACTTGTCACAAGTGGGAGTTCTGTCCCTAATACATACTTCACTTTAATTGGAGTAGGCAGTGGGCCAGATTCTCCGCTGGTACACATTAACACAGCCCCATTGACGTCAATGGAAGCTGAAGATGCTCAGTACATTTGCAAATCAGGCCACTTCTAGTCAACTCTCTAACTGTAAGCTCCCAAGCTTCAAAATGTTGGCCTAATATTTTTGCCAAACTTGTAGTGTTACATTTAGTAACTTATTAAGTTTACAGTGATTTCCAATGCATCCGATATATATCTCTATGGCTCTTTTAGAAACAGTATGCAGGGGAACTTTGTCTTCCCCTGCTGCCCCACAATCCAATAGAAGAACACTACTATCATAAGAAAAGCTGAACTTAATCATGGCAGTAGTACTTTCTGCACAGCTTTTACATTGCATATCTAGTATAACCTCAAGGTTCCTGGTAACTGGCTTCACAGTCCTCTCATCAGAATAGAATTGCAAGTCTTGCTATACCATTCAGCAAATTATATGAGCTGATCAAAATCATCCTTGCTTTTGTAGAATGCAATTTTATTACATTCTGAGAGACTGAAACCTCAGTTCCACTTAGACACATAATCAAACTGGCAATTATTTCCTCAGGTTCAACTACAATTGTAAAATAACCTGTATATTTAATCAGCATTACCATGGTAGCTGAAATGATAGCAGTGAATGATGCTACTTAATTGCTGGGGCAGGTTACAATAGTGGGTTGACTCAGAACTACATGTGTCCTGGATCAACACATGCACACACAATAGCAAACTGTGTATGTTTTAAGAAATAAGACTTTTAAAATATTAAATCAGTGGTTTCCAAACATGAACACACAATCCATGATCCTCTATTTAAAATACACCAAAATCAGAAGTACATTTTTCATTAGATCTTTTTAAAATAAAAGCATCCTTTTTTTTTTTCTAAAGGAGTTTGTGTTGTTGGTAGGCTTGTTGTTTTTTTGTGGGTAAGTTAAATTGAACTTTTTTCAGCTTTTGGTTTTCTATCAAAAAACTGGACCAATTCAGAAAAAAACAAAACAAAACAAAACAAAAAAAAAAAAAAAACCAACAACATTTAAAAAGATTATGGAAAATACATAGTATTTTCTAATCACCTTTGTTCAATAGCCTGAGACAAGAGGGTGCTGTTATCAAGTTAATGTAGGTGTGCAGATAAAAGGTCATTTTCAAACTAGTGGCTTCCATTTTGTTGTGAGGTAAAATTAAAATGCCACACAAATTGTCTCATACATGGTGTTAGTTTAGATGTGATCTTAAAGCTGGGCTATTGCCATCTTTTCAGCCATGCTGCCCATGTTCTAGTTGTAAATTAGCCAAGCCATTAGTAGGAGGGGTAAATTCTTTGAAAAACAGAATGACTCTTTCTGGGTTATTGTAGGTTGTTAAGTCACAGAATTTCCAGCCTAATGTTGCAGAGTGAAGAAGTTTATATCAGATCAGATTTAGATGAACTTCCCAACTTCTAAATGCTCATCCTAACCAAATCCATAATCTGAGCCTTTTGTGGTTTGACTAACATTAATATTCTGCTGCTGGATAATGAAATAGAAAATATTTCCAGCCAGTGAATGATCCATATATGTTTGCAAAGACATTGGTGTTTGATGTGTTAATTTCTTATTTCTCAATATCTGCTGGTCATGTGGAATTTTACCAGTACCTAAATCTCCTCTACATAATACTTTCTTATTATTACATTTTAAAATAACACCCCACACATTTGATAGTGAAATAAAATTTCAGACTTTTAAAAAACATATTTTCAATGTAGTAATCTCTGTGGATCACATTCCACACTGACATGCCCTGTGCTGTGTCCAGGAGCGTACACAATGGGAGCCTCTCTCAGCTTTCACATCTCCCCCTTTCCAATAAATGCTGCCCTGTGCCATTTTTCAGTCAGTGTATTGAAAGGAATTGAGGGATTAGATTTATGTAGTATTTTTTGTTTTTTCATAGATTCATATATTCCAAGGTCAGAAGGGACCACTGGGATCATCTAGTCTGACCACCTGTATAACACAAGTCATAGAACTTCCCTAAAATAATTCCTGAGTTAGAACGTATCTTTTGGGGGGGGAAATCAAATCCTAATTTAAAAATTACCAGCGATAGAGAATCCACCACATCCTTTGATAAATTGTCACAATGGCTAATTATCCTCACTGTTAAAAACATATTCCTTACCTTCAGAGGTACTCAGAATTGTCTTTTCAGTAAGTGCAAACGAAAATAGCAGATTAGATGATATTTGGCCAGATTCTCAACATCAAATGTAGGTTTCTTGAGCAGGAACCAAATAATCAATCTTTAAAGGTAAGTTGGAAACAGGATCTCCTTGAAGTAGCTATTAACAATTTCTAGTAGATCAAAGATCTTCAAACCTTGGTCTTCTTGGGCTGCCTAAAATCAATCACTGGAGATGAGTTGCTTTTTTCAAAATTTAAATGATTTTTTTCTATAAAATAACATTGACTTTTTTTGGTAAAATATTTTCTATTTTTCAATCCGCTTATGACGCTGATCTAAATAGATGCTATTTTTTCAACTAGCAGTATTATGCACCCACATTGATAGTGAAGTTTCCAAATAAACAATTTCCATGGACTTCAGACAACTTATAAGTGTTGGAGTAAGCAACAAACTTCAGGCACTGAAGTTTGAACATTTGGATCTGAGGTTTTCATTGCAATTTAGAAATGTGAAATGCACTGTACATTGTTATGTTCACAGCATACCCACAGAGAATTTAGATAAAAATAAAAAGTTGTGCTGGAAGGTTTCAACATAACACTCATTTATTTCTTCAATTTCAGAATGATAATACACTAGAACTCAAAAATAGAGAGGAAGAGAGAAAACAGGCTGCTCCCTAAGGTAGCAAGGCACAACATCTACTGCCTCCTTGCTTAAAGCTGTTTCTTTCCAGACTGGCAGTCTGCTCATTGACTCAGACTGCCTGGCTTCTCTTGGTGCCCCCTCAGCCTACAAGCAGGACCAGGAAATCCCCCACACTTAAAGTGGAGCTAGTCATTTTTAAACAGCTTCCAATATACCATATACATGAAATAATTTGTGAAGTGGTATTTTTGGAGACTTTCCTGAGCTATGCTACAACAATGTTTTGAATTGAACAACACACTCTTTGAACTTAAAACTGAAAAGGGAATACAATGAATGAAATCACCTTGTAACTGGGAGCACTTGCTACTCAAATACAAGTCACATAAGAGAATGCAACACTCGTGTAAACACAAATGACTGAAAATATTACTATTAAATGTGTCTCATTAGTCACAATTTTGAAAAGCATTTTTCAGGCAAATGATGGGAAAATGAGCTGTGCATCCTGAACGCAGTAGCAGCAGCAGTGGGGAAAGTGGGCATTTTGTCATTGTCTGCAAGGTGAACAAGGACAAAAAAAAATAACTAAGTGGCAGATATTTCTACTTTCATAGTTTGGAGCCTGTCTGCTACACCTCTTGTTATCCCATTTTAAACACAGATGGTTTTCCTGTTGTTTTCTCAAGTAGCCTACAATATATTCCACAGCCATTTTTACCATATATTTATAAATATTATGTATATTATCGTAACATCTTGGCTGCAGAGAGATGGTAATGTGCATCTAGAGGCTGTCAGATAACTCCTTAATGACTACACATATCTTACAATAATTAATTAAGTACAAGAAGCTACTACTGGGACTGGAATTAAAGAAGGTTGATACAGCACATCTCTATCTGAGATGCTTCAGACTATAGATGTGCTGAATTATGAACTTTTTAATCAGAATTCTGAAAGTCAGCAAATATCCTATGGATAGAAATATACACTGCTGTTACAACTGCATAAAATTCAGTATATCTTGCATCCAAAGTGAATGTTTTGGAAATAGTAAAGGTACGTACACAAGACAGATTTGCATAAAATGCTGATATTTTACTTGGACATCTCTTTATCAGAAGAGTAAAACTAAAATAGCATTTTAGAAGAGCAGCTGCAGAGTCAAATCTGAAGTAATACTGATGTTTCTGAGTAGAAAATGAAAATGGTAGTCAATAGGGAGATTGGTCCTGCAGAGGGGAAGATGAGGGATGTGAGATCACAGCGCTGTGATATCATTATCAAAGTAATTGATCATTATCAAAGTAATTGTAAGGTTTTATATATTGCTTTGTTGCTAACAAATAAGGCAAACTAAGCTGCAGGAAGTGGGCAATACAAGCTGATGGGTCAGCAACAAAAATGTGCCCAGCATACATTCTGAGACACTGGGCAGCTGCACATGACACTGTTTCCTTGGATTTTCTTCCTGGCTACCCCTACTCTCAGGTTATCTTAACTGCAATTCATAAACACACTCTAGAGAGTTACTCTACCACTGGTTGGCACACAGCATGGATGAAAATCCTGTAATTGGTTACTCCACACATGGTTAGTATTCACTGGATTTCACTCTTATGCCCTGGCAACACCCTACTTCTGAAGCCCTGTTCCTCCCATCATGCCCACTTTCCCCCAACAAATCCTCATTTTAGTGTGTGCATTGAAGTCTCATGTTGCTGAGCATATTTCATCATGCTCTGTGGATGATTCTCTGCATTTGTTCTGCAAGTTTCAAATTCATAATTCTGAGTATCTACACTGGAAAGCTAATTCTTAGATTTATATTATTCAGAGAGATTACGTTCAGAAGGAAATCAGTAGACCATCTAGTCTGACCTCTCGTGTAACACAGGCAATAGAATTTCATCCAATGTCTTCTTTATTGATCCCAATAACTTGTGTTTGACTAACATATCTTCCAGGAAGGCATCAGTGCTAATCTTAAGACTTCAACAGATGGAGAATCCACCACTTCCCTTGGTAGTTTGTTCCATTGGTTAATAACTTTCAGTGTTAGACAAAATAAAATTCTATTTTTTTGTCTTTAACTTCTAGCCATTGGTTCTTGTCATAGCTTTTTCTGCTAGATTAAAGATCCCTTTAATTCAAGGTGTTTTCTCCTCTTGAATGTATTTCCACACAGCAATCAAGTAATCTCCTGATCTTCTTTTTGATAAACCAGACTGAGCTTCTTAGGTCTCTCACTACAAAGCACTTTTTCCCCCTGCCCAAAGATCATTTTTTGTGGTTCTTCTTTGCACCCTCTTTTTATCATTGTTGTTTTTATCTCTCTTGTTATAGCACACAAAGGCCACAATCAGTATCACAGTTCTGCTGTGCTAAGCACTGTACAAACACCCAGGTAGACAGTCTATACTCTGAAGAGTTTACAGTCTAACATGAAAGAAGACTGTTTAGCAACTTGTATAACCAGGGGATTTTCATTGCACAACTTGATTATTCTCAGTAATTCCTGATCATCTGAACGTTGGGTTGTTTCAAAATAAACAAACAAATTAAGGTATCCCTGTCTGCTGAACAACCTATTTGTCATTGGTGGGTTGATTGCTTGTAGGCATCACAATAAAAGTAATCCTAGTTATACTCATCCAATTAGGAAACACATAAGTATGATGTAACATCTCTGTCCAGCTATGACAGCACAGTTTTCAGGCATTGAATATTTGCAACAGAGTGCACGTGAACAAGCTATATATAGAGGATTAGTTAAAGAAATTAGTGAATCACTCTGAATAATGCATAAATTTGAAGAAATTATGATCTGTTCATGGATGGTTCTAGAGCAGGACATAAGGCAAAAATTGTAGACTGCATTATTCATTATAATTTATTCACCAAAACGCTAGTTTACATGCTCAAAAAGATCCAGGTCTTGAAGAGACTTTACACACTGTGTATAGTCCCATTGACTTCAATGCTTTCTTGGAAGGGTGGAAGTTTAAGTCATTTTGCAGTCATGTTCCAGAATCATGTCTGAACAATGAAAGGGGGTTAGGGGTGTTCTCTGAGCCATGAAATGGCTGTTGAAAAGGATTTAGTTCAAACGTTTATAGCATGTAGATGATGAAACGGTCACACTCCCAAGCTCTTCGGTTATAAAGACAGAAAAGTGAAAAAATAAAATACAATTCTAATTAAAATTCTCCTTGATCTAACAAAGTTCCCACCCCCCACCTTAATTTAGGGATTACAAGAAGCATCATATCCAAATGACTGTGTGTGCATCAGATTTCTCTGTGTGTAAAATGGTTTTCATATTAAAATACATTCATTGAAAGCTCAAAAAGCAGAGGCACAGAGGCTATTCCCCATGTACCTTTGTTTAGTGGCTCTACACAACAGATGGAATTTTATGTCATGCAGCATTAGGCTACTGTTAAATTTTAATTTCAATTAATGGTCTTTACACTCTTTCTTTATGCACACCAGGGATATTTTAGGCATTCATTTCCCTTCTAATTAGCTTTTATTGCTGAATTCATTCTGAATCTCTGGAAGTCATTAGATTCTCAAACATTCACAGCTGAATTTACTTACTCTCTAATAAAATTAATTAGTCCTTTACAAAGAAGTAGTCAAAATTTGATCCACCTTTACAGATATAGGAGAGTACTGAGCATTTGGTGGTCCTATAGTATGTCTTTCTTTGACACTGATTTCTATCCTTAGCATTTATGTTAATGTTTCTTGGGTTGATGCTATACCTATCTGACTTAAAATACAGTCCATTTCAAAGACTTTATCTTCTGTGTTATGGCACAGCTTCCGTTACACACTGATTTCTATCAATAAGCTATTATAAGTTATGAGTTCTTAGGAACGCCTTATGTTCACTGCATAATCATATAGAGAGTAAGACCCTAAGGCACAGGTAACTTTCACAGTTTTGGTGGAATTCAGATTATGTAGGCTGATAAATCATATTAAATACAAAGACACACAATTCATTTGTTTTAAAAACCAAATCAAAACAATAACTACTAGGTAATGCAGAGAAAACAATTGTTCTGTGTCAGCGATTTACTATAAGAAAGGATCCAATTTTGCATGTTAGTACTGACAAGTAATTTCTTTCTTGGAAACCAAAATTTCAACCCTCGAACTTTGTGTAAACAAAGGAACTTTCTTACGCCTGAGGGAAGAAAAAAATGTATTGTACTGCACACCAGAATTATTACTACTTAGATGGCTTTTAACATTTGAATAATTGCTTTTAAAAAGTGCTGGGTGGTTTAGTGGCACAATAGCATTACTCTCTAATTTATCATACTGCTATGACTAGAATAACCATTAAGATACACCCTAAGGGAAGAGGTAATGAAAGATTTCTCTCTTTGAATATGGATTGTAGAGGATTGTTTGTTTCACTATCATTAAGGGTCTATCAGCACTTCAGATGTAAAAGCCCATTTTCAAAGTATAAAATTGTGTGTGTGTGTGAGGGGGTAATATATATGGATGAAACAAGGCATAAGAGACAGATCCTGGAAAACTTTGCTAAACAACAACTGACTGGAGTGTTGTTTGTTTTGTTTATTATTTTCTGACTTTTGTTTGTTTTGATTTGTGTGTGTGTGAGAGAGTGTGTGTGTGTGTGTGTGTGAGGAAGTCATCAGCAACTGACCTAATGTTTTCAATTATAATGGCTTTCATATTTTAACTGTTTATGAATATGCTACAAGTATATGCACATCTCAATATACATATAAAAGGCAAATGTATAATGGGCATAGCAGGTATTATATGTGGTACTATTATGAGATATATGCAGATAGGATTACTGCTATATTTTTTAGTTATTTTCAATTTATAAAATGCCCTGATCAAATAATAATCGTCCATTATTTGCACAATGACAGCTGAAGGATTCCAATTTCATACAGTAATCCAGCCCCCATCCAAATATCCCTCACGGTCAAAAGCCTGTGTAAATTAATGATTCTTCTAGCAGGCCCAGATCATCAGAATCAGGTTCTATTGGGAAAGAAGGAAGGTAGTGAGTTCTAGAAGCAAGGATCCTTCACACAAAACACCCAGCTACTCCTCCCATTTAAACCCCGAGGTTTTTATGTCAAGATCCTTAGCTGACCTCAAGTGATGCAGTATCACTCCATGAGGTGTTCTATATAGCAGATCACTTGGAGCTTTTTAGGTCAAAAGCAATGTTTTAAATTGCTCCTGAAAACAACTCAGCAGCTAGTGCAGACTATAGAATATTAGGTATCATGCTGTCTACCAAAAGAACAGGAGTTTTTTTTAAATCTATCACTAGGTACTTGAATGGTCCTCATCAGCACAGTATCAGAGAGCTTCCAACAGAATTGAAAAAGGAACCGTAACACACTCTTTCCCTCTCAACCTCTAGGATCGAATGTGCAATGGACTGATTGTTTTCTTTTTCTCTTGTTAGTGGGTATAAATGTGTGTGTAGAGCTTGCTTTGGAAAATCCAGGTTTAAGAAAATGGTTTTTGGTTGTAGATCTGTATGACCTGTGATTAGTGGTAATTTTTGCTAACTTTTTTATGGAAGTGAGTTTTATAATCTCAGTCTCACAAACCTCTGCCACTGTTCTACAATTTTGTTGGTGCACTAACCATATAGAACATTAACTACAACGAATATCCCAGGCATAAATGGTGAGGCCTTAGGCAAATAAATAAGAGAAGCTACATTTCCTCTTTCAATTTTCATTTCTGTCTACTCTACCCTTTCAATAGTCCTAAAGCTCCCATTTCAACCTCATAGTGGTTCAAACTAACAGACTTTACAATCATGACATTTTGACGCATAAAGAAAATTTGTCATTGATCCAAAGCTGGAATAGTGAGGGAACAGGAATGGAAAGAATTCCACATTTGGTGGAAGAAAGAGAACGTAGCAGCTTTTAAAATAACTGACTGATTTTCAGTTTTCTGATGAAGCACCCATGCAAGACATTGTAATTATTCTATAATCTCATTGCATTTGTGCCTTAGAGAGTACATTTTTACAATTCCCTTAAAAGTATGTACAGGAGTGGTTTTTTGCTCCCCTTATTTGTTTATGGGGAACTTTTTTTGAGTTGGCCCAAGAGCAATGGCAGGAGACTTAATTGAGTTTACTTCTCTTTTACATCTCCCTTTTCAGTCTACACACCTACTGGATGCCTCTTTGATTTAAAAAAAAAGAACAGGAGTACTTGTGGCACCTTAGAGACTAACAGATTTATTTGAGCATAAGCTTTCGTGGGCTACAGACCACTTCATCGGATGCATAGACTGCAACATACAGAAAGAAGATATCTATACATAAAGAGAACATGAAAAGATGGAAGTAGCCATACCAACTGTAAGAGGCCAATCAATTGAGATGAGCTATCATCAGCTGGAGAAAAAAACTTTTGAAGTGATAATCGAGATGATCCATAGAAGGTGTGAGGATACTTAACATGGGGAAATAGATTCAATTGATATTTTCCCTGTAGAATTTTTCATCTGGGGAAAAATTGTTATTATTTTTTGTATGTTTTGGAAAAGATGAATATTAAAAAAATGTTAAATTATTTTATTTTTTCAATGTAACCCTATTATCTGAAGAAAAAATTGCTAGTTGGAAAAATTGTGACCGCTTTTAGTGGGACTCTTTCTATTGACTTCAGTGAATTTTGGATCAGATACATAGTAAGAAAGGTTCAGAACCTTGAAAATCTCTAATTATAGATAAAGCCTCTTAATAAAGAATAATATTGTAATTCAATATGATAAATTAACTAACAGGTAGCTTAACAGAATCAGATGAATCTAGAAAATTAAAGTGTCAAATCCTGCTTGCTCTTTTCATTGACTGAACTGGGAGGAGTCACATTAGGAAAGGCAAGACAGATTGCAAAGAATACGTTCTTATGTTTCCATACCATTATTTCCAGGCAGTGCTTTATCACAATATTAAAAGATGAGTTTTACATGTATTTATAGGAAATGTTTAAATATGCATGGTCATGAAGCACGGCACAACCTCATTTTATGTTATTCATACTCAGTGAAATCAAATATTTCCCCCCTGATTCAACTTGTTTTAAATAAGAAATGCTGACTAAAACAAAAGAATCATCCAAAAAGAATATTAGAATAAAGGGATAATTTGAAATATTGATGCTAACTGAAAGGCTTTCTTTTTTTCTGAAAAGCTATTTTGTGTCTTCATCTGGAGCTTTGTTTTTGTGGGATGGTCTTTGCATAAGCAGTTATGAACAATGGGTGGTACAGATTTTTGAATTTGTCAGATTGGAATTTTAAATAGCTACAAGAAAGCAGGCTGGTCAAATGATATAATAATAAGCCACCTGCTCCAATTAACATACTTAATTACTTTCTATACACACTTTGTATATCTTTTTCCCATGAACCCATTTCTAATGAAGACATTATTGCTGCATTTTTTCTCTTTGTTCTACTATTTAAATAAGACCAATCCTGAAATCCTGATTCTGTTTTCACTCATTCCACATTCAGGTAAACTTCCTAAGAAAATAAATGGAAGTCAAAGGCCTTGAAGACTGCTAATCAGTAAACTTTGATTTTTTTTTCTTTAAAGCTGATTCATTCCTTGCTTTTCTGTTTTAAAGTGATGAGTGAACTGTTCCATGAAATTTACAAGCACTTAGCTTTGCAGTAACAACTCTGACAGCAATTCTTGTACTTAACATACTTAATTGTTTCTCTTACCAGTCCGATATAGACTTTTATCACAGAAACTAATCAGCTGATGCTGTGTGTTTGTGGTGGTGCTTTCAAGCCTTTTTCCTTCTGCAGCTTTTGTTCAGAATTGTTTTATTGTGTCAGTGACTAACCAGGCCTCCTTGGATTGTCATCTTTTATTGCCTGTTCCTGCCAGCTGCAAAAACACTGGCTTCCTTTTTAAATCATGAAATGAATTGTTATAGGACTAGGGAATGGTATGATTTCCTCCACATAGTCCTCCAATCAGAAAATTATAATTTCTGGGATGCATTAGCACAATATACTAGGAAACAGCTGCATAATTTAACTTAATTTTAAGCAATACCTCATTATAGCTCGAAGGTAAATTCAGCAAATTCACATTTAGTTTCTGCTGCTAGTCTTTTTCAGTGTTTGCACTCACTGTTTTTCATCCTCCATTCTCATCCCAAGGTGCTGAAAAGCCATATTTCTAGCAAAAACAAAAAAATAGCTGTCCTTAAGACCGAGCTTTAACTACTAGCTCAAAGTGAGATGGAAGCCTACAATTCAAACACTATAGAAGAATAAGCCCCTTTAGATGACCTTGGAAAAGCTTATTGCAAACACACTGAACAAGATCAAAACAGAAACCTGAAAGCTGAGGTCACTTATAGATGGATAGATTTGGAAATGTGCGTATTCTGCAAGTGAGACCAGGCAGAAGATCTGGAATAGTAAGTTAGATATATACCAACCAATGGAGTGGGGATAGGGAGGTGCAACTTTCTTTGATGATCAGTTTTGAACACAAATACAGCTATCATGTTTTTTTAGCAGCTATATTGCTCAGGGATTTGTTTTAAGCAGCAGGGGAAGAAGAAGCCAGCTGTATACTACACACTGAGGGTGAAATCCTGGTTCCACAGGAATTTTGTCACTGACTTCAGTGGATCCAGCATTTTACCCCCAGCCTCTAACACAGTTATAATAGAGGATCGGAGCCTACAAACCCAAGTTGCCCATGTGAATAGTCCTAATGAGGCCAAAATGAAGTCAGTGTAAGATGTGTAGGCATTTCATTTTGAAGTATGAGTTACTGAACAGAAGAGTCTGAATTACATGCTACATGGCTCTTCTCCTCCAATAGGTGTTTGTGCAGTTCCTAAGAAGTTCATCTACAAAGAAACTAAATTTCAGGACACCAATAATAACCTCTGTCTGTTAATAGTTTGTGTTTCTCATCCCCTGTTATATCGGGTCGCGTTATAGTGAGGTAGCGGTGTAATAGAAAGTTTTCACTTTAGTGTTAAAAAAATGAATATCAGTTCATAATACAGCCAAAGTTATTTTATTTCCTCTGCCTCTTCCCCTCCCCCTTTTTCTTTTTCTACAGTGGGGCTGAAAAACATAAATAGCAACGGAACAAGGAAATATGCTCCAAATTTGGCACAAAAGAGCAAATCCTATTCTCAGAATACCAGTCAAATGATCAGGCTAGGCATTGTAAAACTACTCAGTGGAGGTCAGGTCATCTCCTCAGATCTCTCTGTGGCTGCTACTGTAGCCTCAGTAGATGTGCCTCCTCTGCCAATCACACCACATGGATCCACCAGCTCTGCTCCTTCACAGACTTGCCAATGTTTTGGGAAGCAGAGAGCTCTCAGGGAGCATCTTCCTGCTCCACCCTCCCATATAAGCACCTAGCATCCTGGCTTCCTCCAACAGAACTCTGCTAGTTGAATTGTGATTAGGGGTTTCCAGTGGAGAAGGAGGTGGGTCTAGGGGGGACTGGGCCTGGAGACAGGAAATTGAGATTAGGTTTAAATATCAAATCCAGATTGCTGACACATTACAGGTTCCCTGTGATTAAGCTTCTCTGATACAGGTCACAGGGTCATATCATCCTGCCTCAGCCATTGTTTAGTCCCCTCTGAATCTTCTCACTCACAGACTTCTCTAGTCTTAAGTAACCTAAATAATTCGGTGCCACTAGCAAATCTTACCATCTCAGTATTCATCCCCTTTTCCATTATTCCCCAAGAGGGTCTTGTGCAGCATCCAGTGGGAGAAAGAAGCAACGCCAAAGAGCTGGCACTCCCCATTCCCTCAGCCACTCAGCAGAGATCTACTAAAGTTTGGGCTTCTCCAGCGGAAGGGGCAAAGTATGCCTTAGTTTTTAATTCCGTGCTTGCTCAAGGGAAAAAAAAATCTTACTGAAGTAAATGGTAGTTCAGTCTGAATGAGATCTGTGTAGGAAGGCCTTCTGGATTTGGCCCCATGACTCTGTCTGGAATATTTTAAGGACACACTTCAAAGATAATAGAAATGTTTAATGATGTTTCGTCTTCTCAGGATTTAACTACTGTGCAGTATGTGTATTTCAATAATTAAAGCTCTTTTGGAATTGTAGTGAAACATGAAAAGAAAAACTTTACAGGTGAAACTTTTGTAAGAAGGGTTTTTTTTTGTCAAAAGCTTAGGGTAAAATGAATTTGACACAGAAATCATAGCCCTGGGAATCCATAAATGCTTGAAGTTAGAACATGTAATTATTGAAAATAATCAATCATTCTTGTAGCTTCTGCTCTGTGTAATTTACCGCCCACCAAGATTTGGTTAGCATCTAATAAATTTGTCATTACAAAAAAGGTAATAAAAACAGAGCAGAAGTTTGTTGGATAATTCTACCAGGTTAGGAATATGAACATGAAAGTCAAGTGCATTTTTTTCTGATTACTGCATGTTTCCATATGCATGTGTCCAGTAGATAAAATTAAGGAAGCTACAGCTATAAACTAGCCTTCCTGTCAAACAATATTGAGTCTGATTCTGACCTTACTGATGCTCACATTATTCAAGAGTAACCCCAATGAAGTCAGGAGAATTATTGATGTAAAACTGTGTATGCTGAGGATCAGGCCAATTATGTGACAACACTTGATTAATTGTTTCCCATTATGTGGCAGGAGCAGAGGGATGAATGCACGAATCCTCCTCCTTATCTCTCAGGGAGGGCAAGTGGGAGCCAATCTTGATGCAGGATTTTTGCACCAAGTTCTTCCTTCTCCTGAAAGACAAGCAGATTTTTTTTTCTAGCTGAGGACTTGCAAGACACTCATAGCTCAGAAATTCAAAGGTCAGAAGCAGGCCAAGGTACCCAGGGCAGTGCAGCTCATGTGTAGACTGGTTGCTAGGAAACTGGAAGAGGCTCAGGTAGGCCTTCACACAGGAGCTCCTGGGTTCTGTGGCATAACCCAAGATTCAGGAAGCTGAAAATGTTGGATTAACACCCTGTTCTTTCTCTAGAGAGGAAACTATAAACAGAATTATGGAGCTTTTCCTATCCCCTTCAGGTTTCTTCTCTCCAGGTAAGAAACAATCTAAGCTTGAGTAAACACTTCAAGATTTGACCCACTGTACTTAAAACATTAAACTTTATCACGTCGAACAATATACAGTGAAACCAATCTCAAGTGACCACTGAGGGGCATGACAAGCTGCTTATTAAATGCATTCCTCTTGTAGAATTATATTGATGATACTTAGGTCTACTTTGGGATGGTCTTTTAAAGAGTAGGTGTCCTGCTGTTTAGAAACATTACAGGATGAAATGGATTTTTTAAAAAAAAGCAGGCTTGATGGTTAGTGGTTAGAAAAGTAGCAGTAAAACAGTTCATTTTTGCTCTAGGGAAAAGAAAGAAAAATCAATACATACAAACAGTAAGATTTAAATCAATTTTGTAATGTGTGACTTATACAAACATTATTTTTGCTACCTCAGTAACTTGCTGTTTTACAAAAGAAGGCATAAAACCTCCTGTGAAATATTTGCTGAGATACATCTAAAATAATCTAACTGCAGTTAGCCTGTGGAACTTGAAGCATCAGGATATTAGAGGCCTTAGCAGGATCCAGAAAAAAAAGCTTAGATGTTTATAAGGATATCAACAATGTCCAGACTTATAATAGTAAATATTTTAATTAAAAGGTTTGGAAGGGATATAACCCTCATGTTTCAGGACATCATTTGACCTCTAACTAGTGATGATTGGGAGGCTAAACTTTCCCTGGGGGTAAGTGATCTCATAACTACTAGGGTTTCCTGAAACTTACTCTAAAGCAGCTGGTACAGCCTACTATTGGTGACAGGCTGCTGGTCTAGATGGACTATTCTGATCCTGTTTGGCAGTTCCTATGTTCGTATGCCACCCATGGCCACCTGTGTTATAGGGTCAACCAGTCAGGATGCTGACATTTTAAAAATATATTTATTCACCCCACACAACCCAAACTTTATTAGACAATTCAGAAATCTGCAGTAAGTAAAGACTGGCCTTAATTTGTTCTTGCTACAGCTGAATAACTCCTATAACTTGAATACAGTTACTCACAGATTAGGATTAGATTATGTCCAATCTAAAGGACACATGCAGGATCTTAATAAGGAGAAAGAACCCCTCTTATACCATTGCAAGGACTACCCAGTCCTTGGGTCTGCACACCCATGAGTAAGTGGGTGATATGTGATTACTCTTCCCCCCCTTGACCCCGCCTCCCCCCAAGCAGGTAGGTGGAAATTGGGCCGGGAAAGGCCTGAATGGGTGGAACCATGGCTTTATTCCTCAACATACTGACCAGTGCAGCTCAGCTAGACTGCAAGGTATAATTATTTGATGCTGGTATGAGTCCATAGAAAATACTTCTCTTCCAGTCCTCAGGGTAAGGAAAAAACAAGGTCAGAACTTGGTCGCTCAGTGGCACAGTTAATTCCCTGAATTGTTCTTTGGGTTGCTCAGCAGTGCTGCAATCTAGCCCCTATCCTTGTGTAGTTGAGGTTCAAATTTGGCTCTTCACTTTGATGGGAGCTGCACCTTATTTACTTCAGATGCTGATTTGGTCCCCTCAACCCAGCAAACCTGTCAGTTTCACTCCTTTTACAGAACCACTGACAGTTGAATAGGTATGGCTTACACTATTTTCCCATATAGCCACTTAAATTCAATTCTAACCTACACCACCATCAACATTACCCCTGGATTTGGCCAACATGTTGAAATACAGCTGTTGGTCTGATTCTGATTTCACTGAGCTTGATACAAATCAGGAGTAACTCCCCTGAAGTCAGGAAATTACCCTGGTGAAAGTGAGAGCAGTCAGGCCCATCATATGTTTCTGATATCCCTCTCGCTCCCCTCCCCCTTGCACCTACTATGAGAACTTAAAACATTAGAAATGTACTTGAGCCTGACAGAAAGTTTTTTGCTTTTTTAAAAATAATTCTTCCCAGAGAACAATTTAGCTCAATTAGATTTTTTTTGTATTGTCAGTCCTGTATTGTTGAAGTATTTGTGAATGCTTCATTCAGGTAAAGTGTCAATGACTCTCATAAAATCCATTTTGTCTACCTTTAAACAGGGAAGGTACCACTGCCACGGTTGTCAATGTAGCGACTGATTAAGAGTAACATCTAAAGTAACAATAAAACTAGCATGTGAAGACTAAAAGAAATTTAAATAATTTTAATTACCCACTGTACTCTAGTATACAATAGAACTATTTCCATATACTATTAGTGGCTGCCTGATACCCAACCATACTTATCACCAAAGAACTGAGTCTCTGTTCTACATGAATTAACCTTCATGTTTCTCCCTTAGAGCATTTGAATGTCAAAAACAATAACAATAATCATGATTAAAATGTAGCCTGAAGTCAGGTACCTGATGCAATAGATGAATCTTTAATTGAATTTTAAATTGCTTAAATAATGTTAAATCCAAAATTTTCTATGTGGATGAACATTAATTTATCCAGAGAAAAACGTTTCATGTTTAATTCAAAAGTTAAAATTTTAAGTTATTAAAAGATTCTAATTTAACATTTCCAGTATAGAGATTAAGCAAAGCTGAGAAAACTCTGCCAGCGCTGAGTGTTTGCTTTTATTCCAGGCAACTACAACAAAAATAAATTGCATAATTCAAAAGCAGGTTAGCATTACGGTAGATTCTTTATAGCTGCAGCAATTCATTGATGGCTAGCAAGCCAGTAATAAATGAAGCATTAAAGCACAACAGGTCTGAGTCATTAACTTGTTAGTAATCTGACACTTACATAGACTGATACAGTTGCCTGGAAGATAAAGGATTTATACACAATGGAAAAGCCACTAATCAGAAGTGTTGTGTATAAAAACAGAAGGTCTTATTCCTGATCAATGTGTTAAAGTTAATTTTAAAAGTTACCCTTATATTTTGAATGCATTGAATGGCTAAATAATATTACACTAATTTGAAAATATTATGTTTAATTGTCAAATCAAAAATAAATTAATACCCCCCAAATATTTGTCATTAATCTACATTAATTCCATGTGCATTTGTAACATGATATTGGTTCAGGAGCAAACAAGGAGCTTCAAATATGCACAGAAACCTACTGGCTTAGTAGGCTGGTAACCTGACAGATACTAATTTCTCATACAAACTCTCCAGTGTTATAGTGCTTATATTAGATGATATCTCCCACTTAAATTTGATGTTGTTGAGTCTAAAATTAATCTTGGTTAAAACCCAATTGCCTGTCTTATGGCAGGGGAAAGTGTCAGATGCTTTAGAGGGAATTAACAGAACAGGGCAACTATTGAGTGATCCATCCCTTGTCATCCAGTCCCAGCTTCTGACACTCAGAGTTTTAGGGACACACGGAGCATGGGGTTGCATCCCTTACCATCTTAGATCATAAATATTGATGGCCCTGTCCTCCACAAATGTATCCAATTCTTTTCTGAACCCAGTTATGCTTTGGCTTTCACAGCATCTCCTGGCAACAAATTGAACAGGTTGATTGTGTGCTGTGTGAAGAAGTATTTCCTTATTTTTATTTTTAAATTTATTTATGGCAAGGGGGTCCATGAAATTCACACATGAACCAGGGGTAAATAATGCTTCCTTATTCACTTTCTCCCCACCATTCATGATTTTGTAGACCTCTATCATACCCCCCACCCATAGTAATCTCTTTTCTAAGATGAACAGTCCCAGTCTTTTTAAACTCATCCCATATGGAAACTGTTCCATATCTATAATTTTTGTTGCCCTTCTCAATAACTTTTCCAGTTGAAATATATCTTTTTTTGAGATGGGATGACCAGAACTGCCCACAGTATTCAAGGTGGAAAAGTATCATGGATTTATATAGTGGCATTACGATATTTTTGTCTTCCTATCTCCCCTTTTCCTAAGGGTTCCTAACATCATTAGCTTTTTTGACTCCAGCTGCACATTCAGCAGATGTTTTCAGAGAACTATCCACAATGACTCCAAGATCTTTCTTATGAGGTAATGGCTAATATAGATCCCATCATTTTGTCTGTTGATTTTATCCCTCATATGATACAAACTGGGAAGAAGGACATTATCAGTGACTGGAAACAGGGTCTGGAGAGGACTCAAGGGAGCCCCTCCCCGTCCCTTCCCTCCCTTACCCCTCCCCCCCCAGTACATACTACAGTTAGTCCTGCAATTACATATGTGAGTTTCTTCAGAACTCTTGGGTTAATACCATCTGGTCCTGGTGACTTATTACTCTTTTTCATTTATAAATATGTTCTAAAAACTCCTATATTGATGCCTCAATCTGGGACAGTTCTTCAGACTTGTCTCCTAAAAAGAATGGCTCAGGTTTGAGACCCTTCCTCACATCCTCTGCAGTGAAGACCAATGCAAAGAATTCATTTAGCTTCTCCCACACAGCCTTGTCTAAAACCTCTTCTATTGAGGCATCAGTTTAGGACAGTACTTTAGATTTGTTGCTAAAAAAGAATAGCTTAGATGTGGGTGTCTCCCCCATTTCCTCGAGTGCTCCGTTAGCACCTTCATTGTCCAGTGGCCCCACTGATTGTCTAGTAGGCTTCCTGCTTCTGATAGTTTTTGTGTCTTTTGCTAATTGCTCTTAAAAATTGTTTTTGGACTGCCTAATTATATTTTTACACTTGACTTACCAGAGTTTATGCTCCTTTCTATTTTCCTCAGTAGGAATTGACTTCCAATTTTTAAAGGATGTTTTTTTGGTCTCTAATTGCCTCTTTTACTCTGTTTAGCCATGGTGGGTTGTTTTTTTATCTTTACTGTAGTTTTTTTTCAGGGGTGGGGGATGTATACATTTAGTTTGAGCCTCATGTATGGTGTTTTAAAATTAGTTTTCCATGCAGCCATTTCACTCTTCTAACTATTCCTTTTAATTTCCATTTAACTAGTTTCCTCATTTTTGTGCAGTTCCCCTTTATGAAATTCAGTGTGACTGTGGTGGGTTTCTGTCCCCTTTCAGCCCAAAGATGTTAAATATACCGTATATACTCGTTTATCAGCTGAATTTTTTTAGTAAAAAAGGGAAGCACCAGAGAAGGAGGTCGGCTTATGAACGGGTGTAGACAGGGAGAGGTGGGACAGAGCCCCTCCCCCCAACAGAGGGAGCAAGGAGAGGCAGCACAGCCAGAAGGGAAGAGGCGGAGCCAGAGTCTCTCTGCTTCTGGCCACGCTGCTCTCCCTGTAGCCTCCGAAGCAGCTGCAGCTCTGGGGCTGGCAGGCTGTAGCCGTGCTGCTCGGCCACACCCCCCAGAGCAGGCTGTGGCTGCGCTGCCCGGACGCCAAAGCACGCTGCGGCCATGCCTCCCGGCCCAGCTCACTGGAACATGCCGCCGGAGCAGGCTGTGGCCGCACTGCCCAGCCTGCTGGAGCAGCTCCAGCCAGGCCAGAGACATCCTCCACAGATAAGGTGGGAAGGGATGGAATGGGGTGAGTGTGGGGGTCCCGGGCTAGGGGTGGGATCATGTGGGGGGTGGTCACAGGGGTTACTCCCTTGACCCCCAGCTTCTCCCCTCAAAAAAATTACCCCACCAGTTGCTGTCCTGGCCCATCAGGGTAAGCAGCTGGTGTGCTGGGACACTTTGTTTACTTAGGTTTACCTCCGTGCCTGTAGACGCTTGAGGTAAACAAACCTTCTCAGCCCATCAGCAGCTTATCCTCATGGCCCAGGAGCCAAAGTTTGCTGACCCCTGAATTATAGGGTCGGCTTATGAACGGGTCATAACATTTTTCCATTTTTCCTTATCCATCTTGGGGGGATTGGCTTATAAACGAACCAGCTTATGATCGAGTATATACGGTAATTACATTATGGTCGTTATTTCCAAGCATTTCAGCTATTCACCTCTTGGACCAGATCCTGTGTGCCATTTAGGACTAAATCAAGAATTGCCTATCCCCTTGTGGGTTCCAGAACTAGCTGTTTCAAGAATCTGTCATTAAAGGTGTCTAGAAGTTTTATCTCTGCATCCCATCCTCAGGTGATAAGTACTCAGTCAATATGAGAATAGTTGAAATCCCCCATTTTTATTGGCTTTTCTGCTTTTGTAGCCTCTAATCTCCCTGAGCATTTCACCATCACCATCCTAGTCTGGCAGTTCTACTGCTTCACCCTAATTGTTCAAGGATAGAATTTCTATCCATAGAGATTCCATGGTACAGTTTGATTCAGTTAAGATTTTGACTATATTTGACTCTAAAGTAGGGTGAACAGATAGCAACTGTGAAAAAAACGGGATGGGGGTGGGAGGTAATAGGCGCCTATATAAGAAAAAGTCCCCAAAAATGGGACTGTCCCTATAAAAACATCTGGTCACCCTACTCTAAATGTTTTCTTTTACATATAGTGACCTATTTTGTACCCTGGTATTACCATGTCCCATTGATTTATCATCATTTCACCAAGTTTATGTGATGCCTATTATATCAATATCCTCATTTCATACTGGCCACTCAACTTCACCCATTTTAGTATTTAGACTTCTAGCATTTGTATACAAGCACTTGAAAAATTTGCCACTGTTTCGTTTTCTGCCTTTGTATGATGTAATTGGATGGAACTCTTTTTCAGCTGACTTTTTTTTGCTTCAGTTCCGACCTCTACTTCCTTCACAATAGTGTAATGAGCATAAACTTGTTAATGTTTGTGAGGCACTGAGGTACTATGATGAGGAGATGGCCAAAAAGATAGAATTCATGGTGGGGTATGTAGGCAGTAAAACTGCAGGTTATGAAATTGTATTAGCAAGGATGGGAAAGGAGGGATATAGCGCCTGACTCTGATACCCTCATATTGGGCACCACTTTACTCTCCCTATGTAGTTCTATTGACTTCAGTGGAGTAAGGTATGGCAGCAACAGCGTAGATTCATCAAGGCATTTTCACCACCTATTACCAATCAGTCTTAGAAGTCTGATATCATGTGGTGATTCTGGGATAAGAGTTGAACAGACACTGCTGCATCAGCACCTGGTAGTATATTAGATTCCCAGTCAGTCCCTGTGATAGATTCACAAATTAAAGCAGCAACAAAAAAGAAAGAAATCATCTTGTTCCTGTCTATATTATTTATGTGAATCACAGGAGTGTGTAGGGCCTCAATCAGTGATCAGAGGCATACTGGGCTAGGGCAGTGTACAAGCAAGTAATAAGAATTCTTTCTTTCATATGGTTTATGATCAGAAGCAACAGGTGGATGAAACAGACTAATGGAGAGATATTGGGTAGGAGAGCAAGGTATGCCCCCTCTCACCTTTAAGTAAATTGAAATGGTTAACACAGTAGTAGTTCCACTTACATAAACACTGCATATTCACTATGCTCTTTCCTTTTGATAATTTGATAACCTGCTATCCAAACTTGTTTTTTATAGTAAAAACTAGTTGGAAGTTGCCATCTACCTATGGGAAATTAACATTAAAATGTCCTGCCAAATGAGCTACCTCGAGGAGAGGACATAACCATGTATTTGAGATTGTCTTTGAGCGGAATGCCTTGGATTCTCCATTTTTTAATGCATAGACAATCGGGGGGGGGGGGGGGGGAGGAGAAGGGGCTATAGGTCAGATTTTCCCTTTAGTAACTTCTTTTTAACCCCATTGGCCAGAGAATTTGGAACTGTATAAGGTAGTTGTGTGTGTGTGTGTGTGTGTGTGTGTGTGTGTGTGTGTGTGTGTGTGTGTGTAAAACAGAAGAGTGCATATTTTTCAGCTTTAGGCAAGAAGTAATTAAGACTAATAACTATCCAAGGATTATTTTTGCTTAAGCTTTTTTTATTATTTTTATTTTATAGTCAGCAAGGTACTAACTCTCAACCTTTGTTAACTTGAAAAATTATGAAAATTACAACTTACTAAATATACTAATTTTTCATAAGGATTGGCATGTTATGAGATTGATTTCTCAGTGTGATAGAGCTCAGACAGAATGAAATGCAGTAAAGGCATCTGACATCCAAAATAATCAATACAGAATTTTTTATTGACACTTAAATTGTTCTACATGTCATCACAAAACTAACTTTAAACCCACAATGGGAATGTTTGTTTAGGTATATGCACACTCACACACAATTTAATACTGTACAAGTCACCCTGCCACACCAAAAAAAAAAAAAAAATCAATCAATCAGTATTTAGCTGCTGTATAAGGATGCTGTGAAACTTTTGGTTACCCTATCAACAAGATGGGACTCTGACTTACAGATATTTCAGCTTTTGCAGATGTTTGATTACATCAGTAATTAGCAACAGAGGGTCCTGTGGCACCTTTGAGACTAACAGAAGTACTGGGAGCATAAGCTTTCGGGGGTAAGAACCTCACTTCTTCAGATGCAAGTACATGTAAGATGTACTTGCATCTGAAGAAGTGAGGTTCTTACCCCCGAAAGCTTATGCTCCCAATACTTCTGTTAGTCTCAAAGGTGCCACAGGACCCTCTGTTGCTTGTTACAGATTCAGACTAACACGGCTACCCCTCTGATACTTGATCAGTAATTAGGATACTAAACTGAATGTCTCCTTTTTAATAGACAGATACACAATGGGAAAGGGGAGGACTTAGTTAAATTGTGTCAATCCCTTCTTTTTTTTATAAATTATCTCTGTTTGCAAGAAATCCTGCACTTAGATCAGATTGCAGGCTCAGGCCCTAAATGTGTGTTCATGATCAATGTGGGACTACTCCTGCACTCTGACTTGGTCCTGGCATACACAACTTAGGTTGACAAAACTATGTCAGTCAGGTGCATAGGCGCTGACTTCCCTTCTGCCTGGTGGGTGCTCGACTCCCCCCCGCCCCTTGCCCCACCCCTGCTCCTCCTCTTCCCGCACCTGCACCACCCTCACCCTGTCCCCGTTCCACCCTCTTCCCCCAAGCCCTTGCCCCACCTCTTCTCCGCCTCCTCCCCTGAACGCATCACTTCCCTGCTCCTCCCCTCCGAAAATCCTAAGCACCGCCAAACAGCTGTTTGGCAGCGAGAGGGTGGGAAGCGCTTTGAGGGAGGAGGAGGAGCGGGGATGCAGCGTGCTGGGTGGGGGAGAAGGATGTGAGGAGGGGGGAGCTTGGCTGCTGGTGGGTGCAGAGCACCCATTAATTTTTCCCTGTGGATGCTCGAGCTCTGGAGCACCCACGGAGTCGGCACCTATGGTCGTGTGTGTGTGTGGGTGAAATATACCCCCACCAACTTAGTGATACTGACCTACACCCCAGTATAGACTCAGTTATTTCAACAGGAGAGGGCTTCCATTGATGTAGGAAAACTGTAGTAGTAGGATTTTATGTTTGTATTTTGTATTTGTATTTTGGCCTGATACACCATTGGTAGAGATGCATCAGACAGAATTTCTTCATGTCTGGACTGATTTTAAGGCAGTAACAGACCTTTGAGGGTCACCAATTTGTTGTAGGTTTAGCATTTTAAAATAAGTAAAAGAATGCCATGATTTCTTTTGCACTGCAACTTGATGTTCCTGTTCAAAATGTTCTGTGTAAATTAATTCTGTTTTGTGTGTGAATGAGGAATGTGTGTGTTAAGAGGAGATAAGTATGAAGGCTATCGCTGATCCAGATGGTCTGGGGAGGAACTGGAGACAGACGCAAGGGTGCCAGGAGGCTCTAACATGCCCCTATTGAAATGTCAGAGGAAGGCAGATTGACGACTAAAGATGAGACAGGCACCTATCAATGGGGACAAGTTAGCTGTGATGAAAACCAGCATGGGATAACTCTCTGAAAAACTTGATGAAAGATCAAGATAAAGGATGAGAAGGACAATTTAAGAAAACAAGCACTCGTCAAACAACAATTGATTACAGCATGACAGTGCAAAACTTATTGGTCGCAGTGAAGAAAAATCACTATATAAACAGGGTGCCTTGCCATGAAACTTTGGGTTCGTCCTGCCAAGACTTCCCCGGAGCATCGTGTCGCGGCTGACAGCACCCGACTCCCATCTATCCGTGATCAACCTAACTGGCCACTAGATTGATCTGGACTCTGGATTGGCAACTATAACATTGACTGGCGGGACAGTGTGTGTGGTATGATTGAATGCATATGATAATTGTTGCATCTTCAATAAACACGGCATATTGCCTTTTCCACTGAAAAAGTTCCCGTGTGCTTCTTATAAGCATAACAACACCTCTCCAAACACAGTAGCTACACCAACAGAAAACCCCCTTCCATCAGCATAGGTTGCAACTATGCTATGTGGCTACATCATAGCTACAGTGATGTAGTTACTTCATTGGGAGTCCATGTGTCTAGAGAGTCTGTTTGCAAGGATCAGACTGAATGGATCAGACTGAATGGCTTGGTATTATTTAGCAGCAGAACTGACCCATACATAGGTTCATTAAGGAGAACTGGCTTTCTGCAGAAAAAATTTGCACTTGCTTGGTAACTAAAAAAATTTGGTTTAAGACTTGCATAAAAATGGTGATTTATAAAATGGGTTTTCATCTAATGTTTTGAAAAATTCTACCTGGTAACTATTAGGAAAGTCTAAGCTTAATAGCAAAACCAAACTACAGAAATATAAGGTTTGGAATCCTGTAGAAGAAATAAGATTCACGGCATGTAAATCAAGATTCTTTTGCATGCCCACTCATCTCTTCAATAAATTGAAATGGTTAACACACAGTAGTAGTCCCACTCCAAAAACACTGCACAAGATTCACTCTTCTTTTTCCTATTGCTAATTTGATATGTTTTCATTTATTATTTCATTTTATTTGACATACAATAAAATGGCATGACAAACTCATTGGCCGCAGCTGCATCATATTCTAATCAGAAAGATACAAATGAAGCAGCACATGTATCCTCAAAGGACTGGTGGCAGACTAGACTAGTTGACCCCTCTGTTGTATGTTTGTTTTGTTGTTATTATTGTTTTTTAATTAAACCTACTCTGCTAGCTTGGTTAACATTCCACACTAGAGAATCTGCCCAAGATGCTCTGTAGGTATGTGTGTGATGGAGAGTTTTCTTCACAAGATTTTTCTAAGTTTTAAAAAGCATTTGGCATTGATCCACTCACCTCTCTTCACTCAGTATGAAGCAAGAACAGAAACCTGTTTCAAAAGTGCTATTAGTTTATTATTACTTTAAGGAACTCTGACACATCCTATAGTACAGATGAAGTTGAGTAAAATGTCAATGTGTGATCAAAAAATAATATGTCTGAATACAAATAATGCAAGTAAAACCTTTGAAAGAAACGTAGCTTGGCTATTTTTAATTAACAGTTGGGATCTACTGATTCTGCTATTGGACAATTGATTGCTATTGATTAGTCTTTTATTATAGCCCACTGTAATGCAGCAGCTTCGTGGAGTCCTGGCTGCATTACGAAGTTGTACTTTGTAAAGACACTTTGGAGAATCTGTTATACCTCAAAACAATGAAATGGTCAGGAAAACTAACTCTCAGGCAGCAAAATCAAGATGAACATCTACAGCAGTTGATCTTATAAATAAGAGAACAGGATGTTTGGGATACTGTTTTAACTAAATGATGGGTGTCCATTTGTATTCAGAATTTGCATGTGCTTTTGTATGACTGCATGTCCAAATCATCTACATCTCTACCTCGATATAACACTGTCCTCGGGAGCCAAAAAAATCTTACTCTGTTATAGGTGAAACCGCGTTATATTGAACTTGCTTTGATCCACCGGAGTGCGCAGCCCTGCCCCCCTGGAGCACTGCTTTACCGCATTATATCCAAATTCATGTTAGAGCGGGTGGCGTTATATCGAGGTAGCAGTGTATTTAGATATCTAACTAACTAATCACTAGAATATGCAGTTACCAGATTTGCACATGCAGTTGTGGCAACTGGATGCAATTTCAGGAGTTACTCACATATTCTTACACGCTCATTTGCATGAACATAAGAATGGCCATACTGGGTCAGAACAATGGTCCATCTAGCTCAGTATTCTGTCTTCTGATAGTGGCTGCTTCAGGGGAAAAGAACAGAACAGGGCAATTTACAGAGATATCTGTCCCCTGTCCTCCAGTCCCAGCTTCTGGCAGTCAGAGATTTAGGGACACCCACTCCATGGGATTGTATCCCTGACTCTCTTGGATAATAGCCATTGATGAACCTATCCTCCATGAATTTATCTAATTCTTTTTTCAAACCCATTTATACTTTTGGCCTTCACAACATCCTTTGGCAATGACTTTCACAGGTTGACTCTGCGTTGTGAGAAGAAGTACCTCCTTTTGTTTGTTTTAAACCTGCTGCCTATTAATTTCATTGGGTGTCCCTTGGTTCTTGTGTTATGTGAAGAGGTAAATAACACTTCTTGTCCACTTTCTTCACACCATTCATGATTTTATTGACATCTATCTTGTATACTCCCTTAGTCATTTTCCCCCCAAACTGAACAAGTCCCAGTCTTTTTAATCTCTCTAATGGTATCCTTAGCCTCTGTTTGCCAGAAGCTGGGAATGGGTGACAGGGGATGGATCACTTGATGATTACCTGTTCTGTTCATTCCCTCTGGGGAACTTGGCATTGGCCACTGTTGGAAGACGGGATCCTGGGCCAGATGGACCTTTGATCTGACCCAGTATGTCCGTTCTTATGTTCTCTTCATATAGAAGAACATATTCCAGTTGTTTTTGTTGCCCTTCTCTGTACTCTTTTCCAATTCTAATATGTCTTGTTTTGAGATGGGGTAACCACAACTGCATGTGGTATTCAAGGTGTGAGTATCATGGATTTATAGAGCAGCATTATGATATTTTCTGTCTTACTATCTATCCCATTCTTAAGGGTTCCTAATATTCTTTTAGCTTTTTGACTTCCCCTGCACTTTGAGCAGATGTTTTCAGAGAACTACCTGCAATGTCTCCAAGATCTTTGAGCGGTAACAGCTAATTTAGATTACTTCATTTTGTATGTATAGTTGGAATTGTTTTCCAATGTGCATTACTCTTCATTTATCAACATTGAATTTCATCTGCCATTTTTTTTGCCCAGCCACCTGGTTTTGTGAGATCCCTTTGTAACTCCTCACAGTCTGCTGTGGATTCAGCTATCTTGAATCATCTGCAAATTTTGCCACCACAGTTTACACTTGATCCAGATTGTACATGAATATGTTGAATAGGGTTGGTCCCACTACAGATCCTTGGGGACCCTGCTATTTACCTCTCTCTACTGTGAAAAGGGACCATTTATTCCTATCCTTTGTTTCCTATTATTTAACCAGTTACTGTTCCATGAGAGGACATTCATTCTTATCCTGGGGCTCCTTAATTTGCTTAAGAGCCTTTGGTGAGGGACCTTTGTCAAAAGCTTTTGACAAAAGTCCAAGCACAGTATATCCACTGGATCACCTTGTCCACTTTTAGAATACTTTGAGGAGGTAAACAGATGGGTGAGACATGATTTCCCTTTGCAAAAAAATGTGACTCCTCCCCAACGTATTGCGTTCATCTATGTGCCTGATAATTCTGTTCAATATAAAAAAGTGGCCTTTTGTAATTTGTTCATGATATACTGGTAATAGTGTGTAGCTGTATGCCCTCTCATTTGAAGTGACTACATGGTGGAAAAGATTTAGAGGTTAAATTCAAATAGGCACTCCAAAATTCAGCAGCCTATCCTAAATGTTGCTGAATTATCTCTACTTCTGGGCCTTCATATTTTGCTTGATAATTTAATAGTTAGTAGGCTTCTTGCAGGAGGTCCCTGAAATCTCCCCTCTAATCATGTCTCACAGGATCTTTGGACTGCCTCTCTTGTGCCATTTTGGCAGTGCTGCTTCTGGTCCCAGCCGGAAAATGTATAACTGAGTAAGGGAATTTTGGCCAGGACACCTAGTTTATCTCCCATTAAGAACAGCAAGACAGAAGACCTAATGATATTAACTATTGTATAGGAAAAGAGAACCTGAGATCTGAACTAAAACAGTAGTCAGGCCCTGATGATATAAAGGAAAGTTAGCAGAAGTCAAGCTCTGAGCAGAAGTCAGGCCCTTTTATAAATATGCCTGCTTGTGAGTTCACAGTACCTGGCAAGAACAGGGCTGGTATTGCAAAAGCCCACGTTCCTAAGAAGTACTAGGCACAGGACACTCATGCAAACACATTCCAGAAGGATGGTTCCAGAATACCCCGATATTAGGCATGGTACAAACATACTCCCCAAAGATAACAGGAATGTGGTGACCCCCCCTAAAGATAAGATCAGGATGACAGTCTGATGGATAGAGATGTTTTGATTGAACCAATGTGTACAAGGTAAAGGGTAGTAACTAACTACATCAGAGGGGCAATATGTAACTTGTTTGTATAAAGAGGGATCTCAGATGGAGTCTCTATCCAGCTGAGGGGAGGAACGAAAAGTCCCACCATTCACTGAGCTGAGTCCATTGTCACAGGCATACATGTATTAAGTGTACTTGTAGCACATACAGGGCACTAATACCGTGCTTTGTCGACAATAAACCTGGCTGGGTGTCTTCACTGCAAACCAAGTCTGGTGGTCTTATAGGGCAGTTTGACCTGTTTGCTGGGCCAGCTTTCTGCACAGAACACAGGAAGAACACACACATGCAGCCAATGACTAACTACAGCTATCAAGTTAAAATACACATAGCCTGAGCTGTTCCTCTAAAAAGATGAGGCATTTAAAAAAAAAAAAAAAAAAAAAAAACCTCTTTGGGAAGCCCGATAGATGTGTTACCAGACTATATCCAACTCTTCTCCGTGAGGGGATGGAGAAACAGCTGAGCAACATCCACGTGTTTTTTGAGTCCCATACATGGAGTCCAACCTGGGGAAACAGATCAGACTAATTAGCTAAGAATCAGTGTGTAAAAAAAAAAAAAAGAAGTATCAAGCTTATTACCTTTTCCTGTAACAAAAGTTTTAATATTATGAAGATAAGTATGTACTGATGTAGTTACTAAAGCAGTCCATATCTATTTATATTTTCTAAATCCTTACCATAACACCTATGGCAATAATATCCAAGTCCTTCTTGTCCTTGTAAATACTGTTAAATGTTAAGAATTTACTTTATCTCACAGTTTTACAGAAGTATAGACAGGCTCATTTCTATATAAGGCCATTCCATTGCAGTGCAACTTAATGTCCATCAAAGGTTCAGCATGTGTCACATGTGAGTACTGAATGTACTAGGTGTGACTGTGAGAGATCTCTGACAGCAGTTATGATTTGGTTTTGGCAGGTAGCTATCTCTTTATTCTTTGAAGGGTAGAAATATGTCAGCATTTAAGAAGGAAACATATTGTTTAAGAGGAAAAAAATCTTTCTGCATGTCTGTGTGTACTAAAACTGTCACTTCTGAAACGAATTGTCTTCTAGAATATGGGTAATGACTTGTCACCTCATCGGTTTGCTCTTCTGCCCTTTCATTATTTTCCTCTACAGGCATGCCTTGCAATAGGAATGAAGCACTGTCAGCTCCACAGTTGTTCAGGTAGAGGCCCTAAAGAATCAAACAAGTGTTCCAAAAACCCCGGGAAAATTATTCTGACAAATCTGTATTTCAGAGACAATCATTTTGGAATCCCCTGCTTCCTTGCATAAAGAGTTTCTCCTGGTCTCATTCCTCATCACCCCTAGCAGGGGTGTATTGCAGAAGATTCCCATACTCCCTTATGGACAATATTATTAAGGTAGCCTTTCTAATTTAGCTATCGGAGGCAAACTTATTTGTTTAAGCCATTAATGTGTTTCAGGTTCATCTGCACTCCTGTCTCAGGGACCCTGGTCATTAAATAAGCTTATACACTGAGATGAGATCTTAGTTTGTTTTTGTGTGCGTTTCTTAAATGAAGGGGGAGATCAGGACTCCCTGTTAACCCTGAGTATATCATGCAGTTTAAGATAAATTTTGCAAACTTTGTGATGTTCTAATTAAATGGCCCCATCTTACCTTGTTTAGTTCAAAAAAATGTATTCCAATTGGGTTTTTACACTCCTATCACTTTTCACAGGACTCCTGGGATATTTTAAAAGTAAGAAACAGCTTTTCATATATAAACTATTGAAAAACATATGGTAAAATCTGCACCTGAAGGGTAGGAAGTGAATACCACCCACTAACATAACATAGCTTTTTCAGCCCTTCAGGAATTCTCAGACTGCATTCATTACAAGGAACTTGTGTGTGTTGCATGCTCGGGCTGGTTCTTAATTTAAGAGAACCAGTTCACCTACTCATGTTCATCTCATGTCATTACCCTTAACTAAGCCATAACAATATCAATTTTATTTGAGGAGGGCCCTCTAGCCACTGTGCCAGTTCCTATGCTCCAGGTCGTCCCTGAATTCTTTGCTGCAACCACTTTCTAACAGCAACAACTAACACAAATGCTTTTTTTCTGACTGATTGCCCTGGATCACAAGAAACTTCTTTTGATGGTGACTTGCCACTGTGATTTATTCAATGGATTGTATCAGACAATGACACAGACAGTTCACTACAAGCTCCTTTTGTTTCAAAATGGCTGATAAGCAACAGAGGTTGATGTCAGGACCTCATCCCAATACTCTAGACATTACACTGGCTGACCATTGAATAGCAGATTAACCTCAAGGTTCTGGTCATAATCTTGAGAAGCCTTCCATAGTCTGGCTTGTCTTGCTGTGAATATGACCTACCAGTTACTCTCTGTGGGAGTTTTAGAATTTATGATTTTGAAAAAGATACTAGTGGAATCAGGAGCTTTTTCCACAGCTGATCTATGGCTTTGGAAGATCTTTCCAGAAGAGACCAAAACCATAAATCTCATTAACTTCAATGCTAAATAGACCCATCCCTTAGCTTTTGATTACCAACAATAATAAAAATAATGAATTTAATGGATTGTACAGTCTTTCCCTCCTTTAGGGTAGAAAAGGAAGAAAACCAAAGACCAGCATTGATTAGACTATGACATATGGTTTAGTGAGATGCTCTCATACAATAGTGATGAACAGGATATAAATATTTTGATAGGATACTTATTTTAATTTGGTGCCATCTTAAGTAGCTCTACATGTTTTGGGAATATCAGATAAACTAATGTTTTAATATTTTTGGAATTACAGCAACAACCACTAAATCTAAAGTTAGGTTTCAGAGTAGCAGCCGTGTTAGTCTGTATCCGCAAAAAGAAGAACAGGAGTACTTGTGGCACCTTAGAGACTAACAAATTTATTAGAGCATAAGCTTTCGTGGACTACAGCTGTAGCCACAAGTACTCTTGTTCTTCTTTTTGTAAATCTAAAGTACATTTTACTTTTTGGGGAAGGCTGGTATACAGTAGACTGAGAATCAAAATTTTCATTCTGATTCACCATAAATATACACTACAGTGATGAATGACATCCAAAACTCTGAGACTGACAGATTAATTCTCACTTTGACCGGAAATGTTAATTTATAGCAAAATTTCCAATTAATCTCCACTGAAATTTCTAAATTTGACATGTTATTCCAGTATGATAATTCTGTATCTAAAGTTATTCAGAACTTATAAAGAGTTGGTGTTCATAGCAGCTTGTAATCAATTGCTCACTGAACCTACACATATAGTTGTTGCACTGTGAACTTTACTCAGTGTCATTTTAATTGAAGCCTGTCTGATTAGATAATTCATAACCAACATTTACAAATTAGACAGCAGTACTTGCACTATATGAAAGGTTACTCTTTGCGTCTAATTTGTGTCTGTGTGAAGTGAAAGGGTTTCTTTTTTCTCCTGGCAAAAGAGATGCTGTTCTTAGAATACCTGTAATTAAAGATTCAAACAATACATATTTGGAATGATTCCCAGCACATCAACTTTGTTATAAACTGCTTTTGGTGGGTGAAAGTGATTGTCCTACCCCAAAAGGTGGAAAACTATGAAACATGTCAGTAAAAAATGACTAATGATAAATCATTTTAAATTAACAGGGCCAATACAGCCAATAATAATGAAGTGATTCATGTAAGAAAATATTTACCTCTATAAAACAATGCATAGTAAAAAGCTTATTTAAATATTGTGGTTGAATAAAGGTGAATGAAGGAAGGCCCTATGCTCAGATTTTTAAGGCTAGAAGGGACAATTATGATCACATATATAACACAGGTCATAGAACTTCCCAAAAATAATTCCTAGATCACAGCTTTTAGAAAAACATTGTCAGCAATGGAGAATCCACCACAACCCTTGATAAATAGTTCCAATTGTTACTCACTTAAATTCAGACTTGAAATAAGCTGTACATTTTTGTCTGGTTTCAATTTCCAGCTATTGGATTGTGTTTTACATTTCTCTGGTAGATTGAAGAGCTCTTTATTAAACATTTGTTCTCCAATTAGGTACTCATACTGTAATCAAGTCACCCTTAACCTTCTCTTTAAGTTAAATAGACAGAGATCCTTGCATCTATCAGAATAAGGCATGTTTTCTAATCCTTTAATCATTCTCATGGCTCTTCTCTGAACAGTCTCCAATTTATCAACATTTTTCTTGAATTCTGGGCACCAGAACTGGACATAGTATTCCAGCAACAGTCACACGAGTGTTAAATATTGAGGTAAAATAACCTCTCTATTTCTACTCAAGATTCTCCTGTTTATACATCACATTAGCTCTTTTGGTCACAGCATCACATTGGGACTTCATGTTCAGCTGATTATTCACCAGGACCCTCAAATCTTTTTCAGAGTCACTGCTTCCTAGATAGTCCACCCCTATCCTGTTAGGATGGCCTACATTCTTTGTTTCCAGAAGTATACATATATATTTATCTGTATTAAAATATTAATTACTTGCACCCAGTTTACTAAGTAATCCAGATAACTAAGACAATCGGTCACTGATTGAATTATTGCTCCCCCCAATTTTTGTGTTGTCTCCATACTCAGTGATTATGTTTTCTTCCCAGTCATTGAAAAATATGTTAAATAGGATAGGGCCAGTAACCAATCCCTGTAGGTCCCCATGGGAAACAGACCCACTTGATGACTATTCTTCATTTACAGTTACATTTGGAGACCTATCAGTTAGCCAGTTTTTAATCCATTTAATGTGTGCCATCCCAACTTTACATTGTTCTAGTTTTTTCCTCAAAATGTCATACAGTACGAAGTCAAATGCCTTGCAGAAATCTAAGGATATTACATCAGCACTATTACTGTTACCAAGCAAACTTGTAATCTCAAAAAAAAAAAAAAAAAGAGAGTTAGTTTGACAGAATCTATTTTCCAGAAACACATGTTGATTTGTATTAAATATAGTACTTTCCTTTAGATCTTTATCAAGTCCTGTATCAGCCTCTCCATTATTTTGCCCAGGCCATCCCATTTAGCGTTTTAAAAAGTTGGCACAACATTAGCTTTGTTCTGGAACTTACCTAGTGTGCCAAGACTTATTGGAAAATTAACATTAATGGTCCAGTGAGCTTCTCAACAAATTTATTTTCTGTCTTGGTCTGGATGTAGTGTGATAACTTTGGAATGCTGCAGTCCATCAATTCCAAAGTTTTAGATAATGTTCTAGACAAGAATGGACAGATCCCTATTGATTCTTCTGAGAATCTTAAAAATCAGAAGGGGGAAATGGCAAATGCACACACCCCCTAGCATACACATCAGCTTCAGTCTGCAGATCAGAGAACTGGTTGATGGCAGCCATTCAAACCTTCCAGTACAACGCCACTCATGTCAGCTTTGCCTGTCATCCTAATATAGAGTTTTAAAATGTTGACACCCTAAATGGGCTTGCGCTCATGCACTCTCTCACTGCTCCATTTCCAACTACATCTATTAGTGATCTGTTAATTTTGGGGTAGTATGTATATTGGGTTATCTTCTGAAATTCATAATCTAGACCCAATAACCACACATTTTTGTTCACATTTTTTAAAAGCTGCCTTTTTAAACACACACACACTCACCCCGGTAAGTCTTCAGGACTTAAAATCTCCATATTTCACACAACTGACTGAATATGTTGATTTCAATATCTAAAGAATATGTATATCCTCTTTCCATAAGTGTTAGAAAACCTATCCATGCAGGAACAAGGCCTTGTTTAGTAAAATAAAGTAATACAAAGATGGGATAGACTCATCTGTCAATAGCCAATTTGAAATTTTACTTGTCTATACACACACACACACAAAAGTAATATTTTTAAATGTCTTGCTCTGCTCCCATTGAGGTTAATGGGAGCGGAGGTGAGTGGCGAGTCAGCACCTTTGAAAATTAGACCACTTATTTGTACTTACAAATGATTTAGGTTCCTAACTTTAGACACTCGTTTTTTAAATTGTTGATCTCTTTTCCGCCCTTTTTCTATTGCAGTGATCACTATTTAAAAGGCAGCTTTTACCAATAGTTTCCACATTGGAGAGAGAAAACCCAGGTTTAGTCCAGCTACTAATCAGGCCCTCACTTGGCCTTTCCCATGTCTGACCAAGGTTAAAGAAAAGCTACTAAGAGCCACTTCCAATAGCCTCCTGGATTCCTCCTATTTGGTTTTCAGAACAAATCTGAATGCTTTTTTAGGACTAAATTCAGTTCAGCTTTCTTGCAGCAGCAACTGCAAGAAGAATGAGGAGGAGGCCAAAAAACAGAAGAGGAAGTTGAGGAGAAAAGAAAGTAAGTAGTGTTTTGTTTTTGTCTTCTTGGGAGGAAGAAGGGAAAGAATTGAACTGGGCTATGTATTGTGCATGATGATTCCGGCACTCCAAACCTGCACTGATGTTTGATATAGATGGATAGATAGAACTCACAATTTATTCAATTACGCTAGTGCCTGAAAAATGTAGAATTGTGAGAGCTTCCTGTGGCTTCAAAGACATGAGGCATTCCTTATAAATGAGCACTTTCTTTATCTCTTAATATCTTGCCTTTGAATTCTTCTTCTTTCCCCCAAATCGGAGTTGGCTAGAGTAAACTAGAATAACCTATAGCTGAGTGAGTGAATTTTAACATATCAGTACATGAAAGGCAGTTTCAAGTGATGAAGAAAAATAGTCTTTCAGAAGTAGAGAGGGAAAAATGAAAGAAAAAGTGCACATGCCTTAGATATGCAAATAAGCTCCTGGCACCTTAACATTCCACCTGCCTTGCAGAGTATTTCCTGGTGTGCAGGTTGGCTTCCAGTGACACAATGGAGTGCTGTAGTAAAAAAAAAAAAAAAAAAAAAAAAAAAGGGGGGGGGGGGGCAAAAAAACTATTCCATTCCAGCAGAACAAAAAGCAATTTTAAAGGATCCAAGCCTATAACAATCTGATTACATTAGAATGAAACTCTAAAACTATCCATGATTATTGAAGTACTTTAAAAGTATAAAGTTCTAGAAATTCAATTGTTACTCAGTTTCCCTCTCCCCCCCCCAGCGGTCCCTAATTTGGGGAGCTCCAATTTTGCATATCCCAACTTGAGGCAGCTTGGACTTAATTTAAAAAAAATGTTAAGCACCCAAAACTCTAGCTGAACCCCCAGAGCTGTGGGTGTTCGCTGTCTCTGAAAACTTGTATGTCAAAAGTTGCGTACCTAAATTTGAGGCAACTGAAATTAGGATTTTGTACAAGTAGGTCATTCTCCTCTCCCTTTTACTCTTACCTCCTATATGTAATTTCCAACCCAGTGTTCAAACTGAGTAACTTTCAAACGGGGCTAAAATGTTGGGGGTCTCCTTTCCCAGGAACTAAAGTCATGTGGTGCATTTCAAAGTTAAAGGGTTGTTCTTAAGAACATGTAAGCAAAGTCAGGATGAGCTCTACCCTGACATCTGGTGGTGAATTATGGCGAGTGTGGAAAAGACCTCCAGGGGCTGATCTTGTTTGCATAGGCACACCCACTCACCTGGCAGGAAACAACAGCAACTCAAAGTGGTTACTTTGGCTGGTGTGGGATCCCCAGTTTCTCTGTTATTGGGGCAGGAAGAATAAAGTTTTGTTACCCTGATTCTGTGAATCAAGGCCAGTGAACCTGTTGTATGACAGAAGGACTGAGTGAGTCCTTCACCATTACCTAAGTAACACTTGCTTGACAAGGGGCATGGGTTACAAAACCCAGTGAATATAGAGAGAGAGAGGATGGGGACAGGTATTTGTACCTGATGGCATGGGCCCCCTCTCTGAGGGGTTGAAACACCAATTGCACTACCTCCTCTCTCCACTGTTGAATATCAGAGCTAACTTTGATTTCATTAGAAGTCTAGTTACAGACTGCTGAGCTGAATTCACTTTGGGCCAATGGTCCACTAGCACTGGGGCTCCCCTACTATGAGCTGAAATTGCTAAGAGCTGAAATCACAAAAGAGCTGAGATCACTGAGGCTGTGTTAACTAGTGGGGGAGCCTGAAGCTATATTGCTAAGCGGCTGGCGGAGCAGCTAGCAGCGTGTAGCCTTGCGGGACGGTTGGAGTGGAGCTGAGCGGCTCACAGGTCGGTGAGTGGAGCGGAGTGGCTGGAGGAGCAGCTAGCAGAGCGGAGCCTTGTGGGAGCGGCCCAAGGGATGGCTGAAGTGGAGCTGAGCTGAGCTGAGCGGCTCACAGGTCGGTGAGCAGAGTGGAGCAGCTGCCAGAGCAGTTTGTGGGACGGCGGGAGCAGCTCACGGGACAGCTGGTGGAGTGGAGCGGCTCGTGGTGAAGGCTGCGGCGGAACCCCGTCGGCCTCGGATCACGTAAGGTGCCCCTTAACGCCCTGTGTGCCCCCCCTCCCCCCGAACTCTGGGGCTGCACTGACCAGGGACAGAGACTTTGGGGGGTTGTTGGACTTTTGGGACTTTGGTGATCCTTGGGTTGCTGGTTTCAAGAACTGAAGGGAAAGGACACAGCTCAACTTGCTGGGGTGGGTGGTTTTTTTTGCTCATGGTTTGTGTTATGAATCCTGTTTGTGGTGTTTTTCCAATTTAATGCTGATGTCGTTTACCTCATGTTATTAAACATTTTCTGTTACACTCAGACTCCGTGCTTGCGAGAGGGGAAGTATTGCCTCTTAGAGGCACCCAGGGGGTGGTATGTAATTGTCCCAGGTCACTGGGTGGGGACTCGAGCCGGTTTTGCATTGCGTTATTGAAACGGAACCCCTAGATACAGAACCCGGCCCTTGTTGCTGCCAACTTAGATGGGCAGAAGGGTTATAAACATAAGAAAGGCCGTACCGGGTCAGACCAAAGGTCCATCTAGCCCAGTATCCTGTCTACCAACAGTGGCCAATGCCAGGTGCCCCAGAGGGAGTGTACCGACAGGCAATGATCAAGTGATCTCTCTCCTGCCATCCATCTCCACCCTCTGACAGACAGAGGCTAGGGACACCATTCCTTACCCATCCTGGCTAATAGCTATTAATGGACTTAACCACCATGAATTTATCCAGTTCTCTTTTAAACTCTGTTATAGTCCTAGCCTTCACAACCTCCGCAGGTAAGGAGTTCCACAAGTTGACTGTGCGCTGCGTGAAGAAGAACTTCCTTTTATTTGTTTTAAACCTGCTGCCTATTAATTTCATTTGATGACCCCTAGTTCTTGTATTATGGGAATAAGTAAATAACTTTTCCTTATCCACTTTCTCCACATCACTCATGATTTTATATACCTCTATCATATCCCCCTTAGTCTCCTCTTTTCCAAGCTGAAGAGTCCTAGCATCTTTAATCTCTCCTCATATGGGACCCATTCCAAACCCTTAATCATTTTAGTTGCCCTTTTCTGAACCTCTTCAAAAATAGTTTTTTTTATGAGCTAATCATAAAGTTGCACTTGAGCAGGGATATGTCTGTCAAAGTGACCAACATTCACCCCACTTCCAATGCACATTAATCTGTGAAATGGAGTTCTAAAAATTCCAAAGTTATGGGACCTGAGTTGGTTTTCCATTTATGCCAACATACTGTCTGTAAGAAGAACATGACTGATGCAGGGTTTTTTGCTGCTTTCCTTCACAATTTATCTTGAAAGATGCCAGAGGGTTGCAATAGGCCAATATGTATCAAGATTTTCACCATAGAATCACAGGACTGAAGGGACCTCGAGAGGTCATCTAGTCCAGTGCCCTGCAGTCATGGCAGGACTCCGTATTATCTAGACCATTCCTGACAGGTGTTTGTCTACCTTTCTCTTAAAAATCTCCAATGATTCCACAACCTCCCTAGGCAATTTATTCCAGTGCTTAACCACCCTGACAGTTAGGAAGTTTTTCCTAATGTCCAACCTAAACCTCCCTTGCTGCAATTTAAGCCCGTTGCTTCTTGTCCAGCGTATGTTTTATGCTGCATTTTCTTTCTCTTGCTCCTCTGTAAATAACACATTTTGCAAGATCTTTGGATTATCGTCCATCTTGTCTGGAAAAAGCACTATCTGTGTAATAGTTCCTGAGTTTTGTTTGTTTCTAATACCATTCCCACCCCTTCCACACCCAAATTTAAAAAATAAGACAATTTAAAAAAATTAAAATAAGCAAAATATTGTAAATTGATAAACTGACAAATTGTAAATTTATAAATTCAAATGCCTAATTTGACACCTTAAAATAGCCTGATTTTTTATAGACTGCTGACCATTTGCCCTTTAAAAATTAGGTCCCTTTAATGTGTTTCAAGTTAAGCACCCAAAATCACTGATCACTTTAGAAAATTTTGGTCAAAAACTACACTCTTTGGCATTATAATTAGTGTGAATTGTCTGACCGTGAGGGATCAATGGTTAGCTGACAATGAATCCAGCAAGGGGCTAATGTCACACCAGGGTAATTCTACTGAAATCTGCAGAATTACTGATTGTTTAAGCCAGGTGTACACTAAAGTTAGGTTGACCCAGCTACATTGCTCAAGAGTGTAGAAAAATTCACAACCCTGAGCAATGTAGTTAGGCTGCCCTAACTCCCATTGTAGACAATGGAGGAATTCTCCTATCAGCCTAGGTACTGCCTATCAGAGAGGTGGATTAACTACAGCAACAGGAAACTCCACCCTATCACTGCAGCATTTCTAGTGAAGACATAGCTTTGGACTCATTTTAAGTTAAATTAGTTTCAAACACAAGAGTGTGAGATATTGGGTATAGGATTCTAATATAGTAGTTCATATGGTTGCTAAAAAAATTTAAATGGCTGCTGAGTGACTCCATCTTAAATACAATCATGACTGAATATCAATGATATTCATTTTTATAATCTATACAAACCGAATTTAAATTATCTACCATCTCACTCCTTCAGCTAGTTCAGTCTTTAATTTACTGCTCAGCATGTAGCACGGTAGGTCCGTTGTATTTGTAAAAGGAGGAAGACAAAAGAAAAATTGCACAATATCAGTGGTATCGCGCTATATATTTTTGAAGAGAAGAAAATTCTTTTGCCAAATACTGTGTGTGTGTGTGTGTATGTATATGTCTGTACACATAACCACTATGTATTACACATGGTGAAAGCTACAACATTACTCCTGCTTTACAGAACTTAAAAGCCAGCTTTCATTTACGGTGTGAGGGATTCCATTTCCATCACTGACTTTTTTATAAATGAAATTGTACTTGTTTTGTTGCTAGAATAAGATTTACATTTGTAACATTCATATTAATAGTAGATAATGATTTTCACTGCCTTGAATTAATCTTTGCACAATTTTTCTTCTACATCTTCCTTCCTTTACCCATTTATTTTCTGTAACACACACTTAAGTATACTGGAATGTTATGGACATACACCCATTTTGCAGTTATTGTATAAAATATTTATACATTTTGGTTTTGTGAGTGGCTGACTTGCATCTACCTTTTGCTTAATGCTTTCTAGTTATGATGTTAATAAGAACATGAGTTGCTAGCATACTACTAATATATGGTCCATCAAGTCTGATATCCTGCTTCCAGTTGTGGTCTACTGTACACCTGCTACAGAGAAAGTCAAAAGCTTTCTGTAATGCACCTGGCAGAGTAGTATATAAATAGGCAATTGAGAATGACTAACATATCAAATAACTGAACATTTAAAAAGGTCAAAATGGTCTGATTTACGGTATCATCAGGTTGTACAGACTGTGTGAGGCTTTCTAGTCCTCAGTCTACATTCTGTAATGACAGTGAGTAATGGCTAGGAAATATTATGAATTCATTCTTGTGATAATTGTAATGAGAATAGTGAATGGTACAACAAATCTAATCCATCTTTCTGTAAGACTGCAATCTGATTTGTTGTGGTACTACTCAAAGGCCTTATGTATGTAGCCAGAGACCATTATATTAACTAAGAATAGATAATAAAAGACCACATATCAGTCACAGTATTTTTCTAGGAAAATAATCCTGCAGGGGGAAAAAAATCTCTTTAGTTGACTTGAAAGCTCAAATCCCTGTTTTTCTTCAACATGGCATGTTCTAACTTTATTTTTATTAAAAAGCCCTAAAGGTTAACTACTTTAAATCATGCATTGATGAATAAGAGGAGGAAAAAACATGAGTAATGCAAATAATAATCAGCTGTCCTATATGTATGATTAAGGTGTAGGGATGTGTTGAATTTAATAAACCAAACAAATCAGTCTGGAAAAATAAATTTCCCTGTGACAAGACCTCTACCGGCCTGCTTGTGAACTGCTGTCTCTCTTAGCACACCCACGTGAGGCACTGATAACAAAAACAAACAATAGTCCCAAAGGGGAAAAAAAATAGAAGTATCTGCAACCCTCTTGGGCTTCACCAAATTCTCTTACAGAGTGCTTCTACAAATCCCTTCACCGCCGGATTTAGAGGGGGGACAGGAATCACTCAGAGGTGAGTGCCAGGCTATAGACTCATTGTCTCACGCTTTGACCCATGAATATTTAGGTATTTATATCAGATGGAACAACTCCAACAAAAGAGACTGAAAGCAACCCACACCAGAAGAGCTGTATCCTGGTTAAGGTGTTCACTGGGGAAAAGATCTGAGTTCAAGCCCCTGTTCCAGAGTAGATTCATCCATATCCCAAGCAAGCACCCTAACCAGTGGGCTAAAGATTTATAAAGAAGGACATTCCCACTCACTCCTGAAGCTGGCCTTGGAAAACTAAACGATCAGTTCAAATTCACAAATAGTACCTGCTGAACAAAACTGCATTTTTGCAGCAAATAAACTTCATACAGAAACCTTCACCCAGCTCTACTGCTGATCCTCAGGGTTTCCTTGCTGGAGTCTTCCCCCAGTCTCTATTTCTTTGGCTAGGCATTGGCTTTCTCTTGGATTTCCCACAGAAGCCTCTTTTTCTCTTACCACCACCTCTTTAGGGATAGCCACAGCAGATAACCTCTGTCATAACTATAAAGGGAAGGGTAACAGCTGTCCTGTGTACAGTACTATAAAATCCCTTCTGGCCAGAGACTCCAAAATCCTTTTCCCTGTAAAGGGTTAAGAAGCTCAGGTAACCTGGCTGGCATCTGACCAAAGGACCAATAAGGGGACAAGATACTTTCAAATCTTAGGGGGGGGAAGGCTTTTGTTTGTGTTCTTTGTTCGGGAGGTGTTCGCTCTTGGGACTGAGAGGGACCAGACATCAATCCAGGTTCTTCACATCTTTCTAAACAAGTCTCTCCTATTTCAAACTTGTAAGTAAATAGCCAGGCAAGGCATGTTAGTTTTCCTTTGTTTTCTCAACTTGTAAATGTACCTTTTACTAGAGTGTTTATCTTTGTTTGCTGTACTTTGAACCTAAGACTAGAGGGGAGTCCTCTGAGCTCTTTAAGTTTGATTACCCTGTAAAGTTATTTTCCATACTGATTTTACAGAGATGATTTTTACCTTTTTCTTTAATTAAAAACCTTCTTTTTAAGAACCTGATTGATTTTTCCTTGTTTTAAGATCCAAGAGGTTTGGATCTTGATTCACCAGGAGTTGGTGGGAGGAAGGAGGGGAATGGTTAATTTCTCCTGGTTTTAGATCCAAGGGGGTTGGATCTGTATTCACCAGGAGTTGGTGGGAGGAAGGAGGGGAATGGTTAATTTCTCCTTGTTTTAGATCCAAGGGGTTTGGATCTGTATTCACCAGGGAATTGGTGAAGGTTTTTCAAGGCTTCCCAGGGAGGGAATCCATTGGAAATGGTGGCAGCGGGACCAGAGCTAAGCTGGTAGTTAAGCTTAGAAGTTTTCATGCAGGCCCCTACATTTGTACCCTAAAGTTCAAAGTGGGGATACAGCCTTGACAACCTCTCTCCTGCAGCTCTCCTACCCAAATGAGCTTTCCTGACCATTTAGTGAAATCATCTGACTCCTTCCCAGCTGGTTCTGATAAGTGAACCAAGTCTTCTGCCCTTTATAGAACAGGGGATGTGGCTGTGAGTTGTGAATGCTTAGAGCTACTATTCAGGGTGACTACAAGGGACATATAGCATGGATGTAAGTGTCCAAGTGAACAAGAAATATCTGCCTTGTCCTGTCCTACCCAGGGCACAAGATTTTGATTTGGTGGTTGAACCAAAAGAAAATGTTTCATACATTTCTGATTTGTTTCTTTTTGGAAACTATTTGCCAACTTTTAACAGAGATTTTGATTTGGTGGGTTGAACCAAACTTTTAACAGAGACTAAACTTTTAACAGAGATTTTGATTTGGTGGGTTGAACCAAAAGAAAATGTTTCATACATTTCTGATTTGTTTCTTTTTGGAAACTATTTGCCACAGTTGACCTGAATTCACAAAAGGTGTCAGTCAACCCCAGACTGTATATTTCAATATATATATTAGGGCTGTCAAGAGATTAAAAAAAGTAATCGTGATTAATTGTGCTGTTAAACAATAATAGAATACCATTTATTTAAATATTTTGGATGTTTTCTACATTTTCAAATATATTGATTTCAATGACAACACAGAATACAAAGCGTACAGTGCTCACTTTATATTTATTTTTGATTACATGTGTTTGCACTGTAAAGAACAAAACAAAAGTAATAGTATTTTTCAATTCACCTAATACAAGTGCTGTAGTGAAATCTCTGTATCATAAAAGTTGCACTTACAAATGTAGAATTATGTACAAAAAATAACTGCATTCAAAAATGTAAAACTTTAGCGCCTACAAGTCCACTCAGTCCTACTTCCACCAATCACTGTGACAAACAAGTTTGGTTACTATTTGCAGGCGAAAATGCATCCCGCTTTTTCTTTACAATCTCACCTGGAACTGAGAAGAGGCATTCACATGGCACTGTTGTAGCTCGTGTCACAAGATATTTGTGTGCCAGATGTGCTAAAGAGTCATATGTCCCGTCATGCTTCAACCACCATTCCAGAGGACACGCGTTCTGCTCGATAATGATCCAAAGCAGAGCGGACCAACACCTGTTCATTTTCATCATCTGAGTCAGATGCCACCAGCAGGAGGTTGATTTTCTTTTTTTGGTGGTTCGGGTTCTGTAGTTTTCACATCAAAGTGTTGCTCTTTTAAGATTTCTGAAAGCATGTTCCACACCTCATCCCTCTCAGATTTTGGACTGTACTTCAGATTCTTAAACCTTGGGTTGAGTGCTGTAGCTATTTTTAGAAATCTCACATTGGTACCGTCGTTTTATCAGATCTGCAGTGAAAGTGTTCTTAAAACAAACATGTGCTGGGTCATCATCCGAGACTGCTGTAAAATGAAATATATGGCAGAATGCGGGTAAAACAGAATAGGAGACATACAATTCTCCCACAAGGAGTTCAGTCACAAATTTAATTAATGCATTATGTTTTTAACGAGTGTCATCAGCACGGAAGCATATCCTCTGAGATAGTGGCCGAAGCATGAAGGGGCATATGAATGTTAGCATATCTGGCACATAAATACCTTGCAACGCCAGCTACAAAAATGCCATGCGAAAGCCTGTTCTCACTTTCAGGTGACATTGTAAATAAGAAGTGGGCAGCATTATCTCCCATAAATGTAAGCAAACTTGTTTGTCTTAGCAATTGGCTGAACAAGAAGTAGGACTGAGTGGACTGGTAGGCTCTATAGTTTTGCATTGTTTTGGTTTTGAGTGCAGTTATGTAACAAAAAAAAATCTACATTTGTAAGTTACACTTTCACGATAAAGAGATTGCCCTACAGTACTTGTATGAGGTGATTTGAAAAAATACTATTTCTTTTGTTTATAATTTTTACAATGCAAATATTTGTAATAAAAATAATAATATAAAGTGAGCACTGTACACTTAGTACACTGTGTTGTAATAGAAATCAATATATTTGAAAATGTAGAGAAACTTCCAAAAATATTTAATAAATTTCGACTGGTATTCTATTGTTTAACAGTGCGATTAATAGCTATTCATTTTTTTAACTGTGATCAATTTTTTTTGAGTTAATCGTGTGAGTTAACTGCAATTAATGGACAGCTCATGGCAATGAAATGAAACATTTCATCCAGCTCTAGTCCTGGGTCTCTGTAATCCCCAGTCAGTCAGGATCATTGGGGGACCAAGTGGTGGCTGATCCATCGCAGGCCAGGCTGAGCCTGACTCTTCTTAAAGGACTAGCCAGCTTGTGACAGACCCAATAGAAAGAGTTAGAAAAGTACAAGCTGTGTTATTTTGCACAAATTTCACAACTATTTTGCCTCCACTTTACGTAAAGTCTTTTCCCTCAGAAAAATAGGCACTTTATTCTAGTGAAAGGGCTGTAAGAACATTCACTACAAAAAGAAACATTTTTCATGGGGGAACAAAAAACACTGTCATGGGATGATGGGCTCAGTCTATCTCATATAGACTGCCTGAAGGAAGGTGAGCCCATTTCAGCCCACCTGATGGTAATTATCTATCAAAGTGGCTGGCTGATAGGTAATTGAGCATCTGGACTTGATACAAAGATACAAAGTTCAGTTGGAGTGGGCTGTTGCCAAGGAGAGGAACTTCTGGAGGATTGGTGCCTTGTATGTTTTTTCTCAATGGATGGCTGAAAGGATGGAATTGTTAACACAGGTCCTGGGGTTGTGCAAATCTTGACCACAAGGAGGGTAAGCATACCTGAATTAGTGCACAGGCCCAGGAAGAGAGTGTGGGACTCCTCCAGTCTTAATTAGCATCCGCTAATTCCCAAAGAAAGGGTGGAGTTGAGGGTCTAAAGCAGGGGTGAGCAAACTACAGTCTGCAGGCCAGATCTGGCCCCTCGAGGCTTTGGATCTGGCCCACGGGATTGCCCCTCATGGCCCTGCGGGCCCCGCACCGCTTTCATCAGCGGCTGGCCCAACGTCCCTGCGGCCTCCGGGCCGTTGCCTCCAGGCACCGCCCCCCCACAGCACCCATTGGCCGAAAATGGGGAACCGCAGCCAAAGGGAGCTTTGGGGGAGGTACCTGGAGGCGCAGCAAGGGCAGTGCATGTGAAGCCCTCCGTTCCCTCACCCCAGGGGCCGCAGCGCTTCCTGGAACAGGGAGCCTGCCCTGGCCCTGGTGTGTGCCGCTGCCACCCTGGACCCTGAACCCCTCCTGCACCCCGCCCCCCAACTCCCTGCCCTAAGCCCCCTGCCTGCACCGTGCACCCCTTCTGCACCCCAACCCCCTGCCCTGAGCCCCCTTGTATGCCCCACATCCCTCCTGCACCCCAACTCCCTGCCCTGATCCCCCTTGTACATCCCGCATCACTGCCCTGAGCCCCCTGCTGCACCCTGCACCCCTGTGCACCCCAACCCCCTGCCATGAGCTCCCTCATATGCCCCACATCCCTCCTGCACCCCAACTCCCTGCCCTGATTCCCCTTGTACATCCCGCATCACTGCCCTGAGCCCCCTGCTGCACCCTGCACCCCTGTGCACCCCAACCCCCTGCCATGAGCTCCCTCATATGCCCCACATCCCTCCTGTACCCCAACTCCCTTCCCTGATCCCCCTTGTACACCCCGCATCACTGCCCTGAGCTCTCTTCTGCACCCTGCACCCCTGTGCACCCGACCCCCTTCCCCGAGCCCCCTGCTGCACCCCGCACCCCTCCTGCATCCCAACCCCCTTCCCTGAGCCTCCTCATACACCCTGCACCCCTCCTCTGCCCCAATCCCTTGCTGTCATAACTATAAAGGGAAGGGTAATAGCTGTCCTGTGTACAGTACTATAAATCCCTCCTGGCCAGAGACTCCAAAATCCTTTTCCCTGTAAAGGGTTAAGAAGCTCAGGTAACCTGGCTGGCATCTGACCTAAAGGACCAATAAGGGGACAAGATACTTTCAAATCTTGGGGGGGGAAGGCTTTTGTTTGTGTTCTTTGTTTGGGAGTGTGTTCGTTCTCGGGGACTGAGAGGGACCAGACATCAATCCAGGTTCTCCACATCTTTCTAAGCAAGTCTCTCCTATTTCAAACTTGTAAGTAAATAGCCAGGCAAGGCGTGTTAGTTTTCCTTTGTTTTTCTCAACTTGTAAATGTACCTTTTACTAGAGTGTTTCTCTTTGTTTGCTGTACTTTGAACCTGAGACTAGAGGGGAGTCCTCTGAGCTCTTTAAGTTTGATTACCCTGTAAGGTTGATTTCCATACTGATTTTACAGAGATGATTTTTACCTTTTTCTTTAATTAAAAACCTTCTTTTTAAGAACCTGATTGATTTTTTTCCTTGTTTTAGATCCAAAGGGGTTTTGGATCTTGATTCACCAGGAGTTGGTGGGAGGAAGGAGGGGAATGGTTAATTTCCCCTTGTTTTAAATCCAAGGGGTTGGATTTGTTTTCACCAGGGATTGGTGAAGATTTTTCAAGGTTTCCCAGGGAGGGAATCCATTGAAAATGGTGGCAGCCGAACCAGAGCTAAGCTGGTAATTAAGCTTAGAAGTTTTTATGCAGGCCCCTACATTTGTACCCTAAAGTTCAAAGTGGGGATCTCAGTCCTGACATGGTGAATAGCGGTGGGATCATTTTAAACCCAAAAGCCAGTGAGATTTTTTTTTCCTTCTAGCTGCTTGGAAAGCCGAGCTGGAAGTAGATAGATGCATATCTTATCTCTCCTTGCCAGAAGGCAGAGGTGTTAAGTTTTTTTTACAGGTCCTTTGTTAAGAGAAGGGTTCAATTAGCAAATGACTGGTAAAAGGTATTTACAAGCTGAATTGTTTTTTTTTTTTTTCTTTTTACATCCTCCGGAGTAGCTAGTTAGAAAGTTACTGTTAACTCTGCAGCAGCCAGAGCTGAGAGCTTCCCAGTTTGTCAACTGCAAAGGGGGTTACCCTGCACAAGAAAACAGGAAAATGACTACCAAAGAAGTAGCTAACAAAATAGAACTGGCCAAACTAGAAGCAGAAGAAAATGAAAGAAAACATCAGAGACTGCTTCAATTAACAAAACTCGAGACAGAGCAGAGAGAAAGAGAAGAAAAAGCCAAAGAGGAGGCCCACAAGAGAGAGATGGAACTGAAAGAAAAAGAGATGGAGGAGAGAGAAAAAGAAAGGAAGCATGAACTGGAAGTAGCAAAGGCTAAGCAGGATGCACCAGCCAATGCTAACAACCCCCCTCCAGGTACCACTTCCCATCCCAGAAGATTCCCCACCTACAAGGCAGGCGATGATACTGAGGCCTTCTTAGAAAATTTTGAAAGGGCCTGCCTTGGATACAGCATCGCTACAGACCAGTACATGGTAGAGCTGAGGCCGCAGCTCAGTGGACCCTTAGCAGAGGTGGCGGCTGAAATGCCTAAGGAACACATGAACAGTTATGAACTTTTTAAAAACAAGGCCAGACTCAGAATGGGGCTAACACCCGAGCATGCCCGTCGGCGGTTCAGAGCCCTAAAGTGGAAACCCGATGTGTCATTTACCCGTCATGCCTACCACATTGACAAAAATTGTGATGCCTGGGTATCAGGAGCAAATGTTAAATCTCTGGAAGATCTGCTTTCCCTAGTAAAAATGGAGCAGTTTTTAGAGGGTGTTCCTGAGGAAATAGAAAGGTACATCCTAGATAGGAAGCCCAAAACTGTAACTGAGGCGGGGGAGATTGGAGCCCAATGGGTGGAGGTGGCAGAAAAGAAAAAAACTAGTAGCAGTTGGAGCGAATATCAGAAGGGGCAAGCCGAAACAAAACCTTACCACCGGGGACAACCCAAGGCCCCACCCACATCCCAAGGGAAACCCCAGACGCCTTCTCACCCCACCACACCAGTCTCCACCAACCAACCTCGTCCCGGTGATACCTTAGCAGGGCGATGTTTTAAATGTAATGGACTGGGACATATAAAGGCTCACTGCCCCAAGAACCCCAACCGATTACAGTTCATTACACCCCAATCACACCAAAGATCCCCAAACCCAGATGCCTCTCTCATACCCTCGGAGCGAAGGGAAACCTTGAGAGTGGGCGGAAGGAAGGTTACCGCTTGGAGGGACACTGGGGCTCAAGTGTCAACTATCCACCAATCCCTAGTGGACCCCAAACTCATCAACCCAGAGGCTACAGTGACAATTCAACCCTTCGTGTCACAATCTGTAACCTTGCCTACAGCCACGTTGCATGTCCAGTACAAGGGCTGGTCAGGAATGTGGACTTTTGCAGTCTATGACAATTATCCCATTCCCATGCTGCTGGGGGAAGATTTGGCCAACCATGTGAAGGTAGCCAAGAGGGTGGGAATAGTCACCCGCAGCCAGGCTAAGCAAGCTTTCACCCCCATCCCTGTTCCTGAGCCGTCCACCAGGGCCCCGTCTGTGTTACCAGAGACCCAGACAAAGGTGGTGGAACTGGATCCTCTGCCAACGACTGCAACAGCCGTAGTGGATCCAATCCCAGAGACCCAGCCAAAGCCAGTCCCAGAACCGGAACTGGCAACGCAACCAGCACCAGAACCATTGCCAGCCCTGAGTCCAGCGCTTGCAAACCCGTCTACAACTCCAATGCCAGAGGGCACCAGCGAGCCTGAACTGGCAGAAGCAGCAGATAACCCTACCCAAGAGGCTCAGCCAGAGCCTGAGTTACCACATAGTGCACCAGCGGACAGCGGTTCACAGTCAATGGAAACAGCCCCAGCACCTGCATCACTTCCAGAGGGACCAAGCCCCAGTCCACAGTCCAAGGAGGAACTGATGTCTCCAGCATCAAGGGAACAGTTCCAGGCCGAGCAGGAAGCAGATGACAGCCTTCAAAAAGCTTGGGCGGCGGCGCGGAGCACCCCACCGCCTCTCAGCTCTTCTAACCGATCCCGGTTTGTTGTAGAACAAGGACTTTTATACAAGGAGACTCTTTCTGGTGGGCACCAGGAAGACTGGCATCCTCAAAGGCAGTTGGTAGTTCCCACTAAGTATCGGGTAAAGCTCTTGAGCTTAGCCCATGATCATCCCAGTGGCCATTCTGGGGTGAACAGAACCAAAGACCGGTTGGGGAAGTCCTTCCACTGGGAGGGAATGGGCAAGGACGTTGCTAATTATGTCCGGTCTTGTGAGGTGTGCCAACGAGTGGGAAAACCCCAAGACCAGGTTAAAGCCCCTCTCCAGCCACTACCCATAATTGAGGTCCCATTTCAGCGCATAGCTGTGGATATTCTGGGTCCTTTCCCAAAGAAGACACCCAGAGGAAAGCAGTACGTACTGACTTTCATGGATTTTGCTACCCGATGGCCGGAAGCAGTACCCTTAAGCAACACCAGGGCTAAAAGTGTGTGCCAGGCATTAACAGACATTTTTTCCAGGGTAGGTTGGCCCTCCGACATCCTTACAGATTCGGGAACTAACTTCCTGGCAGGAACCATGGAAAACCTGTGGGAAGCTCATGGGGTGAATCACTTGGTTGCCACCCCTTACCACCATGAAACCAATGGCCTGGTGGAGAGGTTTAATGGAACTTTGGGGGCCATGATACGTAAATTTGTAAATGAACACTCCAATGATTGGGACCTAGTGTTGCAGCAGTTGCTTTTTGCCTACAGGGCTGTACCACATCCCAGTTTAGGGTTTTCACCATTTGAACTTGTGTATGGCCGTGAGGTTAAGGGGCCATTACAGTTGGTGAAGCAGCAATGGGAGGGGTTTACGCCTTCTCCAGGAACAAACATTCTAGACTTTGTAAGCAACCTACAAAACACCCTCCGACATTCTTTGGCCCTTGCTAAAGAAAACCTAAAGGATGCTCAGGAAGAGCAAAAGGCCTGGTATGATAAACATTCCAGAGAACGGTCCTTCAAAGTAGGAGACCAAGTCATGGTCTTAAAGGCAATCCAGGCCCATAAAATGGAAGCGTCGTGGGAAGGACCATTCACGGTCCAGGAGCGCCTAGGAGCTGTTAACTATCTCATAACCTCCCCCACCTCCAACATAAAGCCTAAGGTATACCATGTTAATTCTCTTAAGCCCTTTTATTCCAGAGAATTAAACGTTTGCCAGTTTACAGCCCAGGAAACAGATGACGCGGAGTGGCCTGAAGGTGTCTACTACGAAGGAAAAAAGGATGGTGGCGTGGAAGAGGTGAACCTCTCCATGACCCTTGGACGTCTGCAGCGACAGCAGATCAAGGAGCTGTGCACAAGCTTTGCACCAATTTTCTCAGCCACTCCAGGATGGACCGAACGGGCATACCACTCCATTGACACAGGTAATGCTCACCCTATTAGAACCCCACCCTACCGGGAGTCACCTCATGCCAAAACTGCTATACAAAGGGAGATCCAGGACATGCTACAGATGGGTATAATCCGCCCCTCTAAGAGTGCATGGGCATCTCCAGTGGTTCTAGTTCCCAAACCAGATGGGGAAATACGCTTTTGCGTGGACTACCGTAAGCTAAATGCTGTAACTCGTCCTGACAACTATCCAATGCCACGCACAGATGAGCTATTGGAGAAATTGGGACATGCCCAATTCATCTCTACTTTAGACTTAACCAAGGGGTACTGGCAAGTACCACTAGATGAACCCGCTAAGGAAAGGTCAGCCTTCGTCACCCAGGCAGGGGTGTATGAATTCAATGTACTCCCTTTCGGGTTGCGAAATGCACCCGCCACCTTCCAAAGACTTGTAGATGGTCTCCTAGCGGGATTGGGAGAATCTGCAGTTGCCTACCTCGACGATGTGGCCATTTTTTCTGATTCATGGGCAGAGCACATGGAGCACCTGGAAAAAGTTTTCGAGCGCATCCAGCAGGCAGGGCTAACTGTTAAGGCTAAAAAGTGTCAAATAGGCCAAAACAGAGTGACTTACCTGGGGCACCAGGTGGGTCAAGGAACTATAAATCCCATACAGGCCAAAGTGGATGCTATCCAAAAGTGGCCGGTTCCAAAGTCTAAGAAACAGGTCCAATCCTTCTTAGGCTTGGCTGGATATTATAGGCGATTTGTACCCCACTACAGCCAAATCGCCGCCCCGCTGACAGACCTAACCAGAAAGAAACAGCCAAATGCAGTTCAGTGGACTAATGAGTGTCAAAAGGCCTTTAACCAGCTTAAGGCAACACTCATGTCTGACCCTGTGCTAAGGGCCCCAGACTTTGACAAACCGTTCCAAGTAACCACAGATGCGTCCGAGCGAGGCGTGGGAGCAGTTTTAATGCAGGAAGGACCGGATCAAGAATTCCATCCTGTCGTATTTCTCAGTAAGAAACTGTCTGAGAGGGAAAGCCATTGGTCAATCAGCGAAAAGGAATGCTATGCCATTGTGTATGCGCTGGAAAAGCTACGCCCATATGTTTGGGGACGGCGTTTCCAACTACAAACAGACCATGCTGCGCTACAGTGGCTTCATACCGCCAAGGGAAATAACAAAAAACTTCTTCGGTGGAGTTTAGCTCTCCAAGATTTTGATTTTGAAATACAACACATTTCGGGAGCTTCTAACAAAGTGGCTGATGCACTCTCCCGGGAAAGTTTCCCAGAGTTAACTGGTTAACAATTGTTTTTGGAATAAAACATATTGTTAGTTTTTATATAATCAGTAGTATGTCTAAAGGTGCATGTGTCTTATTAACTCTGTTTTCTCCTAGAACTCCAGGGAAAAATCACAGCCAGTGTGGAACCGAACATCCAACACTATCTGTGATTTGGGGGGCGTGTCATAACTATAAAGGGAAGGGTAATAGCTGTCCTGTGTACAGTACTATAAATCCCTCCTGGCCAGAGACTCCAAAATCCTTTTCCCTGTAAAGGGTTAAGAAGCTCAGGTAACCTGGCTGGCATCTGACCTAAAGGACCAATAAGGGGACAAGATACTTTCAAATCTTGGGGGGGGGAAGGCTTTTGTTTGTGTTCTTTGTTTGGGAGTGTGTTCGTTCTCGGGGACTGAGAGGGACCAGACATCAATCCAGGTTCTCCACATCTTTCTAAGCAAGTCTCTCCTATTTCAAACTTGTAAGTAAATAGCCAGGCAAGGCGTGTTAGTTTTCCTTTGTTTTTCTCAACTTGTAAATGTACCTTTTACTAGAGTGTTTCTCTTTGTTTGCTGTACTTTGAACCTGAGACTAGAGGGGAGTCCTCTGAGCTCTTTAAGTTTGATTACCCTGTAAGGTTGATTTCCATACTGATTTTACAGAGATGATTTTTACCTTTTTCTTTAATTAAAAACCTTCTTTTTAAGAACCTGATTGATTTTTTTCCTTGTTTTAGATCCAAAGGGGTTTTGGATCTTGATTCACCAGGAGTTGGTGGGAGGAAGGAGGGGAATGGTTAATTTCCCCTTGTTTTAAATCCAAGGGGTTGGATTTGTTTTCACCAGGGATTGGTGAAGATTTTTCAAGGTTTCCCAGGGAGGGAATCCATTGAAAATGGTGGCAGCCGAACCAGAGCTAAGCTGGTAATTAAGCTTAGAAGTTTTTATGCAGGCCCCTACATTTGTACCCTAAAGTTCAAAGTGGGGATCTCAGTCCTGACACTTGTCCTGAGCCCCTTCCTGCACACCACACCCCCTCCTACACCCCGCACTCCCTCCCGCACCCCAATACCTTGCCCCGGCCCTGCATACAATTTCCCCACCCAGATGTGGGCCCCCGCCCAAAAAGTTTGCCCATGCCTAGTCTAAAGAGTTAATGAATAAACTAATGATTCTTGGTCTAAGTACTGGGGTCTGGGAATTAATAATTGCAAGACCCAAAAGGGATAGAAGAGAGTAGGGAGACTGCAGGGGGACACTGTGCCACAAGGGTAAATGTTCAGGGATGATGCCTGCCGCCTGCCACACACTCAAAAAACCACTGCTGCCTATTGCTTCCATAAACAGAAAGTGAAAACAATTAAGGGCCTGACTTTCATCCAAGTCTCAACCTGCCCTCTCTTTCTGCTAACACTGCTTTGCACACACACAGAGCTGGGCTTACATTTCTGTGCCTATTCCCCACCCCCACCCCACTTTATTAAGCTGGCTATTTAATTAGCCTTATATGCTTGCAAGTACAATAATTAGAGCTAAATATTATTTGCACTGCAATTTATTGAGGCTGCAAAAATATAGATTCAAGTGTGAGTGGGGGCAAAATTTTGCCCACAGAGCGTACAGACCATCTCTGAAATGAGACCCTAAATGTAAAGAGACTATACTAGTATATTCACAAGTATAGCAAAACTATTATTTCCTTCACATTCTGTCCCCCTTCTCTAGCTCCCCGCACCCCACCTTCTAAAAGAGGAGCACTCATGAATATGAGGCATCTTTGTAATAATTACACTATGAGACTCAGCTTTTTTTCTCTCCAGTGAATCCTTCTCTCAGCACACTTTTGGCCACGTACTATCCTCTGTCAAAGCAGGGAACTTCCATTTACAACAGTGGGAAGTTCTACACTTGGATAAAAAGCAATATGGCTAGCAATTGCCATGCTCAGCAAATGAATCCTGTTTTAGCACACCAATGATAGAGCCTGCACACAGATGTAACATGTATCTGCCTGTCAGATCAAGCAGACATGCTTAAAGAAACTCAAGATCTGTACCCTAACAGAAGATAAATAATAATAATAATAAAAAAAACAGAGGGAGCCAGAGCTTCGAGCATTTGCTAAATATTACTTGCTAAATATTATTTGCTAAATGTAGTTCCACTGAAGTCAATGGGATTTCTCAAGGACCTCAGATACACCATGAGACTAAAGGTGTAATAATCTAGCCCAGAGAGATTAGCTATCAAAAGATATTTCTATTTAGATGAATAATATCTTCTGACAAAAGAAAACAAATTGAATATTCCTTTTAAAGTTATTAGTTGAGGGGGGGGGTGAATAGTAATAAAACACAGTCCAATCCTGTTCTTCCTAAAGACCATGGAAAAATGTTATTGACTTCAGGGAGATCAGGATCATGCTGTCAATATGAATCATAAGGAGAATATAAACAATCAGATATAGTGTACATTGAAATCAGCTCATACTCCAACCCCTTCCTTTATAAACAAGAATTTTCATTGTGGACATGTATGTTAATAGGTCTTTTTCTAGCTTATTCTCATAACATCTATAACTTCAAATTGTAGAGTTATGTCAGTTTTTTCTGAGATATAAACTTGAGTGATCCTTCTGATGAATAACTCAGAATATCTATTGAAAAGAATGTTTACCAGTTTAGCGTTTTAAAATTTTTAAAAGTAATTCATTTTGTGTGACACTTGTAAAAGCAGCTTACCGGAGAAGTGTGATATTTTCATAGCTACATAAAGAGCTAGGATAAATAGGAAGTACAAAGCAGACCATGATTAGTTACATTTTGTAGACAAGGATGGGTTGTCACTTTGGGGTAAAGATATCATGACAATCCCTGTTTTCTGGAGGCCAGACTTTCACCTTCCTAGATCTCTGTCTGTTCAGCTAACGTCTTCTGTCCTCTGAGGATTGTATACAGACATCTAATGAGTGATAGCTGTGGAACTGTTTATGTGCTCATTGAAGTCTAGGGGAAGATACTGTATCTCCACTGGAGGTGTTGGTGCCTCTGTCCAATGGCAATCACCTCTATCACCTCTGAATAAAAGCCCTGATCCAGCAACTGTAGTCAATCAGAATCTTCCCATTCACTTCAATGCGTATATAATTAGCAGAGATGGAATTACACCTACATAAGACTGGGGTCGCACAGTTGCAAATCAAGTCTAATGTATCTCTCTGTATAATGTGTTTCCTAAATCAGGCTTGAAAACGTGCATGGTATAAAATGGTTCATTTAACTGATTATCTTTTGCAGAATGTATCTGGTATTGCATGGTTTTCAAGCCAGTCCTGTATCTACATACTGTATCTTATTTTGTATTTGATGACCATATAGGTGTGCTGCTGTAGCAACTGAAATTGTTTCTGTTTAAGGTTTACTTTGCAAATGATTTATTTAGTGTTTTAAGGGTAATTTGTATTCTCCCAAGGCCTGTTTCCAGTAAATGCAAAAGGCATTCTCTGAATGGTTTACATAAAAGAAAAAAACCAGCTTGTAATGTTCACAGATAAACTTTTAATATGAGTGCTTTTGCAAGCAGCAATGATTTGTGTTCAGTGTAGAATAAAAACTACTTGATACGTTGAATGGAGAGTAGTTCATAAAGCACTGACTTGTATTGAATTAGTCACCTTCATAAGTCATGGGTGTTGATTATTGAATTTTTAAAAAGAGCTTTATTGATTTGTTAAGGAGAAAATGTATTTAAAAGGTGCCCCAGCAGTGTAATTCTGCTCATTATAAAACATGAAATGGCTAAAGGACACTAAAATAGTATTTGAACTAAGAGATCTATTTTTAACAAATTAGCTTTGAACTATTTGTCTAGTGGGTCCATGATTTCAATCTAGGGCAGCATCTGGAAGGTAATTGAAAACCAGCCCTCTAATAAACATGCCAACTATTCTTAAATTGCTCTTAGTGTGGAGCTCTCCAGAAATGTTGTGACATGTATGAAAGGGGTCAGAGTGTTACAAGTAACACTGCAGGATTTCAGACATGACTGACAACTGAGGTTTCTTCGCTGATAAGCATTGAGCATGTGGGAATATGAATTAGCGCAATAGTGTACAAGCATCATCCTGTGAAAATCCTAAAACATTTCTATACAAGTGACTGGGATTAAAATGTAAATTGATGTGCTCAAAAGATATTTTCAGTTGCTGTAAACTGTGTATTTCTATTACGGGAGTAGATTCTATTAGTTTCTTCATCAATAAATATAAATTGATTACTTGGGGAGAAAGCACTTAAAGGTATAAAGACACAAAAATATTAGGACATGTTTGAGGGAACGTTGAATCCCGTTAAACTTTCTGAATTTGAAATTTCTGGGCAGATTTTAAAGTTTACTGTGATTTGAGTTCCAGCTATGATACGTAGAGTAAATAATCAGCAATAACCTACATTTAGATGAAAAGATTTAACAATACAGTTTAGATATTAGAATCCGAATACTTGGGTCAGCACTCATGAAAAGTTGTACGGAGATCTGGTTGTGGAAAGAAAAATATATCAATGAGTGGAGATTGTCCCTCAGTAATTGAGAATTAGGTTGGGTGTCCATTTAGAAAATACAATCCATGCGGAAAGTATTTGTTACTTTCCTGACTGAGCCTCTCATCGGCACTCCAGCTCATCCCTCCTGGTATTGCCGATGTCTGGTGATGTGTTCTATGTAAATATCCCTCGATTACCTGATGGCGTCTGACATCATGAGTTGCGGCATCAGTTGAGCGTAGCATTGACCAATTCTGCATTCTCCCAGCACTCGCTTGTTACCGGGGTCCCATGCGCCTAAGGCTCCAATGATCAGTGCGTGTGTGTGGACCTGGTAACCCTTAGCTCTCAAGGTTTTGGCCAGAGGGGCATATTTCTCTACTTTTCGAGTTTGGGCATTATGGAAGGCCGGGATCATGTTCTCGAACGGCACTGTGACGTCCACCATGATGATCTTCTTTCAGTCCTCGTTGGTGATGACGATGTCCAGTTGCAGTTGGCTGTCAGTTCCGGGGATGTCGGAGTTTACGGCAACCTTCCTCACAGGTGGCGGGATGGCTCTGGCCAGGAGATCTTGGATGGTGTTGTGTCGCAGCTGCCAAGCTCTTCAATGGGACTTGCAGCTACACAGGACATAGGGTAGCGTCTCTTTGGCATAGTCACACTTCCTGCATCGCTTGTCCCGATTCCCATGGCAGACAACACCGTTCAGTGGGATGCAGTTGAGCCGGGCCCTGTGGATGAACCTCCAGTCATCAAATTGGGTGAAGCTGCCCCCAGGGAGGAAGTCGTTGCTGGCATCCCACTTGCACATCACCTCGAACTCTTTGCCCTGGTCTGGCTTCCGTTTCAGGTTTTCCACGTATTGGCAGCAGATGGCATCCTTCAGGGTCCTCTCCAGCATGGTTCTAGCTCTTGGAGTGATGATAGTGTGATCTGTATTCTTCACCCGTGGCACCGGGACTCCCAGCTCCTGGCATTCCTCATACCACGTCCAGTGGCAGCCGATACACTTCTCCAGTCGTCGTGTAGCATTGCAGGCAGGTGTCCAGTCTCCCCGTCTCTTCCAAATTCACATTCCAGTGAGCCACTCAGGTAGGCGGCGACATCTTGGTTGGAGGGGGTCCTGGTGATTATGAGAATGAGGTTAGAAGTAGGGAGACAGATGAATGGTCATATACTTAAGGTGAAATCTTGCTTCATGGAAATAAATGGCAAAACTCTCACTGACTTCAATGGGGCCAGAATTTCACCTCTAATCTCATGAGCAGAAAAAAGCAGGAGGTTGTGTGGAAGCCCATACAATCAGACTAAAACCACCTTAGGATATGAAGAAAAACAAGATTCTAAGTGAGAAAAAGTGTACCTCAGGACCTGAAAATAGCTTGAATTGGGAAAGCCCAAGCTAATGAGTATGGGTCCAGAAGCCATACATGGAATATTTCTATTGTCTGGAATTTGAAGTTCTGTTTGTTTTTCTCCTTGTCCCACAATATTCAAATGTAGTTTTTGTTAAGGAAAAAACCTTATTCTTCCCAAGTTCTGAATAAATGTCCTAGTTCAGTGTTTTTTCCAACTAGTTATTAAAATGCTAAGGGCCAGATTCTTAATATGCTTATTCAGGTTAATTACCTCTAGCTCCTTCCCTTTACAAGAAGTACCACTGATTTATATCCCAAATAAAACATACTTGTTTAAAGACAAGCAAAACTTGAAAATAGTCTTTTAAATTAATTCTAATATAAATTCAATAGGAGTATGCAATAACAGCCACATTTCACAGTCCTATAGATTTATCACTGGGGCCTTTGTGACAGCCCTTCGTGCAGCTGCAGCGCAACATAGACGCCACCGCACACTTTCGATGAATGCCTGCTGACTAGTTTCAGCGGTGGCCTACAAAAACTGCATCATGCCACTGAAGATGCCATAGTTGGCTAGATGGACACTAAATAAATAAAATGGCTAACAAACTCTCCCCTGCTGAAAACGGAGAATATAGAAAACCTCTGAAGCCCAGGCTGTTAAGTTGCTAGAGTTACTCCACATTGTACAATGGGAGTCTTCAAACAAAATAGTAAATATGCCAAGATGATTGGTTCCTATTCACATAGAATGGTGGCCTTTAATCTCAATGTTGCTATGAATTCCTTTGTGTCAATACAATGCAACGTATGCACTTAGTTTCTTTAGCCTTTAAAAAGAGGCAAAATGTAGAGGTGAACGGTTTTAGAGCTTCCATTGTAGTTATTGTTGTATTCAATATATGGAATTGCTCTGTCAGTCACTACTTTCAAAGCCCTTTAAAGATTCTATTTACTTTCTTCTCTTTCAAAGAGAAAAAGAAAAACCCATATGACAAAATAGTTAACTATCTTTTTTTAAAACCATTTGGGTAAGGCATCAGAAAACCTTAAGGTTAATGTGAGCAAAGAAGCTCAGAAGGAAAGAGAATGCAGCTTTAAGCTATGTACTGTTTGTTCTTCTATTTATATTTACAGAAATGCTAGAGGACAGCACCTGTCCATATGCAGGGCCGGCTCTGGCTTTTTGGCCACTCCAGCAATGCCTGTCTGCCGGCCTTATCAGTCTCTCTCTGGCAATTGTAAGGAAGTTAGGACCTTGGTGTTGGCTGAGTTTCAGAAACAGTTGAAGTCAATGGGAGCTTCATGTGCTCAGTACCTTATAAAAATTAAGCTCTTAGTATCTAGCCACGAAACAAAATTGTGAAGGACAGTCCTAAACACAGATCCAGATCTCACTTGACGTATATTGACATAATTCCACAGAACTCAATGGATATAATCTGAGAATTTGTCCCATATTTTCGTGTCTCTCAATTTACCAGCATTTATGGGTGTCATTCTTTTATTGGACCAACTTCTGCTGGGGAGAGGGACAAGCTTTTGAGATTACACAAAGCTCTTCTTCATTTCCATTGGCTGTTTCAAGAGCCAGGAAGACTTCCTGGAAGTCTGTTTCAAGAGCCAGGAAGACTTCTGTTCCCCCACTTGTTAGTGTTTGTTTACCTTTATATGTAAATGTACTGCCATTGTTTCTAACCTCACCTTGCTCGATTTACATTGGCAACACAGCCAAGCAGGCAAAACAATGTTCATTCATCAAGGACAGGCTGGGTCTACACACTGCTTACCAAACATGTCTTAAGAACGTATTTCCAGCACTCATCTATAATTTTTTATATACCGCCTATGTGTATGTCTTGCAATAATATTAATGACCAGCATGATACCAGTTGTATAGGATATCTTTAGATAGAGATTATGACAACAGCAAGTGTCAAACCTGCTGTGAGTTATGGTGTGGTGTGCCCTCTGCCAATTAGCATCGAGGCCACCAGACATGAGAGAATGTGAGGAGTTGGGCTGGAAGCAATGCTGCCTCTTGTATTTAGCAGTGCACAGGTTTTAATGAAGTCCCACTTGTTCAACCTAACCAGCCTTAGGCTTCACTCTTTGCTAATGACAGACCCTTCTACAAATGTGAATTCCTTAAACATTTCTCATTTCGCTATCCCCGCCCATGAAAATTGCCTCTTGTAGAAGCCAGTTTAAAAGTCTACCTGTCTGTGATGGTTTATAGAGTTTTGTCACTTTATTGGACAGATAAAGGGGAACAACAAACTCAGCCATTTGAAAACATATTAAAAAGGAAAAAAACAATATTGGGAACAAACCCTCAGCTGGTGTAAAGCCATGTAGCTCCATTGAATGGCCCTTTAATATATTTAAAAAAAGTACTTACTTGATTTTCTCATAATTTTAGAATTAACGTTACTTTCTAATGAGATTTACTCCTGAAAAATTGACAGCATAGGGTGATTTTTTTTAACATAGAGAAAAGGGGTCAAAATCAGTGTTATAACAGGACCCGGGGTTGCCACCTTACATATGGAGAGGTTTACTAACCGAGCCTCTTTAGTATCCATTTAAAACCAGATCTTGCCATTCTCTCATACAAAACTCCCATGTCAATGGAAGTAGAACTGAAAAGGCTGCATCCTGTAACTATGTTCGTCGTAGAGCTGTTTATTCTTTCTTTTTCCTTGGAAATTGCCTCTGATGTGCACTGCTTTTAAAGAAGTAAAAGGCGATAGCACACAATACCCAATACAATATTATACCTACTTTCAAAGGAGCCAGCAACACTTTAGAAGCTTCCCTATGGTTTATTCAGATTCTACCTCCCTATTTCTCCTCTTTGCAGTACAAAGATGACTTAAATCCATTTTTGACATTAAGGATTTATTTTTACAAGACACAGTGGCCATAAAAGCTTCCTCAGTGAGAAACACTAGACCTTTGTTAGACCACACTCAACCACAAAATCCTGATCTGTTGGAAGGAGGTTCAATTTAGTTTACTCCTGTGTTCTGATGTGACTTTTGTTTTCTTCCTTTTGGTTTTTTTCCTTCTCTTGCTCTGAAAGTACACTTGAAAGATGATAGGGAAGTGTCTGTTTCTGCAAGATGAGTCACACTGCATTACCAACAAATTCTAATGATTTGAATTATTTACTAGACAGTAATAGAATAGAAAAAAAGACAGCATGTCACAGACAATACTGGCTAAGTTGTTTAAGTCATCTGTAGGCATGTTCTAATTTAGCTTATTATTAATTTCCTGTCAGGAAATCACTGCCCTAAACCTTCTCTTTAATTCAGACATAAGTCATTCTAAACTCTTGGACAGACAGCTGATTGAACTCAAGACTTTTGTCTCATTACAAAGCTTAGATATTTTCAGGCAGAGGACTGTTCTAGGCACTTAATATTTTGAAACAAAATGTACTGTATAATTAATTGAGTATGAAATGTGTTGTTCATTGCTGAATTAGTTTATCTTTTCAAGACTTTGCTGGCTGTATGCAATCAATCATTCATATTTCACAACTGCCGTAGGTTTATGAATTTTCACTTTTGATACAATTGAGTTCCAACTGTGTAGCAAAATGAATACAAAACACTATCTGGAGGCAAACTGAGCAAAAACCCCTCCTGTTTTATCTGGCTAAAATAAAATGTTAGGTCATTAATCATCCCCCTCATCACGTCTCATTTTTTCAGGCATATAATTTGTATTCAGGCCATGTGGGGGATACTGGCAGAGAACAAATAAATTTGAACTGACAAAGCAGGAAATATTTCCTAATTACCAGGATAGCTAAAGAGGGTTAGAAAACACAGCACAGACAAAGAAAATCCAAGAAATGGGTGCTTTGTGAATCATTTTGTTTGCTAGACATAAGATGTGATTGTCATGTTAACAGTAGATGTTAACTGCTTTCAAAAGACAAGTAATTGAGAACAAGTGTGTAACCAAAGACACAGAAATCCGAATGTCTGCTCATTAAACTTAAATAGACAGTCTGAGGTTCAGTTATTTGAAGCTTCTAAATGTTTGGATGCTTCTCTAGACCTTATTTGATCTTCTCCAAAGTGAAAATCAAGCTAGAATTCTCACCAGATAACATTTTCTGGATGGACTAGCTCAGTAAGACAGTGAGAATAGACCTGCAGTATTTCACTATTGCTTCATCTGATGTTCATTTAAAATCAATAGAAAAATAAAGATTGACTTACTCTTCTCTGAGGAGTATCTATCTCTGAGGAGGTGACGGAAAGTTCAGATTCTGGGGGGATTTCAATATTGTACAGTTGATGGCAGGGTGGTTATGTCACTTGTTGCTTTTCTGTGTGGGACCACAAAGAACCAAGAATATGAACAAATATTTCAAGTCAGCCAGGAAGTCAAAGATCAAACCTGATTCCACGGATTGTGCCCCTCCTCTCAGGTTTTCCCACCAGCATCAAGATTTCTAGAGCACAGTAGAAACTAAGTAAAGTGCTGATAAAATATGTCTTAGCTGTCTCCTATTCCCCTTCATTCACAAATCCCTCTTAATATATGAAGATTGTGGTTCCATACTGGGAAGAAGAGGCTCCCTATTTTGGAATAGCCATGTAAATGTACTATATGATGCTCAAATAAATTCTATATGACTCCTTTTCTGTACTTGTGCCAGGTACATGACATCTTACATGTATTAAAATATCCACTGTACACATGCTACTGAAACATCTGGAAAGCTTGGCTACTGCTTTACACGAGAGTTCTTTATAAGAAGTTCTTAACAGCATAGAACAGTGTATACTGTAATGGAAATGTTGGTAGCATTTCTTTTGGAGAAACTTTTTTTGTGTTTATATAGTGAATGATAACCCTAAGCAAGAGCTGAGGCATAAATAACACTGTTGTCATATTCTGCCAGCTGCTATAATAATACCCTACATACTTTTTAGGACTTCTTGCTGCTGGATTTGTGCCATTTGATGATAACTGTAGATTCCTGGTTCCTTGGTCCATTTGAGAATAGGGCCCCTACAGTGCTACAGAAACCATGAACTTTGAGTTCTAAAAGCTCAAACCTTTAATCATATTTCAAATGCTGGAGTGGAGATTTGGAATGATTGTCACTATGAATTTACTCGCATCATCAAGTCTGGCAGTCTCAGAAATGATTTTCACAGTTACTGTAGCTCTGTATCTGAGGGGTTTATGTCAAAATACAGTGTCTTTCAGCTAACAATAATACAGGACATAAGAAAGAACCAGTTTTATTGTTGCCATTATGTAATCATATAGATGGCTATGTTTAACTCAGTGGAGAAGCTGATTAAACCTACTTAGACTTTTTCCCACTGGATAATGGCTCAAAACTAGACAACTGATGGGGCTGCTTACTGCACCCCCAATCATCTAGAGCATTTATTGATAAGTCAATAAATTATGAGTTAATGATTAGAGTAATAACCCACTTTTATAATTCCGGGGGGGTTAAGTGAAACTCTGACAGATCCTTAACACTGCAGTGCTGTGGACAATAATACTGTACTAGAAAATCCCTGCTTTCTGTTTCACATTTGTATTATAATCCTCTTTGTTTCTATTTTAACCTGCCTGTCCCCTCTGGACACATATCCAAACCAAGCAATACTTTCCAATGTTTTGAGATTGGTCCATCGTTAATTATATTTTGTTAATATTCTCAGTACATATACAGTTTCCCTTGTGGGAAAAACAGAGTGTATATGCTCTGTAAAGTACATTTCATGCTAAGAGAGAAAAATAGTACACCTGCCAGCCAATAATGGTGGTAGAGGTGAGTTAATAATTCCCAGCAAACAGTTTGCTCAATGAATTCTGCCTCTTTACTGCTCCCAGAATGTCTGTGAAGCAGATTGTAATTTTATTGAACAATGAATTGTGTTTAAAAAAAATCTCCAAAAGCAATGAAACACTTTCATTTTAAAATTTAACATCTCCCCCCACTTTTCAATGAAAACCTATAAAGTCTTCATATTCAGTATTTTTGTTTGTTTTCAATAACTGAAACATTTTCAGTCTTTTCTTTATCATCATCACCAACTTAAAAAAATGGAAAAAAATCTATCATTTTATCCACTTTTTTTCCTTTGTAAGAAATTTCAACCAAGACTGACAATCATTATCAAATATTCAGTGTTTGAAATTTGAGCTGTGTTGGTTAGTTGTGCCTGGCCACAAACATCACTTAGGCTAGGTCTACACTACCCGCCTGAATCAGGGATCTCTCAGGGATCTCTCAGGGATCGAATTATCGCGTCTCGTCGGGACGCGACAATCGATCCCCAAATCGACGCGCTTACTCCACCAGCGGAGGTAGGAGTAAGCGCCGTCGACAGGGAGCCACGGAGGTCAATTTTGCCGCCGTCCTCACAGCGGGGCAAGTCGGCTCCGATACGTCGAATTCAGCTACGCTATTCGCGTAGCTGAATTTGCGTATCTTAAATCGACCCCCCCCCCCCCGTAGTGAAGACCTGCCCTTAGTATTGTTTCACTTCCTTCTATTAGGCCAGATTTTAAACCCTCCTCCCCCCCCCCCCAAAAAAAAAAAAAAACCCAACAACACTGAGTGTGTTCAGAATTCAGACCCAAACACAGAATCACATTGTGAAAATGGCACCCATGCTGGACCAAACCTGCTGATCCAAACCCACTGCCACATTTTGAAGTGTTAAAAACCTAAACCCAGATCTGAATTTCATCAGTAATAATGATGAAGCTTTGAATCTCTCAGAGAGGAAGCATATTAGGGACAGGTAACAGATGAGAAGGAATAAATAATAGCTTAGCAAAGCCCTTACCTTTTCTACCACACAAGCCTGGCCTGATATTGCTCCTTGATTAGTTAGGGTATTATATTGCATGAATGAAGGTATTTAATTGTAATTTTTTCTGGTCATAATGTTGATCCTGTAAGGATGCTGAGCAGTCTGCTCTCACTCTAGCAAAGCACTTAAGCATTAAGTACTTGTCATCCCATTTCAAATTCTGTCAATTTTTGACCAGCCCTACTCAGCACTCTGTGTGTGTGTGTGTGTGTGTGTGTGTGTGTGTGTGTGTGCGCACACGCGCACCTGCCTGGTCCTCATTGAGAAGGGTGCAGTATGAATGTTGTCTTGCTCATTTTATAACCTCTCTCTCTAGTGAGAGGTTTTGAGGATCTTGTCCCTTTGTTCTGTCAAGCAGTTCCCCATCCTGTATAAATTTCACCAAATGCATCTGCAAGTGTGTAGTTGTCTGTCATCACTAGAACTGGCCAAATAATAATAATAATTTATTATTATTTGGTTTATTGGCAGATCCAAAAAGAAGTTAAATTAATTCAAAAAATTCTGTTCTACTTCAACCTGATTTTTTTTTTTTTCAGAATTTTTGGTTAATTGGAAAAGTAGACAAATTATGTTCAAGGTTGAACAAATGTTTCCTTCAACATACAACAAAACATTTTTTTCTGAGCATTTTTAACCTTTTTAAAATTAAAGCAAAGGAAATAGAGAGATTCAAGGAGGAGGTGCTTTCCACTCCGTGCCCAGTAACCTAGTGGTTAGGGCACTCAGTGGGTATATGGGAGACACAGGTGCAAATTCCAGCTCTGTAGTAGGGTTTGAATCCAGATCACCTCCATCCTAGGTGAGTGATCTCATCATCAGGCTGTTGGGAATTCTGGGAGCAGGTCTCTCAGTCTTCCCTGTTGAAGCTGGCCCACTGTGTATAAAATACTACAGCATAGTCAAAGGGACAGAAAGTCAGGACCAGATTAACTTTTTATGGGCCTGGCGCCAAATATGGGGCAAAGGAGCATGGCGTGGGGAGGTCAGTCCCCAGAGCAAGGGGCCAGCCAGAGGCATTGGGGCATAGCATGGTGGGGCTGGCCCCAGTGCAAGGGCACTGTATACAAACTGGCAGTTGCCAGACACAAACTGGCCCACCCAGCCCTGAGCTCCCAGCGTGCCTTTTCCCCTTGGGGGTGGGTTTATGCCATGCCACACAGCCCCCGACTCCCTATGCCCAGCGTCCCCCAGTGTTGCTATGTCCAACAGCCCCCCACACAGAACCTCCACCACAAATGCACAGCAGCCTGCACACCGCCACACCTGCATAGCAACCTCCCCACAGCTGCACCACTACTGCCCAATGCACTTCCCCACAGCCCACCACCACAACTACACAGCACCCCACTCAGACCTATGGTGACCAGACAGCAAATGTGAAAAATCAGGATGGGGGTGGGGGGTAATAGGAGTCTATATAAGGAAAAGACCCCAAAATCGGGACTGTCCCTATAAAATCGGGACATCTGGTCACCCTACTCAGACCCCCCACTGCCCAGCATCCCAACACACAGACCTCCCCCACCCCCCCAAAGAGACTCCCCACTGGCCAGCAGCCCCACACACACCTCCAGAGACTCACTCCTTCACACCCTGCCCCCAGCCACACTCACCGGCCCTGCTGGAAGGTGATAGTGTCTGCCAGACTGAGCAGGCAACACGGCCGGGGCCGGTCCAGTGCCAGGGGAGGAAATCACTCCGGCCTCTCGGGAGTGGCGTGATTAGCCAGGCCAGGGTCTGCCCCCACCCTGGCCGGACTCCCTCAGGTCCCACTAGCCTGGAGATAGGATGATCATATGTCCCCTTTTACCCGGGAGAGTTCCCTTTTAAGCTCTGTCTCGTCCATCCTGACTTTTTTTGACAAAAACGGGCATTTATCCCATTTGCTCTTGCCGGCTAATCAGGTGGCAAGGGCAAATGAACAAACGCCTAGTTTACCAAAAAAGTCCAGTGAGCCCCCCTAGCAGGATGTGGAGGAACGTGTGAGTGTGTGTGGGGGGGTGGCAACACGAGGTGTCAGGCAGCAGGGCTTGGGGGGGTCAGCCCTAGCCCCAGGTAGATTCAAAAATCAGGTTGAAGTAGAACAGAATTTTTTGAATTAATTTAACTTCTTTTTGGATCTGCCAATAAACCAAATAATAATAAATTTTTATTATTATTTGGCCAGTTCTAGTGATGACAGACAACTACACACTTGCAGATGCATTTGGTGAAATTTATACAGGATGGGGAACTGCTTGACAGAACAAAGGGACAAGATCCTCAAAACCTCTCACTAGAGAGAGAGGTTATAAAATGAGCAAGACAACATTCATACTGCACCTTTCTCAACTTGGGGGGGTTAGGGCCAACCCCAGCCCCGGGCAGCGGTGTGGGGAGCTGGGGCGGGGGAGGGGTCAGCCCCAGTCCTGGCAGCAGCATGCGGTGGTCGGGGGGGGGGGGGGCAGCCCCTGGCTGCAGCGTGGGGAGCTGTGGGGGAGGGGGTCAGCCCTTGGCCACGGCACGGGGAGCTTTGATGGGGAGGAGGGGTCAGCCTCTGGCAGCGGGGAGCTGCGGGTGGGATCAGCAGCCCCAGCCAGGCGGCACAGGGCTCCAGCCCCCGCTGTGGCATGGAGAGCTCAGCGGAGCTGGTCGGGGGCTCCAGCTCTCTCAGCCCCAGCTGCAGCCAGGGAGCAGAGGAGCCCTCGACTGGCCTACGATCCAACAGGAGAGGGCAGAGCGGTGGGCAGGAGGTGGAGGCAGGGGTGGAGAAGAGCTGGCAGGGCCTTGGAGTGCAGCCCAAGTAGAGCGGGCTGGGGTGTGGCTCTTTGGAGCCTGGGCTTGATGCCATGGCACCAGTAGTGCCATTGTAAATCCAGTACTGACTCTATAACCTGTGGGCTAGGGAAGGGGGAGACCAGTGTTCAACTCCCTGCTCCAGAACAGGGATTTGAACCAGATTCTCCCACATTTCAGCTGAGTGCCTGAACCACTGAGATAAAAGTAATGGTGGGGGTCTGCTCATCAAGCTATTTTGTGAATGGCACCTAAGTCCCCTTGTGAGTGTGTCCTCTCCACCCCCCGCACCACTTTTTATTTTTTTGCCTATTTGGCAAAATTGTGTCTAATATTATGAATCATTCTGGTTGACATAAAACTGATTTTATTTATTTATTTTGTCAAGTATGCTATTTGTCATTAAAGTTTTGCCCAGCTGTAGTCATCGCCACAAACTAATTGTGTGTGTGTGTGTGTGTGTGTGTGTGCTTGGTCTTAAGTGTGCTTTGATCTTTGTCAAACTTATTAATTGCCTTGGTGAATTGGCTTTAGCAAGGGTTCTGGAAACCCTGTTTTCCTCAATGTGAAAGCAGAAAACTCTTTGAGTCTTAAAATTTAATGGTAGAGTCAAGAAGACCCTGAGGCCAGATTTTTAAAGGTGTAAATAGGAACCTAAAGACGCCAACAGCATCTAGTAGGATTATCAAAAGCTTCTAGGCACTTAACTCTCATTGATTTCAGTAGGAGGTAGGCACCTAGTCACCTTTGAAAACCCTACTAGGCATCTATCTAGAACTGTAGGTGCCTAAACACCTTTAACAGTGTGGCCCTTCATCCTTCTATCAGACCAAAACAAGATTTGAGCCCAGAAAGGCCTTTTGAGTGCTGAAATCAGATCATTTTCATTCTTACCTTTATCCACTAATACTGGGATAAGTCAAACTTAGTTGGTAAATTTCCTTGAAAAATTAGGTCCCAGGCTGAGATCTATATAGTTTCAGCACATTGTGGATTTTCACAGTCAAGATAGAGCTTTATATTCCAAAAGCTTGCAGAGCCCAACTAGAGTTATTCCACAGAAGTAGTGTTGTGCAGGCACAAATTTATAATCACCAGTCACAGAAAATATAAATCTCTTGTAATAATATTATACAATAAATATAAACCCCTCAGAACACTAATGAAATTCACATGATACTAAATTCAAAGTTCTGAACACAAGTAAGGATAAAGAAATGATGCAAAGGAAACTAAAGATTAAAATGTAGGTAGAAACAATAATTAAAGGGGAATCACCTTGGAAAAAATGTAAAATAATCAATGGAAAGGAAAAGAATCTGAAATATACATAATCGATAGATGCACCTCTGGTTTCTCACAATACTGATGGAAGATATATATGGGTAACAAATTAAACACGCATTAACAATATAATACAGGTACAAAAAACAGGGTAAAGCAGTTTTGAAGCAAAGTCTCAGAGCAGGGAGATAGTATGCCCTGTCTATATGCCTCTGAAGCAAACAGACCTTGAGTATTGTGTTCAGTTTTGAGCACCACATTACTAGAAAGATACTGACAAAATGAAGGATTTTGGGCGGGGGGTGAGTTAAATGGCTGTAGGGACTGATTTATTAAATGAAGCAATTACTAGGAGGAGACATGACTGCATATGTTTGTTTTTAAAGTATGTTTAGTCTTGAGTAAAAGAGATTGAGGGGGGAACCTGAAAACAATCTTCAAATATGTTCAGGTCTGCTATAATGAGAACAGTGATCTATAGCTCTCCATGTCCACTGATGGTAGGACAAGAAGTAAGGGGCTTAATCTGCAGCAAGGGAGATTTGGGTCAGATGTTAGGAAAAAACTTTCTAATTATAAGGATAGGTAAGTACTGGAGTAGGTTACCAAGGGAGATTGTCGAATCCCTGTCATGGAGGTTTTTTAAGAACATCCCTGACAGCTGTTTGTCCAACCTGGTGTGGGGACACTTGGTTCTGCCTCAGTGCAGGGGAAAGGACTAGATGACTTCTGAAAGTTCCTTCCAGCCATACCTTTCTATGATTCTATGACAATATTCTGCAAACACTTGAAGGATGTTAAGCAAGAGCAGGAATCATTTTGTGTGTTACGTGGGGAATAAAGGGAGGAAAATAAAAGAGAGAATGTAGGTTGAATTTAAGGAAAGGATCCTGACAGATCTATTACTCTGAGGAATAATCTTCCAAAGGAAGTGGTGAAAGGCCAATTGCTCAGGAATCTTAAACACAATTGGTAAAAGTACTGGAAATATACCAATCGGAACAAACCTGCATGGCAGTAAGGACTGGATGATCTAATAGGAGTTTTGTTTGCTTTTTGCTGTTGAATTCTGTTTTGAGTGCTTAAGTGGTACATATAACTCATGCTGTCCAGTTGTACAGGATATATGCTAAAAGACTTTGCTCACAAAAATATTTGTGGGGAAAATGATGTTTAATAAATACTCAAGCAAATATATAACCTCACATGCATACTTTTATAAATATTAATTTAGACGTGAATCCTGATATCCTGAAAGTCTGTTAATTTGGGACTCATCCAATTAAGGAACAGATATGTCACCTATTTGTATTACTGGAAAACCTGGGAGCCCTAGATGGGGAAAAGGACCCCATTGTGTTAGGTGTTGTACACGCAGAAACTGCTTGCAGATAACTTAGAAACAGAAAAGGGAGATACATTTTCTTAAATAACCAGTTAATATGAATAGTTCACCAATTTTATTTTTCACCAATTTCATCTGTTTTTTAACTCAAATTCAGAAGCTACTCATGCCCTTTTCCGTTTGACTGTGTCAGTGGCTGTGTTACTGCACAGCACCCCACACTGGTGAATCTTACTGCAGAGGGATCAATTAGCAAATCACAATTAGCCTCAGATCATTTTTGAAGGGTTAAACATATCACTCTCCTCCTTATGCTCGTCATGTCTTAATAGCAGATGACTCTATATAACAATGTCAACATATTATAATAGTAGGCTAACCTTCCCAATTAGGAACAGGTATCTGGAAAGCACTGAGCTTTATTGAGAGTTTGGGGTGCCATCTTCAAGCAAACTGCATATGAGCTTGAATTGTGATGATGTTGTGGGAAAGTATCAAACGTACCTACAATAAATCCATGCATTGTGTTTACAGGGAATCATACGTAATACTAAAAGTGTTTATGCCACTTTGTATAAACTTACATAGATGAAGTATTGGCTGCCAGAGTTGAGAAGAGACATAGAAAATAACTACTAGAAAAGCAACAAAATGTTATAAGAAGAGGCTGAGGGATCTACATTTCCTTTGTTTGTTTTATGCTGTAGCATGTATTCTACAGGAAAGTAGAACAATGATAACACAAGCATTGAATAAGTAGGCAGTTGCCCACCCTGGTTTAGCAGCAAAAATCCTTCAAAGAGAACTTTGCTCCTAAAGCTTTTGTTTTGCATTTTCAGGGGTTTAATTTACACAGGATTTAACAAACATTCTAGAAACCTTACAGGGTTTTAAAACAAATAAATAAAAAGGACCTGAAATAAATTGCCTCCTCAAAAAACCCTGTATTAACTTGTTTTCTGCTAATATATCCTTCTTTCTTCTGCCTACCACTGATCCAGTTTTATAGGGTTTCCAGCTGTGAGTCCTTAAGTTCTGATTGTCTTCCATCAGAATCCCTGCTTAATTACCCACCTTTCCACCCCTGTCTGGCTGTAACCTGTTGGAAACTTTAGCAATAAGTTAACTTCTTCCCTTCCAGAGTCAGGCTGGGGGAGGCTTTTTCTCCCACTATGTTCCTTATAGCCAGCAATTAATGGAGTTAAGGCAGCTAGGGCACAAATTGGAGAAGAAATGTATGTGAGGCAGTTATAGTCTAATAATCTTTTGGTCAGTGAGATTATGTGAATGTACAGAAGAGCTATGAAGTTTAACTTGCCATGCACTCTGAATAACCATCTATTGAATTCTTATGGGAATTGTACAGCATACCTATGTATTCTTATGGTCTCTCCCTAATGCTCATGACAGCATTGCCAGAAGGGTCTGTTTCTGAATTGCACTGGGCACTGTGGGAACAACAGCAGCAGGACCTACAAGGTAAGGGATGCCTTCAGCCATGTATGCTTTTGGAAACTTAAAATTGATCTTGTTAGAGATTTCTTGTCTTGCAGGGTGAATTCCATTGAATAACAATGATCTCCTGGGGAGGAGGGGAGATGCGCTTCCTGTACAGTAAATGGCATTCTAAAGCTCAGGCCTACATCTGTGATCAGAAACACTTACTTTGTTAGCTGTACTAAAGGGTGCTAACTGTGACTTTTCAGAGTAACAGTACATCCCTGGTGTAGCACTGGACCCGTTAGTTGATTCCTGTCCTTATCATGAAAGGATACATTTGAAGCATACTTGCTTCTCTTTGCAATGTGTACCTAGGGAAGGATTTGGATCATAAGTAGATGTCATTTCATACAGTTTACAACCACACAGTGTTAAATTGACGATGCTATTTTCACTCTGTTACTTAGTGAAAGATAACTCTCAATGAATTTTGGAACAGTGTTGTAAATTTAGGGTTTTTTTTCCCCCTTCCTATTTGCAGAATATTGGAATAGTTGCCAAGCAGGCCGTACGCCCCAAAAAATTCATCACTAGTGGATTATACGTAGATTGGCTTTCTGAACATACGTTTGCATAACACTGCAGAAGGCACTGCAAAAATAAATAATAGCTCTAAATATGGTACATGCTAGCATACACCTTCCTGAAGAGAGACAAAAAAGGCAATTAAAAGTGAAGTCCTCTTAATATTATAGAGGATAACAAAAGAGAAACATTGTATGGAATTGGCTTTAAAAAGACTGTGCCCTAAAGGATTATAGCAGATGTGACTAGATGATGGACTGTAAATTACATCCAAAAACTGGTTTGTGTGATTGTAGCATTCTACTCAAGACAGCAAAATGTCTCTCTCTCTCAAAAAAAACCCAACTCCCCTCCCCCCCCCCCCCCCCCCCCAATAAAAAGAACTGTTTGAGCTTTGTTGGTTTAATATGTTACAATTTGTTCACAAACTATCTCTGTGCCATACAGAACTCCATTGACATAATTTGGCACTACTATAATTCCTTTCCTTCAACCAAACATAATAATAAATCTTACTTTTTTTTATTGATTAAAATAAATTTTAAAAATCACATCCTAGTTGTGGTGGGGGTGTATCAACCAGGATACTGAGCCCAATGTAGGGAAAATTAGCACTACTCCCAATGGGCATATCATTAATGTTTAAATCTTTCTGAGAAGTAGGTGAGACACTTGGGGAAGTTCCAGGTGTTCATGAGCTGTCCTGAGACCTCCACTGGGAATGAAAAAGTGGAGGCTTTGTAAACTATTGTAAATTGTCTTCAGAGCTGTTATTTTCAGTGGCTTTACTGAATTGGTTAAAATCTGAAACTGAAGCAATCTTACTGGAAAGGTACTACTGGAGAGGTACTCTTCCATTGCAGATTTGACATGGTGGTTTTAAAACAAAGTAAAAGTTTATGGGTCAGAATCTAATCCTTTTGCTCAGATTGTGTTCTCTTGCTCCAGGAAGAGCTGCATTGAAATCAGTAGCACTATTGACGAAATGGGTTGTTTGCTACTTGGTATGAATGAGAGGATCAGAATCTGGCCCTACTGCTTTAATTTATGTAGAGCTAAATAAATCAGCATCCAAGCTACAAAAAGCTACTGCTGGGATGTCCCACCCACAAACCTATTCTATGTCAGGAAAAGTCAATATTTTCTGTCTCCTTGACTGACATGCTGGTTATGAGGTCAGTTTTAAATAGATTGTGTAAATTTTGACTCAGTTAGTCTAGGATTAATTCCATGCATGAACTCTGATATTTTGAAGTTATCAGCAAGATGACCAGTTGGTTTGCACCTGTTCTTTTTTTTTTTTTTAAGATGATTAGTGGAAGAACCTAAAAAGAATATGTTATGAGCCTTTTTATACCCTTCAAGCTTCTGTCCAAAAGGAAGGAAAAAAGTTTAAATCTAGTGGTGGTATAGTCCCAATGGGGTAGGACTGTGTTAAAACTGTATTAAAAGTTAATGAAATATTTTACCACAGCATTTTACCATAGCAACTGTAAGTTATATCCAAGCATTCCATAAATATTAAAATTATTCTCCTCATCTCAATCAGTGAAGGACTGAGGGCAGGGAAAAAGATCTCATTTTATGGTCCTAAAATTCAAATGTGAAAAGAAGAGAGATTAGGTTATAAAAATAAGGTACTGTATAACTTGCCTAATGGCCTGTAATCTGCTGGAAGTACAGCTGCAATGGGCTTTTTTAACAGGTGCTGTGATTATAGAGCATAACAAACATGTTAGGCTTTGTAGTGCATTTAATATCTTATAAACAACTGGGCTAATTTGGGCAAGGCTAATGGATTAGTTCAAATGGCACTCTTGTAAAAGGTCTTTGATTATGCTGTGTAAATTCAAACTAAAGTATTGGGCATTTCAGTATGCAAAATTCTTAAACATCTAGCATATCTCTGACTATTACTGAATATAATATTTTACTGTCCCTGTATTTACATATATTGTTTTTAATAAAAAGAGATTGTAGTCAGCCCAGTGGCCTGGTAGCATATCAGTGTTCTGGTTCCGGTTCACCAGGTCTTATGGCATGGACCGGTGGGGTCAGTATTTGCTGCAGGGGGAGTATTCTTTGTCCCAAAACAGTGATAAATCAGTCACCTCTAAACTTCAACATCTCTTTGCTAGCTCAGGTGTGGTGAAGGGGTGGCACTGACTGTTTCTTTAGTTAGTCCTGTACAGAATGAGAAATGCCAAAAGGATAGAAAACAAAGGAAAATTGAAGTGATTTTCAGGCTCTAACAGGTATCTGGGACACTGAGGTGCTTTGAATTTTCCAATGTTTTTTGTAAAGTCTTTTTTTCTTTGACTAGAGCCTAGAGCTCTGCAAATAAGTGTGTGTTCATTCACTGGCCAAACTGGGGATGGAGGGAGGAATATTTTGAGTGAATCCAAAACATCAAATGTTTTGGTGAACTGAAAGCTGTCTTGTTTGGGTTTTCTTAATTCATTTTGGTTTGAATGAAATGTTTCATTGTCTTTGAATTTTTTTTAACCTTTCAAAAAATAAAATCAAAACACTTTCATTCTGAAATGATTTGGTGTATGTGTGTTTTACTGAAACAATTTGGCAAATTCTACTTGAATTTGCCAAATGTATGTCAGCCTGAATCCAGGGCCAGCTCCAGCTTTTTTGCTGCCCCAAGCGGCGAAAGAGGGAGGGGAAAAAAGATCCGCGATGGGCGGCACTTCGGTGGCAGCTCTACCGTGCCGCTTCATTCTTCGGCGGCAATTTGGCGGCCGGTCCTTCCCTCAGAGAGGGACTTGCTGCCAAAGACCCGGACGTGCTGCCCCTTTCCATTGGCCGCCCCAAGCACCCACTTCCTGCACTGGTGCTTGGAGCTGGCCCTGCCTGAATCTCCATTTTTTTTGGTAGAACGTTTTGTCTGAAAAACTTTGCCTAGCTCTACTGTAGAGTGTCCAAGGTACAATGTTCCCTCCTGCATACCTTAAGGTCTGCAAGAGCACATCCGCAGTTTGAGCACCTGCAGATGTTGTGAGGTGCAAACAATCTCAAGGGTCTTCACCAATCTGCAGCAGTATTTCACTCCATTTTCACTATGAAGCTCCTTCCCTTGCATGCAAATGGAAAAAATCCTGCCTAAACTGCTCCTGTTATGTGCTTTGTAAAGAAATTATCTCTGTGTACTCAGTAAAGGCCTGATTCAGCAAAACACATACCCCTATGCTTAACTTCATGCATGTGAGCAAGGCTATTGACTTCTATGGGACTAATGATGTGTTTGAAGATAAGCAGGTGCTTAATTGTTTTGATTATTGGAATCTAAGTCTTTCAAAGGCTCATCTTGGTCAAATCAAAGCAAGTTTCCTTTAGGAAAAAAAAAAAAAAGTATACCCTCTCCCACTACCGCTACCACTGAGGGCTATTTTTTTTATACACAACTTCAACTTTCAGTCCCCAGATGTTTTGACTGTAGAGCTATTAGAGAATCGTGAACATTTATGGAAGTGGATATTATTTAACTTGACTATCTAAACTAAAAGACACTGAGGCCAATGGAATAGTAATTGAGGGATTATAAATACATATTGAGTTGAGGGAGATATGGAATTAAATTCCTTTAGGATTGTCTGGGAAGGAGTCAGAATAAAAGGGGGTGTGGGGGCAAGAGAACATAGCAGTAGAGGAGAGACAATTTGGCACCAAAGAAAGGGGACATGGCAGTTCTCAGTTCTTACAGTGCAAATAAAGGGAGATACTGTAGGTTGAGAAGACAAAAATAATACTCAAGGGGGGGGAAATAAATACTGTCATGATATAATTACTTATTATGTAATCTGCAAACAGGGCCGGCTCTAGGTTTTTTGCGGCCCCAAGCAAAAAAATGTTTGGCTGCCACCCACCCCAGCCCTGGGCTCTCCCCCTCCTGCTGCCCCAGACCTGGGTCACTGGTAACTTGCTCCCAGGGCGGGTCATTCAGCAGGAATTTTGGATGTGCACAGAACACAGACAGGATAGGTTCCCATATGGTTACAGAACTGCAGTAAAGTGGAACAATTTTCAGCTTGTGTGACTAGAGGATATCTGGATGCACATTATAAGACTATCCTACATAAATGAGGAAAAGTTGAGGTGCCTTTATTATTCTTTTGTTCCATTCTTTGTTTCTATGGGGAATGCACTATCATGGTCTTTCTTTTAAACAAAACTAAAACTTAAAAAAGCAATGGCTGTTGAAAATAGCAACTCCAGTCCTAATAACCACTGGGAAGCATTTCTTGCTCAATTTATTCTACTTTTTCTACAGCAAGTTACAGTGGATCAGTATATTTGATTTGGGGGAAATTAAGTAACAGCTGCGCAAATTGAGCTTGAGCACTCCTGAATTTTGAGGGTGTTCAAATCTGGAAGGCAGGTGCTAGATTCCCTTTCTGAATATTAGCTATATCTGGAGAGGAAAAGTCAATTTCTGCTTCCATGGCTCAGAAGTGGAAATCCTCTTAAGTGTCTGGTACTATATCTAAAGCTACCCAGGTCCAGAGCCTCCCCTCCCTTACTTTTCATTTTAAATTCTAGTGGGATCCACATACCTCCCTTGCTAGTCTTCCGATAGAGAGGTGCACCATCCATTTAGTCCCCTCAATTCCTTCTTTGGGGGAGAGCCCAGGGCTGGGGCAGCAGGAGGTGCGGGTGGGGTGGGGGGAGGAGCTGGGAAATGTAGTTCTTTTCCTGCTCCAGGGCTGGCTCTATAGGCAGGGAGCTAACCAAGGAACTAGAGCTCCCAGGGGTCCCTGTTGGTTCTTAGCTCCCTTGCAAATCTGCTGCCCCAAGCAACTACTTGCTTTGCTGGTGCCTACAGCCGGCCCTTTCTGTAAAGGCCCCAGTATGGATTGGAGCCCCATTGTGCACCCGGAGAAGAGGCACTCCTTGCCCTGCAAGACCTTGTAATCCAAAGAACAGTTTACAAATGTATTCTGAGCAAGAGCCTTCATTTTAAGTTTTCTTCGTTTAACTGCAGGAATTGTTTTATTAAAAATATTTGGATTATACTTAAATTCCTTTTGATTTTTGCAGTATATTTTTGGTATAACTATTAAAGTACCTCTTCCTGGTTTTGATAGTAACAGCTGGGTGATTGAGAAAATGTTGCAGCATCTTGACATTTTGGTAACATTTGACATATTCAACTGCCTTTGTGTTTATCTTCAGCTGAATTTTTAACTTCTGTGATACCATGAATCAAAATGACCTTTAAAACCTTTATTCGAATTACATTTTTTTTAACATGAATTGTTGTTCTTTCAAGCATCAGCCTGGTGGCCTTTCATTTATCCTTGGACATTACTTTCTGTACTGCTGTATGAAGGATATACAGCTTGCTACTTGAATATAACATTCAGGTATATACAGTAGTGAAAATTAGTGTACCAATTTATTATTCCCCTGCTCCGTCAAAGCACAAGACCCAGAGCATCTATTGGGTGCACCAAAAGTGACATCACAGTTTTTTGCCATATGCAGGCTTGAAAATTTAGAATTTGGGGTCTGATACTGCAGTATGTATAACAACTAAATCAAGTATGGGCACATCATTTTAATCACCTCTCCCATGTGAGGTAGAGCATTGAGAGAGATTTATTGAAATGCTTACACTGGAAAATCAGGTTAAGTACAAAGACTTAAGGCAGGCACACCTAGAAGCGCAATCACACCAGCAAATTGCTTTGACTCCTAGATATCTAAATGGACTCTGCACATCACTCTGCAGAAAGCAGACCCTAGTAGTAATTACTCAAATCAGCAGGTGTTAAGTGATCCAAGACAATACTCATTTCCAGCTGATCATCTGTTGACCGCTACATAACACACTTCATCACAATTTTTGGCATATTGCATTAAAGATATGGTATTCCACCTTGAACAGTGTATGTGCCTCACTGTGATATATATCATCTTAGTAGCCTAAAACATGATGTTGTGGAGCAGTTGATCAGAAGATAAGGGAAACAGAATGCAACCTATGTTCGTTGCCATTTGACATCCTGATAGGAATTGAAGTTTCCATCTAGGAAAAAGAAAGAAAGAGAGCAATGCAATAGAAATCATGGATAGTGTAGTTCATTCAGACACTATGCACGTTATTCTGGTGTAGTTGTCAAATGGTACCATTACCAAGAACTGCCATAAAATCCTCTGTGATCTCAACAACACACTTAAGGACAAGATTTTGCTTTGCAACTAGTTGAATCCTGATAGCTGGTAAGGTACGTTTCCTCTGAATATGATGCTTAAGCAAATGCTGTTAATCTTTGTACTGAGTTAATACAGCTTGTCAGCAAATTATTCACACTCTAAGGTTACAACTGGAACGATTACCTGCCTTGTGGTGCTCCTGGTAAAATCCTCGTTATGCAGTTAATTATGATCTTCCAAGAAATAACAGAACATTTTTCTTCTAGTAAAGACTGAGCCTGCTGAGGTCTCAATCCTGCAAAGCACTTAAGTGCACACTTGCCTTTAAGTACATGAGTAGTCATTTACAGGTATCTTTAAATAACTTTTACATTCAATTGGCTACTGTGCTACAGGCCTGCAGCTCTACCTGGATCTTGAAGGATGAGCTCCATTCTAAATGATAGCTGTTCAGCATCTGGCAGCTAAATCCATTTAAAACATGGTAGCTCTGAAGTAGAGCCTTGATTGATCTACACTCTCCTGTCACACTGCCATGTGAATCGGGGAGTGCAAAGTTGTAAATAACAGTCCCATATCCAGATCTTGGGGTGCATTGTGAACTATCCGTATGAATATTACTAGAATCTGTGATTACAGATGGCAAATGAGTAAATAAAACAATGACACAGACAGGTTTCAGAGTAACAGCCGTGTTAGTCTGTATCCGCAAAAAGAAGAACAGGAGTACTTGTGGCACCTTAGAGACTAACAAATTTATTAGAGCATAAGCTTTCGTGGACTACAGCCCACTTCTTCGGATGCATATAGAATGGAGATATATACACACATACAGAGAGCATAAACAGGTGGGAGTTGTCTTACCAACTCTGAGAGGCCAATTAATTAAGAGAACAAAAACTTTTGAAGTGATAATCAAGCTAGCCCAGTACAGACAGTTTGATAAGAAGTGTGAGAATACTTACAAGGGGAGATAGATTCAATGTTTGTAATGGCTCAGCCATTCCCAGTCCTTATTCAAACCGGAGTTGATTGTGTCTAGTTTGCATATCAATTCTAGCTCAGCAGTCTCTCTTTGGAGTCTGTTTTTGAAGTTTTTCTGTTGTAATATAGCCACCCGCAGGTCTGTCACTGAATGGCCAGATAGGTTAAAATGTTCTCCCACTGGTTTTTGAGTATTATGATTCCTGATGTCAGATTTGTGTCCATTAATTCTTTTGCGTAGAGACTGTCCGGTTTGGCCAATGTACATGGCAGAGGGGCATTGCTGGCACATGATGGCATATATCACATTGGTAGATGTGCAGGTGAACGAGCCCCTGATGGTATGGCTGATGACATAGACAGGCGTACAACAATCAGAGCCAGCTCCAGCATTTCTGCCGCCCCAAGCAAAAAAAAAAAAAAAAAACCCAACAAAACAAAACAAAAAAACCTGCGATCGGCGGCGGCACTTGGGGGAGGGGACCCATGATCGGTGGCGGCAGTTCAGCAGAAGATCCTTCGCTCCTAGAGGGAGTGAGCGAATTGCCTCCAGGTGCCGCCCCTCTCCCTCGGCCGCCCCAAGCACCTGCTTGTTAAGCTGGTGCCTGGAGCCGGCCCTGACAACAATGTATACAGAATAAAAAGATAAATGGTTTTCTCAGCCAAAGTAAGTTACCCTCCAGCACTATAACTGGGCACTCTTCTCAGAGAAGGAAATGCATAGCGATTGCCCAAGCTCTATCCATAATTAATATAGTCCCTTTCATGTGAGAATTCATTCTGGAAAATGACAAGGAGTCCGGTGGCACCTTAAAGACTAACAGATTTATTTGGGCATAAGCTTTCGTGGGTAAGTGGGTTTTTTACCCACGAAAGCTTATGCCCAAATAAATTTGTTAGTCTTTTTAAGGTGCCACAGGACTCCTCGTTTGTTTTTGTGGATACAGACTAACATGGCTACCCCTCTGATTCTGGAGATGGCCTTTCATCCATTTTGTATTTCTTCAGAAAGACAGTTTTTGTGTAGAAAGCAGACACAAGTGAAAGAGGGAATAAATATGCAGAATGAAGGAAGATGAAAGGAATGAGAGATGTGAGAGAACTTAGGACAAACGTGCACCTTCTATGCATCCTGCTTAGTCTCAAATCAGATAACAAATGGGTAGGGGATGAATAGACTATAGGGCCAGGGGAATCTCTGTGATTATTTCATCTGACCTGCATAACATTGGCCATAAGACTTCCATGAATTAATTCCAGTTTGAACTAGAGCATATCTTTTAACTCCAGATTGGATTTTTTTTCTAAATGTTTCCATGGTGGAAAATCCACCACAGCCCTTGGTAAGTTGTTCCACTGGTTAATTACCCTCACTGTTTAAAAACAAAAACTTGTGCCTTATTTCTAGTCTGAATGTGATTAGAGTCCACTTCAGCTATTAAATCTTATGTCTTTGACTGCTAGTTTGAAAAGCCCTTTATTATCAAATTTCTGTTCCCTATACAGATACATATAGACGGTTAAAAACCCACTTAACCTTCTCTTTGTTAAGCTCAATAGATTGACATCCTTGAGTCCTTTAATCATTCTCTGGACTCTCTCCAATTTATCGGTATCCTTCTTGAATTGTGGACATTACTAGACACAATATTTCAGCAGCAGTTGCACCAGCCAAAATATAGAAGTAAAATCAACTCTCTACTGATACTCCGTACTCTGTTTATACATCTTCGGGATCTCATTAGCCCTTTTGGCCACAGCAACACATTAGGAGCTCATGTTCAGCTCATTCCCCACCATGATGCCCAAGTATTTTTCAGCATCACTTCTTCCCAGGATAGAATCCCCCATCCTGTAAGTATGATCTGCATTCTTTGTTCTGAGATGTATGACTTTACATATGGCTATACTGAAACATTTATTGTTTGCTTGCAATGATGGGAGCCATGTCAGTTGATAGAACTCTTTCATGCAGAGTTGTATAGGATGGCAGCATTTCAGACCTTGCTCTTGCATGTCATCGAAATGTCTCCTTGTGCAGCCTATAGGATGGTTTGGGTTAAGAAATAAGTTTTTTGGGCCTAAGTTAGTCTAAGTATAGAGCAGTATGGGAAATAGAAGTTGCTAGTGTGAGAAAACTTAAAGGTAAGTTGGAGAGACAGTGTTTTGGGAAAGTAAGAGTTAGTAAGGATATGACCCTGAGTTATTTTACCATTTTATGTTTTGGAGTTTTATAATGAGTGTTTTTGAGAATGTTCTAACCATGCACTATCTATATTGATAGTATGAGAAGGACATTGGTGCAGATGTTAATTTAAATTATGTGTAAAATATAAAGAGCCAATCAGAAGGTGCAAGAAATATAATTATCGTTGAGGGCAGTTTAACTTGAATTAATGTTATAATGGAGCAATTTTGTTAAATTGCAGTGAAAGTTCCAAAGTGTATGGTTAGGTTCCAGGATTATAAGATTGCACTTCATTCTGATGTCAGTGGACTGATCACCCATTGATACACCATTTCATCTTTGAGTGCGAGTACAATAGTAGTAATTGCATAAGTAGTTAAGCAAACAGGCATGCTATTACTAATTATTTTTCATTATTAAAAAAGTTTGGTTGTATCTTTCATACTTTTGCCTCATGGTTCTATACTAACTAAATGTTCTGTAACTGACTGAGAGGCTTGAACCTGAAAACTAATTTGGGTTTTATTGAACCATTATCTTTTACAGCATAACATTAATTGGGAACACTTGAACATAAAGGTTACATTTATTATAATACATTTTGGAGTTGTTAATGATTCAATGTATTTATTTTGATTTTTGTAATATTTACCCCCACCTCCCCGTTTTCCCTGTTCTCAGACAGTAGATTTATGAGTTACTAAAGCAACACCAATTTAGCACTTGCGAATGCCACAAGCAGTGCTCAACTATTAGGGATTGGCTAAAGATACAAAATATGGATATGGGTATTTGAATTTTAAACACCCCAAAGTTTGGGAGATGGATCAAATGAAAACTGACCATCTCTGTCAAATACCTTACTTATCCATGCACTCCCTTTCAGTTGTAGACATTTAGGTATAGCATGGGATGGTCTAGGCATACTGCCTCAACACAAGAGTCTGGACTAGATGACCTCTCAATTAGGGTTACCATATTTCAACAACCAAAAAAGAGGATGGGAGGAGCCCCGCCCCTGTCCTGTCCTAGCCCCATCCCTGCCCCTTCCACTTCCTGCCCCCTCAGAACCCCCAAACCTCCCCCCCCACTTCTTGTCCCCTGACTGCCCTCTCCTGGGACCCCTGCCCCTAACTGCCCCCCAGGACTCCACCCCCTCCCTAAGCCTCCCTGTTCCTTATCCCCTAACTGCCCCTTCCTAAGATCCCTCTCCCTAACTGCCCCCCAGGACCCTACCTCCTACCTGTACCCTGACTGCCCAAAACCTTATCCACCCCCCCAACTCCCGACCCCCCCCGCTCCTTGTCCCCTGACTGCCCCCTCCTGGGACCCCTGCTCCTAACTGCCCTCCAGAACCCCACCCCCTACCTAAGCCTCCCTGTTCCTTGTCCCCTAACTGCCCCCTCCTGAGACCCCCCCACCTGTACCCTGACTGCCCAAAACCTTACACCCCCAGACAGCCCCCCCCGGACTCCTGACCCATCCAACCCTCCCCCCTGCTCCCTGTCTCTTGACTACCCCCCCCCCAAACCTCCCCGCCACTTCTCTGACCCCCAGACTCCTTACTGTGCTGCAGAGCAGCGCGCTCGGAAGCGGGGGAGGGGAGCAGGGTCAGAGCTCCAGACTGCCGGAGGCCGAGGCAAACGGCCGGCCGGCGATCTGCGAATGCAGGGCGGGGGGGGGGGAGGGAGAGAGAGGAGGGGACTGGTCTCAAGTTTCAGGGGAGAGGAGGGGGAAGTGAAGGAAGGGCTCTGGCTGCCGGAGCCCGTGCAAGTGGCACGATCCGGCCGGCTGCCCTGTAAGCCGGGCACGCTCTGCATGGGGGGGGGGAATTCCGGACATTCACAAATTACCCCCGGACGCTATTTTTAACTCAAACAAGCCGGACATGTCCGGGGGAATCCGGACGAATGGTAACCCTACTCTGTGTCCCTTCCTGCCCTACATTTCTATTAGTCTATGACTGTTATGGTGTCGATTAGGATTACATTTAACAGATCTCCACTTAGATTTTAATCCAGGAACTGCAGATTCACTAAATTGTGAGAACCAAATGTCTACTAAACTGAGAGAATCCAAAGGCTATTTTAACTTCAGTTTTTGTTCTCTTTCTGTGTTGATTTTTTTCAATACTGTTAGCTTTGAGAAGGTTATACTACTACAGTTAATTTTAATTATTTCCAGGCAGTTTGACACACTTTCTTTTAATAATAATTTTAGTAACTAAAATTTCCTGAATTCTTTCTGTTGAGGTTCATTTCAAGTCTGTAGATATAAAGCAGGCTTGGCTAATAGCTGTTTAGAAATACAGAATAGGAATTTAAAATAGAAGGATCTGTACACAGTGTAACTTGGTTTATATGATGTTAATCTATGGTTTTGCTGATAAAATGAGTACCTTGGACAGCATAACAAATACATAAATTCAAATTAACAGTCAAACAGAAATCAAAAAACAGTTGTTAGTCAAAATATAATGTAGCTGTAGTAGATGAAACAATAAACAATAAATGCTACATTTTACACTTTTGTAGTAGTCAGATGTCCATTTCTACACCAACGAGAAAAAACTCAATAATGAATAACATTTGCAAACATTAATAAATATTCCTTGTTCCCTTTATAACTTCTCTGCAAGAATCCAAAATAATAAATAAAATAAAGTCTACTGTTCTACTTGGTCACCACTCAGAGGAAAGCAGGTGGAGAGATTAAAAAGGTCACCAGAGAATATTTTTCATTAAGCTATCCCTCCATCTTTCCTTTGTTTTCATGATAACATTGCCATTTTTGTTTTCATATAGTACACCGTAGCTTATGTCTAATTAGAGCATTATAATTTATGGTAGACAAGCTCTGGCAATAGAAATGTGCAATAGAAATACAATTATATTCACTACAGTAATTTCTCTGGATAAACAAATTCACTTACAGAATATTGCTAATAACTTCTACAGCGAAATTGGAAAGAATAATGGTTTTGGGTTGTTGGGGTTGGTTTTTTTTGGTTTGGTATGGGATTTGTGGTGGTTTTTTTGTTGTTGTTGTTGTTGTGATGGAAAGGGGAATAAGAATTGAAGTTTAAAAACACACTATTTTCACCTTTTTTTCACATTTTTTGGGTAGGGATATTCTCAGGGCCAGCGCTTCCATTTAGGCGACCTAGGCAGTTCTTCACTCTCTCCAGGACCTGCCGCCGAAGTGCCCTGAAGACCGGGAGCACAGAAGGACCCCCCCCTGCAGAATTGCCGATGATGACCAGGAGTGTGGAAGGACCCCCCGCCTAGGGCACCAAAAAAAAAAAAGATGTAGTTGTACCCTTGGCATCTAATTCTTTTTGTCTCATCTGAGGGTTGAAGCCCCGAACACTCCAATATTATAACCGCTCTGGATTTTCTCTCCACTTCTGCTACCCAGAAGTGTTTATCCTTTCAGTGAACTTGCTCAGAAGGATTATAGCTAGTTCTCTTCAGGTGTCTATGTCCCATTAAAAACTATTACACACCAGAACTAGCCACCAGCCTAAAGTTTTAACCTCCCTGGTCAGTTGGACTGTGGTTCTTCCTCATAAAAAGCAAACAAAAAATGTTGTCTATCCCTGTTTTCTGCCATCTACTTATCTCCACATCTTCATCTAAATATTTAAGTCCACAGCAAAACTTGAAGTCAGAGAGCTGCAAACTGCCATTTTTTTTCCTTTCCTCTTTACCTGTTTTCAAAGACCATAACACTGGTGCATACATGAAAGAGTTGGGTTACATCTACAGCAGTCACATCTGTGTTAAGGGCTACAGATATCCATTCATGTTGTTCTTAATTTCCCTGGAATAAGTAGTATACTGAAAGCTATTCTTACTTAGCAAATATTCACATGATTTGGACTGGTCAAGTGTGGTTCTGTACTGCAGCTTTGCATGGCTATGGTCTGATGCAGAGCTCCACACAAGCAGCTTTCTGATTTTTAGGGCCTTTCAGTGACAGCTGCATGAGCCCTGCATGGCTTGGTTTGAAGAGTCTGGCAGACAGTACATCATCTGCAAGTTCGTTTGGAAGGGCTGGTTTTACCATAACTGACATAGCCACTCTGCAATCTCCAAAGACCCTATATCTTGTACCCTTGTGAGACTGCCCGATTATGGGACTAGGGAGTCAACTTCAGCTGTCCCTGCTTTACCAGCATTGGCTCTATAAAGATGGATAGGAGCTGGAGAGAGACTCCCTAAAATCTTCATGTCAGGAAATCTAAACCTTATAAGTGGTCAGTTGTTAGAGATCCCTTGAAGTTCCTGTTCTCTAATTGGCATTGGCACAAAAGGCCAAAAATCTTTCTCCCCGTTAGCATATTGGTGCAGGGACAAAGGAAGTGAAATACGCTGGCTTTTTGTTTTTTGGGCCATGCTCTGTATTAAACCATAATTCAAGAAACTCTCATTAACAGAAAGTTTCATTTTAAGAATTCTTGTCCCCTGATCAGTAGTCCAAATACATTTGGGGAATAGCTAAATATCAACCTGTCCAAAATTCTGGAAAAAGCTATGAAAGTGTTAGAGAAATGTAAGCTGCTGAAGTTCAGAGCAATTAAAGGCCCCATAGATTTCCCCATCCCAATGGACTAACCATAAACACTTATAAATAAATTTAAAGATGTTATGAATCAAATCCTCAGATTATATAACAAAGTAAAATCCTTAGGAGCTCTGCAAGATATAAAAGGGAAGGCATTTTTCGTGCGTGTATTTAAAAAAAAAAAAAAAAAATCAGGGTCCATGTGGCTCACTTAAACTCTTTCTTCCATCTGCTGATACTGTACTAAGACTTTTGACAGACTGACATTTTGATACAGTTCCACACACAAGAAAATCTTCTACACTGTTCAGATTTCCCCCTACTCATGGGCCAAGGAAGAATGAGATGTTGTCTCAATCTTTTTTTAAATTTTGGGAGGTGCTCAAATACTGCAGTCACATGGTAAGAGGCATGGGTCATATAAATACAGCACCTAGATAGATCAGTAACTAATAAACATTAGACTGGATTCATTAAAAAGGGACACTCCCCTTATGATGTAAGGAGAATCCTTGTCTCCAGCCAAATAGCTTTCTATCATTGCCCCATGCTTCACTTTCTACAGAATACCTTTAGCCATTATTGTTGTGAATGGTATTCTATTTAACAATGGACCCGACTGCAAAATCCAGATGCAAATCAGGATGAGATTTCTGTTCTCTAGGTTGAACATTGTTGGCTGGACTGACAACAGACATATGGAATAAGGACAAAACTTATCTCAGGATCCTGAGTAAGAGTCTAGCATCATGCTCCACAAACACCTCAGTTTAGGTATGGCTGTAGCTTAGGCCCATCTCTAAGCTTCTAAGCTAGTCTTTACAACACTAGTGGTAGAGGAAACGGGGACTTCTTGGGGTTCTTTCAATCTTCCCCACCATCTCTCTCTCTCTCTCACACACACACACACACACACACACACACACACACACACACACACACACACACTCTCTCTCTCTCTTCTGAGTGCCCTCCCAATAATATGCAAATTCTCTCTTCCCATTCTACTACTATGCAATGATTGCAGGAAGCCAAGTCTTCTGCTGCACTTCGGCTGCCAAGAGCATGGAACCATTTTGCCCTAGCATCACCTCCTTCATGTTCCCCCCACTTCTACTGCATTGTGGGGGAGGGATATTTCTTTGTGTGTGGTTTAGATTTGTGTGTGTGTGTGTGGCAGGGGAAACATGCCTTTCCTTTCTCACACATTGATACAATGAGCTATATACTCAAAATGGCCACTCTTGGACTTCTCATTCCATGTCAATATTGATTCAATTTGATTCCCAATTACAAAACAAAAATAAATAACCACACACCAAAAATCATACATTTCAAATGGAGAACGTCAATTTTCTTTTTCCTTTTGACAACCTTTATAAGAATCTTTCATTGTCTGGAAAATTTTGAAATCTTACTATTGCATTCTGTGTCAGAATAAAAATAACTTCAATTTTTTCAATAAACTTATATTCTTTATTTAAAATTTCTATTCTTTATAATTTAGAAATTGGCAATAGTTACCAATTGTAGTTTAACAGGACCAGGGCATGGTCAGGCAATATTGTGTAAAACTATACACTCCCCTTTTTCCAGAACTTCAGCTTAATTCTTCGCAGAAGCACAAGCAAAGTTCTGTCTTTTCAGTACTTTTTCAGAAAGCACTACAACAAAATTAAACCTTGGTGGTGGTTTTACCTATAAAACCCTGATAAATGGGTATTAATAATTCTGAGTCAATTTTCAAAGAGAGTACCGTAAACTTTCTTAGTAAAACAAACATTTAATGCACACAAAACACATTGTAAACAGTCTAAAACATTGTTAATAGTATTTAATAGGAACATTGATAATAGTATTTGGAGTACTATGAATAACTTTCATTTAAAAGTTAATAGTCAGTAAATCTACTGGTGTGCCTTATACATACATTCCCATTTTGTTTCTCTTACAAACATTCACATATAACATTTCAACACGACTTTTTTTTATTATTTATTTGTGTGTGTGTGTGTGTGTGTGTGTGTGTGTGTCCTGATCTTCTCTGAGATGGCTTCTCAGTCTTTAGCGTGTGACCACATGTAGCCTGTGTCAGTTGGACTCTTCAGAGCTTGAGCAGTGGCAGAATCTCAGTCCTTTCAAACACTTCAGAACTGTGTCATCAAGCCAACAGTCTGGGAATCTCCACAGCTAGCAGCTTTCCAGCCCAAGGCTTAATAGCTGAGTGGTACTCTCAGTTGGTAGTGAAACAAAAATCGTAGCCTGTGTCCAACGTCTTACAAGGATTGGAACCCAGCCCTTATAGCAGACACAGCTCTTGATCCTGTGTCAATCAGCCATTAAGATCACAGGGTTGTCTTTAATATCTGTATTTATAATCTATCCCCATGCACTCTGGCTCAGCTCTCAGAGGGTAACTAGGACATGACCTACCAGGTGAGTTGCCAACAATGAAAAAACAGCCTCAAACAGGGGCTGAGGATGTCTAATAACTGCCATGCCCTGTTCTGGATGTTCCTGGGTCCTTCTATCTGAGTTGCCCTGCCTTACTCTCTGCAAGTGTGCAAAGACTCAGAATATCCAACTATGATCCAGCTGTCCTTCCCACTGCCTCTCTCCTTTTCCCCTGGAGAAACAAAGTCAAATGCTGCAATATAAAGCATGTGGCTTACAGTAGCACTCTGATAAATACATAGAGGGCACTGGAAGATGTGGCATGAAAAAGATTAACAAAGGAGTGGCAATGAATTTGTATGGTTGGAAGGCAGAATTAATCTCTGTTGAATAGCGCACTACAGTTCCACTTGTGTTGATTTTTCAGTTCCTCTCCTTGTGTTCCTTTAAGCAAACATTTCTGCTTGTGGAAATTGCAAATGAAGTAAATGGTATGTAATTTGGCTATTTGCCAGCTCTACAAGGTTCATACGATATAAGCAACCCTGACACCATTAATGCCTTCATAATCAGGGCATAAATCAACATGTGTTCAGAAGATAACACTTTTGCACCCGGCAGCATTTTTAATAACCGTTGATAAGTTATCATGCCATATTATGCCCTGGAATAAAGAAATGTACAATGTTTGCCATTTAAGATTGAACATATGCAATATTAAACATTTTTCTTTTGGTTAAATTTAAATGATAGAAAACAGAAACTTCACTGAATGCTGTTCTTCATGATGTTTGCTTCTCTCTCTCTCTCTTTTTGGGTGTCCGAGCTCGGTGGATTTAAGGCCTGATTTATTGATTTCTATCTTTCCTGTTTTTCTGTCTTCCTTCCTATAGACCTTGGCACATGCATTAACAGCTGAATAAGGTCCAGATCTTCAAAAAAGCTCAGCATGGAGATGGCTGAGCTCTTTTGAATAAATCTATCCCCAGTTGTGTATTTAGAGCATTTAAAAAATATGGTTGTGAAATCTCTTGAGTCTGGCTCTTAATACTATGAAAGTGAACCCAATAAAACAGATTAGAACTAAGCATAGGGGGAGTATATGTGTCACCTTCCTACCTATGGAAAAAATCATTTAAAATGTTGAACATTTGCCAACATCTACAGAGTTGTTGGCTATCTCTTATTGTAAGTGTAGTGGACAACTTTGGTATGGCCCGTAGCACTGTTTAGTGACTTGGTAAATGCTGCCTATGTAATGGCTACTGTAGTAGTTTTCCAATGGACTTTACTCTGTTACTGATAGGCTGTGAGTGTCTGTTCACGATTAAGAACCAGATTATATGTTGCTCTTTTGTATTCATTTACATCGGTGCAAAATGGGAGTGTTCTACATCCCTTTACACTATGGTGAATGATGACACAAGAAGGCAATGGCAAATATGACCCTAAGGATATATAATTCTCTCTCCTCTCTGTTTAGTTTTACTTTTTTTTTTTTTTTTTTGCATCTGTTTTTATGAGTACCAGTTGTGTTTTTTGACAGCTAGAGGCTTAAAGAAAATATGTATATACAAAACTAGGGAAACACTAGTAAAGTATTTAACAACTTTACCTCTGAAAGTGTTGATTGTAGTTTACAAAAGTGTACACTATGTTGAAAAATTTAGTAATTGAGAATGATTGTACTGTTGATCTCTACATCTCACAAGTACAATAGCAAATTTGTCTTTCCTGCTATTGTCAGTAAAATTATAATAAATGTCTTCAGTAACATACAGAGGGAATATGGCAAAGAACTAAGAAGAATTACGAACACGAAAACTACAAGGTTATTCCATATGCTAGAGGCAATAAATTACCAGATTTACCAACCTGATTTATTATTAGTGACAAATCTACTGCACTTTCATCCTGAATTTTCCTAAAGTGCTGTAGAAGCTGTCTATGAATATATACTCTGTTTCTATGAAAAAATACATCCTGTTTATGTACTAGGCCAGCTTGTCTTTGACAAAACACTCAAATTCCAAAGTCTGCTTATGTGTCAATCCACTGCTGTTACCATTGCAACTGCCACAAATGTAAATGTCATTGCTGTAGTCCAGTAATGAGGGGCTGCTCTGAAAATTAAAACAAAGTTTGTTTGCAGTTTTGGTTTCAAACAGGATTTGTGTAATCTATGGACCGTAGGTGTTGAGATTCACTGGTGAATTTCTCTTTCATTTGCCAGTGATAAACTCTGCCCCTGGTAAATCAGAAGCCTAGGACACTAACATTCCAATGTATCTATTTTTGCCCAATCACATTATTGAGAACTGTTATTCTTCCCCGCTCCCCTCCCCACACATACCCTGGCACTGAAATGATTTGATGCCTTAATGCCACTGACATAGTGTTTGTTTTAATTATGTCCAGCACAGCACTTTATCTGATTGTTTGTGGAAACTGAATTTTAAGCCATGAAAATATTCTGACTGAGTTCATGGTTGCATACATATGAGTGAATACAATATTTATAATTTCACATCCTCTGGGGGTCATCAGCAACTAGGATTGAACCTGGGATCTCTGAACCTTAACTCCTGAGACTCTCCTGCCTGAGCTACAAAAAGCATGTTTATTAGCCCTAGATATAACTGGCTAATGAACCCTCTACATGCTTACATTCCATGAACCTGTAAGTCACCCAGTTACAACTAGAGGGGGACAAAGCTATGCAGAGTAGGTATGGATTATGTATTTTTTGCAGTATTTATTCAGTGCTAGTGCTGATCTATAAAATCCTTGACAATTTTGGGTTCTGGCTGTCTTATGCACAGTTCTTGCAGTGAGCACCATATGGACGGCCCCCTGAAACCCATGCAGATATCATTGTATGGTCAAGGTCTTAAACTGTCTCTTTTCTCATTTGGCTGAGGGTACTTGAGATAATGGGGCTCAGATTTCAATGTCTCCAATGTGTTGGCAGGATGCTTTCATTGATGGATGTCTGACCCTAGAACTCACCAATTGTCCAACAGAGCCCAACTGTATTGGACAGTAAAATAAGAAGCAAGCTGTCCTTTCACAGCCATCACACTAAAAATGTCTTAACTGGCTTGAAAGTTTTCATTGCTATGAGAGATTTTCTGTCCCCCTAATAGGGATAATAGCAAAACTGTCAAAAGCTTTCAAACAAGCAGAAATTTTAGCATGTTTGTTGTCCAAGATTTTTGCTGAAGGGCTTTTGGGGTCTGAGGTTGTGTTTTGGAGTTGGGGATTTTAAGTCTCTTAAGTGACACTGAATTAGTTGCTAAACATTTTATGGAATTAATATGTTTTAAATGTCCATGGGCTTAGAATTTCTCATACACACACTTAATCCATTCAATAAACGAAATCTAAATTGCCTACAAGCTGCTGCATGAACCATGATACCCTGGTTTAGGGATCTGTTCCAACTGTGAAAGATAGAATTAGGTTCTAACCCTACAAATGAAAGATTTATTGAAATTTGAAAAGGTGTGTGTAACTTTTTTCCTATTTTCATTTTTAACATAACATTGCACTGTAAGGTTCCAGACAGTGTCGAAAGTGTCATAATAAAGGCTCAGTGTGAACAGGATCAAGCCCATTATTTTCATCCAGAGAAGCAGTCAAATTTTAGGTTGCTTAAATGAATTGACCTCTGAGCTGTTTGAAGTGTACTCATCCTGAATGTTGGGCTCAATGACTATCATATGAAGATTTAATGCTTGCTAAGTCAGTTGCTCCAAGATAACAAATATTCTGCTCTGCAATGTAAACCTAAAACTCAAATAAAAGTTGGAACAGGTGATGCTGAGGATCATCATTTTCAAATTGAAAAATGACTGAAGTGTTTGGTGGAAGGATGAACATGTGCACAGATTTCTTGCCAAATAGAAAGAATAATGAATAGCAAAGCACGGTGATTGCCACTTGGATAGTTTTCAATAATGAGATTCAGTCCGTGTGTTCCTAGCAACAGATGCTCTCAAAGCCCCTATTATGAATGACCTTTAAGAACAATATTTGTTGCAAAGAATCACAGTATAACTGCATATTTTCACAGATTCAGATGCCCCATATATAGTGCTTACAGAATACTTTAAACTATTGCTTTTTCATTGTTCTTTGACCCTTTGTCCCAATAAGAACTGCGTGAGAATAAATAGGTTACAGCACAAGCATATATCTGCTCATGAGGTCAAATATAAGAACCAATATTTACTTCATTATCATTGAAATAATTGGAAACACTATGCAAAATATTATCAGTTACTCCAATACATATTCATATGTCTGTTTGGGAGGAGGAGGTTGATGTTCAAGCCCAGGAGTACAGTAACGATACCCTGGGCCATGTAACCCGGTGATGAGAGTCGGGGATAGGGGAACCCGGGGTCTCCCTTCTCCACTGGGGTCCAATCCAGGGCATGCTAAATAGTAGTTCAAAATGTGAGGCCTAACAGACAGGTTGCCCCTAAGCCTGCTCCCTGGTCCACTTCCTACCCCAGATTCGGTTCCTCTGCTGGTGACACTGGTTTGCTGCTGACTTCCTCTAGGGGTCCTCTCTGGTGACACTCTGTCATATCTTCCTCTCTGTTGTGGTTCATCATTGTCAACCTCTGCCGTTGAAAGGCCTGCGGTGACTTGGCAGTGGGGCCTGGTTCCGGCCATATGGGGCCACAGTGTCTTCTCAGCAGGAGCCCACAACACAATGGCTCTGTCCACCCAACTGAGCTGAGCTGCTCCCTATTGAGCTCAGCCTCCACTGTGAGCATGGGCAGCTGGGCATGACTTTCTGGGGCCAGTGCTGCTCCTTAACTCTTACTTCACCAATATGGGGCTTGTACATCCCATCACAATGGGTCAGAAGTTATGGGTTTTTGTTTGACACCCTAAACTAAAAATGAGCTCCTGTTGCAAGGTAAGCCAATATGATAGTGTATAGACATATGAATTAAGGAGAAGTCTCTCTGCTTTTCAGTCCATTTATTTATTTGGTCAGCCAGTGCTGATAAGTACCAACCCACTTATTAATATAATACAGGAGTACAGAGTAGACAGACCCAACTAAAATGTTTAGGTCATTTAACTATCCCTTTCTAGACATGGGGATGAGGGGGAAAGGTAATATGGAATTGAAACCCAGGTTTAATTTGGCTCCCCTTAACTCCATGTTGTTCTGGACCAAAACTTGTACACCCTTGAAATCTGAAGATTTAAAATATAGACATAGATCTAAATTTACCGGTTATAATAGCTGTAACGAACAAAGGGACTGATTTTGCCACTCTTACTCATGGTGAAATTGAAGAAAATATACATGGGAATCAAAGATGTAGGACTCTTTTTTTTGGTGGGGGTAGAGAGAAATTGAGGGAAGACACAAAAAGGTCTAGGAAAAGACCAAAAGAAAAAGTTTGAAGAAAGATTAAAATTATACATGGTAGCATTCAAAACAAATGTGGAGGGGAGTGACATCAATGTACATTTTCTGAAGTTCTGGTCCAATATATATCTTCAAAGTTTTTACTATAAGTTTATCTATTATGTTTTAGAAGTGCTGCTTGAACTTCCATAACTCTAAGTTTGTCCTTTTGTACTTAAAGGAGGATTTTAAGCACTTTGTTTATGTGAGAAGATTATATTGTATCCTTCATAAAATTACACAACTGTCATTATGTGTCCAGAGAGTGTTTTCTGAGAATTTACAAATAAAGCCATTATCTATTTAAATTAATTTTAAAATGGTTCCTTAAAGAAATTTAGGACCCTGTGTCAGACCAATTTTTGTCCTGAACTATCTTAATGGACCAATGAAGACTCTTCAAACTTCCCATACAGTTAACTCACAGCAAACTTGTGGCAGTGGCTACATTTCAAGATGTGTTTAAAATAGGTTTTTTTAGGATTTTTGTCATTATTCATAACTGAAATTTTCTTTCTTAGCAGAGCCAGACAAATACTGTTCTACTTCAGGGGACATCACAAAGAACTGTCCCTCTTTCAAAATGACTGCTATCTCCTATTATTCTCCGTATGAGTGACGCCAGCCTTCCTCAGGGAAGATGATGGCCTCTGCCAGCCTAGTGATGCCACAGAGGGATTTGTTTTTAAATAAAATGTCTTAGAATCAGTATGATCTAATCTGGGATTTCAAAAATATTATGCAGTAATAATTGTACTGTTCTTGCAGGACATCAGTACAGGTTGTTTAGGTACTGTGATAGACCCAGACCAGTGGGGTACACGAGTCTGGTAGAGGGCAAATATACTGGTCACTGGTTGAGTAGTTTTCTGTTCCCTGACTGACCAGAGAAGGGGCTGCACTAGAGTAATCAGGAACCTGTTAGAACCAGTTAAGGCAGGCAGGCTAATTAGGACACCTGGAGCCAATTAAGAAGAAGCTGCTAGAATCAATTAAGGCAGGCTAATCGGGGCACCTGGGTTTTAAAAGGAACTCACTTCAGTTTGTGGTGAGAGTGTGAGGAGCTGGGAGCAAGAGGTGCAAGGAGCTGAGAGGGAGGGGGGTGTGCTGCTGGAAGTCTGAGGAGCACAAGCGTTATCAGACACCAGGAGGAAGGTTCTGTGGTGAGACTAAGGAAGGTGTTTGGAGGAGGCCATGGGGAAGTAGCCCAGGGAGTTTTAGCTGTCATACAGCTGTTGCAGGAGGCACTATAGACAGCTGCAGTCCACAGGGCCCTGGGCTGGAACCCAGAGTAGAGGGTGCGCCCGAGTTGTCCCCAAACCTCCCAATTGACCTGGACTGTGGGTTCTTCCAGAGGAGAAGGTCTCTGGGCTGTTCCCCAACCCACATGGTGAATCTCTGAGGCAAGAAAATCCACCAATAAGCACAGGACACACCAAGACAGAGGAGGAACTTTGTCACAGTACATTAACTGTGCATTCCATATCTTAACATGTTTGGTTTTCTTTAAAGCTTATTTAACCTTAACTCTGAATTTCCTGGGTTAAGAATGCTTGCTTTTTGCAATATTTGAAGTATCTCTGTAAAGTACTCTGCTTTTCTGTTATGGATATGTACTCAACCTTAACTCCAGTTTAACATAGATTTTATCTGGGAATATCTAGTAATGGTAATTCCTTCTGTCCCAATTACTACTACTTATTTTACCCAGATCTTCCATTTTTTCCCCCCAAGTAATTCACTATATTTTGTGAAAACAGGTTCCATATTTGCATGGATACAAAATAGTGTTTTCTATATATATATTGAACTGTTTCCCCACAAACACATTTTGGCACACATTCCCTGGTTAGGATTTTGACAGATATGCTTTCAGTGCGTCTGATTTAAAAACCTTTTAAAAGAGGGAGACTCTAGGCAAGTAGGACTTTTAAAGCAAATCAAAATGTGAGGTTTTTTGCCATTGACGGCAGTGGGGCCAGAATTTTACCTTAAGACTATCCAGTAAACTGGATAGATTTGTGGGGTTAAAACAAAACATTGTAATGTCTCTAAATCTCTTTGTCTTGTTTACAAACTTGAGTCATTCTCTGCCTTTCTTACAATGATCAGGGGGTGGCCGTGTTAGTGTGTATCTACAAAGACAAGAAGAAGTCTGGTGGCACCTTAAAGACTAACAGATTTATTTGGGCATAAGCTTTCGTGGGTAAAAAACTCACTTCTTCAGACGCATGGAGTGAAAGTTTTTACCCACGAAAGCTTATGCCCAAATAAATCTGTTAGTCTTTATGGTGCCACCAGACTCCTTGTTTTCTTACAATGAGTACTTGAATACATGGAGTTCTATGTCAAATTTGAAATTTAGTTTCCATCAATTTAAAGAAATGTTAAATGAATTATAGGATGTGTGTAGATAACAAATAATTTTGCAATATTGATGCATCCTGTTGCTAGACTAACTATGGATAACTTTTGTTTAAAGATTGATAATTTCCTTACAAAGTTATGGGGTGGTTTTTGACTAAAAGTAGTAGCTGTATCCACCGATAGAATCAGTTCATAAGTTTGGCATGGCCTGGAATGCATAAAATAGCTTGCTTTGCACAGAAAACAGGAGAGCACACTTTTTGTTTCTTACAATGTGTGTTGTTTATTTTAAGTGATCTTATACATCAGGGGTCAGCAACCTCTGGCACGTGGCTTGCCAGGGTAAACTCCCTGGCGGACTGGGCCAGTTTGTTTACCTGCCGCATCGGCAAGTTCGGCCCATCGCGGCTCCCATTGGCCGCGGTTCGCCATCCCAGGCCAAGGGGGGGCGGCGGGAAGCCGTGGCCAGCACATCCTGCGGCCCGCATTGGCCTGGGACAGGGAACCGCGGCCAGTGGGAGCTGCGATTAACTGAACCTGCCAACATGGCAGGTAAACAAACTACTTACCCAGGCGAGCCACGTGCCAGAGGTTGCCGACCCCTGATGTATAAGATCACTTAAAATAAACAACACACATTGTTTTTGCATGTCATAATTTTTTACTTCTGCTTCTCCACTGAAAGCCATGGATTGTAAAAGGCAAAGTTCTTAAACAATATCTCAGGGCAATACAAGTTGAAATTAATCTGTAGTGGTGAGGGTCTTCTGCATCACTTATGCCCCACATGATGAATGCACTGGAGATCTGCTGGCAGAGTGGTTACACTGAGGTTCCTGTGCAGCCAAGAAAAGAATCGCCCTAGCATTCCTGCAAGAGGGGCATGTAATAGCACAAAGGGGAAAGGTCAGGGGAAGGCAGCATATCCTTGTTTATGAGATGCAGTGACCTCTGTCCTATTTCTTATAACTGGAGTGGATGGACTGCTGCAGTGACCGTAGGTAAAAGGGAATGGAGTTGATCTTCCCAGCTGCTCCGATATGAAGTCCAAATACTGTGGCTTGAGTGGGTTTCATCATTATATTTGTCATAAAATAACCCACAGCCATCTTTAACCAGTTTTAGCTTTGTTAACCCTTCAAAGGGACTTAACTCTCGGCGGGAGGGAAGCACTTATCTCCACTCAGGATTCACAGCCATGAACCCTCTCCTAAGCAAGTCAGTCGTTTCTCAAGAAAGGACAAGGCACAACTACCCTTGATGCATCCCCACCAATACCTCAGATAAGGAAGACCCAGGTTCCAATCTGTTTGCTGACTTCTATAGAGCAGGGCTTTGAACCCAAGTATCCCTCTCCCACAAGTGTGCTCTAACCACAGAAATGGGGTATTGGGAATGGTGGAAGGGCTTCCTCAGTCTCTCCTATTGGAACTGTTCCATTTTATATGAATAATTAAATATTCATGGGAGTCTGGACTAGACTATGGATCTCCTTGTTCCCAGGTGAGCATGCTAACCACCAGGCTACATAGAGAGAGAGAGACGTGTGTGAGAATCATGGGAGCTTCTGAGAGTGAGGCTATGTTCATTATGTGCTGTGTGCATTAGATGAGTTTCTGTTTTTCATTTTGTTACTTGCTGTTTCTTCGTTTTAGGCGTGTTGATTTCTCCCTTTTTTTTTTTTTTTTCCATTGGGGTGTGGTGGGGGTTTTCTCCATGGGGACCATTTCAGATGGGTTCAGCAGTTTGACCCACAAGCATAAGGCTTGGTATGTGCCAGCTGTTTCCTGCACTGTAGAGGATGTGTTTCTGGGTGTAGATAAAGTTATTGGCTATGCTAATCTAAAATCTGCCTCTTGAATGATTAAATCTATAGGGATTTTCCTGGCCCAGGAGCAGTTAGTGAATTTTTTGGTACGGGGGGACTCTGAGTCAAGGAGTCTTTTGTTCAAGTAATTTCCTTGTTTACTCCTGCTGCTAATGTTCCCTCCTTCCATCACAAGAGACTAGTGTCTGCTCTCTCCCATTATGGGACAGTAGTTTCTGCTGTTAGGATGACTCTGTTAGGCTGCATGAACCCAGGTGTGAGGCATATTATGAATTCTGGTGCCAAGTTTATGGGATTCTAAATAACCCTGAAAAGCCCTGGAACCTGATTTTAAAGCAGCACATAGATGGGGTGGATTATACAGTATTTTCTACCTCTGGAAACATGAAATATTTCCAATGCGGTGACCTGGGTCATTTGAGTGGTTCCTGCCCAAGCACTTCTGTCTTGGGGTCCCTGGTAAGAATGTGAGACCCCAGGGTAATGGGAGGGGGCTGGGCATTAAGGGACCAGCAGGAAACAGAATCTGGCAATGCAGATGCAGGCTCTATTCCGCCCTCACCATATGTGGTTGGCCGTTGTCTAGGGAGCAGCCTCCTCCACCCACCCCCCAGGAACCCTCTCTTGTGACCTCATCACTCGTGCCTGTATTGAAGCAAGTCCTGGAGGTTTAGGAGCACCTTTCTGCAAAGGAAGCAGAGACATGTTCTAAAGATGGGAGTGAGGAACAGACCAACAAGAAAGGTTTCTGTAGGACTGTTTCTAAAAGAGCTAAGATCCTGGGGCCCTTGAGCTGCTGGTGGTGACTGAGAATGGAGCTGTATGCCTTAAGAACGAGGGTAATGTTATGCTGTTGCTATCTCCATGCCTGGAGCTCCGTGTGGGGTACTCTCTTCCCCTGGGTTTGGAAAGTACTCAATCCCCCTATTCTGCATGCTGCAGAGATGATGCAGGTCTCGGCCTGGGGCTATACTGCCTACAGCTCTTGGGAAAATAGCTATGCCAGCTGCTCCTGCTGAATCTCTCTCCTTTGTGAATTACAAGAATGTTCTTCTGAGCTGGTGGAGTCTGAGTGAGATGGAGAGGATGACAATCTCTGATTCCTGATGTCCCAGCTGGTCAGCTATATAGGAAGAATGGGTACAATTTGAAAGACATAAGTGACTTTTTGGATAGCACTAAAGAGAAGTAGGGAGTAGAGGCTGAGGCTTATCTCCCTGATGTAGATTGCTTTGTTTATTCAGCTGCTCTTGTCTTGAGAGAGACCTTGGTTGATCATAGGAAACATTTCCGTCTCAATAAGTTGTTGACCTGGATGAGGAAGTGTGTGAGGATTGTTCAAGATATACATGCCTCCCCATAGCTCTTTTTTTTTTTCCAAAGTACTTCCAATTTTCATTGCTGCGCAGAAAAAGGGTACCTCTGTGACTTACAGAATTGGAGACTTATTTCTCTTCTCTGTTCTAATTATAAGATTTTTATCTAGGCCTTAGCTAACTGGATGAAGGACTATCTGGACACACTGACACACCATGGTCAAACCACTTTATTTTTGATGATTTGTTTTTAATTTGTGATTTTTTTACTGTTGGCAAACTTTAATTGGCAAGGAGGTCTTTTTTCAATGGATCAGGAGAAAGCCTTTGATAGAGTTAACCATCGTTCTCTTTTAAAAATATTAGAAGCTTTCAGTGTTGGGCCAGTATTCTCCTCTTGTATTTCTTCACCGTACCATAACATTTTTTAGCACACTAAAGATTAACAGGGGTCTTGGCCACTGCTTCCAGGATTGCAGAGGCATTGGTCGAGTGTCCTCTGACTGGGATGCTGTAAGCTATTTGTTTGAAGCCATTCCTGCACCTATGCAGAAGCCGTCGGACTGGCCATTCGGTGCCAGGGATGATGGCTGTTTACTCAGTTTGTCTGCCAGACTATGCTGTTGATATCTCGGTTTTTATCATGTCAAACAATGACGTGCAGGCACTTTGTGCTTTTGCATTGTACTTGCATTGCATGAACAGGCATCTTCTGTTTGCGTTAGGAGCAATTCAATCTTACTGGGAGGGGGCTCAGGAGAAGGTGGAAGGCCACCTGCAGAAATGGCGCTGGCTCCTTCCTGAACTTTCTTTTAGAGGATGGATTTTGATTGCCCCAGTCTTGCTCCTTGATAATGTGGCACCGCCTAGTGTATCTGGACCTTCCCCCCTTTTGGACCAGATCCAGAAGCATATTAACAATTTTGGGGGGAACAATTACCACTGGTTGTGCCCGGCTTTGCTGTTCCTGCAATTAGATGAAGGAAGCCAGGGGCTTATTGAGTTAATCAGCAGAGTTCAGTAGTTACTGTACTTTGACTCCCCGCTGGCCTTGCTTTTTCTCACTTCCGTTGTGCTGCAGGGATGGGTTTGATTCTCGCCAATTGTTATTGGCATATGATTGAATACAGAGTCTAGATTTGCCTCCATTCTGTAATGGTCTTTTTAATGCCTGGTGACTTCTGCAAAGTGTCCAGCCAGACTAGGCATTTTTCAGAGTATGGGTTTTGGCAGAACAATTGTTTTTTAACCCTCTCCTTTCCCCTCAGGAGTTTGTCTTCTGCCTCTACTTTGACTGGATTGACCAAACTGTCCCACCTGATTGTTCCTAGATGGTCAAGCTGGAAGTCAGCAACAGATCTTGCTCTTCAGACCAGAAGCTGATCTGTGCACTTTTTTGCATAAGGTCCTTGCTGAATTCCAGGTGGTGCTCCCTCAGCGAGTTGCTTAATATTTGCAGAAAGTTTTTTGCAGGGATTGTTCTTCTGTGGGGAGAATTCTGCATTCCCCTCACTAGTTGTCTCTCCTTCTGTGGACAACATCCTTGTGTAACGAGGCAGATGGTTGCCCTAGAAGTGTTCGGTGAATGTTCCTTTTGCAACCATGACCAAGAAGCAGCTCTATGGTATGTGTGTCAAAGTGCTGCATTATGCCATCCTCTCTGATCCCCCTGATACAGCCTGGGGGATGCCCCTATTCATGAGTGACTCTGTCCCCAGCTTGAAGAGTGTTGTGCACTCCTCTTCCTAAGCACTCTGGTGACTTGCAGCAGAGGGTCCTGCATAGCATCATAGCAACCGATTGTTTGTTTAATGCACCATATTAACCCTGAGGTGTCTGTGCAATGCCCCTTCTCTTTGGCCTCAGATACAGTATTTCGTTTTTTCCCTACATTGCTCCCATCTGATTCCTCTCTGTGTTTTTGCAGCAGCTCTTCAGAGGTTTGGGGCTGGTTCCTCCAAGCTCCTGTTCTTGGCATGGGATACAGTGCTCGCAATCAGCTGGTTTCCTGCCTGGCTAACATTTTGCAGGGTCAGTCAAAATTAGCCATTTTGAAATCTCACCAGAACACAATAGCCAGGGTACAGTGCTGTGACATGCTAGGGCCATTCTACACACCAATTGTGGCACAACTGTGGATTGATTACACCTTTTATATGTTGACTTGTGACTGAAAAGTGTCCAGGTTGACTTGGTGTGTTGACAATATTTTGAATGAACTTGATGACTATGCTTTAATGATCCATATTTACTGTTCTTTTAAGATGTTTTGCTTTAATTCATATATTTTTGTGTGTGTATTGTAATTTTATAACATTTGAACAGTTTCAGTGTAGGTTTATGTGAATAAAAGTGATTTTCATGTCTCTTCCGCTCTGCTGCCCTCCAAAAAAATATTTGCATATGAAGATCAAGCCCTGAAGGTGAAATAGGTGAGAGTCAGTGGTGTCAGGATTTAAGTGACAGTGTACATGCCCAGTGGCAGAAATTTAGGCAGCTAGTGGACTTTACAAAGAACCATAATCTTTCAAATCAGACATATATAGTTTAACACCTACTGAAGGTTAATCACATGCCTGGTCCTTGATTATCTGTCTTTGATTGAAGGTGGCATGATATTTGGGGCCTGCTAACATTCTGGCTCTGCACCTTATCTGTCTGTGCTACAGTACTTTCAGAAAATCACGGAAAGTTGTGATAAGCAGGCACCTGAATCTGGAGCTAACAGATGTTTGTCTTTTACAAGGCGAATCATGTTTCTTAAAATACATTGGAAAGGAATTTTACCCTGGGGAAAAAAGAAATGACATTTATGGAGGTCACAATGGAGCATCTCTGGCTGAAGTTAGCATACTAAGTAGCTTTGGCCAAGTCCAACATTTTGTAGTGAATAATATTGTGTACCATTGTTAACAATTTATTGGAATCACAAGAACTTTAGCTTGTAAACTGGGGAAAATGTACAACAAGAAGCCATCAAAAGACATCCATGACTTTCATGAGGAACTATATACTCTTCCTTTCCTCCAGCTCCTCTGTAGAATGTTTTGTTCCTTTAGTTCATGGACCCGATTCTCTCTGTCTCTGTGCCCCCCACCCCCAACTACTTAAATTAGGAGCGATCTGATAGAAGTTAACTGACAAAACTCCTGTGAGAAGAGAATCGGGCTCAGGGTGACAAGAGAAGGAGTAGCGTGGTCTAATGGGTAGGGCACTAGCCTGTAAGTCAGGGTAGTTGGGTACTCTTTCTGGTTATGCCACTGACTCTGACTTTAGACAGGTCACTTTGCCTTTCCTTAGTGTCCCATATGTTGTCATCTTGTCTAATAAGATTGTAAACTCTTCAGACCTAGAGCTGGATGAAATTTTTCAGCTGAAACTTTTTTCACTGAAAAAAATGCAGATTCAGAGCAGCTGAACCATTTCATGCATTTGTGTTTATTCTGCAAAATTATGTCAGTAAAAAAAATATTATTTTTAATATTGTCAAAATAAACATTTAGATTTTCTGATTTTAAAATATCTTTAACTTGGAAATGAAACAGAACATTTCAGGTTGAACAAAACATTTTGACCTGAAACTTCTCAGTTTGCCAGAAATATTGGAGTGAAAAACAATCTTGTTGTGTCACCCCAAAACATTTTTTTTTCTATATTTTCACAATGGCCAGTGACCACAAGATTAGTTATCTGCACAGCTGTATTGAGGAAAAGGGACTGTCTCTTGCCATGTGTTGATACAGAGGCTATCACCATGGCATCTCTTGGTGCTACCATGATACAAATAATAACTTATATAAGATTCTCTAGCTCCATTTATTCTACAAAAAGCAATGCATAGTTAATGATTCTATATACAATAGTTAATAATAATAATAATATATATGGATGAGCAAATAGAATTCTGTCAGACCGTAGATCAATGATCTATTTCTATTCTGATACAAAACTACTAAATAGTTCTATGTACTAAGGTTAGGGAAGCTGATTCATAATTATGATCTAAAATTGGAAACATTTTATTATCTTGCTTTAGTCTATCAGAAGTAGTAGCTCTACTCAACATCTTTGGTTTTTGTCTGTCTTAAATAATGGGGTTTTTTGTAGATACAATTTTTTTAAAATATTAGTGATCAAAAAAGCTTCAAAATCATGGCACAGATATAGAACACTGGGCAAAATTGATACTTATGCTATGTAAAGGGGAAAATACATCTGCGCAAATTAGAGAATGGGACATTAGGCCATTACTATTAATAGATTAGCTCAAGAATTTGTTAGTTTTCAAGTGCATTTAAGTTTATCAAACCTTTCTGTTAGTTATCTATAGTATGTTTAAAATAGGTTACAAGAACATGGTTTTTTATGCAGTGTTTTGTCACTCCAGTTCTGATCCTGGCCAAAAATCAGAAGTGGAAAAATAAAAAAAAAAAAATATCAGAACACTCCAGAACCTTGTATAAATCATGACATCTCTATCCAATTACTTGCAGACAGATAATGAGTCTGGGCTTAAGCTTCCAAGCTCCTCATACACAGAACTCTTTCAAATCAATTTGTTACAGTATGGTTGGTTAAACTATTTCTCTTTTAAAAGTTGGCACTGGTGCTTTGTTAATAATTGCATTGGTTATTAAGCTTTTCCTTAAGAAGAGCATTGTACATAGGTACTGTATTTCCATATATACCCTCTCTCCTGAAATAGTGGGCTCATTTCTGCTCTCCTGTACCTGGATACACTCATTAGTTTTTTGTTAGTGTGTTGGACTGGCAATAAGAGGGCTCTCTGTGTCAGATTGCATTTTGTGTCACTTAGCTTGTTACCATTCATTGTTTCTGTTGCATCAATATAGCAGAGTATGTGGCATATATTCTGGCATATGGGACTGAAATGACAGAGTTACTAAATGAATTTATTAAAAGAAACAAGTTAATAGAAAGCACTTAATGAGAATAAAAATATTTTTAAAGTTTTTGTTATAAAATAAGAGAAGATGACAGGTGCATTGTGTGCCACTCCAAGATGAAAGAGATTCAATAAAAAAGAATGAGCTAGCTGTACAAAAAAAAAAAAAATAAGGTTTTGGTCAAGTAATCTTATATATAGGAGCCCATTCACATAAACACCTGTGAAACCAATAAAGAATATACATTTTAAGAAACACCAGCTCAGGGGTTTAATTTTTCCTTAACATGTTTTGCCTCTTCTGTGAAAAATGAGGCCCACATGATTCTCTTCTGTGGATAAACAGAGGGGAGCTAACAGTCAGGAAATATCTCCGAGGGGCCCTTCATAGTGTTCCTTCCTATTATGGCAAAGGAGCCACTTCTCCTGCAAAGTAGGGCCATGGGGCCTACCCCCAAAATAGCTATTACTCAAGGATACATGTGAGGCCAGGGTCCTCTGTGTGGTGGCCCATATAGGTCACTAAATATTTACATATACAGGTACAAAAAAAGGAGAGCTGATGACAGGGGGATCCCCTTTGCATATAATCAATCTAAGCTCTTTGGTGGCTCTTTGACCAGGAATGCTAGCATGGGGAGTGGCCCCAGTTGCAGGGCTGCATGCTTTATTTTTCCCCTCTGTATCTTCCAGTGTCCTTGGATTGGATGCATACCAGCTGTGACAAGTCGAAGCTGAGAATTCTGTTTTTTAGCTCCGTTTTCTCGAGTTGCACGCTATTTACCTGATCTGGCCTTTTGTGTAAAGGGAGTGCTTCTTTTGTTGTATTCCCAGTGGGGTGTTTTCTGACTTTGTCAGAAAGCATCAACAGAATGTAATATGACTCAACAAATCATAGACTGTCAAAAAGACTTGAGTTACAGGAGCTGATAGTCCAAAATGCTCTGCTCTTATACAAAAAAATAGCAAAAGTTTATCTCCATTTTGCCTTCAGAACTTCTGACATCAGCATTTGCTTGTCTGTAAGCATCAACTCAAATGCAGGAATTTAGATGGATAGTTAGTCCTCATGACATATTTCCAACAGGTTGCTTTCCGTCTGGTCAGATCCACACTGGATAAGAAGCTAGGGCAACTGCTTTTCACCTTCATTGAAATCCTATAGATTTATTATAAAATGATAACCCTTCTATAGATTTTTTTTTTTAACCATCCTATAGCATTAATAATCTCTGTGATAGGACAGGTAATAAATGTTCTATATAGAACGTACGTGTGTGTGTGTGTGTGTGTGTATATATATATTTCCATCGAGCATATTAGTGGGTTTCATACCCCTTAAGTTCTATAAGATATTTCCATAAGACTACTCATAGCTTTACTTTTACAAGAAGCTGAAGATGTTTTCAGTAAAACAAGCCAATGCAAATCCCAGGAAAGATAACTATGTATGTTTGGTCAATATCCGGTTCTGATGTTGAGCCCCCACAGAGGGGTTATAATGGCAGTTCTAGGTATTCAGGATCAGGTCCATAGAAAATGAATGGTCACATACCTGCTAACATAGGGTCAAGTTCTGAATTGATGTTTGCAAAAATCCCAAAGAGTGAAGAAACACTGTGCTATCCAATGACTTCATTAGAGGCACTGTGGGGAGCTCATGCACAGGGCTCAACACCCTATGTCAATCTCTGGAATAAACCATTATGGTGACCCTCTGCACTGTCACATTGGGAAAAGGGTATAAGGGAATGTGGGCACTAGTGAATATTATGCTTCAGAACCACAGCCTCATTATAGTTCTATCAGCCTCACTGTGCTCCAGAATATTTTTTTCAGACGAAAGTCCCTTAACTCAGGCTATGCTTTTCAGGATTTCATCCATAGATATAGTTAACCTTTCTAGACAACTATATAAAGTTGTACTGAAAGGCGTTTTACCTTCCATGACCTGATTTTAGGGCTCATTGACTGTTGCAAGAGAGACAATACCACTACTAACACATAACACTGTGCATGTAGTCTCACTGTCCGTTGGTGCTAGTGATGCTACCACCCATAGCAAACTAAACACCCACATTGTGAAATCAGGTCTTGGCAGGTAAACAAGTGATTTTTTTTTTTTTTAAATGTCGACTGATATATTTTAAATCTACACCTCTACTCTGTTCCTGGTTTTAAATCTTAAGAGGTGTGTGTGTGTGTGTGTGTGTGTGTGTGTGTGTTTTAATGCATTTTAATTAACCTTTAAGCAGTTCACCTTTTTATATAATCAGCTCTGTAGCTAGAGAGGGTATTTTCTCTCTCTCTCTTCATATCCTGATTCAGCGCACCTGGAGAAGTTATATGTGCAAGAGGTGTGACATGCAGACATTTCTCGTTCCTGCATTCAGCACAATAACTAAATGAATAAAAAGAACAATATGCAATATAAAGATTAAGAAACTGCATTTCTATTCAGGCATTTTTCCTTACCATTTAAGGCAATAAATCATTTCAATTAGACATAATTAAACAATTTGCATTTGAAACATAAATTAAAAACTGAAATCAGCATTACCCAGTTTTTTTCTCTGCCCTTGGCTTGGGCAGGATACTTATTTTATATATGATACACTTTATGGTTTAATCTGTGCATTTCTTACGCAATTTTCAATTTAACAGACTCAGTGTGGATACTTTTATTGTCAACTCCATAGTTACCTAATGTTTATCTTCTGTGAGGATACATCTGGCCTTTAACTCTCTTATTGCCATTTACAATTTTCTTTTCTTTTCATCTAAAATTAATTAGAGGACAGGCTTTGTTGCACTCTTTTTGTCATTAGATTCTGCGTTCAATACCTTTTTTTGTTCTCTGCATATACAGTAGTTCTATACCATTTTAATACATTCTCCTCCTGTTCTGTAAGTGTGAAACAAACATACAGCTTCCTGGCAGATATAGGCCAAACATGTTTTTAAGTGGTTTTTATATTTCATTATGCAAAAATACAATATCTTATGATACGAGAGTGCACAACAGTGGTATGATTGATTAAGATAGTAAATTGGATGTTTTGAATACCTTTTTATTAGCCCGTCTGTTGTCAAATAACCCTTTCAGATCCTGTAAATAAGCAAGCCAAACTATTATTCCATTGGTATGCAAGGTATTTGAGATATGTGATGCCGTAATTTCTCCTGATTTTTCCCGCTTTTAGAACATCAGAGTTAACAGTGGAGCTCTTGGAATAAACACACTGATTTGGTTGTATTGTCAGTGGGTCACTAATCAGAGAATTCATTGTTTAGAGGGTAATCAGACAATTAAGTCTGCCAGTGTCTCTGCAGTAGGGGGCTATATTCTTTCTAAACTCAAACCCTGACCTTGTTGCTTTTCAGAGGCAAGAGGCTGAAACCAGGTTGTATTTTAAGTATAACTTTCTTGATTCTTTGTTGTGAGCTCAAAACTGGTAACTTTTTTTACAATGAGCATTGGTTTTTTTTTTTCCTGCATCCATCTCTAAATATATGAATATGTGTTACTACTGTATTTATTTTGACATTTCTGGATTAATTATTCCAGACACTGTTGTTAATTTATAAATCTTCACTTTTTTTTTTAACATTCCCTTTGGGGAATCAGAATTGTCATTTTACAACTACTGTGTCAATATTTCAAAGCCTTTCATATATCTAACCTCAGTATCCTTACAGAGAGTAAAGTGAACCTCAGTTTCAATCTCTTTGTGTATTACTAGTATTAATTCTTCCATTCTAGAAATGAGGGAGAAGGTTATTCTGGAAATTAGACACTCAGACTTTGGTCCATTCCTACTCAAAAAGAGCACTTAAGCATGTGCTTAAGTTAATTTTGCTGAAGGGGACAATCTAAAGCATAAGATCCAATGCTTTGTTGAATTCAGGTTTCAGCCCATTATTATTTAGTAGATGTACATGGCTTTTTATATAGAGGTTGAAGTTACTGCATTTTGATCCTGTTCTCAGTGAGTTAAATAATGAATGATTCTAGTGAAGTCACTGAAATCTGAGAAGGTCCCTCCCTGGCCCCGTGGAAGTCAATGGAAGTTTTGACATTGATCTCCATGTGGCCAGGACCCCATCCTTGAACCATAACTTCCAATTTCAAATAGTAGATTTCAGGACTTGATTATCAATATATCACAAAATCTCATAGTGTGTAAGGAATACCTGCAATAACCAGCTGTTGAGATGTATTTAGATGCATTTGTAAAATCATGTTCATAGCAACAAATTATGACAAAAGTAAAACAAATTCAGCAATACTGATTTACTTAGCCACTGTTTTTTCCCCCTTGTCTCACAGCTCTCCATGTTATACATATATAGCGCTGCCTCATTATGTACTGACCTAGCACTTACATATCTTACTTTTCAACTTCAGAGGTCTATACAGTTACTTAATTAATCTTCATGAAGAAGTCAAGTGTTCTCTCCATTGTATAGCTGAGGAAACAGAGGCACAGAGCATAGTGACTTGTCCAAGATAACAGAGACTCAATGTCAAAGCTGGAATTATGACTCAGTAGTTCCTGGATCTCAGGACTGTTCTCAGACCACCAGGTCACACAGGTCAACCAGTGAAGATATTGGCAAATAACGAAACAGTGATTACATTTTAAAAAGCCGATATTTAGCGGTTAAATTTCTGTTAATTCAAACAGGTCTGACACTCGGGATGGAATTGCTGCACACATAAATTGCCCAATTATTTGATTACTTCAGTTTCCTAACAGAAAGTTATCTATAGTTGGCCTTTTTTACCTCTTTTATAAAAAACAACAACAAACACACCTTTTTTTTTGGGGGGGGGGGGGGGGGAGGTTGTATGAAAACCAAAATAGCAGTATTTTTCAGTTTTCCTCCCTCCTCCTAACCATATTTTTTTTCTTTAAAACCTCCTTTTCCCTGGGGAGAAGGGAGAGTGAGTGGGGAGGAATGATATCTGGGGCTGGTGCAATCAATCAGTGGTGTCCAAGTAACACATCTATTTCCTGTAAGAATGTATGTATACGCTAAGAACAATTTCAGAGTAAAATAGCCGTAATGAGCTGAGGAGTCCTAAACAAACAATAGGGATATTAGTGTAAGGCAGTAATGGGGAGTAAATACTGGGAAATATGAAGCAAACAAAAAATCAGTTAGTTCAACAGTAATATTTCCTATATTCCTAGCTGGGAATCTGGGAGCAGAGAAATATGTAGGACCAGAGTTGAAGTTTAATTACTTATAGGTATGCTGCAATGACCATTGTGTTTTCCCAGGTGATCTCCGTGAAGTGTATTTAGTTGTGAACTGTGGCCTGAGTGGGAAGTTTTCAGTTGCTGAGTTGGAAAGATCATTAATATGGACTATGAGGTCAAATAAAAATGCTTACATTTTTAACTGATTTGTTCATGTGTGTCAAGTCCTAGAGATGGCTATTTAATAAATAAATGAGGGCCATGCAATTCCAGGAGAATATCTCAGAGCTGTCCCCTCACGTATAATTTGTCTTGGCAATTTGCAGCATCAGCTGAACAGCAGCTTCCCTTCAATTAGTTTAGAAGTTCATCACGTTTCACTTACTGCACTCAAAGAGCATCATTCCTTCTGAATCAAAGGTCATATCTACACTGGTCATTTGGCCTCAGTACAGTCAACAGTGGCTGGCCACCAGTTTAGCTGCACCTGTGCAAACTTTAGTGTAGTAAGGGAAAGCTCCTATTTGAACATATGGAGTTTAATCCTACTTGAAACCTGAGGAATCTACAGTGGTGCTAATCACCAATAGGGTAAATTGTTACATCTGTTATAGGAGACTGCAGCAATGCAATTACACCAGTGCCTGGATATTAAAGACTAGTCAGGGCAAACCCCCAGTATCGGTGAGGTCAACCATCAGAAAAGGTGCAGTAGCATGGGTAGCTGAGTGTTTTTTACCAGAAATCTTCCATTCTATCTTTTAGCATTTTGGAAAGTGAGATGATGATGAAATTATTTTAACCACTGGTCTGACTTAATGATGTCTATTTCTACGCACATTTCCGTTGGGGGGAAGAATGTGTCCCAGAACTTTTTGCTTATTTAACCTCCCTTTTGGTCACCTCACCCACAAATGAAAACCATCAGATTTTTGTTGTTTATTCTTGAATGATATGGCAGTGGCCTTTACTGTGTTTGTCTCCCTCAGTGAATATCTGGTTCTAGAGATGTAACACATTCAGCATTATCAACTTCAAACACAATACTCCAGAGTAACAGCTGTGTGGTTCAGCTACACGGTATGATGTCAAAAGCAGGTTGGAACAAACTCTGGCTTTAAATAAAATGTGACATTATTAATGAGTGGAGTTAGAATGATAAAATGACCCCTAGCCATCTCTCTCTATGGACCTTCCTGAACACAGAGGCTTGTGCAAAAGAAAAACACATTTATCAAGTCAAATTGGATGGGAAACTAAAGATTTATGGCATGTATTATCTCTTCTTCAGATCCTGTCTGGCATACTATATCTAAGTGTTTGTAAAACCCTTGGTTTGCTTTAACTTTTAAATATATGTAGTGATGAAAGATAGAGCAGTGTTGTAGGAATCACAAATGGATGGATTTATATTAATCAAATATAGCTTTATTTATTTAACCTAATATAGTCTAATTCCTAACAAGAAAATAGAGTAAATAATGTTTAGTAACTTTCTCTTTCCTGGGTGTCCTATACAGCAGAAGCAAAAGGAAAAAACTGAGATTAAAATTAATGTTCATTTTTCATGAAAAGAGTTGTCAGAAAGTATCAGTATACATTACCTAATGCATCACTAGATTTTTACATTCTTGGTGTCAGATATTGGTTATCATATAAAAAATATTACAGTTGTCACGAGAGGAGGGTAATGTAGTGCTATTTTCTATATATTTCCATTTCCTCTTTCTACATCACAAGAAGAGAAGTTACAAAGCAACACTGTCTTCATTCTGAAATTCCAAAAAGTTTAGTCTAGTGTTGGGCGGGAGCTTGCTTTTCTTCAAGGTTTTTATTAAAATATAGTTCAATGAATAACCAAATTTCAAGTATCAACAACAACAACAAAGACAGAAGAACGTTTTACAACAAAAAATTAATAATTTATCTTTTTTTAAGCTGAGTGAAAAACTTCAAAAAATCAGTTCATTTTTATTGAAGTTTTGAATTGTGACAAAAAAGGAACACATTTTTCAGACAAATTTTGGTGAAAAAATGTCCCTATTTTTTGACCAGGAGAGAAAAATTCAAGAATATTTAAGAGACAGATTTTTAAAGTATTTAGGGCTTAAGGATGCACATAGGGACCTAGTGTGATTTTAAAAAAAAAAATAGACCTAGGCACCTAACTCCCATAAATAACTAAATACCTTTAAAAATGTGGCCTCTAAGTCCCTAAAACCACATATGAAAATAAGACTTAATTCTGAAAGTTACTCAAATGATTTTGAAAATTTGACCCTAGGTCTAGTATAAAATAAATGGTAGCACTTGCATTTCATGTATGTTTATACCTAATGTCAAACCTCTATCTTAGCATATTTTGAACATCAGTGTTTATCACCATTTTCAAGTGATTCTCCACATCTAACATGCATGGAGTGTATATGCACCACAGTAGATTCCAGGTGGACAACTCATCTTTACAGGAACTAGTTCTTCAAGTATGTAATGGATCTATACCGTGTTTGCACAAATTGTAGGTTAAAGTAATTTAAACAAGAGAACACATGTCCTTCCATTATATGGTACCTATAGGAATATGCAAATTAGTAAAATCAGTTCCATACTTTTCACCAAAAGTAGTACTAGCAATATCTCCTTTTTATTTTGCAATAGATGTGATAGAAGAGCAGCTGATATCAAAATCTGATACAAAATCCAAAATGTTTAAAATGCATTTGACATGTCTTCATTGTTATTCATTATGCCTTGTTAAAGCTGTTTAATCATGTGCAGACCCTACAAAGGATTTCTTCCGCTCTCTCTTTTTAACAAACATACTTTTGAAGATAAGCTTGCATAGCAAATAAGTTCTGATAGAAATAATTACAGACAGTAAGAGGGGGGGAAATCATCTAATCTTCTGGGAATTGTTCTTTGCTTTCATTGTCCTGCAGCACCATTTTACCAGAAAGCGCTTTGAATAATTTAGGAACTGCTAATATGATTGCAGCATCTTCTGATATTCACCAAAATTGCTTTAGGTCACTCTGATATCTGGTTATATTCAATGCTAAATCCATCAGGAAAACAAATATCTGAGCCAGCACAAAAATGCACGGCCTTTCATATTGTTCAAACCTTATATTGCTCATGGATGCTGCCTACATTCCAGGTGAGCATATTCAGAAGACTGTCAGCCTGTGGTTTAAACCAGTGAAAAAACTAGCTACTGAGTGGTGACTTTTATAAAGCCTTCCACATTTCACACCTCCCTTTCCTCCCTTCCAGACCAGCCACCTGTGGCCCTACCGCCCACTACCGTTTATGATCGCTCTAGGGTTGTAGTAAAGGAGTCTGGAAGTCTCTCAACTCACCCTTCTCCAGAACAAATTTTCATTTAAAACAACCTGGATGTCCAGTGGGGCCTGCCAGACTCCCAGTAGCATGGGGCATGGTGGATGGAAAATGGCTCTTTTCACCCACAATTCCAAGTAGCAGAAAGGCACATTTCACCATTGAAAATATATATTTGGGCAGTAGAGTTGCTAAATTGCTCTTCCCTGAATCCTGCACAGATCTGTCAGCCAGAGAGTGGTGATGAAATGTGGCCCTTCTGAATTCCTTTCCCACTTCACTTATGTGCAGTCAGATAAGGATTAAACTTCAACTAAATGAGGATGTCAGGGTGATGTTAGAATGACCATTGTAGATATGGAATACTTAGGTCATCCTTCAGTGTCATTCACATACTGAAACTGAGATGGATAGAATCTGCCTCTACCATTGAGTGTGGAAGCTCAGACTTTTTAATTCAGTATTTTGGGATTACAAAACAATGAGGCTTTCCTCTCAACAGTGAAAGTGTAGCCCATGTATTCTCTGGATCATCAATAGGTGATCAGCAGTAGATTTTTTTTTTTCCTGCTGGACCATGATCTAGGAAGTAGACAACAGATTTTGATTTTATGCAGACTTTTTGTGGATTTCTGTTGACTTCTGCCTCAAATAGAAGGTTCATTATATTTTACATTAATCTGTTGCGATGAAGAGAAATGGGCCAAATCTAAATCCCCAGATCCAAAGAAATCCAAATTTTTATGCAGTTTGGATGCAGATTTAAACTTTGTGATTACTCCTTACATCCATCATGGGCTTATCCAGCATATTTAAACCATTCTCAATCACACTGAATGAAACTCAGCCAGAAAAGAAGGCCTTTTTGCCTCTGGCTGCTCTAATGCTGTTCTCTGGGTTGGAGAGACGATAACAGATCTGAGTGTTCTAATGCGCAGAGCAGAAGGGGAAACTATTCAGAGTAGGAATGACTTGACTTGATCTTCAGTGTGGGCAGTCTTTATCCACCAGGATGCTTGTTCTGTAGAACAGTTCTGGTGGCCTAGACTTTGCGAAACTGTGAGACACAGAAGTTTTGTCACCTCCAGGCTGTGTAGGTGCAAGGTACTCCAATTTGGCCTGTCTTAAAAGAAGACTTAGATTCTTCAGCTGGTGCAGAAAGTGGCCACATGGTAGAAGCAGATATGTATGTGAGCTGTGTCTCTAATCAAAACTAATGACCTCATATCAGATATCCTCAAACTTCCTAAAATTTTTCAGCTCATAACTTTGAATAACAAATAAGAGAGAATCATAAGCTGTTCATGGACAATTCAGAAAGAAAAGTAAAATTCACCAACCAAATTATTCATTCTGAGTCATTCACTCAGCTTTATTAGACACAGACTTACTGTTGGAGCTGTAAATGAAACGAAAGGAACTCTTTGGAAACCAGGAGTTGATATTTCATTCTGTTTTAGCCATGGTGTATTCAGGCCTAGTCACTTACACTTCAAACAAATTCATGGTTTATGAAAGTGTGCGAAAGGAGAGGCTTGATTCTAATATGGGGGTGTATATTACAGCTGGGGAGAACAAATCAGGGTTATTTCAAGGGAAAGGGACCACAAATATTTTGATCTGGAGCTTTTTAACTACAATTGATTCATACTTAATTTAGAAACAATTAAAATTTGGATCTGAAATGCAGCACTCCTTGTCTGGACATTTGCTCTTCCTTAACAAAAGAGAGGTGTGTGCTCCCAAGAGTGAAATCCTGTGCAGTACAATATAACACTGCCATCAAATGGCCACATATATTCATTATTGTACAATGGAATCTCTGACGGTTTGTTGTAGGCTTTCCCTGTTCTATACAGAAATCTAGTAATGCAGATTTAAAGGTAAGAAGCCCTATGGCCCACTGTTTTAGTGAAATGCTCACCATGACCCTGATCCTACAACTAGCATCCCTTGAGGGGCTCCTGTCCCTGGGTCCTGCCTCACTGATTTCAGGAGGGCTCCAGACAGACCCAGAGGTCCACTTGAGAGGAGCTATTTCCAAGATCAGACTCATGTTTGCACAACAAAGGAAACACGGGAAACTACCTCTGTGATAGAATTATCACTGTTCTTCAACCTATTCTTTGTTCATATTCTCTGTGCTGTTCTGTATATATGGAATTCTGCTTGAACAACCACTTTATCCGGTTGCTTGCTATTCCCTAGGTAAAACCCTGCAATGAGCATGCATAGCAGGAAAAAAAATAAGCCAACCTATGCAAATTAATCATGGTCAGAGTTTAAAATCTGAAATGGGATTCTGTGGTGTTGAAGAGGCAAATAAGTGTAATAAATTGGAGTTCATTAAAGTAACCAAGAAACCAGGTTTGCTGCACAATATGGCTTGCAGGCAGCTCTAGGAAAAAACACTTTGAGACAACACTGACCAGATAAGCAACTCAGAAGAAACTACTGGTGAGCACAGATAGAAATTTCACTTGTCACTCTTTCTAGCTGTATCCTCTGTGTCTGCTGTGCACTACCCTGCTGGCATTTCTTTATATTTGGCAAATTTGGCTTTACTAGCCTGGCTGTGCACCAGATCAAGGCAGTACAATACATATAAAGTATTAAGGCTTCCATAAATGACAAGGTGCCCAGTGCATGGCCTACTTTGAATATGCATTGGCTCAGTTGCACAGCTGATGAACTGGCAAAGATGACTTTTCAGCGATGGAGGGGCTTATATGGGCATTTGGGTACTGCTGTGTGCTGCTGGTGGGGCTGTGATGGAGATGCCAACTGTTGTGTGCATGGATTTTAAAGTAAGAGGGGCTGCTTTAGTTCACATTCTATAGATAGCCATGCAAGTGGGCCAAATGTGATTACAAAATAGGCCTGGTTAGATTTTTCACTTTGATGCATCTTCTTTTTTGCTAACCCCAACCACTTTTCCTTCTAACCTTACCTCCCTTTATGTTCAGTGAGCCAAACTCTACTTTGATGTACACCTAAAGAACCTAAATGAGAGAAGAATTGGTCCATCTGTGTGTAAGTGGTGGTATACTTATTTTGCACATCCACCAAATGCAGTACAAGTCAGGCATCTTTGTTAGACTCATTTTCCAAACTCATGACCTAACAACAAATGTATACTACATGGTGACTAACTTATATAGAAGTAATAGGTGGGTCTCCACAGATTTTTTTATTATTATTATTTTGTTTTATTATATTGTGTTATCTTTCCAAATACCATTTTGGAAAGGAAACTCTTTAAAGTCCATGAGTTTATTCTAAATTCATCATTTAGTAAACATGCATGTATCTGTTTGTTATGAAACCCTTTCTGATAACAACCAGCACCATGCAGGTTTGTCACCTTACTCTTTCTGATTTGGTTGGAAAGGGCAACACTGAAATGGTCCAAAAAGCTTTACAAAAATATTGGTATAACTAAAGAGCCCCGGGCTCTTTAAATCACCGCTGGAGTCCTGCCCCCACTACCACGATATAACAGGGTTTCATCTATAACACAATAGGGATTTTTGGCTCTCGAGGACCGCGTTATATCGGGGTAGAGGTGTACCTTAAAGATTCTCTTCTCAGAACACTAACCAGGCCAAGGAAGTTAAAAATCCAAATTATTTTTGTATGTTTTTAATATACATAAGGATAAAATTAAAGAACCCTTATATTATTCATTGCTTCTGACAAAACAAATGCTAGCTAGAGTGGAATGATTGTCCAGTGGTTACAGCACTAGCCAGAGACTCAGTGTCAATTCCTTGTTTCACTATGTACTTCCTGTGGGACGCTGAACAAGTCACTTAGACCTGGTCTACAAATGTAACTGTCAGTTAGTTAGGGTTTAATATTTTTACTGGAATAAGTGTGGTCTAGACACAATTATAGTAGCATAAAAAAGCGTATAAATGATATAATACAACTATCTCCACACTGATGATCGGTGAGTGGGTGGGTGTGTTGCCACTTTAACTGTATAGCTGACACTTTAACGATATAGTTGAAGTGGAACTATTTTGCTAGTGTAGACAAATCCAAAATTTCTCTGTGCCACTATTTCCCCACCACATTGAGAGTGGTGAGGATAAATATATTAGAGAATGTGAGGTGCTCAGATACTATGGTGAGAGATACTTAGAGGATAAATGGAATTTCTGTACTTTTTGTGGTTAGCACATCACTACATATAATACACACACGCTAAGAGGATCCAACCATTCTTTTGGTCTCCTTTCTTTTCAACAGTGCCTATCCATCCAGATTCCTTAGCTCCATTTAAAAAAGACAACGATTCCTGTGTTTTGTTTTTGTTCTCCAATTTTTAAAATACCCCTGGAGATCTTTGACTTCCGATATTACTCCATTTCATTCAACAATAACCAACATACAAGTGAACAACAGATTCTGATAGCATATTGGCCATCTCGCATATAGGTTGCTAACTAACCAATGTGTCCTTTAAAGACAAGCTGGTATAAAAATAAAAATCCTCCCAATTCAAGCCATCAGTGAAAACTGCTAACCTTATGCTGCAGGCAATACAGTGCTGCCTAATGCTTTACGGTGAGTAAGAAATCAAATCCACCCACTTAGCCTGCTATATATTTAGAGCTTCTGTGGTTTGGTTTCAAATCATCACATTGTACCTTGCCCAAAGCCTGTGGAAAAACTCGGTTGTCTCTGCCATCTTTTGTTCTTGTCTCATATTTACAGAAATGATGGCGGGTTCTCTGCAGAGTTGGAAAACACGTGTAGCTACATCTGTGGGCTGTGACAGATAAATGTCTAGTATATTGTGCTTTATTTTCTTTAAGCCCTTTCTTTTACACAATTTATTATAATATGTACTGAGAGAGAAATAGTTCTTGTTCATTTTTGTAAAGGCTTGGATTGATCAACTAGTTTTGTTCTCTTAGTTTGTGCCTATTTCAGTGAGCAACCTTACCCCTAACCTATTCCAGAACAATTTCTGTTCCATGCTGACTAGTGTCCTATTTCTTTCTGAATTATATCTATTCAGGTATTTCCCTTTTACCTCCTTCTGAATGGAGACTGACAAATAACATGATCTTCAAAACTGATTACAGTTGGACAGCCCAATTTAATTCAGTTTAGATAAAAGATGTCTTTTAAGTTACAGCAAAGAATGCCTATAGAAAATAAAAACCTGTTTTGTTAAATGCACTCTACAGCTGCTATGGAAAGTTTTTAATGCACAGCAGTAGGGTTATTAGATATTTTTATTACAAAGATAGAGGGCCAGATCAGGTGTAAATCAGCATTGTTCCATTTAAAACAACGGTGCTACTCTGATTTACCCCAGCTGAGGATTTGACCTAGTGTAGCGTCTAAAAGGTTGGTATTTACCATTCTGTGTTTGGCACATGTTAGCACACCTCCTTCCATAGCTATGCTTTGAAAAGAGACCGACACACTCCCCTCTGTGTAAGGGAGCCCCTCCACTGGGACCTGCCCCACCTTTCAAGAGGGTAGGAACACTTTAAGGCATCCAACACTGCACCACCTGAGCCCCGGTTCAAAACACAATGGGACTCATTTGTTCATAATGCTACTCCATTGATTTAGTGGCATTACACCAGATGAATTAGGCCCATTATACTCTACTCCAACTCAGGTGACAGGAAAATCATAGCCATAACTCAAACTTCCCCTCTGACAACCCTATCCCAGAGAGAGTCTGACTACTTATCTGTCCATCAGACCTGCATCCAGGTATTTATAGCAAGCTCATCACATCTGAATGCAGCTATATTGTATGCGCATATAAAAAGTACATACATTGCATATGCAAGCAAACACAAACATAGCAACATAAAGCAACAGATTAGAGCTCAGAATGACTTCAGGAAAGCAATCTATAAACCTCCAATGTTATCTTTCTGACAACTTCCTAATCTCTGCAGGTTGTTGTTAAGAGCTGCATTAAACTAGCCTGCCATCGATCCCATCTCTCACCACTTCTCAGAGATGCACTTCCTGTGATCAATTAGAAAAAGAAGCAAGATTTTTAAAAGCATCTCGACAGGAGGAATCTACAACAATATCTCCTTCATGAACATGTCTATCTACATCATACATTGTCAAAACACCAGCTGCAAGAACCAATGTCCAAGCAAATCCAACCTGGATTCTGCTGAAATGAAGAAAAACTTTTATGCACATCAGTTAAAGGATGGTTCTCACCCCACATCCCTGCCCTCCAGAAAACACTGTATACAAAATTTAGTTGAATTAAATCTCTAATAGGATTTAAATATAAATATACTTATTAAATTCTGGATTTGGGGGTAGCACCTAGAACTACCAGTTAATATCAGGGGCCCATTGTACTAGGCATGGTACACATTTCTTACAAAGTCCCTGTCTGCCACAAAGAGCTTACAGCCTAAGTTTATGTGAAATCTTATCTCCCTAACCTCACTGCACTACCAATCTGCCTCCCAATCTGGAAAAAGCGGTATAACATTGTACACAACAACCTAGCCTGGCCTGGTCTCTGATTTTAATTTGCTTGTGTACAATATGCTGTGTGATTCCAGAATACTCTCTCTTCTTTCAGTTAACTTTAAAATAAATGTAGAAGATAACATTTTGTCTCTAACCTCAGCCTTTGTTTCAGTGCCCTGAGTTTCTTGTTAAGCTAATGAAGAGATACAGTAGAGGAAGAAGGTAATGATCATTTGAACTTAAAAAAAAATATATATGTTCTCCACATCTGTTGGGCCATTGTGAAATAATGTAAAACAGATAATTCTGGATCTGTATGAACTTTTACATCTTTGTAGCCACTGACGGTCAGACAAAGAGAACCAATTCTTGTGTGTCTCAGTCATTAGAATTTTAAGACAAGACAGTATAAAAATGATTTTTTTACTTTGCAAGAATGGACCAGTTTCAGTGTGTGTATACAGCACTCTAGGTAATTAGCAGGCTGAGCAGAAAAGCCCTATTTAGCTCTCCAGCTTTTAAATGGCGTTACTTTCATTTGTTTACTGAATGTTTCTTCCCACTGAAGGCTAATGAACTAGTAATGGATGTCAGAAATCTCTGAAAAGACAAATACCTCTAAATGTTGCTATTATAGTCTATGAATGCAGCTATTACTGTTCCCCAAACACCTGATATACTTAATAGTGAAGGTGGCTAGAGACTTGACATGAATGGAGGTACAGATCTGTGAAGTGTAATTTATGTGCTGAGGCAGTGGAGGGGGGCAACAGGAAAGGCAACTCACAGGAGGTTGTAAAATACAGCAGCCCACTCTTCCTACGTATCCATCTACACTTCCATATCCCTGTGTAAATTACACTTGTTTTTTTCACAGTTTTATTTGTATTGCAGTGGTGCCTAAAAGCCTCAACCAAGCCCCTGTGGTGTTAGACACTGTACAAACACATAGTAGGAGACTATTCTTGCCTTGGAAATAAAAAAGCTGCTAGTCTAGATAGACGAGGGGAATATTATTCTCCCACCTGGGGAACTGACAGACTGGCAGATTAATGACTTTTCTAGGGTCATGGAAGAAATCTGTATGGTAGCACCAGGAATGGAACCCAGATCTCCTTCCTAAATGCTCGCTGAGTGCCTTAGCCAGAAGGTCATCCTCCACAGCTAATAAATACCAAATAAGGACAAGTTAAACTACTTTAACTCTTGCAACCAATTTACTAATCAATCTTTCCCACTGTTTATATCAGCACAGAATTTGTCTGAGAAATTTTCATGGGAGCACCCAGTAGACAAGGCTTTAGTTCTACCCAATAGGCTACGTTAATCAGTGACACAAATGTACTTTGGTGTATGTGTCAAAGTCAGAAAACTGGTTACATGCCAAAGTGGTCTAAATTGCACCAGCATGGAATTCAAGAGTTATAAACAAGAGGTCAGATTCATTCCTTGGGTCATCTGTGGATGGAAAATTGAGGGTGTATTGGAAATTTGGTGTGCAGTCAGGATAGTCTGAAAGGAAGAGTCCTAATTCTGCAATTTATTGATGGTTTAAATCAACACAAAGGGACTAAGAACAGTACAAGATAAAGTAGTCGAATCACTGCCTGGCTTTGAACCAGTCAAATTTTGCACATTCTGCATCACTGATTCTCATCTTGGAATTTAAACCTGGAAACTTATTTTATACTCCTTTTGTACCTATACTTGGACGTCTAGATATAATGTGACTGAACAACAACTAAGGAGCCTACAATCCTGACCAAATGTATTTTAAAGCAAGTGAATATCGAAGAAAGAGAGCAATTTATTTTATTTTATTATTTATAGTGATCAGAGTTTTTAACAAAGACTAATTGAATGAAATTTATTATGAGTATTAGGAAAATGTGCATAGGCCAATATTTACAAATAAGAGTGTCTAAACATTAGAATATGTTACATCTACATAGTAAAACACTGTTCATCCTTTAGTGTCTGAATTCACTCCATTTCCTCCTTTCCTTAAAAAGGATATTTTAAAATGCATAACTATACTTTTCACAAAGGGTAAAAATTAGGAGATTATTCTGCCTCTGTTGGCTACTTGCATCTCACCTTTATGCACAGCTGTTGTTGTTGTTGTTGTGTTCATTTGTCAAACACATTTTGTTAATTTGTGGAAAGTCTTTTGACATGATTAGATCTCACTTGACTTGGTAGGATATGTCATTATTCATTCTCTATACAGTTCTCTTAACTGCTTTCTTTTGTAATGTTCCTTCTCTCATCGTTTCTGTATCTTCGTCTACAAACGTTTTAATCGAGGAAGAATTTTGTATGCTCCTTTGCTCTTGTGATTTCTGTTATTTCATTCCTTTGATGCTTCTAAAAAGAATAGGACTATAGTTCAAAGACAGGAGACAATCAAGTCCATTATCTCCAGTGCCTGAGCTCCACTCAGTGCAGAAAGGGGATTAGGGGGAAGCATGGGACATTTTTGACTCTGATTGTCAAGGCTGGCACTTGTCCTGAAAAGAATTAGAACTGCTTCTTTGCTGGTCTAACTTGCACCTGTGGTGCAGGGTCCATAATGAGCCCTATCCCATTGAATGACAGGCAGAGCAGAGCTCCCCACAACCACTCTTCACCCCATGTCTGTTTCTGCCATACCCCCTATGCCAAGGTGGGTGAAGGCAGCAGTTGCAGGGCCCAGAGTTAGCACATCTGCTGACTTATTTGCAGGCAGGTTCCAGCCCCTTTGCAGCACGTGAGTAACGCGAAGGGCCTAGATCCAATTATAGACTCTGCCCCATCTTGTGATGTTATAGATTAGTTCATTTGAAGGCAGATGTCATTATGATAATCTGTTGTGACCTCATACGTAACACATGCCATATAACATTACCCGGTAATTTCTCCATCAAGCGCATGACTTCTATTTGAGCTAGATCATATCTTTTAGAATGACTTCCACACTTGAGTTAAAGACACCAATTGATGGAGAATCACTTATTCTTACAATAGTATGTAGCAAAGAATAGATCCTTCTGTTTTCTTTGTTAACCAATGTTGTTTGTTTGTTAAAAGAAGCTATGGCTCTCCTGGAAGAGGAGAGCAGGGTGCATGTGGTGGGGTTTGAGGAAATTTCTAAAACATTTCTAAGACAAAGTTATTTCCTTTGCAGCTGGTTCATCTAGGCCAGAATCCTGTCTCTAGCAGTGGTCAGTACCAGATGCTTCAGAGGAAGGTGTAAGAACCTCACTGGAGGTGGTCATCATGATGTTCCTATTACACCTCTGGTGTTTAGGGCAGCAACGAAGCTCCTCCACTCCTGTCTGTTTCTGGAAAGTCTTTCCATGGGTCCGCGACTGTGCTCCAGGTTTTTCAGCTCGGCTTCCACAGCTCTTTGCCATGTTGTTTTCGGGCGACCTCATTTTCACTTGCCTTCATGTGTCCATCTTATTGCTATTCTGGTGATGGAATCAGTTTCCATCCGAAGCACATGGCCAATCCATTTCCAACACCTGCTGGCAATGATGGTGCTCAGATCGTCTTTGCTGCACTTTGCCAATAGATTTTGGTTTGAGATTATTCTGGGCCAAAAGATACGAAGGTTTTCTGAGGCAGGTTGTATGGAATGAAAACAGTTTGGGCATGTCCTACTTTCTCATTCCCCAGCATTCTACACTATAAAGTAATGTTGAAAGGATGCAGCTCTGATAAATCTTGAGTTTGGTTTTGATGATTTCCAGACTGTATTTAAGCTCCCGAAGGTGTTCTTGGCTTTATTGATTTTGTTTTGGATGTCCTGGCTTGTTCCACCATCCTGGCTGATGCTGCTGCCCAAGTATGTGAACGTTTCTACGTTGGTGAGAACATGATCCTCTATCTGTACTGGTGATGGTGGGGCAATATTAAAGGTCGTGATATCTGTCTTATAGCGATTGATTTTTTTCAGTCCAATTTGCTGGCTGGCTGTGTTGACTCAAATTGTTTTTTCTTGTATATGGTGTTGTGTATATGATAGGAGAGTGAGATCATCTGCAAAGACCAGGCCTTCAAGGGATGAGAAGGGTGTCCATTTAACGCCTAGTGGCATGTCTTCTGTTGTATGCTGCATTACCCAGTCAATGGCAATGCTGAAGAGGATTGCAGACATGACACACCCCTGACATGCTCCTGTTTTGACTTCAAAACTGAGCTCACTGTGATCAGCACTGCATGTCAAGTTGAAATAAAAGCTTTTGATGATGTTGATTATATGGAGAGGCATTCCATATATCCACAGAATGTACCATAGGTTGGTCCTGTGAATGCAATTAAAAGCCTTCTCAAAGTCTATGAAGTTTATATAGAGCTGCTGTTGCCATTCTTAGCATTGTTCAATTATGTTTTGTAAAGTGAATATCTGCTCTATGCATCCACGCCCTTTCCAAAAACTGGCTTGCTCTTTTCTAAGAATGCTATCAACTGCCTCTGATATACACTGGACCAGGGATCGGCAACTTTTGGCATGAGGCCCACCACGGTAAGCCCCCTGGTGAGCCAGGCCAGTTTGTTTACCTGCCGTGTCCACAGTTCGGCCGATCACAGCTCCCACTGGCCGCGATTTGCCGCTCCAGGCCAATGGGGGCTGCAAGAAGCAGTGGCCAGCACATCTCTTGGTCCATGCCACTTCCCGCAGCCCCTATTGGCCTGGAGTTTGTTATAACATATTTTTTTTATATTAAACTCTATTATAAATGTTGGAGGAGAAGCGGGGTATGGAGGCGGAAGGTTCGCAACCTCCCACTTAATAACCTCGCAAACCCCCACTTTGAGAACCATATTATTCCCCGTCCCATTCTTTATGCATTCGAACATCTTATTAGCTTATTTATTTAATGTATTAAATTAGTTATGTAGCATAATGCATGCATCATATTTTATATTACATTCATGGAAGTTCTGGTATATTTCGGGGGCAGGTATGATACTTCGAAATTAGAAAAGTAGCTGCTCTCCCTGGTACCAGGTAAATGCAGGCAGTGATGCATTGATCTTAGGATGTTATACAGATTCATTTGAAGAGACTTACTAAATAATGACCTTTTATTTTGTGATAACTTGAATTCAATATTTAAAAATTAAGGTTTCTAACAAATTACTTATGTTTTATGAATGGCATTTTATCATCTTTTATTTATATGAACTCTAGTTTATTAGTTTCCATAATATGAACTCAAAAGGTATGTATCTGTCTGTCTGTCTTTTAATGAAGGTTTTATTTGTTGAGTGGGAGTTTTCAGTCACTGAGGGTAGGTAGGTCTTGGAAATTCTTCAGTGTCTTTTAGTGCATCATAAAACTCTTCCTCCAAGGTATTTGTAGCTCTCTAGAGTCATTGTCACCTTTTATTGGTTATATCTTTTTCTGGGAGAGGTTAAGAGTCGTGCTTTCTACTAACCATCATTTTAAAGGCCAGTTCCAAACAAGGACATTTTAGATAATTCTAATAAAATAAAGCAAAGATAAAAATGTCTTCATAATATCATAGTTTAAGATGCTGCCCTTTAGAAGATGAAATGAAAGCTCATTAATAGGTTTGATGTGTTACATCAAGCATTATGAGCCCACTGATGACTTGCCAGATGGCAGTTCAAAACTAGAGATAGTTAGTGGGCTTTTTAAAATAATTTTTGTGAATAAATATCCAATATATGTTTATGGTTAGAGAGATCATGAGTTATTCACCATGAGTTTTTGAGTGCCCATTTACTATTCATGAAATCCAAACAATTTAATACATTTTAGTGTAAATGATTATTTTTCTGAAAATTCATTTTCTTATGTTTGGTTTGGTTTGTCTATATTCATCATTATCCTATTTTTTTAAATCTTTTAGGTCTCAGTCCTAATAAGTTCTGTGCAGCCATAAGAATGGCCACACTGGGTCAGACCAAAGGCCCATCTAGCCCGGTATCCTGTCTTTTGACAGTGGCCAATGCCAGGTGCCCCAGAGGGAATGAACAGAACAGGTAATCCTCAAGTGATCCATCCCCGTCACCCATTCCCAGCTTCTGACAATTCTCCATGAACTTTTCTAGTTCTTTTTTGAACCCTGTTCTAATCAATGTTAAAGCCCCCTCACTTCAGTTAATTTTCTTATGGGTGTAGGTGTCTGCCTATCTAGACCTTATTCCAGGATTGGGACCTCAATAATTAAATCATGGAACAAAAACAATACAACATGACTTAGATGATTAATAACAACAGAAATAGAAACCAGCACCTACTCTGGTCACAGCACCCTCGCACTCAAATGATCTCCAGTTGCCAAAATAGTCCTTTAGGGAGACAAGTTGGGTGTGGTAATACCTTTTATTGGACCAACTTCTGTTGGTGAGACGAACACCCAACTTGTCTCCCAACAGAGCTATTCTGGGAGCTAAAGATCATCTGAGTGCTGGTTGCTATTTGTGTTGTAATTAGTCATGTAAGTCATGTTGTATTGTTTTCCCCCCCATGATTTCATTATTAAGGCCCTAATCTTAATAAGGTCTAGATAGGCAAACAAGCTTGTGCCTCTCACCAAAAGAAGTTGATCTAATAAAAAATATTACCTCACCTACGTTGTCTGTCTAACATCCTGATACTGAAACAGCTACAACTAAACTGCATACAGGATAGCCTTTGGGAAGCTATTGAATTCAGGCACAAATTAGAGCTGCCCTATGTTGCTCTAACTTTAGCCAAGGGCTGAGCTAGCCCCCGTACTGGCCGACAAGTTAGCCAGAGGTACGTGTAAAGATAACATACAACTATCTTAGTCCCTCCCTTGGATTCTGCACAAGCGCAGCTCAGCTGTAGCCAATACTCTAGTCCTGCCATAGAAGACACTGTGATTAAAATGTGTTTCTTTCACAATGATAGGCAGACAGACAGCAATATTTATTTAACTGTTCTGTTCATGAAAATCTGTCTCGCCAAAGTTAATCAGCTATTAGCGTGATGCTAGTTAATAATGAAAACATGCCCCAAACTTGCCTCAGACAGCTACTAATTTGTTTTTCCGAAGAGGGAAATGTCAGTCTCGTTCAGAAATTACACTTTTCTATAAACTTCCATAATGTTGTTGCTTAACTGCCCATATTTTGTCATTTTCTCAGCATATGTTGTAAATAATAAACAATTGTGTTATCTGCCTTTTTAGAGCTTGATTGCAGGGAACCATTTACTGTCAGACATTTGGAGTTTGTTTAAATATTGAGCTCATCACAGCATCTTTCTAGGATGCAGCTTTAATTTCGTCTAAACATTTTAATTGAGGTCCTAAGGGAAAGGAAGTCATTCCCCATATTAAACATGAATCCCATTATGCCAAAATAGTTATGTTCCTCAAAGGCTATTTATAGATGATCTGCTAGAGTTATGAAAATATAAAATATCAGAGCTGAACAAGCATCTCCAGGCTCAGTTTAACAGTCTGAACTCAACTTGTTTGCTCAATTGGTCAGGAGAGGTTTATGAAAAAGATATTGCTTTCCAGTTTGTTAGGATTACCTATAAACATTTTTGATTGGCTCATTGCCCCAGTGAAGAGAAAAAATAAGGACAGTTTTGGTTGTAGATTCAGAGAGGAGAGAGTGAAATAGATTGGAGAATAAGTGCTTGGTGATGACTGATAATACAGGATTGTCTACACAGTGTGACATTGCACCCTAGGGGGTGTTATTTCTAAAGTACACTAACATGTTGTCCACTAACTGGTCCATATAGACCAGTTGTGGGCAATCTGCAGCCGACAGGCCACATATGGCTCGTCCAGGTAATTAGCTGGCGGGCCGCGAGACAGTTCGTTTACGTGGGCTGTCCACAACTCCCAGTGGCTGAGATTCACTGTTCCCGGCCAATGGGAGCAGCAGGAAGTGACACGAGCCACAGGGATGTGCTGGCCACTGCTTCCCGCAGCTCCCATTGGCCGGGAACAGTGAACTGTGACCACTGGGAGTGGTGGGTGGTTGTGCCTGCAGATGGTCCATGTAAACAAAGTCTTGCAGCTCGCCAGCAAATTACCCTGACGGGCTGTGTGCAGATTATTAAACACTTACAGATAACTATCCATAAACAATGCACAGTTAATGAAAATCATTGAATACATTTTAGACAATTGCAATCTGTTTAGAGATACTCTATCAAGAGTCATTTTTTTTCAGATTAATACTGAATTATTCATGCAGTTATGATAAGCACTGTTTCCTGCAAATCAGAAATATAGTCATTAGAGAAGTCTCTCAGATAACAAAATAGCATCACAAATAACATGAATATTGCAGCTAAGCATCATTACTTGCTCAGTAGCCAACCAATGCACAGCTTTCCGTTCCTCAACTCACCTGCAAAGAAATATCACATTAAGAGGAACCAATGACATATTCCTGGGTACTAGACATACTTTGTAATATGAATAAATCTGTTTGGCTTTTTTATTATTTAATATTTTTGTCAGAAAATGGCTTTTCATGGGAAATGATTTTTTTATGGAAAAAATCAATTTTGATTAAATTTTCTGATTTTCCCCCTCCCCCCCATCGGGAAAACCAGAAATAAAAAAATGAATTTTGGTGCAAATGTTTGTTTTTCAGGAAAGGATTTCAATTTTTGATTTTCAAAAACTGATTTTGAAAACTGAAAATGTTTAACAAATATATTTGCAAAAAAGTTTTTTTTTTCTTTAAATGAAAATATTTTGGGGGTTTTCAGTTTCCATTTTTCATTACAAAATGGAAAATATTCACAGGAAATTCTGATAAAAAACAAACATTTTTTTTCAACATTTTGTGGGGGGAAAAAAAAATATTTCAACCATTCTAGGCATGACAGTCACATCTGAAATGATTTGCAAATTGACATAATTGAATTTCTTCCTATAGATCCCCTCATTAACTCAGGAAGATGCCCAAAGAGGAAAAAAAGTGCAATGAAAAGCATAATGGTGTCCTAGAATTCTCTCTCTTAGGACTTGCTGTTGATACAGCAACCTCTCATGAAGGTAGTTAATATATTACCTCATCCTCTTCTAGCAGTGGCAGTCAGAAATTGATCTATTGAGTCATTTTTCCCGATTTTCTTCTAACACACAGTGTCACAGGATGACCCGCTGTAAGACCCCTCTTTCCAGGAACCTCAGGATGCTATCTTATTAATTATATTATATTTTATATTATTATAACACAGCCAGAGCTGGTGTTGTAATGACAAAAGGAGTCTTAAATTGTAAGGTTTTTGCAGCAGCCACCATCATTCACTATGTATTTGTACAGTGCCTTGCACACTAGCACCCTACCCTGGATGCAACCTCTGGTATTGCACAATATAAATGATTGATTTTTGAGAGTGAAGCAAGACTTCATGCTCATGACAGTAAGTCAAGCCCTTATTTTTATCATGATGGAATTGAGCTTTCTTCATGTTAAGGAAACTGTTGTGTTAACAATACTTACTCCATGAACCACTCTTTTAACATGGATGCAATTGAATAGGAAAAAAGGCAGTCGTGTATCATCTTTTTTAAGATGGCTGTTGTAGCCAATGCATTATACTAGTAGCAGGCTGTAATGGGGAAGTTCAAGTTGTTACAGAGGACATACAACTTTGTAAGTGCAGTTATTACTAATTGGCAAATATATAATATATAAAATGTGTGTGTAATAGAGAAATGTTCTTGTGTCCTACTGTGTCCCTACAATATACATTTAAAAAAAAATCTAATTATTTTAAAAATACGTATAATCATAATAATTGGCTCTTACATAGTACTTTTCAACTACAGATCTCATTTCTCTCATATGGTGACATTTCTCCATATATGTTCATCAAATTGGATTTGTGAAAACTTTACAGCATTTGTACCATTCCTGGGCTACATAGTGTGTCCCTACACAGGTTAGCATTTACACATGTGAGTAGCCCAAGAAACCAGTGCTAATTTGGAAATTGACCCTCCCCAGGTTCTCATATGGAGATGCAGCAGCATAGGAAATCCATATAGCCTAGCTCTGTTCAAGGTGCGTGCAGTCAGTCGTTGCTAAAAATAAAGAATAAGCATTTATTGCAAACCAACTCCCCACACAAATTCATATCAACAATATTTGCGCTGACCCTATTTCTTTGCTTTTTATGAGTATTCATAGAAGGGGTTTTGTGTTGCAAAACTGCTTGCAGAAAGGAAGGCATTCACACAAGAATTTGTAGCAGAAGTGTTCTCAAAGCCATCTTGAAAGTTCTTTGTGGACTTGAACCATCAGGGTGGAAACAATGACAGGTGACCAATTAGACAGTGTGGATGGTAAATTACAAATAGCAAGGACTCTAATCAATTATTAAAGCTACTACTGTTAGTTCACAAACAATCCACAGGATGACATATGTCCACATGAAACCATTCATTGAGTAGTTTTAATAATGAAGAAATGGATACAAAATGAAGTCAGTTTTTGAAGGAATCGGGGCTATAGTTGTAAAATAAATTTCTTGTGTTAACATTTTTCTCAGCATGATCTGTCATGCTTTATAATAATGGAGTTTTGTCAAAAGATACATACACTTGGTAGAAGATTTTTACTTTATGTGATTTTTGAAATATCTAGGAGAAGATCTAAATGAACAGTTTGTGTGTGGCAAGCTGGGGTGTAAATCTGTAAAGCTAGACATGCCCTAACACATTGGGCCAGATTCTCAGCTGGGATATATCCACTGAAACTTCCATCACTACTCAGCTGTAGATCTCGAGAGGGTTTGTATTATTATCCCCATTTTACAGATGGGGAAGCTAAGAAACAGAGCGGTTAAGTGATTTACACAAAATCATCTGGTAGTCCAGAGGTGGAGCAGGAATAGAAGCCAAGTCTCCTGAGTGCTGGTTCAGCACACTATCCACCAGGCAACACTGTCTCCTAAGTTTTAGTTAAGTTCTGCTCTTAGCAACCTCTGATGGGGCATCTATAGGAAATTCACCATTAGGATTAGAAGCCTATAGAAAGGATTTTCACAAGGAAGTGAGCTCTATTCACCATGAGCCGGTGCGTTAACAAGGAAAATAGGTAGACGTTTCAAAGGTACTTCCATTGATCTCAGTGGGCATTGGATCTGTTGGAAGGCTGTGTAAACTGTAGTAGATGTATGGGGATTGAGAAGCCTGAGCAGCTTTCAGAGGGATGGTGTTGGAGTGTGCCCATAAACCAATCTGTCATAGAATGCGTTCGTGGGAGATTAAGTATTGCAACTAGAGCTGCGTGATTTATTTTACATGTTTTAAAAATGTAACCCTTGTTCCTCTGAGCTTGACAGGTTTGAGAAACTAGAATCAAGCTATTTTGTCTGAACAAGCAGCACCCACCCATCTACCTCCAGGCTCCACAAGCTTTGCAGTTTGCAAATGAAAGCTCCCCAGCAGATTTCATAAACTATAGAAGAACATAAAACCACCATCCTCTCCAGCTTTATACTGGGTTGTTGAAGAGCTGCTCCACAGGAGAGAGGCTATCAGATCCCTTGCTCTTTTTCTTATCCTACCTAATCCTCTCCACCATTACAAGTCTCCCACTGAACTAACAAAGCTACAGCTATGTAGCTGGTGTACTTCCTTTCCAAAGGTTCCCAGCGTGAAGACGAACTTGTCACTACACGACCGCAGGAACAGCTGCGACCGACACTCAAGCAATTGACAAGAATGGCCAGGGCAGTCTTCTGAATGGGGGCTGTGGAGGACGAGGGAGTTAGCTGTATTATTGTTATGAACATAATGCGCACGTCTGTTTATATATTTCTTGTTATCCCAGCTGACTGCAAGGAGTTAAATCAATGCAGGCTGTTAGGGGGATAAGGCAAAGAAAAAGTGCCATCAGAGGCAATACCAAGATCCTTTAGGAAACAATGGCGAAGCTATTAACTGGGAAATACCCACCTGCCTGGTTCCAACTGGACTAGCAAGGGTCATTCTTTCCAGATCTGAACCTGAGATCAAAAGAGATACTATACCACTACAATTCCGGCCGGAGGGAGATTGAGCGGGGCAGCAGGCACTGGAGATAAGTCTCTGGGAAAGAAAGAGACAGAGAAAATGATGTGGGGACTGTCTGTTATTCTGAGCCCAGGAATTTGTATGTCTGAATTTACCTAAAATTTGCAGGGAAAGAATAAAATGTAGTTAAGAACTGATTTTATATGTAGAGCCGGCACTAGGCATAAGCAGTCTAAGCAATTGCTTAGGGCCCTGAAAAGCTCAAGGGGGGGGGGGCTATTAATTATGTATTGGGGGGGCCCAAAATATTCCTGCTTAGGGTCCCCAATGGGCTAGCACCATAGGCCTTATTCCTGCTTCTTAGATACATAGTTCTGTATAAACAATGTTTGTTTAGACAAATCTGTCTTGAGTTGCTCTAATGAGCTGCTGATCACAGGCTCCTGACAAGAAGTTTTCATGCAAGGGCCAAGTATAGCTGGTCTGTTGTGTTTGAATGTCTGGGAAATGAGAGCTGCAACCCAGAGATCCAGTCCAAGAGTGGTTGGTCTGCAGGGTTCCACCCTTGAAAGAGGTGAAGGATGCCAAGCCTGTCACCTGAAGAGTTCATTTGAGAGGGAGTAAGGGGGCGGGGTGGGGATGGTCTAAAATGCAGCTTTCCCTGTGACTATGACAGGGCATTCTTGTATCTTCCACATAAGCCCCAGTAAAGGTCCTTTTTGGTGGACTTAGCTGCTCAGCCCTTGTCCCTGCTGACTGCTTTCTTTCAGAGCTGAGACAGTGAAGAGTCCATTCTTTGCACTAAGATATAGGATGAATTCATTGCTCAGTGAGTCCCCATGACGTCTTTCCTATACCAGTTTCCATGTTTGGCAGTTGGATGAGGCAGCTTAGCGCTCCATATTCCAGCAATGAATATGGGAGGAAAATAGAGCTTTGATTTTGTTTCATTGTTTTAGACCCACTTTTACAAAAAAATATTTAATTTTATTAGTTCTTTGGAAAGTAGAAGAACATCAAGATAGGAAGGAATGCAAAGTGTCACAGTGAATAAGCAGCTTACACTGAGACCATAAAGAAAAAGACTTGCAGCATACAGAAGAGAAACACACACACACACACACTAAGACACTTAATAAAGGAGAGCTTGAGAAGTACCAAAAACTTTTTATTTGTTTAGCTTCTCAACAATAGAATTACTAAACATCTTTCACTGAGATTTTCTCTCATTTTTTCCAGACTAACTTTAAAAAAATAAGTTTAAAGGAAAAGCTTTGTGCTCTACTTAGATATTCCATTGGCTCTTAATAAAACCAGCACTGTATCTATATCAATTGATTGTGCGTGTGTTCACATGTGGGCGCGCACACCACCACAGCAAGTTATAATACAAGTTAACACAGCTTGATTAGGAAAACAGTCTATAACAATGCGGGGGCAGAAAAGACAATCCCCACTCTTTTTTTTTTTTTTTCTCCTGAATGCACATAAGTAGCAAGATTATTCTTGTGTCCTGCAACCACTATCATAATTTTTTTCCAGTGTTGGTCACATGATATGGCTTGGTCCGTGTCCCTGGCAAGCTCTTCCATGGTGCACAGCTCCTCCAAGGGCCAGCAAACCAACAGATGTTCTATGTATATTTTTTGTAAGCATGTCCATTGAATTTAATGTAAACTACGCATCTAGGTACAGATATAGATCTATCTACATCAGGGGTAGGCAACGTTTGTCATGCGGCTCGCCAGGGTAAGCACCCTGGAGGGCCGGGCCAGTTTATTTACCTGCTGACGTGGCAGGTTCGGCCGATCGCGGCCCCCACTGGCTGCGGTTCGCTGTCCTGGGCCAATGGGGGTGGCGAGAAGCAGCGCGGGCAAGGGATGTGCTGGCCACGGCTTCCCGCCGCCTCCATTGGCTCAGGACAGCGAACTGCAGCCAGTGGGGGCCACGATTGGCCAAACCTTCCTCGTCAGCAGGTAAATAAACTGGCCCAGCCTGCCAGGGTGTTTACCCTGGCAAGCCGCGTGCCGAACGTTGTCGACCCCTAATCTACATAATACCCACACATATACATAGATGCATCTTTTACACAATATATTACACTATATATACATATATTCAACAGTCTTGACTGAAGTAATGTAAAAGGTGTGTGTGTGTCTGTGTGTATACATACATATATACACATACATACAGAGGCATCTTTTACACTACTTCAACAGTCACAGTTACTGAATAATTCTCATAGATGAAATATATTTTCATTTCCCCTTTTTCTGATGGGGAAACTTACTAAAAAGAGAGAGTCTTGCAATGTGTTCCAAGAGAGATCACATGGTGGTTTATCCCAGTCTCCTCTGTGAGCTAATTACACAGCAGAACCCTAACACTACCAACACCAGGACACAGAACATTTTCTCTCTTGGGGTCATGTGCTTGCCACCAGAGTTGGTACATTTAAGAGGCAGATTGCTGCAGCAATAATGCATTATCTTTAGCATCTATTGATCTAACAGGATAATAGAGGAGAGAATCAGGGTAGGCAACAGGTCTGGAGAAGTGAGAGAGCAGATGGCATGATGCTACATTCTTTTGGGAATGATAAAATATTGTAATATTCTGGAACAAAATAGTGTCTATTTATTTTCCCCAGAATAGGAAAAATTTATTCTTTTAATACTAATATACCTCAAAATGCAGAAATATATATATCTTAATCATATGGACAATATAAGAGAAAAATGTAGCACTAACAAAATTGAATAATAAAAATGTAGTTACCTGTTTGTCTTATTTTTATACTTTAAGATTTAATTACTTATGCCCCAAAATAGCTGACACATTCCCTCTGATGGGGTATAGGAACCTCACACTGGAGAACAAGGGGTTAAGGAGCTGTTCTGAGCTCAGCCAGCCACACCTGCAAGACATGTCCAAGCTGGAGGAGTTAAAAGGAAGCAGAAGAGCTCACTTGTGGGCAGTCCAGAGAAAAGAACAGAGCTTCAACCCTCAGCTTGTGAGAAAGAGGCTGAGAGAAGTCAAGGGCTTTCCTGTCACCACTGCCTGAATGTCCGTCCCTGAGGAAAGGGAGGGCTTTATCCTGAAACACCCTGAGAGTGTTTTAGACATACTTTTGTGGCAATTCCCCTGCCTTTTTGTTTATAGGCTACCCCAGAAGGGGAGAGACTTCGACGTGACCTAGCTGTAGGGCCAAGTCACAGGAAGAAGCAGGCTATTACAGTACAAAGGAGGAGCAGCCAGTGGCAGCAGACCCCAGTGGAGAGAGAGCTGCCACTCCACAAGGAGGTGTCAGCAGTGAGCCAATCCCTTCATATAGTATAGCTATAGAAGTATATATATAGTGACCCACATTCTGCTGTCAGTTACACCAGGGTAGATAGGGATAATGCTATTGAAATCTAGAGGATCAAGGGCAGAACCTTAAGGGTCGCTCACAGAGTCTGAAAAGAGAGAGAAAAGAAGAGAAGCCATTGCTGAACAGCTTGAAGACAAAGCAGAAGATCACAGAATCATGAAACCATAGGAGGCAATGATCAACTGTGTCAAAAGCAGCATCAGACTGGCAAAGAGTGTGTTAAGACTTGGCCAGGAGGAAGTGATTGATGACCTTGGTAAGGACTATTTCAGTGGAGTGGGGTTGCAGCCAGTGGCTGCCTCATTAATACTTTGTGTCTCACCCTAGCAATAAAGAATCCATAATGTCTATTTTTCAAGGAGAAGCTTTATTATTTTCTCCTTGATCCAAAGTTAATTCTTTAGTATGAAACAATTCCAGGATTTTTGCACTCACCCAGATCTGATAGGTTGCTTCTTACAAGAATTTCTTTTTTTACTTTGATCTTATTTACTCATAGGTTCTTTCTCTCTCTTTGGCTTAGTTTAAAGGGACTTTCACATTCAGGAAGCTCTGTACTAAACCTATTAGTCACACTTTTTTAATGTTTTGCAGGGCAAAACGGAAAAATATTGTTGTTGGCAACAAATCTACTCATCCTCTCTCCTTCCCTCTCTCCACACTGGTTGCTTTATTTTATATTATATTTGATTTGTGTTTTAACTTCTCATTTCTGACTCCAAGCTCACCACTCAAATCACACTATGTTTAAAAAGGCACTAACCTTCCTGCAGCAATGTCACCAGCAAATATATTTTTGACAGTTTAGTTAAATGCAATAAGAATATTAATCTTTCATACTTAATAGTTTGTATGTTCCCAATTATTATTCCAAGACAGTGTATTTTCTAACAACAATAATTAAATGGCTCGAAGGATCAGTTCCTGAACAAAAATGATCCGATATCTTAAATACTCCCTGGACTTCTTCATAGATGGTTTGGCTTTAGGAATATATATTAGAAACAATGAAATTTCATGGCTCTCATGTTCTAGTCACACAAGACTAGTAACTATTCTTGTTTTTTATATTACATATAAAATTCATTTTGCAATACCAATCCAGCATATTTTAGAGTGAAGTAAAATTGAAATATCTTAATTTCAATATTCTCCATACCTCACCAAGAAAGTAGAATATGCTTTTATTTCACTAAACCCCAGCAGACACCAAGCATGACCTGGAAGCCTTGTCCTGCAATCATTTTAAACAATCTGTCTATTGTGGCCTGATCTAAAGCCCATTGAAGATAATGGAAGCTTCATTGGCTTCACTGCAGATTGGATCTGGCCATATGTAAGACAATGAGTGTTGATAATTCTGTTTGAGGCATGTAACAAAGTCACAAAGGCTGGCTGTAAAGTTCATCTCAAGGAAGCACTTTTAAATGTTCTCAGTTCATTATATGTAAGAAACATCCTACTTAACTATTCACTCTATGCTGTTGTACTTAATGTAGTCATCATTGTAATTCAGGAGTCCAAGGTGCAACAGTAAATAGCAGTTATGACCTCGAGAACCCCTCATGGCCAACTGGCAGAATGGAAGTACATTTACATATAAAGTAAAAGCCATCAAGCAAAACAAGCCCGGGAGAAGAATATTTAACGATCTTGCCAAAGGACAGAGTCTGCACCCAATGAAGACTTCCTGGCTCTTGAGGTAGAGACAATGAACTTTGAGTAATTAAAGGGGAGCAAAAAGACCTTTTAGTTATTCATCACTGAGGGGATGATAGGTATAGCACCCGCTGAGCTAGTGAAAAGTGGATCCTTTTGGTCTGAAACGAAAGAGTCATTGGAATACTGATGTAAGAAGCTGCTTACACAAAGATTGTAACATGCTAAAATTACTTTTTAGTCACTAGAAACAAAACAAAAAACACTTTCTAATATTTCTGTTGCTCTCTTCTGGACTCTTTCTAGTTTGTCCACATCTCTCTTAAAGTATGTTGCCCAAAACTGGATACTTAAACTTACTGTCTGTTAATTTCATTGGGTGACCCCTGGTTTTTTATCATGGGAAAAGATAAATACACCTCTTTTTCCACTCCATTCATGATTTTATCGACCTTTATCAGATCATCTCTCTTTTCTAATCTGAACAGACCTAATCTTTTGTAGTCTCTCCTTACATAAAAGCCTTTGATCATCATTGTTGCCCTTCTCTGAACATTTTCCAGTTCCACTATATTCTTTTTGAGATGGGGCAACCAGATCTGAACACAGTATTGAAGGTGTGGGTGCACCATTGATTTGTATAGAGGCAATATGATATTTTTTGTCTTATTTTCTCTCCCTTTCCTAGTAGTTCCTCACATACTGTTAGCCTTTTTGATTTCTGCTGCACAGCGAGCAGATGTTTTGAAAGAATTTTCCACAGTGATGCCAAGATCTTGTTCTTGGGTGCTAACAGCTAATTTAGAACCCACAACTGTGTCTTTGTAACTCCTCTCAGTCTGCTTTAGAGTTAAGTATCTTGAATAATTTTGTATGGTCTGCAAACTTTGCCACTTAACTGTTCACCCCCTTTTACCGATCATTAATGAATGTGTTAAAGAGTACAGCTCTGTGGGTAGGGTGACCAGACAGCAAGTGTGAAAAATTGGGATGGGGGTGGTGGGTAATAGGAGCCTATATAAGAAAAAGACCCAAAAATCTGGACTGTCCCTATAAAATCAGGACATCTGGTCACCCTATCTGTGGGGGACCTCTCTGTTCACCTACCTTCATTGAGAAAGCTGACCATTTATTCAGACCCTTTGTTTCCTCTCTTTCAACCACTTACTGATCCATAAGAGGACCTTCCCTCTTATCCCATGGCTACTTAGTTTCCTTAAGAACCTTCGGTGAGAGACCTTCTCAAAGACTTTCTAAAAATCTACATACTATATTGGCTGGATCACTTTATCCATTTTTGTTGACTCCCTCAAAGAATTCTAATAGATTGATGAGGCAAGACTTCCCTTTAGAAAAGCTATGTTAACTCTTCCTCAAGATATCCGAGACACAGATAAACACAGGGACGGCTCTAGGTTTTTTGCCGCCCCAACCAAAAAATGTTTTGGCCACCTCTGGCCCCCTTTTTTTTTTTGGCTTTTATACATGTTTGCACTTTGCAATGTTTTTGTTTTGTTTTGACTGTTTAAAATTTAAAAAAATGAAAACAGAGAATTTGTAGTTAGTGAAATAAATCAATTTCCTACTAGTGTACTCATTTAATTTTAACAAAATCACAATTACAAACACTGATACTGGTAATGTTAAAAAAATGTGTAATGCTGTAGCAGTGTTTGGAGTGAAAAAATCATTTCTTGCTATAAATTCGAATACTTTTAGAGGAGAAGTTTTAGGACTTATTAACTCAGATAAAGCTATGTATGGTTCAGACACAAGCAGCTGCCAGCAGCTCCGGACCCAGAAAGGCAGCAGCACACACGGATTCCTCCTGTCCTGTCACCCGAGCTTAGTGGAAATCTGGTACATGGGTAGGGGGAGGGGGACACACCACCATTAATCAGTACCCACCCCTCCCCCCCACAGAGCAGACAGGAGGACTCTCCCAGTCTGGAGTGGTCAGGGGCGACTCCAGGGATGAATGGATGGCTGGGAGGAGGGGGGACAGGAACAGCAGCGGCTACACACGTGGGGCAGGGCGGAGGAGGGGCTCCCCCTGCTTTGGAGCAGTCAACGGGCTCCGACAGCTGGTTGTCTAATTGCCCCCTGCAGCTCAGGTCTCTTCCCTCCCCCACGCTGCTGCTCGCCTGCCTGCTGTGCCTCTCAGCAGCAGGTCAGGTGGAATGCAAACCCTCCACGTGGCGGAGTGCCGCCCCTGGAAATGTGCCGCACCAAGCACATGCTTGCTTTGCTGGTGCCTAGAGCCAGTCCTGGATAAACATGATCATTCTTTTCCTTACTATAGTTTCTACCAGTTTGCCCATTACTGTAGTTAGGCTCATTGGCATGAAATTGGCACAATCTCATCTGGAGCCTCTTTTAAATATTACATATACATTAACTATCTTTCAGTCATCTGATACAGAAGCTGATTTCAATGATATTTTACATACTCCTTTTCATAGTTCTGCAACTTCATATGTGTGTTCCTTCAGAACCCCTAGGTGAATACCATCTGGTCCTTGTCACTCATTATGGTTTAGTTTATCAGTTTGTTCTAAAATCTCATCTATTCACATATCAATTTGGGACAGTACTTCAGATCTGTTGCTCAAAAGGAATAGCTTCCTCTGCAGTGAAGACCAATGCAAATAATTCATTTAGCTTCTCCAAAATGGCCTTGTCTTCCTTGAGTGCTCTTTTAATACCTTTGTTGTCAAGTGGTCCCACTAACTGTTTGGGAGGCTTTCAGATTCTGTTGTACTTTAAAAGAATACTATTAGTTTTTGCATCTTTAGCAAGTTGCTTCTCACATTTTTTCTTGGTCTGCCTTATTATACTTTTACATTTCACTTTGCAGAGTTTCTGCTCCTTCCTATTTTCCTCACTAAGATTTGACTTCCAAATTTTAAAGAATGCCTTTTGCCTCTAACTGCCTTGATTACTTTGTTGTTTAGTCATGGCGGCATTCTTTGCCTCCTCCTACTGTTTTTTTTTAGGGTATACATTTAGTGTATTGTGGTATTTTTAAGTAATCTCCATGCTACTTGCAGACATTTTACCCCTGTGATTGATCTTTTTAATTTCCATCTAATTAGTGTCCTCATTCTTGTGTTCTTCCCCTTTTAAAAGTTAAATGTTACTATTTTGTTGTTGTTGTATTTTTGTATTCTTGCCTGTACTAGGATAATAAGTTTAATTACATTATGGTCACTATTACCGAACAGTTTAGCTATAGATATCTCTTGGACTGGACCCTGTGCTCCATTTAGGATTAAATCAAAAATTTCCTCTCCCCTTGTGGGTTCCAGGACTAGCATCACTGCATCAGAGAGATTTTTCAGTTTTAATTTTTCTACACCATTGGTTAAAATAAGAGAGCAACCACTTAATTTGAGTGCGAAAAATGTTTGAGTCTTCACCATAGATGAGGCAGTTTTCACTTGTGTAAATTGTTTTTAAATCTCAAACATTGATTAATCTCCGACATTTCAGAGATTCTTAGGGTTACATTTATTTTTAAAGCTATTCCTTGTAGAAAAATAAGATACCTTTTACCTGCTAATCTGAATATTTATTGTAACTATTTATTCATTTGGGACCCAATCATGAGCTGACCAACCAGGGGAGAAAGGAAATATCTTATGCATCACAGGTCAGAAGGTGGGAGATGGGCATGTTAGTATCTGTTACTAAATATCAACTTTTTTGTCCCCTTTTTGTTGCATATTAAATTCATTTTCATATTAACTATCCTCCCAGAATCTTTGATATTAGCAAAGAGTGTGTTTGAATTCTAAGGTCAGAATGCTGGTTCTTTACCTGTAAGAGACCTGTATTTAAGAACTTCGTACGATCAAGTATAGGCCTGTATTTCATTATTGCTGGTGCCTCCAAGTCCATGGGAATCTATATGTCTAGGGAAAGGACCGCTCAAACTGATGAAAAGTATCTATAGAAGTATGTATAAACAAGACTGGGTGACTGAAAAGGGATGCCTATGATTCAGTTATGTTCTATGATTGATAAGTACTTTGTATTGCAGATGTTTTCTGTAATGGATGAAATAAGGATTAATTGAAAGAGTATCTTTAACCCATTAAGAACTGTCGGTTGTCACAGCTGTCAGTAATAATCTCTGGATTAAAATTCCCGTTAGTTTATCAATCATGTAACCTAAAGATAACATAAAAGAAATTTCATAAATAATTAGGTAAAATGAAAATGTCAGAAACAGAACACTGAGTGAATTTAATTATGGGAAAGCAGCTTTTCTTCCAAAAAGGAGGTATTTTTTCTCAGACCCTATAAAAGACAGAGGTTTTGAAAGTTACACTGGGGAGTGCAGACTTGCCAGCATGCCACCAGTTACAGGGGAGAAAGACACATAGGACAGCTCTTTACTACCCTTGGAGTAAGGTAATGTACCTGTTCTTTTTGTGTTCTGTATTGTGCTGTATTAGTCTCTAATTGATAATCTTTGATTAAATAATGTCATTTGAGCCTGTTATTTGAGAATCTCAAATTATTGTTAAATTCAAACACACAACAGGCATGAGAGAAGCCACACTGGAGTGTTGCTATTCCCCCTTCCATGAAGATGGGCAGAGACTAGATGGGCAAAAGTGGGAGTGGGTGGGGACTTGACTCCATCTCCCCAGGCAGCTAAGCCAGCACAGTGGAGGGGAAGCAAGGTGTGCCAGGGAAGGGCTCAATATTTGGGGGGAATGACTTTCTGGAATATAATTTTCCAGTTTTGTATTTATTTATTACAAATTCAGACAAAGTCACATTTTTTCCAGAACCCAGTCAAGTCTGATCCAAATGAATCATAATTTCTGCACAAATAACCTCTCATTCATACAGATTTTAACTTTGAAATATGGAGGCCAATGCATTGTCTAGGAAACAGGCCTCTGGGATCTAAACCTATCATCACTGAAGTGTGAAGTTCTAATTGTATTGCTTTTCATAATGTATCTGCTGCATAAATATTATTCAATACCTGCAAATTCACACTGTGGGAAATGGAGAGGTTATAATGCAGGGAAGATTTATGCCCACTAGATGCTGGGCTGTCATGATTAAAAATTTTCCACCCATTATGTGAATACTATTGATCATTGCAGGAAGCAGAAAATTGTGATGTTCATTGATTTTGCGTGGCTACAGAATGCATTAGGGCTGATGCATTTGATGGGTAGGCAAGTTTTCAAAGGAAGCTCAGTTAAGCTAATCTTAGTTCAGAGGAATATGCACAATGGACTAAGAAACCTTGTAATTGCAAGAGCAAATAGGAGAGTCAGAGAACTATATTATGAGCCATATCAGCATAAGAATTAGACATGAGCCTTCCCAAGAGACAACAGTAAAACGCATCAAGGCTTTGATGCTGTTTTTCATGAATGTAGCAATTACTGGATAAATTGGGTTTTAGCTTCTCACCCATCAGCCAAGATAGTGAACAAAAAGCAATTAGTTCTTTTGCCTCCTTAGCTAAGGGAGGTTATCAGGATTCTATCAACTCCATAAAGAAAATATAGCTGAAAAAAATCAAACTGGTTGAATTCCAAAAGGAAAATGGGGGGTGCGGGCGGGTCTTTTACACCTTTGATACTTTGTTTCCAGTGATTTGTTATTTCTCATATCAGCCTTTTTATTATTGACTCTCAGGAGTGCTCATAGTCAGACCTTTGTCACATGCTGCATTTCTACTGAACAAAAGGCTGCAACGAATTTAACCCCAAAGATAAATTCTGTCAATATCTAATTCAGGAATTAATTCCCATCTTGGAAATAAAGATGATTTTGCATCCTACTTGCATGCTGTCTTAGTGACATGTTATTATAGTGTCGGTGTATAGCGTTACCTCTCTGCAGGGCATGAAGTTTGTCAGAATACCATGTACCTTTTTCCAGTACATTAAGCACCAGGGCTCCATCTGTATATTTTATCACAATATTAATTAAGCCACTGTAAACAATGTAGACCTTTATGTCTCCAAACCTGTGCTGTGTATTGTGTAATCACCTCTTCTCATCCTATTGTTCTAGACCATTTAGTGTGCAGGTTTACATTATGTGAACAAATGAAGTTATATAGGCATTTAATGGTGCATCTGAAACAGAAACTTGATGCAAATAGGAGAAAACAGATAAACAATCCATATACAAATTTATTTTTGTGTTTGTAAAAGTCCAGATTTTTAAATGTAATTATGTGTTTTAATAATTCTTCTAATAGGAAAAATTCATGGTAACATGGACTATGGTTAGTGAAGAAGGGGATAAAAACAAGTATGAATTCAGGCCCAAATATTTAAAGGTATCTAGGCATTGCTTTTCTCAGCATTGCAAGGCCTAAGTGATTTAGACAGCTAAGTCCCATTTTCAAAAGTGACTTAGATACTTAGGAGACTAAGTCTCATTGAAAGTGAATGGGACTTAGGTGCCAAAGTGCCTTATGGCCAAATCTTTAAATGGATTTAAGCACCAGTCGCCTATTAATTTCAATGGGAGTTAGGTCCATAAATATTTTTGAGCATCTGTGCCTTAGGTCTTGCAATGCTGAGAGGAGCAACACCTAAATAACTTCAAAAATCTGGGCGTGACTTGATATCTGTTTTTATCTTCCTTTTTCTGAACCACGTAATTGATCTTCTCTGAGTATCTTCCTATCCAAGTGAAGAAAGACAGAAGGCAGAAGATACAGGAAGTAAATCACTAGCTCGGTAAGGGGTGGAGGGTTTGGGTTTTGTGGAACGTTGGTCCACTTTCTGTGGGGAGAGGGAACTCAGAGACAGGCTGGCTAGTGTATTCAGTAGTCAGGAGCACTCATTTAGAACAAAACTGAGATGCTGAGAACAAAATTAATCAAGAAACCAAAGGTCATGACAAAAAAAAGTTTGTTAATTACACCAATGTTGGCAGTGTGGGTAGCAAACAAGAGGAAGTGGAAGTGCTCATTTATGAGCATAAATTTGATCTTGTTGGTATTCCTGAAGCCTAGTGGGATGATCACACTAAAATCAATGGTTATAACCTATTTAGGAGGAAATGAGTAGGCAAAGCTACTATAAGGTGGGTGCAAAACTGGTTGGAAAACCCTCCCCAGAGAGTAGTAATCAGAGATTCACAGCCATGCTGGAAGGGCATAACGAGTGGGGTCCCGCAGGGGTCAGTTCTGGGTCCAGTTCTGTTCAATATCTTCATCAATGATTTAGATAATGGCATACAAAGTACACTTATAAAGTTTGTGGATGACACCAAGTTGGAAGCAGTTGCAAGTGCTTTTGAGGATAGGATTAAAATTCAGGATCTGGACAAACTAGAGAAATGATCTGAAGTAAATAGGATGAAATTCAATAAGGACAAATGTACTCCACTTAGGAAGGAACAATCAGTTGCACACATATAAAATGGGAAATGACTGCCTAGGAAGGAACACTGCAGAAAGCGATCTGGGGGTCATAGTGGACCACAAGTTAAATATGAATCAACAGTGTAACACTGTTGCAAAAAAAGCGAACATCATTATGGGAGTGTTGTAAGCAAGACATGAGAAGTAATTCTTCTGCTCTACTCCACTCTGATTAGGCCTCAACTGGAGTATTGTGTAGAGAAGAGTGACAAAAATGAAAACATGACTTATGAGGGAAGATTGAAAAAATTGGGTTTGTTTAGTCTGGAGAAGAGAAGACTGAAAGGGGACATAACAGTTTTCAAGTATGTAAAAGGTTTTTACAAGGAAGAAGGAGCAAAATTATTGTTCTTAACCTCAGAGGATAGGACAAGAAGCAATGGGCTTAAAATTCAGAAAGGGGGGGTTAGGTTGGACATTAGGAAAAACTTCCTAACTGTCAGGGTGGTTAAGCACTGGAATAAATTGCCTAGGGAGGTTGTGGAATCTCCATCATTGGAGATTTTTAAGAGCAGGTTAGACAAACATCTGTCAGGGATAGTCAAGATAATACTGAGTCCTGCCATGAGTGCAGGGGACTGGACTAGATGACCTCTTGAGTTCCCTACCAGTCTTATGATTCTATGAAAGGGGGAGGGGAAGTGTGATTCTAAGTTAAAAATGGTATTACCTGTGTCACTGATAACTCAGAAGAAAATGATCTTGAATGTTATGGATCACTGTCCTAACAGTTAAAGCACAATATGGGATATTAATAGGTGTCTGCTACAGACTTCCAAATCACACAAAGGAGCAGGATGACTGGCTTCTTAAACACCTATCTATAACATGTAGGGGGGAGAGGGGGAAAGCTGTGTTAGGTATAAAAAATGTTGGTGGTGTTTAATATGTTCAATTAGGTATTTTAATAATGTATTTTTGAAGTAATATTAAGTAAATCACAGGCTTCCATAGAATTTAATATGGAGTATATGGACTATGACCCTTGGACTCCATCTTAGTAAGCAAACTTGTTTACAACTTAGAAACTGGAGTCCTCTGGCTCAAACTGGACTGAACCAGCTTTTCCCGCCTTAGAGATTATATAAGATTTTGCTCAGAGCTTGCACAGGGCTGTCCATTCCAGTGGCAGCGCGTGCACAGTCAGGTCTTCCTAATGCTCCAGAGCTAGAGAGAAGAGTACCATCTATCCCTCAGTGAGGCTGAGGAAGGAAAGGCCTGTCATCATTATCCCCGCTACAGTGAACCGAATCCACTTTATCTGTGGAGGGTCCTGCTTTCCTGGTGTCCATCATCCCAGAGGGTCTCCCCGCCTGAGAAGAAATACAACAGTTGTCGGGACTCCCCAGTAGTACTCCTCGAAGGCTCTAAATCAGCCAAAAAGTAGAAGGTCCTGGGCTTTGCACCTGTACACTGTGTCCACTGCGCCTAAATCATAGGAAACGTTTCTGTATTGGGGTTTCATTTATTGTTTTTCTGAATGCCAAGGGAGGTTTTGTGGATCTGAGCTTCAAGCTCCTAAAACCCGTCACTGAATCACTGTATGATTAAGTTTGTGTTTCTTTCCCCACCATTTTTCCCAGTTTTCTATACCTTTACCCTTAATATACTTACCTTTGTTTGCACCATATTACCTTGTCTTTTCTTTATTTCTATTACATCACACAGGGAGGGAGGGACACCATTATTGTAAGCTAAATCCACTGGTGACAGACATGGAAGGGAGCTGAGTCTGCTCTTCTGAGAAAAGTAGGGCTACCATATGTCCGGATTTCCCCGGACATGTCCGGCTTTTCGGTCTATAAATAGGCGTCCGGGGGGGATTTTTAAAAATCTAAAAATGTCCGGGATTTCCACCTGGTCGGCTATTTATAGATAGAAAAGTGGCGCCAAGCGCCGCTGGGCACCCAAAGCCCCTTCCCGGCTCCCCCCATCCCCTGCAGCCTTACCATGCTGCCCGGCCCCACAGCTGTCTTCCCCCTCCTCCCGTCCCCTGAACGCTCCGCACCCTGCTCCCCCCCCTCCCCTGCTTCCCGCAAATCAGATCTTCGTGGGAAGTCTGAAGAGAAGCAGGGGCAGGCGGGAGACAGCAGCAGCAGGTAAGCTGGGGCGGGAAGGGGGCGCAAGGAGGAGAGCTCCGGGGAGGCGCGGCCCTGGCCGAATGGCGCCTGGCTTGGGCCCCAGCAGCGCCGGCCCAGCTCGGGCCCCAGCACCCCCGGCCCGGACCTGGCCCGGCTCGGAGGTTGGATGGGTCAGGAGTTCTGGGGGTCCTGTTGGGGGCGGGGAGCAGTTGGATAGGGCATGGGAGTCCCCGGGGGTCTGTCTGGGGGCGGGGGGGTGTGAATATGGGGTGGGGGTGTGGATAAGGGTCAGTGCAGTCAGGGGACAGGGTCGTAGGGCGTTCTCAGGAGGGGGCAGTCAGGAGACAAGAAGCAGGGCGGCTTAGATAAGCAGTGGGGTTCTAGGGGGCAGTTAGTGGCAGGGGTCCCAGGAGGGGGCAGTCAGGGGACAAGGAGCGGGGGGGGTTGGGAGTTCTGAGGGGGCAATCAGGGGGTGGGAAGTGGGAGGGAGTGGATGGGGGTGGGGCAGGGGCAGGGCTAGAACAGGGCTCCTCCCCTCCCCCCCCCCGTGTCCTCTTTTTTGCTTGTGGAAATATGGTAACCGTAGAGAAAAGAGGCTTTCCTCTTCTATCTTTCCCGCTACCATTTCTCAAGTATTTTCTCTCTGAAGCATATCCCCTTGAGATAATAATAGGGGACTTCAATTTGAGTGACCTATGCTGGAGGTCTTATGCTGCCAGTACTAAAACATCCTTGGAATTTCTAAATATTATAGATGACAATTTCCTAACTCAAAAAAGTGTTGCATCCAACATGGGGGGTTTCTTTACTAAGCCTCAACTTGACAGATAACATTGGGAGAATAGTAGTTAATGAAGAGGACAGGTCACTGATGCAGAGCAATCTGGATCATTTGGTAAGATGGTCACACACAAACAATATGTGTTTTAATATGGCCTAAATGTAAATGTACACATCTAGGAACAAAGAATGTAAGGCCATACTAACAGCATGCAGGACTCTATCCTGATATGTAGTGACTCTGAAAAAATATTTGGGGGTCACGGTGGATAAATAGCTGAACATGGGCTCCCAGTACGATGCTGTGGCCAACAGTGCTAATGCCTTCCTTGGGTCCATAAACAGGGAAATCTTAAGAGGAGTCCTCAGGTTATTTTATCTCTGTATTTGGCACTGTTACAGCCACTGAAATACTGTGTCCAGTTCTGGTGTCCACAATTCAGGAAGGATGTTTATAAATTGGAAAGGATTCAGAGAAGAGCCATGAGAATGATTAAAGAGTTAAAAAAAATGCCTTATAGTGATATTCTAAATAGAATGCGCTTCTAGAGTCTAACAAAAAGAAGATTAAGGGGTGATTCGATTACAGTCTGTAAGTACCTACATGAGGAACAAATATTTAATAAAGGGCTCTTCAGTCTAGCAGAGAAAAGTATCATATGATCCAATGGCTGGAAGTTGAAGTAGACAAATTCAGACTGGAAATAGAGTGTACATTTTCAACAGCGAGAGTCACTAACAACTGGAACTATGTAGCAAGGGTCATGGTGGATTCTCCATCATTGACAATTTTGAAATCAAGATTGGATTTTTTTTTTCTAAAAGCTCTGGTCTAGGGATTATTTTGGGGGATTTCTATTGCCTGTATTGTACAGGAGATCAGACTAGATGATCACAATGATCCCTTCTGGCCTTGGAATCTATTAATCTATTTTTTTAATCTGTGTGTGTGTGGAGGGGAACAGTTAGGACTCAGTCCTGCAAAAACTTATGTATGCACTTACTTTAAGCACACAAGTAGCCCCATTAAATTAAATGGGATTACTCATGCTTAAAGTTAAACACCTGTGTAAATCTTTGTAGGATTGCGGCATTCCCATTTTAAGTGGGAATATGTGATTATTAATTGTCCTTCTTCAGATGAATACATGCCTATGCTGTCTCACTAAAGAAAAGGAAAATAAATGGCAGAAGAGATTTCAGAACATGCCAGTAATTCCCAAATCTGCTGACAACAACATATGCTAAACTTTATTAATGTGAATTGTCCTATTGAAATAAGAAAGGGGTCTACTATGTAAATAAGAAATGAACTTTACTCAAAGCTGAGTGCATGCATATGCCTTTGTGATACACAGGCCTAAACTACACTTCATGTTTAAGGCAGGTTGTTAAGTGATTTTTTTTCTTATTCCCTTAAAATGTGGGGTATGTAATGTCTAAAAACAATACATTATCATGTAGAAAAATATAAGAATTTGAATTAAATCAGAAACATATGGGTTTAGAGTCTCATTCTACAAAATCATATGGCAAATGTATAAAGCTTTGGAAGACTGGGGCCTTAATTTGTACTGGTTAGGAAAACTGATAGGGCAAATATTTCATGTAGTGTACCATATCCTTAGACCACGTGGCAGTTGCAGGCTTTAAAACAACAACAACAGTTATATGGTATTGTGAAATGGTAGTGTCTGAAAAGTAGGAAATAGCAGAAGTAACACTACTTACAGTACAACACAGAAGAATTCAGCTAAGGAAATTGTCACAGAATCTAGAGAATGGCTCTGCCCCTGTCTGGAAACTAGCCCACCTCAATTTAAATGTCTAGGTTCCCGGACTGCCAGGGGACATGATAGCAGTTTTCAGGTATCTAAAAGGGTGTCATAAGGAGGAGGGAGAAAACTTGTCCACCTTAGCCTCTAAGGATAGGACAAGAAGCAATGGGTTTAAACTGCAGCAAGGGAGGCCTAGGTTGGACATTAGGGTTGTTAAACACTGGAATAAATTGCCTAGGGAGGTTGTGGAATCTCCATCTCTGGAGATATTTAAGAGTAGGTTAGATAAATGTCTATCAGGGATGGTCTAGACAGTATTTGGTCCTGCCATGCGGGCAGGGGACTGGACTCGATGACCTCTCGAGGTCCCTTCCAGTCCTAGAATCTATGAATCTATTATTCAGTCACACTGTGTTCAGCCAGACTAGAGTTATTGAACATATTCTCCACATTTCTGCTTATTGGACAATTTATTGTTTTGACAAATCTTTCTCCAATGTTATTTAACAATTCTTTAGCCCTAATGCATCCTATTCATATTAAAAGTTTTGTATCACTTTTCTTCATCGTGCTTTTAATTCTACTGTAGCTGGAAAATGCCAGTCAATACCTATTAGCCAGTGGTGCTCAAACTTTTTCATTCACACCCACCCTTACCAGTAACAGAATCTGTCCACACACACCCCTTCCATTACTGCACAGCCAAAGCTTCTTCAGCAGCGGAGCTTGGGCTGAAGGCAGAGATGGGGACAGAACTGAGGATGGGGGAGGAGCTGAAGCTAGAGGTGGAGCTGGTCTGTGGGCAGAGCAGGGGGTGGACTGGAACTGCATCTGGGGTCAAAGGTGGTCGGAGGGCAGAGAGGGAGTGAGGGCAGAAATGGGCCTGGAGTGGAGCAGGCCTGGTGGCAGAATTGGGTTGGAGGTGGAGCTGGTCTGGGGATAGAGCAGAACTGGAAGCATGGTATTCCCTCCCTGCCCTAACCCCCCACCCCACCCCACCCCCCCAGGGGGAGTGCCCCACAGTTTGAGAACCACAGCTCTACTTTTCCTTTAGTGGGCAATGTTTTAAGAATATTTTTATTGTGCACCAAACTGATTGAAAATGGATCATTCTAGGTGATTAACACATAGCTTAACCCCCCAGAAAAGTCATTTTGGTAGATAAACTAGGTGCTGTTTTGGGGTTCTTTACTGGGAACCTGAATTTTCACACAATGATTATACCATCTTAGAGTGGCAGCTTTACAAGAATGTATGTCTTCAGCAGCCTCTCTACCACCCTCCCCTCCCCCTTCAAAGTAGTTGTCAAAACTCATTACAAGGCAATTATGGTGATAAGTGCCAAGACAGAATTGGAGAAAATTAGATAAAATGTAAATGAAGCCAGTTGATTCAGGAGCTATAGGGTGTAATCTCAATGACCTCCTGTAGGGCTGTTAAAAGGCATACAAAAAGATCTATATAACCTTGCTGCTCAGTTAGTTTTGTCATAAGGCTTATTTACTTCCCTGACTATTGTTGAATCCTAAAAGCTTAATTCTCAGCAAGAAAGAAGTTCACAAGGCTTCACCGCTGGAGAATGGCTAGCAAATTTAGTAAGGGAGGTGAAACAGCAGCTTTAAAGAAAACTAACACATTATCCTTTCCATGCTGCACAGACAAATATGAAGAATTCTTGCTCCTCTATTTCATCATGTGAATTGGGAGCTGGCAAACATAATAGCCAATCCATTAATGGGCTAGGCCATCATTGCTGTCAGCAGAAAGAAGTGACAAATGATGATGACTGCCTTTTAAATCATCCTGCCAGAATATGTTACCTCTTACTATTTGTCTAACATTGAAGGCTTCTTCATCTACACAGCCTTTTACGGGTGCATCTGTGAAATGTGCACTGCAAACCCCGCAGGTTGGACAGTGTCTATTCTTCAGAAATGAGTTCATAAAAGAATGATGTTTCATGGGAAAAGAAAGGTCACTATTTTCCAAGAATAACAAAATGCTATAACTATTTAATACAGAAAAATGATGATCATTTTATTGTAAGAACTACAGATCTGATCCAAAATCCACTGAAGACAACGGGAGTCTTTCCGTTTACTAAACAGGTTTTGAATCAAGCCCTAAATGCCGGTGAGTTAGCTGACAGTACTCCATGCTGAAGAAGTTCGTACAAGCTCATGCAGTAAAATTCAATTATTTGTTTTTGCATATGATTTATATAAAATATAGTTTAAAGATTCATGTCTGCTCTTTATAAATACTCACCATTTTAATATGCTAATACTGTAACAGATTTTTATAAGTTAGGTAGCATACATGGCAAGGGCAAAGGCCAGGGGTGATTGGTGGGGCATCAGGGGAGGCAGCGGGGGCCAGAGCACTGAAATACAAGTTCGCCAAGGGCACCATTTCACCTAAGGCTGACCCTGGCAGGGCCAGTTGTAAGAGTGGACAATGTGGGTGACCGCCCAGGGTGTCATGGTCAGGGTGGGAGGTGATGTGGTCAAGAGGTTGTTGCTGGAGCTTGCCTTGGCAGTCACCAGGAAGTTGACTGTGGCTGTGGTGGTGATGAGGGCGCCCCTCACTATCAGCAGTTACCAGACGCCTGTGGCTGATCCCTTAGACAATATTATTATTGATTATTGCATTCTGGTAATGTCCACAGGCTCCAGTCAGGGCTCCTGTATGCTATGTGATGCTAAAAGCTTACAAATGATTAAGACAAGGAATAGGAAGAAAGGGGGAGAGATGTAATGGAAATGAGATTGTGTAGTTACAGAGGCTTATCTTGTGCACAATGTGTTAGTTCTAAATCATCTTAATTTTTTTAATTAATAAAATCAGCTGTCCTCGGCTGCTGCACACAAAAATTATCCTTGGTTGGCCAATTGCTTGTAGGCCTCTCAGCAGAGAGGGGACTAAAGGGGCAGATGTTAGAGAAACAGAATTACTGGTGTCAAGGATGATCAAATTAGAAGGAGCAGACAAGCCCATGATCAATCAGGTGGAAAGCAAACATCACCTAAACTGGAATTAACACTCTGAGTCTCTTCCATGCTCTTTCATGTTCCCAAGAAACTAGAAAGCATATTAGGAGACCCCATTTATGATTGAATGGCCTTCCATCTCCAGGGGATTCTGAGGAACTGTGGGTTCTAGATTGGAACTGCTGCCCACACATGCTTGGGTAGGGGATAAGCATGTTCCCTGCTGCAATGACTTTGTGAAAAGTTCTTCAAAATGGTCTCATGTTCTTCTCTCGGTGTCCCTCCCCCACTCCACACCATTTCCCTCATGGAGGAGTGATCTGGCCCTTCCTTCCCACACAAGGCTCAGTTACACAATTTGGATAGAGACCTGTGTAGAAGGGAGTGAAGAGATGCACAAGACATACCAGAGGGAAGAGGTTCCTTGCCAAACCGACCTCCTGTACATCCATTCAGTGCTATATTGCACAATCTGGCCCAATATTCCCATGAAGAGAACTGAACAAAAAGCCTTTCAGCAGTCTATAAAGTGCACTGATGGAACTGTTGTAAAGAAAGGTCACAAAGCACTTTGCCATTACAATAAAATTGTACACGTTTTCCTGGATTCCCTATCATTTCATATATATTTTTAGGCATTTTTTTTCTCCTTCACAGTCCCATTCAAAAAATATTGCTGTAATTATTTAAAGTTCACCTGTGTTCATCAACTGTTCAATTTTTCTGCTGAAATGGTCTTTCAGTCAGAGTAAAATTGATAAGCATTACACTAATTTTGGAACATTTTTAGGACTTTAGGACTTAGTCTTCTGATTTTTCTCAGAAACCCTTATTCTCCTTGCAAGGCCTCACTATGAAAGTGAGTGTTACTGCTGAAGTGGATGTAATAGGATTCTAATCAAGACTAAGGCCATGATTATGAAAAGGGGGTAGTGATTTTGCCTGCTTTAATTTTTGGGTGCCCAGTGTGAGATACCTTAAAGAAATTTGGTTTTCACAGGACAGGTGCTCAGCACTTTCTGAAAATCAGGTCCCTTTAAGATATCTCAAGTTGGGTACCAAAAAAATTATGAGGATTTTTTTTTAAAAATGGTCCAAATGAAAAAGCAAGTTGAATATAAATGTTAACATCTTCCTCATAACCTAACAAGTATGTTCTGTTTTATAAATTGTTTCCTAAACTGTTCAGGAAAATTCACCGGCCATCACTTGGAAAATATTAAGTTTTTGCTCATTCAGAATAATGATGAGATGTTAAATTTTATTCTGTGTATTCTTCACAAAAAAAGTTTCTCTTCTTAATCAAAATTGGGTTTGTTTTCCTAATATATCAGATTTCTCTCTTGTTATAACCCCTGATTCCTTTTATTTCATAGGGCATGCCTACTAAATGTAGTAAAAAAATAAGTTTTATTCAGATTCATTTTAATTTCATTACAGCAATGCCCTCAGGGATTACTCTTTCTTTAGAGAAATAAAATTAATTTCAAAAAGAACACTTTACACCCAAATCTTTGTGTAATGTTCACTTATCGGTGAAATGTTGCACATTCAGTGAATTGTGGAGGATAAATATGTTTCATAGGTCAGAGATGTTGCATGTAGCTCTAGATACTTGATGATCTATTGGGAAGTTACTTGTATCCTACAGTATGTATCCATAGTAATTATGCAACACTCCTGCTGCTGACATCAGTTGTCAGTTTTATTGTGTCTGTCGGTCAGATAGATTGTGAGCTTTTGGGGGACAGGGGTTCTGTTACGTGTCTGTACAATGCCTACCCCAATGGATCTCTCACTTTTTATAGGGGCTCCTAGGCACTAATATACTACTACATTCTGCTCACATTATTGACCTCCAGGGCAAATTCTCTATCAAACTATATTCACCAAGGGAGCGGATTTTTGTGATAACCCAATTCAGGACAACACGTAAGCATGAGTTTAATTTTAACCATGTGCTTACGTGCTGTCCCAGATATGAATGGGTTTCAGTATTGCTGAAGTGTTTTCCTGAAACAGGGCCTATGACTATTCATATGCTTTAAAAGATTTTAATCCATTCCAAGGCTTTGTCCTTTGCTCTGTGATTTACTTTCCTTAAGGATTTATGTGGGATCGTACTAAAAGTCAGGTCAGGATATATACCAGCTCACCTTTTTTTTTGCTAATTATCCTGTTTTACAAAGTGCACAGTCAGGTTAAAAAAGACCAGATGTTTCTTTATAAATTTGCTATTAGTTTGTTCCTGTCATCTTATAATTAACTAATTATTGTACAGTAGTAATAATCTACCCTTGACATGCAGATTGAGTTTTCAAAGAAGCCCAGAAGCATGGAGGCTTTGTCTTTCAGTTTTTTAGATGTTGTTCATATTCTCTGCTTAGGGATTTACTGGGTAGAAGGAAGAGTCAGTGTTATGGGTGTCAATTTTATGGTGAAAAGGCTTTTTTGAAGAGGAAGAATTTACAGTGTTTCCAAAGATGATATATAGCAAACGAAAGAGAGGGCAGGAAACTTGTTATTATAACGTAACATATAATAAATACATATAATGTAGGAGATAAAACAGTAATATATAATTTGCTGTGATGGGGGCATGTAATATTATTATACCACAAGTCCCATCTAAATGACAATATCCCCTTTTGATCTCTGAATCAATAGAATACGGTAATGAAACATTATAGACAGGAACAGAAATTTAGCATCTACAAGTCAATTAAATCACATTGTTAAATCTAAAAAGATATAGGTAAACACAGAAAAATATAATCAGAATCTATTTTTAATTCTCTAACAACATAGGTCTACATGTCCATAATTCCAGCTCTTAACATGGCTTTTATAATTATCTATATGGAATAGTCCTGTTTACCTTTTCAATACTCTTTGAATATGTCCTTAAGGGGTTGCTTTTAGGTCAACTAGCGTGTTGGTTGCTTAGCCCTTGCTGACTCAGTGTCACAGAGTTCTAAAAAGAATTAGATAAATTAATGAAGATTATGTCCATCAATGCCTATTAGCTCCATCAGAATCAAATGAACAGCGCCATCTGAGAACCTGATATGTCTGAAGGAATCAGCTTTGGTAGTTATTCATTGTTGTGGATAAAATGTGTGCAGTAAGTTCCCCCCCCCAAGTGTCTCATGTCCCCCCCCAGAATACATTCTGTGCTTCCCCCAGATTGAGAACCTCTGTTTTATATGATACACATCAGATACATTTTATACATTAATGAATTGGGCTACATTGAACTGGTCTGGCCAGCTGAATCTCACTACCAGATTCCAGTGATCATCTTGCCCTCTTGCATTTGGATACTGTTTGGGTCACCTCTTTACAAAGTATTTTGGCAATAATGAAGTCCAATATTTTGTTTCAGTGAGGAATAAGAGTGATCACACAGCTCGCACAATAAACACTGCAACTTTTTCTACTTTTTTTTATCCAGCCCTGATAGCAAGGCACCAAGACAGCAAGCTAATAAACATGGAGACATATCTACAGGAGCAAGTTTCTTTAGTAATTTCAGTGTCTCATTTCCTTAACACCATTCCAACATGATCTAATTTTTGGATAGCTCCACCAGAGGTGGCTAATATTTCCTACTCCACATTCCCTCCAGCAAGCTTGCATTATGCTGCTATTAAATTAGTGTAATTTATATACTGTGTAACAAGACCTATACAGCCATATGTTTTGAATCTTCATTCATTATATTTCTATTGCAGTGTGTGTCAAGATATTTCCCAAAAAACATCTCATTCCTTTTTTGTATGAAATCTATTCAAATTATTTCCCAAGTCAGTATGTACTGGAATGTATTTTGAAATATCATATCAAATTGAACATAACTGAATTTATGCTCCTTTCCTTCACATAGTTCTGAAAGGATATTTTCTATATCCATTAATGGTCTAAACTATATTATTCAAAAGTTGGTAGCATAGCTGAAGATACTGATACCCTGGCAAATTGGAAGAGCCACAGGAAGACGGCAGTTGCTTCAGTGTCATAATATTCCCTTTTTAATATAAATGATAGAAGACAATTTCCTGCTGCTTCCAGACTGCTAGATCTGAGTTCATATATTCCAGGGGCCAGGAGATTCTGGATTTGCTGTGATTGTAGTTAATGGATAAGGGAAAGGCTTTAACTTCCATTTATTTTTCCAGTTACATTCTATATTCTTAGTGAGTGTAGCAAAGGTTTGCACTTCACCTCCCCCACTCCAGACTCTTTTAAGGGGTAGAGAAAATTATTTCTTTTTTTGGTTAAAGCTTTAGCGCATTGCATGCATGTATCAAGATAAATTATATAGTTTTACAATCTCAGTTAATATGTCAGGTTACAGTTACAGATGTGTAAAAGATTTCACAGACAATGAGAAGCCAGGCTATTTTCGTCAACTTGCAAACATGTCTGTGTAGGAAATGCTGTGGCACACACCAGGAAGTCACTAAAGAGGTCTTGTATCTGTGCCTTAGAAAGACAGGCAGGCAGAGATAACCATGGGTAGGGAGATAGAGACAGAGAGGCAGTTTACAGATACTAACAAAAAGTTGTAGATTCTTGTTAATGAGAGTTTGGAAACACTTCAGTGGCTTAACACACACCTGGTTCATATAAAGAGGGCTTGTGTTTTCTGTGTGGAATTAGGGTACGTCCAGACTACCCGCCATATCGGCGGGTAGCGATCGATTTATCGGGGATCAATATATCGCGTCTCAATGAGACGCGATATATCGATCCCCGAACGCGCTCCCCGTCGACTCCGGAACTCCACCGGAGTGAGCGGCGGTAGTGGAGTCGACGAGGGAGCCGCAGCCATCGATCCCATGCCGTGAGGGCAGGAGGTAAGTTGGAATAAGATACATCGACTTCAGCTACGGTATTCCCGTAGCTGAAGTTGTGTATCTTACATCGATACTCCCCCCCCCCCAGTGTAGGCCAGGCCTCAGAATTAGACTATCCAGGCATTCCCCAGCATTAGCTAACTTTTCCACTGTCATGTTCATTTAGTGCCAAATCCTGGGAAACAGAAAAACCTGGAGAGGAGGGTTTTGCTCTGTGCAAAAAGACATTGGGGCAAATACAGATCTGTGCGCATCCACTGCTAAAAGGAATGGGAAAGATTAGTGGAAGTGGCTTCCTGCTGTCCACCTTATGCAGAGTTGTTGGCCCAGTGGACCTATGTAGTGCATTGTTTCAGTGGTCACATTCCTACCAGGCCCACAAATAACCCCTGCAGTGAGCTTTTGGTACCCTTCTTTGGGGTCTTCATTGCTGAGGTCCTCTGGAGCATCTCACCGGAAGCCCTTTAGGTATTTCTCAGCCCTCCACAGGTTCTTAGGTGAAGTTTCAAATAGGACTAGAGATTTTAGATGCCTCTACATTTGTATATATAACTTGAGACATCTTAAAGGGGCTTGATTTTCAAAGAGAATCTGCTCAGCACTTTCTTAGGCACCCAAAACCTGAGGCAAAACAAACTTTATCTCTTTACACCTCTATCCCGATATAACGCTGTCCTCAGGAGTGAAAAAATCTTACCACGTTATAGGTGAAACCTCGTTATATCGAACTTGCTTTGATCCTCTGGAGTGCGCAGCCCCGCCCCCCACCCCCCCGGAGTACTTCTTTACTGCGTTATATCCGAAATCGTGTTATATCGGGTCACGTTATATTGGGGTAGAGGTGTAATTCCTAATGACTCCTAACTGTGGTGTGTTTTGCATATGGTTGTGAATAGAGCTGGTCAACTAATATTTGAAAAATTCTAAATTAAGAAGCGAGGAATGACTTTTTATGGGTGGGGGAGGGGGAATTGGCCTTATATGTGAATAATTATATATTGAGCATCTTAGTGGAGCATTTGTCATGTTGATTTCTATCTGTAAACATTAAAATTAGTCACCCAAGTAACAATTATTTGTGTTACCTGATCTGAACAAAGCTTTATAAAGAACACTAATAGGTTGAATACATGTATTTCACATGGAATATATGTTTTCAAGCAAATTATCCATGTTGCCTCTGAAGCTTCATATATTCTTGACTACTAAGGGACGTGAATACAATTGAATTGAACTGGAACCCTCCTAATAAATATTTATTCCTGAGTATGAAATTTCAATATTCAGCAAGTTCTTTTTCTGAAGAATGCAGGAAGGCAGTAGTTTGTATATGTAACATAATTACAAGTGCACCTTGGGGCAAGAGAACTACTGTATGATCACAAACCGGTTTTCATGAACTTTCCTTTCAAATGCTCAGATTTCAGCATCACCTTTTTCTTTCCTCCTCTGCAATGTTCAAATGGCTGCCTGGATTTCTACCAGAAATTACAAATATGTAAAGTTTATCTCCCTCAGTTAATAATGTATTTTATGGAGTTCTCTAGGCACCATATTTGTGAGATAGATCAGGTTTTTCAGAATGGAGATTTCAGAAGCCTGTTCCAACTATACTGTGGAGAGACTACTACATTGACTATAATTATTTTTCTTAAAATAATTAAACTGTTCAGAATGGTTTTACTCTCTGCTTGATTGCAATGAAGGTTTGTGGGTAGCTGTAATTAACCTCCACCAAGGTTAATTATGCACAAAGTGGGATCTTAGAATTGCTGACCATGCAATTCCCTGAAAGGCACAGGATCAGTATGGATTTCAAACTATTTACATGCACTGTTTCAAGTTAATTTATAACAGAAAGCCTAGGTGGCTAGAGCTAGTCTTTGGAAAATATGTGGAAGTAGTTTGCATTGAAGCTAATTCAGTGTGGAGCCAAAATGAATATGTCTCATCAAGATAACTGTGTAAGGTTTTTGTTGACAAAACTGCCTGTAAAAAAAACTGTCAAGCCTAAATAAGCCTAATTTAAAAGTAAATGCCTCAACGGACCCCATTTCTGGACTCCAGATGTAACAGAGGGCCAGGATTCATGATAGGAATACAATGGTTCATAGAACTTTATAATAAAAATACCTAACTTTAAATTTATACAGGATCAAATATGGGAGAGTATAGAGCACAGGGGTTTCAGGAGCCGGAGTCAAGATATTTATGATGCTTGAACTACTACTACAGAATAAGCCACAGACAGTTCATTTTCATAGCCCAGACCAAAACCTAACTTTTTGCAGTTTCCTTAGAATAGGGAGTGCAGATAGGTAGTTAAAATGAAACTATAAGTGGATGTGAGGGCAACATGGAGCTAGAACTCTAGGGAGTAAACCAGAGGGGTCATTCTGTGTACTGGGACAAAACAATGAATTTGGGGGATATAAGAAGATGGCAAAAGGACACCTGTTTTATGTTTCACTGAGGAAGCAAAAAGGACAATATTTTTTTGCAGTCACGCAAAGGGTGGCTCCCAGCTCGTTGTATGTAGACAGTGGGAGATTGATTTAGGTGAAATAAACTACATTAGACAATGGTTTTAGCCTGTTACCTTTAACATTAGACTTTAGGAAGGGTGTTATACTTTTTGTTTTATATGTAACTGTGATGGGTTGGTTCACAGAAACCCCCTTGGGGCTGCCAGCTGATGTGCCAAGACTACTACTGCCCCTGCTTTCCCTGACAACTTGGGACTCCAGCACCCTGTCTTATTGAGCCAGACACACCAGTCTGCTCCAACACAGACCCAGGGTCTGAACCACGTGCCCCAAAGCTGCAGACTTAACTGAAAGCAGCTTAAGAATTGTTCCTGTCTTTAACATTCAGATGCCTAACTCCCAATGGGGTCCAAACCCCAAATCTATTTTACCCTGTATAAAACTCATAAATTGTTCACCCTCTATAACATTGATAGAGAGATATGCACAGCTGTTTGACCCCCCCCCCCCCGGGTATTAATACATACTCTGGGTTAAATAATAAGTTAAAAGTTATTAATTATTTATTAAATACAGAAAGTAGGCTTTAAGTGGTTCCAAGTAGTAACTGACAGAACAAAGTGAATTACCAAGCAAAATAAAATAAAACACGCAAGTCTATGCCTAATACAGTAAGAAAACTGAATACAGATAAAACCCTACCCTCAGAGGTGTTCCAGTAAGCTTCCTTTTACAGACTAGTCTCTTTCTAGTCTGGGTCCAGCAGGCACTCACACCCCCTGTAGTTACTGTCCTTTGTTCCAGTTTCTTTCAGGTATCCTTGCGGGTGGAGAGGCTATCTCTTGAGCCAGCTGAAGACAAAATAGAGGGGTCTCCCAGGGGTTTAAATAGACTTTCTCTTGGGTGGATACCCCTCCCTCTCCATGTGTAGAATTCCAGCTACAAGATGGAGTTTTTGGAGTCACATGGGCAAGTCACCTGTCCATGCATGACTCAGAACTTACAGGTGGCAGCCATGGTTCACTTGCTACCCTGAACGTCCTCATGTAGACTTGGAAACTTCCAAGATCCATTGTCTGTTAAGTGCTTCTTGATTGGGCACTTAACTTGCAAATTCCTTTCTAAAGAAGCTGATCAAATGCCTTACTAAGGCTTTTTAAAATCAAACCAGTATACAGCCAATATTCATAACTTCGAATACAATAATGACACATGCATACAAATAGGATGAATATATTCAGTAGATCATAACCTTTACATAGATATGTTACATGGCATATGTAGCATAAAACACATTCCAGTTATGTCATACATACATTCATGAGCATATTTCCATGAAGCCTTATGGACTGCAACATCACAGTAACCATTTCTGTTTCCATCATTATCCTTATTCGCCATCTCTTAAATCTTAGCCTTTGATAATAAACTTATGACTGTTTTCACCATAAATATACTTCAGTGCTCTCATGTGATATTGAAGCTGATCCTCAGTTGAACCAAACAAGCTGGTATGTGCACTGTTCCAGCTTGCCGGTCAGTTTTTGTGAGTGTCTAGTGTTTAAGGGATGGATACTGCAGAGGAATACTTTGAAAGGGCTCAGGGATTGGGGTGTACCTCCTGTTAACCTGCAAGGCAAAGTAATGGCTGGCAGGGCCCTAAGGAGATTGTTTGGGTGGCTGCCAGCCTGGTGGTGTCAAGGAGCTGACAGCTTGTGAAGCACAAGCAAAACTTCGTCTTGCTATAAGGCAGGTGGTTAACAAGGTCACTCACAGTCCTGGGCATCCCAAGAAAGCCTCAGACCTTTATCATAATTATTTTATATTCATAACATTAACTTGTGAGTATAATCCTTACTCACGTGAATAGTACCATTGAAATCTGCAGTGTTTTCAATGAAAGTACTCATGTTAGCAAAGAGTTGCAGCTCTTAGTCACAAATCTATCACAGTTTGAAAAGTTGCATGCTGATAAGTGTTAACAATACCATATTTCAACAGAGGTAACTATAGAAACAGCATTTTACAAGGAAACCTAAAAGAAATAACTATTTTCATAGGAAATATATTGCTTGGTCTTTGATGATCACTTACTTTTAAACATTTCCCTACCATCATCTTTTGTTACATAAGCTCTTAACTACCTTTATCTGTTACCCAAGTGATATAAACTAATGACCAAACATGGACAGCAGTAAATGTTCTTGCCAAAGCTGTTTACGATCTCTTTGATGCACTAATTTCAGTGGAATACATATTTCAGCACAACTGTTTTGCAATTACATTGGTACTTTATTGTGAAAAAAAATCAGTTTTTGTTTTATTAAATGACATCATGTAATTGAAAGGAGAGGCTAAATAACCCAAGAAATGGGTCCTACCTTTGACTGTATTAAATATAAAATATAAAAGCTTATTTACCAGTGATCCATTCCTTCTAGAGTCAGTCATTTGGGAATCATCCAACAAATTTCTGCTTTTATTATATACATACATACACATGCACAATCACCCTCAGATTCATGGAAAACACACACTGTATCAATATTGTGTATGAAGAACATGTAAAACATCAACTCAAGAAATACATATCTGTTCCTTATCTTGAAAAAGCCAAATGCTAAAGATAAACTGTCCCTTGAGCCTACAATTTCATGTTCAAGCTGTCAAGACTGATCAGGCTAAACAATTATGAAAAACTAGTGAAAAATACAGAATGAATCATTTAAAATATTTACAAGGGTTTATATGAAATGGAAATGTGTAATGCATAAATGCTGCAAATCATTTGTGCTCTTTTCTCAAATTTTATGTTTCAATCATAATAATAATAAAGTTCTGTTAATTTGGTACAAAAGAGGATTGTGGATTTACTTTTAATTACGAAACCAAATCAGCTTCATAATGTAATGAGATTTAATTAACCTTAGCATAAAATCACTAACAAGCTATAAGAAGGGATGACCTGTTATTAATCCAAATTAACTTTGTATCACTCAAAAATCAGACCTGGTCCAATTTTTTTTTTCAAATTCTGAACAAACACTCAAAATTTGGGTGGGAGAGGAAGAAGAGAGGTAGGGTAGTGCTTGACAAAGAGAATATCATCCTGAAAAACAGCACCATATCTAGTGGTATGTAATTTAATCTATAATTGCTACAGATTAGACAAGACTAGACTAGAGAAATGTATAATTAATGAAGTCATAGGTCTTCTTCACTTAAACTTGATTTTTAACTATTTATCTGCACTCCCTGTTATATGGTTTTGTTCTGGGCTATGAGAATGAGTTGTTTGTGGCCAATTTTAATTTCTTTAGGTAGGAGTTCCAATATCAGAAATAAATTGCCTGTGGCATTTTCAGGTCCTGTGTCCCTAATAAGGGCATCTATCATGGTGGATCAAAGTTGGAAGGATCTTCCAGGAGGCCAGGGAGGGCCATGAAGAATAGGATTATGACCTTAAAATAAATGTGCAAGTTATTAAAAAGACCACAGAGGACACAGAGCTCTGATATTCAATGCTCTTAAGGAATAATCTCATTCAAAAGTAGAGCTGGTCAGGAAATTTTCAACTATGTTTTTCATTGCAAAATGCTAATTCATCAAAACCGTAATTGTTTGCAGGAAACTGTTTATTTGCATTCACTTTTAATGAATTTTCCCTTTTTGAAAAAAAAAGTGAAAAAAAGTTTTGAAATTATCAAAATGTGGTTTTTTTAACATTTTCAAAATGAAATCTGCCTTTTGTTCAAATGACTTTTCATTTACAATTTTAAATTAATTATTCAAAAGGTCAAAATTGACACCAAACATTTTGAAATTATTGACCCAATCTGAATTTTTTGGATTTGCAATTCACAAATTGTTGAAAATCTATTTAAAAAAAAATTGACATGCTGGGAAAACCATTTCCCTCCCCGCTCTACTAAAGATGGTGCACCTATGTGTCTATATATAACTATTTAAATGCTCAGACCATGTGATTACAGGCTATATGCCTTAAGCACTAACATTATTAAGAACAAGCAAATTTTAATTTTTCTTCGTTTTCTCTTTTTTAAGCAACATGGAATTCAAATTCTAAAAACTTTACAAAAATTGGTTTTAAAGCATCATTAAGGTTGCTCAGTTAAAATTTTTAAAGTCAGAAAACATAATAGGTAAGGTTCCCAATATTACAACAACATTTCTTTGTCTCCATTGCACATACTGATTATTTTGTAGTCTGCTTTTAATAATGTAACTAGAAATATATCTTAAACTGCAGGTTTAAAAAGAAAAACAGGCAATAAGATGTCTGTGTTAATGTTACAGTGATTTTATCTTTACTGACTTTTAACATTTTTATTGTGCAACCTTAAATTTGCATTAATTTAGGATTGGGGGGTTTAGTATATATTCCATAGAAAGAAAATATTATTTTTCACTTTATTCATTGATTTGGAAAACCATCAACAATTATCTGACTACAAATATGTCTATCAACAAGGAAGAACAGAAACCTGCTGGGAGTGTAAAAATAATGTAAAACAAATGTGGGGTTGCCTTTTTAGTGCTAAAATTAACAGGCACTAAAGTAAACAGCTTTAGAATGTTTAAAATATATCATGGCTGCCAAGATGTAGCTGTCAAATGAAATTAATTTCAAAGGTGGCTGTGTGCTGCAGACACATATACTGTGGTAAATATAAAATACTGGCCCAGATTTTCAAAGAAACCACAATCAGGCCACATTTTTGTACATGTAAATAGCATGTACATTAGTAAAATAGGTAGCTATGTTGTTAATTAGAGGCGGTACTGGGTAGGGCATTGGACTGGAGTTAGGAAACCTGGCTCTGCTATTGGTTCTTGGCTCTGCCATTGACCTGTTGAATGACCTTTTTATCTGTGTGCCCTCTCATTCTCGGTCTCCCTTTGTCTATATAGATAGTCTCTGATTATGTGTTTGCAGAGTTCCTACCACAATTATTTATTGATTGATTATGTATTAACTCTTGTGTTAGAACCTAAAAGTATCAACCAGGTTGATTGTATCATGCTGAGCACAACAGGAAACATATAATAAATTATGTTACCCGACACACATAGTTTGGGACCCCTTTTCGGTTGGGATCAATAGGTGGTGCTACTACTACTACTACTAACTGAAGATGACATTCATGCTAGTACATCACCAAAATTGGACCTAAGGGGTGCATAGACTTTGTTCTGATCCACTAAAATTACCCACACTTTCTCCATAAAAGTACCATTTGTATCTGCAAATGGTTCACTTTTGAGCACATAACATTATAGGTGGAAATGTATATGCCATCTCTGAAAAACTGACCTACTTCAATAAAAGAGTGCAAAATATTTTACATCCCTCCACAAGTAAGGGAATAAGTTCAAAGAATGTGTACATTAAAAGTGTCAAAACCATCATTACACCACAATCAATTGTCAGCTGTGAGATCTTATTTTGAATCTAGGGATATATTTTCCAGTGAATGTGACGTGATCCTCAGCTTCCAAAACTCTAGGTGAAGTTTAAATTAAAATATTTGAAATCATGTCAAACCAATGACATCTACCACAGCTTTGGGCAAAAGATACATAATAAAACAAAATAAATAGAAATATTAAACTTGGGAAATGATAGATCAAATCCAAAACAGGAAACCTTCAGAAATTTTTTGTCAGACTGATTTTCTGATGCAAAAATGTAACTTAGTTTACTTAGTCTTAGCTTTGCAGAAAAAAAGTACAACTTTCTGTTGGGAAAATCAAACTGATGGATCTCCTGCTACGTGCCTGGAAGTCTCTTGTCAAATTTTTGTTAGGACTGAAAATAAAATTGACAAGAACCTTCCAAGAGGGCAGACAAAATGCTGAAAAAATTCCATATGAGTTCCCCCAAAACAGTTTTTTTATCCTATTCCCAGTTCAGGGACAAAAGTTTCAAAAATACAAAATATTTAGTGCAAAGGGATTTCCATCTTATTTACATGTCTAGAAATAGATCAGGTCAGAATGTAAACTGATGTAAAAATGAAGCCAGTGGAACCAATTTGCAATGCTTGAGGAACTAATCCATAGTACCTTCAGCTACTGGTAGTTTTGGGAGAGTTTGCATCCAAATGTTCATTCAGACCATGCATTCATAATTGTCAAATTATGGGATTCTGCGAATACTTATTCTTATGTCTTGGTCCAGTGATTCAATGGGAGGATTCATCTCAGTAAATGTACTCACATGTGCAAATATTTGGGCCAAATTTGCAGAAAGGGCCCACAAGTCCATTTGAACTCCATGGGAGCAGTGGCTGCTCAGCACTTCTGAAAATCAAGCACAAGGTGTATCCAGTTGGGCATCCAGAAATTCACACACGCAAAGATGGTGGACAATTTAAATCAGGGTGGGCTTGCTGACTCCTTTGCCTTCTTGACCAGACTTAGGGTATGTCTACACTACGGGATTAATCCAAATTTAGATAATTCGGATTTGAAAAACAGGTTGTATAAAGTCGAAATGGATGCGGCCACACTAAGCACATTACTTCGGTGGTGTGCGTCCAAGTACCGGGGCTAGCGTCGATTTCTGCACCGTTGCACTGTGGGTAGCAATTCCATAGCTATCCCATAGTTCCCGCAGTCTCCCGCGCCCATTGGGATTGTGGGTTAAGATCCCAGTGCCTGATGGGACAAAAAACATCGTCGCAGGTGGTCCTGGGTACAGCCTCACCTCCTCCCTCCCTCCCTCCCTGCATGAAAGCAACGGACGGCAGACAACCATTTTCGTGCCTTTTTTCCTGGGTGGGTGAACACTGCAGACTCCATACCATGGCAAGCATGGAGCCCGCTGAGCTCAAGACAGCAGTCATGAATATTGTAAACACCTCGCGCGTTCTCGTGGAGTTTATGCTCAGCCAGGACCAGAGAAACGAGGCGAGGAGGCAGCGGCGGCGGCAGCATGATGAGGACATGGACACAGACACGGATACAGAATTCAGTGAAACCACAGGCCCCGGTGCTTTGGAGATCATGTTGTTAATGGGGCAGATTCTATCCATGGAACGCCGATTCTGGGCAAGGGAAACAAGCACAGACTAGTGGGACCGCATAGTGTTGCAGGTCTGGGACGATTCCCAGTGGCTGCGGAACTTTCGCATGCGTAAGGGCACTTTCATGGAACTTTGTGACTTGCTGTCCCCTGCCCTGAAACGCCAGAATACCAAGATGAGAGCAGCCCTCACAGTTGAGAAGCGCGTGGCGATAGCCCTGTGGAAGCTTGCAACGCCAGACAGCTACCGGTCAGTCGGGAATCAATTTGGAGTGGGCAAATCTACTGTGGGGGCTGCTGTGATGCAAGTAGCCAAAGCAATCACTCAGGTGCTGCTACGAAAGTTTGTGACTCTGGGAAATGTGCAGGCTATAGTGGATGGTTTTGCTGCAATGGGATTCCCTAACTGTGGTGGGGCAATAGACGGAACCCATATCCCTATCTTGGCACCGGAGCACCAAGCCACCGAGTACATAAACCGCAAGGGGTACTTTTCAATGGTGCTGCAAGCACTTGTGGATCACAAGGGACGTTTCACCAACATCAACGCGGGCTGGGCAGGAAGGGTTCATGACGCTCGCGTCTTCAGGAACACTACTCTGTTTAAAGGGCTGCAGCAAGGGACTTACTTTCCAGACCAGAAAATAACCGTTGGGGATGTTGAAATGCCCATAGTTATTCTTGGGGACCCAGCCTACCCCTTAATGCCATGGCTTATGAAGCCGTACACAGGCAGCCTGGACAGGAGTCAGGAGCTGTTTAACTACAGGCTAAGCAAGTGCAGAATGGTGGTAGAATGTGCATTTGGCCGTTTAAAAGGTCGCTGGCGTTCATTATTGACTCGCTCTGACCTCAGCCAAAGAAATCTCCCCATTGTTATTTCTGCTTGCTGTGTGCTCCACAATCTCTGTGAAAGTAAGGGGGAGACCTTTATGGCGGGGTGGGAGGCTGAGGCAAATCGCCTGGCTGCTGATTACGCGCAGCCAGACACCAGGGCGATTAGATCACACCATGAAGCGCTGTGCATCAGAGAAGCTTTGAAAACCAGTTTCATGGCTGGCCAGGCTACCGTGTGAAATATCTGTTTGTTTCTCCTTCATGAAAACCCTCCCCCTTTACTGACTGATTTTCTGTAAGGAACCCACCCTGCCCCTTCCCCCAGCTTTCTTTCAAACCAAATAAAGTCACTATCATTTAAAAATCATTTATTCTTTATTAATAGATTAGAAAAAGAGGGAGGGAACCCGGGTGGTATTTGGGAGGAGGATTGCTGGGAAGGAAAAAGCCACAAAGAAAAGGTTAAAAAAATGACAGCCTTTTGCTTGGGCTGTCTACTGGGGTGGAATGGGAAGGTGTACGTAGCCTCCCCCCCCGAGTTCTTACACGTCTGGGTGAGGAGGATACGGAACATGGGGAGGGGGGAAGGGGGGAACAGGGGCTGAAGCGGCAGTCTGTTATCCAGCAGCCGTTCCTGAACCTCCACCAGACGCCAGAGCAGCCCCAGCGTTGCATCCTTCATCCTCTGGTCTTCCTGCTGCCACCTCTCATCTCGAGCGTCCCTCCTCTCCTCACGTTGGTCCCTCCTCTCCTCACGTTGGTCCCTCCTCTCCTCACGTTCACTGACTTCTTTCCTATACTTTGAAACTGTTTCCTTCCACTCATTCACATGAGCTCTGTCACTGCGGCTGGATTCCATAATTTCAGAAAACATGTCCTCCCGCGTTCTCTTCTTACGATGCCTTATCTGTGATAACCTTCGGGATGGAGGAGGGAGGCTTGAGGAATTTGCAGCTGCTGTAGGGAGGGGAAAAAAAAGAGAATTGTTTTAAAAGCTACATTTTGCAGAACAATGCTTATACTCTTTCACGGTGACCAACACTGTTCACATTACATAGCACATGTGATTTCTGTGCAAGGTCGCATTTTGCCTCTTAATGCTGAGTGCCTGTGGCTTTGCTGCTAGAGATCACAGGTCTGGGCAACAGAATTTGGCTTGCATGCGGCCATGGTAAGCTTCTACGCCCTCCTTTCCCACATACCAAGCATAGCTTGTAGAGTGCTGCAGAATTGGGAAATGAAGTGGCAGCACTCCACACGAGCTGTGTCCAATCTCAGCCAGTTGTGGGGGACAGTGTGGGGGGGCTTGTCTGGGCCCCTTCAGGCAAGTAGAGTGCTGCGGTTTTTCTGTTAACATTCAGCAGCACCAGAAAACAAACTAACCACCCCCCCCCTCTCGCCATGAATTCTCTGGGATGATCGCTGTACCCCTCCCCCCCACCGCATGGCTGGTATCAGGGAAGATCCCTGCAGGCACCAAACTAACCCCCCCCCCGCCGCCGCCCCCCTCCCGCCATGAATTCTCTGGGATGATCACAGTACCCCTCCCCCCACCGCGTGGCTGGTAACAGGGAAGATCCCTGCTAGCCAAACGCGAAAAACTCAGGGCCAATTTCCCATCTGCGCTTGGCTAACTGCAGGGAAGGATTTATTTTCCGCCACAGGCAAACAGCCCAGTAGGAACGGCCACCTCTGTCCCCTTAATTAAGTTCCCGTATTTCAACCAGGTTACCAGGAGTGATATCACTCTCCTGAGGATTACACAACAAGATAAAGAACGGATGTTGCTTGAATGCCAGCAAACACCGGGACCATACGCTGCCAGGCTTTGTCAGGCAATGATACCAGATTACTTGCTGCAAGCATGGCGTGGTCAAGTGTCCTACCATGGAGGAGGGAATAAAGATGCACTGCCCAGAAACCTTCTGGCAAGGCTTTCGGAGTACCTCCAGGAGAGCTTCATGGAGATGTCCCTGGAGGATTTCCGCTCCATCCCCATACACGTTAACAGACTTTTCCAGTAGCTACAGACTTTTCCAGTAGCTGAACTGACCGCAAATGCAAAGTCAGGCAAAGTAATCATTAAAAACCGTTTGCTTTTAAAACAAGTTTTATATTTTAAAAGGTAAACTCACCTGAGGTCCCTTCCATGGGGTCAGAGTCTTGGGTACTGGCTTGGGAGGCTTGGGAGGGTACTTCAGTCAGGGTGATAAAAAGATCGTGGCTGTTGGGGAGAATGGAGTGCTGTGTGCTCTCTGCAAGCTCATCCTCATCCTCCTCCTCCTCCTCCTCTCCCCCATCGGCAGAATCCTCAGGCGTCGCTGATGAGACTATCCCCGACCCAGAATCCACGAACACAGGTGGGGTAGTGGTGGCAGCCCCCCCTAGAATTGCATGCAGCTCGGCGTAGAAGCGGCATGTCCGCGGCTCTGACCCGGAGCGACCGTTTGCCTCCTTTGTTTTTTGATAGGCTTGTCTGAGCTCCTTGACTTTCACGCGGCACTGATCTGAGTCCCTATTGTGGCCTCTCTCCATCATGCCCTTGGAGATTTTTTCAAAAGTTTTTGCATTTCGTCTTTTAGAACGAAGTTCTGCAAGCACTGAATCCTCTCCCCATACAGCGATCAGATCCAGTACCTCCCTCACGGTCCATGCTGGTGCTCTTTTTCGATTATCAGCCTGCATGGTTACCTGTGCTGATGAGCTATCTGTGGTCACCTGTGCTCTCCACGCTGGGCAAACAGGAAATGGAATTCAAATGTTCGCGGGGCTTTTCCTGTCTACCTGGCCAGTGCATCCGAGTTTAGATTGCTGTCCAGAGCGGTCACAATGATGCACTGTGGGATAGCTCCCGGAGGCCAATACCATCGAATTGCGGCCACACTAACCCTAATTCGAATTGCTAAAATCGATTTTGGCACTACTCCGCTCGTCGGGGTGGAGTACAGAAATCGATTTAAAGGGCCCTTTACATCGAAATAAATAGCGTCTTTGTGTGGACGGTTGCAGGGTTAATTCGAATTAAAGCTGATAAATCCGAATTAAAGTCGTAGTGTAGACCAGGCCTCTGAAGGAATGAAATTCCTCAAATGGAGACATAATACTGAATTGATGACACTGTAGGGAATAATGACCAGAACTTCAGTTGGTGGAAGTCAATATATTTCTATCAATGAAATTATACCAACTTAGACCACCTGAGGATTGGGTCGTGTATATTAAATCTATCCTTTATTAGTTCAACCTTGTATTTATTAGTCCCCCCAGTGAATTCTGAATAAGTAGCTCTGGAGACAATGGTTTTAGAAGACTAGTACAAAAGAAGGAAGTGTACAAGTACAAACTGATAAGCAGAAAGATATATAAAATATATTTGTTTGTTTTCTATAATATGTATTACTGTATATTCCTTCAAGGAATCTGTGGAGCAATTTAGTTGTGTTTTCTGGCAGCTGTCAGTAGCATCATCCATCAGAACAAGAGTTCTGGCTGACAACTCTTTCCTGGGATGCTAAGGGGATATGGATTTTAATTCTGGACTGGCTTATATGACAGTGTGACAGATGAAAGTCAGAAAATTCTGGGACCAAGCTAGAATTTGTACAGTTTTCAAGCAAATAATTGGTCAATTTTTCAAGTAAAAGCAGCTGGTTGGACTGTTCCCATAGTTTATAGTATTCTATATTTTTCAAATTATGGGTCCCATCTTACCTCAGTTACCTTGGCAAAACTCCCATTGTCCATAATGGCTTTGTGTCAATAAGGACTATATGGTGGACATTATATGAAAAAATTCAGTAGTTTTTTTTTCTATTCCTTTAGCTGTGGACTGCTGTCTCTCCTTTTCTATCTCTCCCCATGGCCCCAACCCCTTGCACCCACACACACAGGTGAATATGAAACAGATAATAATAATTATCACTCTTCTAACATGTCATGAATTTTCCTGAATGAAAACTCAAAGACCTCTTTGCAAGTGTACAATGTGCTGACTTATTCTCCCACTTCAACTGCTGCCTGTAAGAACAATTTTAAAATAATGGCATCAGCTCCATTTCCAAATATGTCAAGTGTGCCTATTAAGAAGCTTGTTCTTTAATTTACAGTGGGGTGTTTAAACGGGAAATGACTTGAAAAGATTACATTTTCACCTGGACATGTGGATAGAGCTGAAGATTCTGTGCACGTGAATTTTACATGTTCAAAATATAATTGAAGCCACCACTGGTCTGATATCAGCTGGAGCACAGCGCTGCTAGCTTCAGGCTCTGATTTCTATACTTAGAACTTAAAGCTAGAAAATTGCTGGGCTTCAAACTGTCCCAGTCCCCTAAAGGTTTTCATTGTTCAAAGATGAGATAGTTTGGGGATTACGGGTGCCCTTTGCTAGTAAAATCTGCAGGAGGGAACCCTTTCTTAAATCTTTGTAACCCAAGAAGTTTACATGGTCCTGCCACATGCTGATTTCATTTGAAGTCTTACAAGGAAAAGCTACATTTTGCAGGATTTCCCGGTTGCAAACTTGTAAGAATGTTTTTTTTCTTCCCTCCACCTCCCACAAAACTTTGATTATATCAAGCTGGGACCTTGTTTTTTCCTGGCACTATTTAAAACACAAAGCTTTACTTTATCTTAATCTCCTTTCCTTTAACTGTAGCTTTGAATATGAAAAGTTACCATGGCTAGAAGGAAATATTTTACTATGTAAATGATGGATACAATATTAAATAATTAAATAATAAGCTAAATAAATAAAATATATAACATAAAACATATATTTTAAAAAAGACTGTCCAATATGGCGAGTGACTTGGGGAATCTCAGTTTTTGGATGCCTAGAAGAAATGTACTCCAAACATGCTAAATAATAGAGCTGGTTGACAATTGGAATTTCTGTCACATGGGAGATTCTGATATTTCAAAATTTGTAATTAATCCAGAATCAGGATAAAAAGTCAAAATATCAAAATGTTTCACACAATGGAAAGTTCTGACAATTTTCAGTTTGGAAATGTGAAAACATTTCAGGTCAGTTCCACATTAATGTGTGTCCTATGGAGCTCCCACAATGCCTCATGGGAGATGTAGTTTGAATTGATAATTTTTCCCTAGAGAGTGGAAGAGTAGATGCTATTCTTAATCATATCAATGTCTTATCCTTTAGTGAAACTTTTATATTTGTCTCAACATTTGCTGCTATAATAATATCCTAACTTCTATGTGACATATTTTTTTCCAGTAGTTATAACATGGAAAACGATTTTGTGCTATTCAACATGTCTTCAGGGTTCTCTATATAACTAGCGGTGTTTCTGGAAAAAAATATGAATTCACCATCTCTCCACCTCCTGTTGCAGATATACCTAGCTTGGTACTGTGTTGATTTAATTTGTAAGGCTAACAGGAAGGAAGGATGGTCCAGTGGAAAGGGCACTGAACTTGGACTCAAACATCCAGGTCCTGCCTGAGCTACAGAATTCCTCTCTGGGCATGTTGTTTAGTCTCTCTGTGCCTCAGTTTCCCATCTGAAAATGGGGTATTATGTCCCAATCTCACAGTAGTGTTGTGAATATAAAACTCACTGAAGATATTGAGGTGCTCAGGCGCTAGAGCAGGGGTCGGCAACGTTCGGCACGCGGCTCGCCAGGGTAAGCACCCTGGTGGGCCGAGCAAGTTTTATTTACCTGCTGACGTGGCAGGTTCGGCCGATCACGGCCCCCACTGGCCGCGGTTCGCTGTCCTGGGCCAATGGGGGTGGCGAGAAGCGGCGTGGGCGAGCGATGTGCTGGCCACAGCTTCTTGCTGCCCCCATTGCCCAGGGACGGCGAACCGCGGCCAGTGGGGCCCACGATCGGCCAAACCTGCCACGTCAGCAGGTAAATAAAACTGGCCTGGCCCGCCAGGGTGCTTATCCTTGAGAGCCGCGTGCCGAACATTGCCGACCCCTGCACTAGAGTAATGATGTTTCTATACATATTTGGATAGATACCTTTGAACTTGATAGGAGGGTAACAACAGAAAGTTAGGCCTGATTCTACACTACAGTATGTCAGTTGTAGCCTGATGTAACTTAACTGAAATCAATGGAGTTAAAGTGACATGCAACTTATGTAGTGCAGAGGGAAAGAAGCAGGGTCACCAATGTCTAAACTGATGTATAATAGGCTTATTGTTTTGCAAAATAGACAGAGCTATATGAAGATGATAATCTCAAGTCACAATCCAGGCATATGCTTTTAACATATTATTATAATGTGTATACCCCCTTTGGAGTTTGCTAGCTCCTGGAATGCTGAAATGAGCCTTTAGGGGTTGTGACAGAGAGTACAGACCCCGCACTAGCCAAGACGGGATTAAACTCACAGTATGGACAGCAGATGTCCCGCCCCCTAGACTGGACTGGGCATGCTCCAGATGCTGCAGGAGTATAAAGGGAGGAAGCCCAGATCATTCAGGAATGGATGCTGGAGGGGAAGGACCTGTGCTGGAAGCTCCCATTGAGGACTGTCTACAGCCCCTGCCATGGGTCAGCTTGGAACCCTGCAACCAGCAGAGTTCCATGAAGTGACTGAAGCCTGGATACCCCAAAGCCTCCTGGACTGCCACACTAGAGACCAGGGCCGGCTCCAGGCACCAGCCCACCAAGCTTGTGCTTGGGGCGGCACCTGGAGGGGGGTGGCGCGGTGCTCCAGCTCCGGCCGCCGGGGAGAGCGGAGCCCCAGCTAGGCTCTCCGCCCTCGCGCCAGTGCTCTGGCCACCGGGGAGAACGGAGCCCCGGCCGGGCTCTCCGCCCTCCTCCCGGGGCTCCGGCTACCAGCGGAGCCACGGCAGGCTCGCCACCCTCCCCCCGGCACTCTGGCCGGTTGGGGAGAGTGGCCTGCGGCCGGACTCGGTGCCCTCCCCTGCTGCGCTGGGGCGGGGGGAGGCTTTTTTGCCTGGGGCGGCAAAAAAGCCAGAGCCGGCCCTGCTAGAGACAACAGTAGGAAGTGACCCAGGAAGGGTGACGGAGTGGTATTTCCCACCCAGGTAAGCTCATTGTGTTTCGGTGGGATTCCCCACTGAGCCAGTGATGGACCACTCCACCATTGCCAGGGCCCTGGTTCGGGGCCTGGTTGAGTTGGGTGGGCCCGGACCCCCAGACCTGGCCCGCCAGCCATCATTGCTGGTGGTCCCTCAGGTGCTGGCGGCTACTAGGCCACTCTGCCGTGCACCAAAGGGCTACACTATTGACTCTGGCTACTAGGCCATGCTTCCCTGCACCAAAAGGCCATGTTATTGACCCTGGCCACTAGGTCACTCTGTCCTGAATCGAAGGGCAGCACTATTAACTCTAGCCGCTGGGCCACACTGTCCTGGGCACCAGGGTTATTAACTTTATGCTGGTCCTTAGACCATGTGGCGAGGTCAGAGACGGACAAGCGGACTTAATGGTGGTGTCTGCGTACCTCCTGTCATCCCCCATTTTGGGCTGGGGTGTGAATACACCGCCACAGGAGTCCTATATTCTGGACTTCAGAAACAGTAGACACCATTTCTCAGTGAGTTTAGGGCCCAGGGCAGGACAGAATAGAGCAGCAACACCTACAAAAGCCAATAGGGATCGTCTGACAGAGTGATTTATATAAAGAGTTTGTGGGGCTAATGAGGAGCCAGGACTGCTCAGTCCCTCAGTGGGAGGGGACAGTCTGTCCCAGAGACAAAGGAATTGGTTTGGGTTGCACTTTTGGTCTGTTTGAGTGGTTTGGAGCTTGGAAAGGAGCAACACAGCCTGGGAAGTCTCTGATCAACACCCATTCCCCAGACAAGGGGAGACTTTGAATTATTGTGGTATTTAGTATGTGTTTGGGGAGTGCCATCCCAGCAGAGATCAGCAAACTGGGCAGCAAGGGGGCAGCATAGGCCAGCTAGAGCCAGCCAATACATCCATAGAACTCCAGACGAGGGAGCCAGGAGAGGATCCCTGTCCCACTCAGAGAAGAAGACATTGTAAGGGAGCGCCTCTCTTTTTTGGGTCAGCTGGCCAACATTCACAGCTCTTCAGCTCTCATTGCAGGACTTATCCTCAATGCCCCACCTGCCTGGAAAGGTGCTAGAGAGGCATCTGTGTATAGTGGGGAATGCCGGGAGGTGGGGAATTTGTTATATCATTGATGTTTTAGTGTTTTAGTTAATCTAAATCCTTTCCTTCCCTAGAGCCTTGGTTTCCTGTCCCCAATAAAATCCCCTTTGTTAATTGGTTGGAGCTTGTATTAATGTATTGTTCACGTACTGAGTTACAGTCCTTGTAAATAGAACACTAGGATTAATTATTTTCAAAAGGGACAGCACCCCTTCTGTCCCAGGCACAGACAGGAGTCACCTTGGGTGGGGGCACGGGGTGCCAAAATAAAGATCCCTGAACCAAACCCATGTGAGGAGTGGAGAGAAGCCAGTAAGATTAACGGACTTGAGCCACATCTCAGGGGAGGGGCTAAAATGTGTTTGGAGAGGAATAAAAGCACACACACCCATAAGGGGAACATGGTCTGGCTGGAAGGTTTGAACACAGCTGTTCTTCCTGAATTCTGAAAGTGTGCTGCCCCTGTGAGTTATAAACTGCACTTTGCTTCTGACAACTAATATGTCTTCTCAAGAGGGTGTTTACTTGCCAATACATTATAGTAAAAATATATATATATATATATCACTTTGTTTTTCTCTTGATAATAAAATAACCCACTTTCAAAATTCAGATCCTCCTGGCCATACCAAAACTAGGATGGTAGATCTATTGCAATATGCAAAAGTGATAGATACTTGGATAGTGTTCCAACAATCATTTTAAATATCTGTGCTTTAAGGGCCAGGTTGTGGTGACCCTACTTACATGGTTGTGCAAGGGAGTAAGGAAGCATAAGGCACTCTCTTGCTTTGGCTGGATCACAGATAGCAACACAAAGAAGAGAGCAGCCTCTGCAGGGCTGCTACTTTAGCCCCAATCCACCCAAGCAAGCCAATGGTGGGAGAAGTAGACCATGGAACAAAGGGAAACCCAGATGTCAGAATGCACTGTCCCTTGCTCTGGTTTCATAACAAAGTCACAGTTGCGCCCTAAGATAGCATATTGTTAGAGCTAACTGGTTGATTTTTTGCATATGAGTCTGGTATGGGAAAGTCTATTTTTCTTTTTGAGAACACTGTATGTGGCATGTCTGCAGGCCCTCTCAGAGGTCCAGAGAGCTGGGGCCACTTCCAGCTTTTGAGGGCCCGAGCCATAATAAAAAAAAATGACCACACATGAAAACAAAGTAAGGCACCAAAAAAGGAGTGAGACACAATTTGAGTATTTTTTTTATTTAACAAATGTTTTTCTAGCCTTTTTCTGGGAAAATGCACTAATTATTGAGGAAAAATCTAGCTTTCGTGCAATGTCACAATTGATACATGGCGAGTCCATTCAAATGCTCTTGTCCCATAGTAGAATGGTGATAGTTCTTTACCTTCTTCAACACGTTGAAGGGGCATTCACCTGAAGCCTCTGATGCAGGCAAACTGACAAAAATATGCAATGCAGTTGTGATATTAGGAAACACCCCAGAGAGTCCAAGTTCGAGTATTTCTTGAAGCAATTCCTTTGGCTTGCAATCCAATTTAAAATTCGTGGAATATATTTGTTTGAGGAAGATGACCTCATCACTGAGATCTTTTTAGATTTCTTTGTTGTACTGATGCTGAAACTGTTCAGCTGCAAAAAGTAGATCTTCATTACTCAGTCTGTTGAACTGCCAAAGAAACCCAAAAAGGATACAAATTAGTTGCAGTGACTCAAATTGACGTGTAAGACCTGATTGAATAGAGTCAATGATGACCAGGAAGACATTGATCCTATAATGCTGCTCAGTATCGGATTCAGTAGGTAAATTGTGATTGGTGGAGAACTCAGATGAAATGCTAATATTCTGCACTACTAATTTGGACTCAGTCAAGATTGCATCCTATTGTTCACGAATCTGTTGAATGTCATTGATAAGACTTTCAATGTTGTCAATCTCAACATCAAGTGTAGCATTGTGTGCTTCAATTACCAAATTAGTTTGGTGGATCATTGTCAGTAGCTTCATCCACAAAGATGACATCAGAATGCTTTCAAATTTGGACATGTGCTTCTGAATAGACTGAAGTTCAGTTCAAGCTTGTGCAGTGAGACTGAGAGATCCAAGCTCATTTAAAGCCTTTCTCACTGAATTCAAATGCTGCACAACTGGTTAAACACCATCAATCTGTGCAGAGCATCTAGTTTTGGACATCCCATGCAGTGAAACAGGAAGATATTGCTTCAGAATTTCCTACCTTTGTGGACTGCTACTGAAGAGATTGTACATTTGCTGAACAGTTCCAAAGTAAGTAATTGCCTCCTTGCATGATTCAACACAGTCAACACCTACAAGATTTAGTGTGTGGTTTCCACAGCTAGAAAAATACAGTTTGAATTATGCTCAAGCAGAACAGCTTGTACACCTTTGTACTTCTGAGTGATATTAGATCTATTGTCATAGGCTTGACCAATGCAGACTTGAAAATCTAACTTAAAACCTTCTAGAATTGCTAGTACTCAAGCAGCAATTTCTTTTCCAGTTTTTCTCGTGAAATTATCAAACAAAATAAACCTTTCTTCAATTGAAAATTTTAAGCTGTCTACAATCTTAACATATCAAATAACCATAATAGTCTGTTCCTTGTGAGAACAATCTGGATTGGCATCAACAATGATTGAAAAATTCTTGGCATTTTGAATCTCATCAAGAATTGTTGTTTGTACGAATGACCCACATAGCTCAATAAACTCATTTTGTATGTGTGTGGAAAGATAATGGACTTGCGTGCACTTTTGACTCTCTTGCAATTCTCAAACACGTTTAACATGCTCTGATAAAATGGGTCATATTTGTGAGTAGCTCAATTATGCCTACAAAGTTTCCATTTGCACGATCACCAATACGTTGACTGGAACCAAAGAAAGCTAATCCCCTCTCAGAAAGAAAAAGGATGACATTCAGGATGCGCTCAAGAAGTTTTTTCCAGTTATTACTTTCTGTAGAGAGTTCAGTGAAGAGTAAATTCTCAACTGAACTTTCAGCTGATGCTGCCTGACTGGCTGATTTCCATGCAACATAGTTTTCTTTGTGTGATGCTGAACTCTTATGTGATGGTATTTGGTCTTTCAACTTCCTCCAACCTCTGTTGATGCTCCATCCTGATTGATCAAAGAGAGCTGATGCATTTGCAGCACTTTTGTTCAAAATGAAGCCGAGTGCAGTACAGAGATTATTTTTCCGTACTCCCGCATAACCAGTCTTTTGTGCAGGTCTCACCATTTGGAAGAGTTTTTGTCAGCAGACGAGTAGGGAGAGCACGATTATCAGCATCTTGTGGAATGTTACTTGGAATTTCAAAACAACTAATTTGAAGAAAAGATTGCATTTGGGCAGCATTGCTCTTGTCAATAATTCCAATGTCAGTCACAGTCAAACCTGTTGTACTCATGAATTGCTCTTGCTGCATAAGAACTACAGCTTCCTGTTGCTGTAGTGTTTCTTGATCGTACACAGGATCTTCTGCTGCATCTGTTACTGTTGGCAGAAGTGAGTAGTGGGGCTTTGTTCAGTGAACTTAGCAGGGCTAATGGGGAAACCAAGTCATCTTGCTAAACTGTAGCACAGACAGCAGCTCAGCCTTTCTGTGCCTGGGAGTTGTCATAGTTGGCTCTTATGCTTATGGGCCACTAGATCCACTAGACTGACATAATCAGCCCTGTAATGTAGTTGCTCTGCTGGCAGGTACACCACATAGAGGGAAATCACAGGACTTAAATAGTTTGGAGGGTCCTTCACCTGCACTTCAGCCAAGGAGACATAGGCCTAGAGGTTCCCATTAACTAGATAGTTGACCTTCTGCTTGAAGCTATCTTTGAGGTCTGATTTTCCAGTCTTCTCAGTTACTAAAAACACCCCTCAGTAAGACTAACACACAGCAAGACTGTCAGAACAACACATGCAGATAGATAGAAAACAATTTAGTGAAGGGGTGGATGGAGTGGAGAAGGCCTCAGCCCTTCCTAGGTGTACCTTAAATCCATTCCATTTAGCCTGAACCTCACTGACTGGGTGGTGGGATGAGAGGATGCCTTCTTCTGCCCCAGAAGTCAATGGCCATCAGGAGAATGGTGGCATTCACATAAAAAATGACAGTGTCATTCTGGATGCTCCAAGAAAGGCTTGAGAGTATTTGGACTGAAAAACTAACTCAAATGGGAAAAGCATAATTTTTGACAGGTTTGTTTAGTGAGTGAATTTTCTCCCATAGATTATTCTTATTATCTATTATATGTGAATGCTATTTAAATATAAAGACAGGGAGACATCACAATATGTTTGAGAGGTGTCCAGTGGCAGTTGTCTTTGTTCAGTTGTCTTTGTGAATTATAGCTCAGAGCACAATCAAAGTATCCAGCAAGGTATTGCTTCTCAAGTGAAACGATGAAGCTGCCGTGCTCTCATTCAATTTCCTCTTGACATTGAATTACCCAGAAGCGCAGTTCCATTTAGTTAGCTCTATGACTTTTTCAGACTGGGTATTGTTATACTGCATATTCTAATTTTAAAACCGTTCAAATCTCTGAGATTCAAAGAGAAGGAAGTGAGTTAATGAACTGTAACACTTGATAAAGACTAGCACAATGCTTTGTTGGTAAATTGTCCTACAAAAGGGTGCAGATAGGCATTGATTTACCTCTGAGGCTTTGGAGTGAGAGTCAGTTTCTAATATGATTTATTTGGCATTTGTCTAAACATATTCCAAAATAAAGTTGGTGATGTATTATTTGTTCATTTTACAGTCAGGATTTAAGCCCCTAAGGACAAGAAGAAGTAACTGCAGTTGTTGTTTTAACTGAAGCGTTCATTTTGGACAACTTTAGTCAGCTACATTGTCAAGGTGATGTTCATGGGATGACCAGTGGTGTTTCCCTTTTTGCTGTGTTCCTTTTCACTCTGAAAAATAGTTTCAGTTTGTCTAATGAAAAAAAACCAGTTCCTTTGGTAGCACTGAGGGGCTTGTTGCTTTCTTTTTCTGCACGTAGTGTGACTATTTTCACTGTAATGCAGATAAGTAGAGACACAAATACTTTCCGTTTCGACCTTTCAGAGATGAAAGGCATTTAGAAAGTACTGCAGTCTGTGTTATGCATATACCACTGCCCAAGGGTCCCCAGATATCACATGACTAAACACCCCATTTTCTTGTGCTCGTCTTGCTGAGATAATTTTAAAGGTCATGCCCCTTTCTGACTTAAACATTCTGGGTTCTCCTAAGCATTGCTCACCAACATTGCTCAGTAGTGACAAAATTACCATAGAACAGTAATTTCCTACAGAAACTGTCTTTAATTAGAATTTCATCAGAGGCCAGGGAGCTAAGAGGAACATATTATGTATCACAGTGATTGTCTTTGGCAGAGCTCTATGTTTGCCCACGTGGCGTGTATGTCAGGACTTGACACATCTTTCTCGTATATCCACAGGAGACAGTGAGATTCAGCTAAACTTATATAAATTGGTTGACAAAGGTTAAGAAAATTGAACCAGGCTCTCTCCACTTTGAATCACATCCAAGATTCTGTTACTTGGGCTGCAGGTTTTCCTATAGATCAGCTGCTATGAAAGTAATTACATAGGCACTGCTGTGTCTGATTTACAGTTGCTAATTTTTCCCTTTTGTGCTCTCACTAGCTGTTTTTTAGAGCACCATTGATACAGAGTCATCTAAGCTTGCCTTGAAACTACACTGTTATTGCACTTTGGGGTTTCGTTTATTACAAATTTCCCAATATGAACTGGCACCTTGCAGTTTGTGTTCTGGTATATGAATTGAGACTAGGCAAACAGAAGATGGATTTAAATAAAAGGCTAATGCAATATAAAATGAACACTTAGCTACTCTCAGCAAATTTATTTCCTGAAATGGCAATTTTTAAAAAAGATTTAGGGTAAAATTTCCTTCAGATGTGCTATTGTATTAATTTCGATGAAATATATGGGCCAAAAGCGTTAACATAACCCAGTCAGTGTCCAACATTAAACAGTGCTAAACAAGGTTCAGGGTTTGGTATACACAGATCTCAGCCTGCTTAGTAGCATGGTAAGTGCCTATGAAAATCCTTTAAAACCCTTTAATAAAGATAAAGAAAAGAAGGAAACATAGTTGAAACATTTGAAATGTAAAATATTAAGTAAGGCTGTTGTTTTAACAACAACACTTGTTCCTTTTCCCTTTCCCTGGAGAGAGTTTTAGGGGGACAAAAACCCTTGTCTGACAGGCTCTTCGATGGTATCAAAGATGGTAAATATCTGGCTTTTTGGGTAAAAGAGAAGGAGCTAGTTGAGCTGAGCTGGGGCTGTTGCTGCTGTTAAAGGCCAATCCCAAGTCATCTCAGGTGATGTTTGGGATTCAGATGGAGCTGGTAGGGGTGATGATATTACTGGGGTCCCTTTCTCTTTAGCTCCATCTGGTCAGGACATCTCAGGATCAGGGTGATGAAGGCCCAGAGTCCCAGAAAATGGTGAGGGTGGTAGCCACGATGGTGAAGTTCACTCCAGTTGCTTATGTGCATTCTTCCATATCTCCTCCGCCCCCACAAAGTCTCTTTCTTTAAAGACCCAAAAAAGGAGTGATGCGTGGTATAGCCTATGATAGAATCATAGAAATGTAGGACTGGAAGGCATCTTGATACGTTTTCTAGTCCAGTCACCTACACTGAGGCAGGACTAAGTATAATCTAGACCATCACTGGCAGGTGTTTGTCTAACCTGTTCTTAAAAACCTCCAGTGACAGAGATTCCACCATCTCCCTAGGAAATTTGTTCTAGTGCTTAATTACCCTTACAGTTAAGAAGATTTTCCTAATTTCTAAACTAAATCTCCCTTGCTGAAATTTAAGCCTATTACTACATCTCCTGTCCTCAGTATATAAGAGGAATAATTTATAACCCGCCTCTATATAGCACCCATTTACATACTTGAAGACTATTATGATGTCCCCCTCAGTCTTTTCTTCTCCAGAGTAAACAAACCGAATTTTTTTCATCTTTCCTCATAGGTCATATTTTCTAGACTTTTAAACCAGTTTGAGTGGAAGGGCATATTGAATGAGGTCCCACAGAGATCTGCACTGGGTCTGGCTCTGTTCAATATCAGTGTGGACCATTGATGACTATTCTCTGAGTGTGGTTTTCCAACCAGTTGTGCCCCTACCTTATAACAGGTTCATCTAAGCTATATTTCTCTAGTTTGCTTATGAGAAGGCCATGTGAGACAATATCAAAAGCTTTACTAAAGTCAAGATATATCACATCTATTGCTTCCTCCCTGCCTACACAAAGGATCTTAGGTTGAATTGACATGATTTGTTATTGACAAATCCATGTTCACTGTTACTTATCACCTTATCTTCTGGGTTTGATTGTTTGATTATTTCCTCCATTATCTTTCTGGGTACCGAAGTTAAGCTGACTGGTCTCTAATTCCGTGTTTTATAGATAGGTAATATATTTGCACTTTTCTAGTCCTCTGGGATCTTTCCTATCCCCCGCAAGTTCTCAATGATAATCACTAATGACTCAGATCTCTCCAGCCAGTTCCTTAAATGTTCTAAGATGTATTTCATTAGACCCTGCTGATTTTAAGACTTTTAACTTGTCTAAGTTATTCTTAACTTGTTCTTTCTCTATTTTAGCCTAAGATCCTACACCATTTAAATGGATGTTCACTGTATTAGTTGTCCAATCACTGCTGACCCTTTTTTGCTGAAAACTGAAATAAGAAAGGCATCTAACATTTTGGCCACTGCTGTGTTTTCTTTTATTCTCTTCCCTCCCTCAGTGAGTAATGGACCTACCATATCCTTGATCTTCCTCTTGCTTCTAATTGTTACCCTTTGTGTCCCTAGCTAGTTTAATCTCATTTTGTGCCTGCCCCTGCATGCTTGTAGGTTTTATTCAAACTAATCCTTTGTCATTTACCTAGTTTCCACTTTTTTGTAAGACTCTCTTTTGAGTTCCAGGTCATTGAATATCTCTTGGGTAAGCCAGAGTGGTCTAGTATCTTACTTCCTATCTTTCCTGTGCATTGGGTTAGTTTGCTCTTTTGCCCTTAATATAGTCTCTTAAAAATTGCCAATGCTCCTGAACTCTTTTTTTTCCATAGACTTGCTTCCCATGGGATCTTACCTACCAGTTCTCTGAGTTTTCTAAAGTCAGCCTTCTACCATTGCTTAGAATCATGAACTCTATCATTTCATGATCACTTTCACCCAAGCTGTCTTCCACCTTCAAATTCTCAACCATCTCCTTATTATTTTGTCTACCAGTTAGGCTTAGTTTCTGAACACCAGTTTTGGTTCACTGATTTCTAGACCCACATTTTCTTGTTTTCCAAGCATGATCTTAATACTGTCCTTGAGTTATACCCTCGGCTTTTTTATTTAGACTAATGCAGTTTTTCTATCTCCCTTTCATACTGTTTCATGTCAACATTTGTTATTACAGATTATTGAGATGCCTCACAAAATTTTACATACTTTTTAGAGTTGAACTCACAACTAGGGTAAATTTATAGGGCCAATTATCACAACATAGTCCCTCTCTTTTAATAACTAACTCCTCCTATGATTAGATATTTGTTCATAAAATCACAATGACAAAGGAAAACCTTATTATAGTTTAAACATATAGAAAAAAGGAAAAGAAAAAGGTGTACGTGGTTATATTTTAAATTTCACAAATTTATTGTCCTGAAATTGGGATTTGCAATATTTTATATAATGAAACATTACAAAAATTACAATTAAACCTTTCAGATGTTAACAGACCTTAATAACGCACAACTCAATTAATTTTAAGTTATTACAAAATTTAAAACTACTGCTGTTACATACTTGCAAAAAATTTTAGAACAAATCAGCTCTTATTACTTCTTGGGCGATATACCCAGCATGGCTAAAGATGGGGAAAACAACAACAAGAAAACTTTTTGTGCATTAGTGGTTCAGCTTGCTCACTTAGAGACAAACTTTAGCCTGAGGGCATTCTCACCCAAGTGTGTTGCCTCCTTTAAAAAGAAGCAACAAATTATGTTGTTTTGGACATTTCTGAGTCTTCTGTAACACCCAGAGGCAGCAAAAACATCAAGATTTTTTGTGTGTGGAAAACAACAAGAAGAAAAAAATGTAAAAACAGCAAGGGAAAAACATTTCTCAAATGAAACATTGGAAAAATCTCCAAGAAGTTTGGTGTTCCAAGAGCCCTTGGTTCTGGTGGTTTGAGATTCCGTTCACAGGCAGTTCAGAAGCAGCCCTGAATTAAGCTGGTGTTCTGTTGGGGTGGGGGAGGAATAATCCAAGATGTTATTTCAGTCTTTTTCTTAGCATTAGTGCTACGTGCCTCAGGGTTAGGGTTAGGGATAGGATCAAGATTCATCACCAAATTTGGTCTGCTGGTTGGATCATTAGCTTCTCCGGCTTTGGCCAGGTACTGATAGGGAATGCATCATGAACACTGATCCATGTCCTCCATTACTTCAGTAAAAGTCTTCTTTTGCACCTTTAGCAACACCACTCCCAAGGAAATGCCCACCTCCTCCCACTGCTGAACCTGCAAGCCTTCTCCTTTGTTCCACACACTAGAATTTGGGGGTAATAACCTTAGGTGCATTTCTGCACCTTTCCCTGGTCCATCCACTACTGTGGTGCCCCCAGTCAGAGAATTCACTGACCTGTGGCAGTGTTCTAACATTGCCCTTAGGATGCTCTATCTTAGCATTCTGTGTCCATTTAACTTCATATTAAATCATTAAGAGGGTTTTTTGTGTTATATGTATAATACCAGATTAGTGTTCATTAGCTACAAAGAAACACCAAGGATATTTTGGCCCCCACTGTGGCTGCATTGCATCAATCAGCCTGTGGAAAGTAGCTGCAAAGCCAGCTTAGCTAACCATCTGAGAATTCCCTTATCATACGAGAATCCCTGCATGGCACTGGGCCAGTAGAAGTAGGCCAATGTCACCCCGTCCTAGTGTAGCGGTGTGTGTTGGGAACATGACAGAATGAGGGAGCAGAGTCGGAGCATCACTGCACTCCGGTGAGTTCTCTCTACTGAAATGACACCTTTGGGACTAATGCAGCCAAGCATGAGTTCAAGCAACATATTAACTTCTTTTGAAGACTGAACCAACTCTGGTTAATCCCCAGATCAGGGCAGGGAATGTAGATGTGTACAGCCACCTTTCTCTCAATTCCCCCAGGGCCCTGCACCCAGCAGAGCTTGGCCATACCTAAGGATAGACTAGATGAAGCATGGCTGGGGAAAAACCACTTTAAACCACTCTTTAAGTATTTCATTAGAAATAATATTGGATATTACACTTTTTGGAGGAATAACATTACAGATGTTACCTTTATGCTAGGATAGCTCCAGAGCTGTTATCTTAGTAAAGGCTAAAGGCACAGAAGGCTAAAATCTTTAATTCGAACCTCATTTGCCTTCCAGAAAATGAGTGAAAGGTTTTTACTGTAGATCAGTATGTATCTCATGCTTCTGAGCTTCAACGGCCACCAAGTGTATTATTTTCTTTTATATTTTATACATGTATTCCTTCAGCAACTTTTCAGTTAGAAATGCATATATATATCAGTGAGGATCTGCACTTGGTGACATGTATAAAATGATGCATAAAGGATTTCTTCATAATCCCTGGAGCTGTTCATCTCACAACATTAACTTATGGAGAATGATAGAGTATTTTAATTGAAGCCATCTAGAGGATATTTAGTCTTTACATATGATATGCGGTTAATTGTTTGTACAGTTAATTAATCTATAAGTGAGGTATTCTGTTAAATATCCATGGGTAGGGCACATATTGACTGTTTCAAGGTGAACACTTTTCTAAATCATGAGCTATTGAATGGAGACTCATCATAGTCCATTTTTTTGCAATTGGCTTGTAGTGTTTGTCTACTGTTTGTTTTGATAGATTTTTTTTTTTTTCATTGAAAATATGTCGGTCTCTAAATATGAGCATCAATGCGTGCTGTGAGAGACATTGTACAGGAAGGATACCCTCCTGCATACACAGTTGGGTAATTGGATGGTATTCATCTTCTATCTGCGTTATAGACAGGCCTTGAGCTTGTGTATGAAAGCCTTAAATCCTCAAGGTCCCTGGCATTCACGCTATAAACCTACTTGCAAATCACATGTGTCTCATGGGGCCACAGCTTTGCTTTCTTCCATTTGCCTCGTAACAGAAAAATATTTGGGTACAGCTTCTCTGCTTGAAAGTATCACAGAACATTTTCTTTTGTATCTTGGTTACAGCAAACATTTGCCAGCTCTCCAGGAGTGTCTGCTGTACAACCATGTAGGTATGGGATCGACTCAGCAGGTATTTGTGATCTCCAGTGATATAATGGATCCTCAGTGATTCTCCAGCTACTTGCAAAAAGAAAACACAGAAAGTTCACAACACACAAAACTAAAACCTTCAAAACGAAACAAAAATCCTAAACCTTCATCCAGCTGTATGAACCTTTTTTCTCCTTTCAGCCTGTCTCTGCCTTCCTCCCCTTCTTTTTAACTATTCAAGGTGATGGGTGTAGAAGTAATTTGCTATTTCTAGGGCATGTGAACTGGAGAGAGAAAGAGAAGTGTATATAATAACAGTAGTGTTAATAGTATGGGTTAGAGTAGTGCCCAGAAGCCAACCCCCCCGTGCTAGCCTATGTACAAAAATACAACAAAAATTAGTTGCCTATTCACATTATTTGCTTTATATATTTAATTAATTCCAGCTGTGGTATTTACATTAGTATTTTAGGAACAGTTCTGGAATGAGTCCATAATCATAACAGTATACTGGGAGAAAGTAAGGTTTGCAGGGAGGAAGAGAAATCTGTGAACTGCGAGTTAATAAACCCAGGGTGTCATCCCAGAAGGATATGCAGAGCAACAGCCCAGCAAGGTGAACTGGACAAATCAGCTTTGCTTAAGCAAGTTGATGCCCTATGAACTGCCAGAGATCATGTCCCTAAAAAGTACCCTAATGATGCTTTTAGATTGTCACTGGTCTTGTTAAATGATAGCACATCAAAAAAAACAAGATGATGCAGATGAAAGCAGGGAACGTGGCCTTGTACTGAAACATGGTATATTTGACAAACCTTGGCTTCAGCTGGATTTTTTTTTAAAGTACTGCTTTTCTCTTTCATTCCTGCTCCTGTAATACCGTATGTGCTTTCGTGCTCTGCTATTGACTTTGTTGCAATCAGTCCTCTGAGTAGAATTGATCTATGATACACTTTGTAGCCATCCAGACAGCTTCCAGTGAAGTGACAAAGAAGTTCTGTTTCTGTACCCAGCTAATCAATGAAAGGCAAAGCAAGAGCAGACAAAATAGAAACCTGCCCGCAGAGCTACTGGATACCAAATATCAAGGGCAGTTCACAGTGTGCACCAAAGTGGCAATCAGCATTTGTATTTATGATGAAAGAATATATGTTTTGCTTTATACTCATGATCGGACAGCTTTCTAATAAGGAGAAACAGAATAAAAAGAAAGTATTAAATGATCATCAAATGCAATGAGTTAAAAAGAGCTCAATGCTAAACAGCCTTCCCTCAGAGGTTAGCAAATTGAGCATTAAAATCCAATGGGGAAGCTGATGTATAACAGATGGTAGGATTTAGCCCCTTACTGAATCCTTTACAATGCAAATATAAGATGTTTTAAAGATGCAGAAATTATTAGACACAATTAATGTTAGTTAAATAATTAGCAGTTATGGGCTTGATCCTGCAAGGTGCTTAGCGTTCTGGTCCAGATCCAACAAAAACTTAAAGAATATGCTTACCTCCAACATGCAAATCAACATTAGATTCAATGGGAGTATTCACAGGATTAACATTAAGCATGTGTGTAAATACCTTCTGGACCAGGGCCAGAATGTTCCCCTAATCTTGCAGGATTGAGCCCTATGAGAAGTGGAAAGGATGGGCCAGATCCTTGGCACTACTAGTTCTGCATAAGCTAGTTGAGAATGGTGTAGGGAAATCCTCTGGTGGTGTAGAGCTGGCATAACAAGTTACTTCACCTCCACTGGCATATCAGGGCAATGCTGTTGTGCTCCTGTGGTGCTCAGCTGCAGGAACTGATTTTTAAAGTTTGTTTCAGCCCTACACAACTTAGAGCAGCCATGAGGTTTGAGGCTACTCTAAATTGAGCATGCAGCTGATCCAGCCTCATAAGTGAGGGACTGTAAACACACTTCTGCACCCTTCTTGGATTCTATAATGATCCAAGCTTGACTGGTCCTGAGAATGTAACACAAAATGCTTAGAGCCCAACAGCCTGATTCTCCTCTGTCTTCACCTTGTGTTGTCTTTTATACCATGTAAAACACTTCTGATGCAGTTGCATTTTAGATCCACTTTGGGCAGATGTAAATGATAACACGAGGTGCAAGACAGAGGAAAATCAGAACCTAAGATAGTAACCTGCAAATCTTATTCTTTAGGCAGGCTATTCTGGTTGGCAGAATTATCTTGTCATAAAACCATTAATATGGAAAGGTAACATTATAACTGCATTATCACAGACAATAGGACACTGGCTGATATGTCTTAAAGCATCTCCTCAACTTTTCATGATGGACATTGGCACAGGTCACTGATAACAAATACTTGACTACCCTTACTCCTGAAATAACCTTCTGTCTCCAGAATGGTCAATTCTGTGTAAGACAGGTCCCGTTGTTGGAGCCCAACAGACTAAATCATCACTTCAGGACGATGTGTAAAATTCAATAAAGCCCCTGTGTACTCAGCTGGCCAAGTTTGGCGGCTTCCAATTGATTTTCTTTTTTTCCTTCAATCCTTGAGTGTCACAATCAGCTAATTAAAAGTGCAGTTATCTGATATAATCTGTTTCCCAATTGGTCAAGACAGCAGGCTATCTAACAGAAAGAATTGATTTGTAAACTGCCAAACCTGATACATTTAGATTGGCATTGTCCCTTTTGAACTATGTCTAACAAGCAAAATTTGTCCCCTGTTGAATCAAATGACCTGCACAATGAAATCCATTGAGCATTCACTTTGTGGGGGGAAAAAATAGAATGGAAATAGCTAATTATTTAAAATAATAATAAAAACAGTTGGGGTGGAAAAAAGCCAATAAATAAGCAAAGCAGTATAGCCTGGCGAGGTGCAGTCAGTCTTCTGGCTGAATTTGAGATCAATCTTGGCACTGATGTTGGTCTTAAGTGCATTGGGGAACTGGGTGAAGATAAGACTCAGCACCCAGCTTCCATCCCTCACGAACGGACACCAGAATCCTATCCAATCTCTAGACCACTGGTTTCCAGTCTGTGGTCCATGGAATACCTGCTGTTGTTCTGGTTGCTGTTAGAAGTCCAGGGGAGAACACCTGATGAGGAAGGCAGGGGAAGATTAAATGAAAATCCAAAATAGACAACGTGGGAAGTGCTTTGTCCCTATTTTGGGGGGAGAGTGAATTATTACATTGAAGACCATTGAAATACAAGTAAACCTTTCCTGATATTACTTTTCTATGTAAACAGGTTTCAGAGGGGTAGTCGCATTAGTCTGTATCAGAAAAAACAACAAGGAGCCCTTGTGGCACCTTAGAGACTAACAAATGTATTTGGGCATAAGCTTTCATGGGCTAAAACCCACTTTATCAGCTGCATGGAGTGAAAAATACAGTAAGCTGTATAAATATTACAGCACATGAAAAGATGGGAGTTGCCTTACCAAGTGGGGAGGTCAGTGCCAACAAGGCCAATTCAATCAAGGTGGAAGTGGCCTATTCTCAACATTTGACAAGAAGGAGTGAATATCAAGAGAGTGAAAATTACTTTTGTAGTGCCAGTGAGGCCAATGCAATCAAGGTGGAAGTCACCCATTTCCAACAGTTGACAAGAAGGTGTGAGTATCAGCAGAGGGGAAAATTACTTTTTGTAGTGACCCATCCACTTCCAGTCTTCATTCAGGCCTAATTTGATGGTGTCCGGTTTGCAAATTAATTCCTGTTCTGCAGTCTCTCTTTGAAGTCTCTTTTTGAAGTTTTTTTTGTTGAAAAATTGCCACTTTTAAGTCTGTTATTGAGTGTTCAGGGAGATTGAAGTGCTCTCCTACTGGTTTTTGAATGTTACAATTCTTGATGTCTGATTTATGTCCATTTATTCTTTTGCGTAGAGACTGTCCGGGTTGGCCAATGTACATGGCAGATGGGCATTGCTGGCACATGATGGCATATATCACATTAGTAAGTATGCAGGTGAACGAGCCCCTGATAGTGTGGCTGATGTGGTTAGGTCCTATGATGGTGTCCCTTGAATAGATATATGGACAGAGTTGGCAACGGGGTTTCTTGCAGGGATTGGTTCCTGGGTTAGTGTTTCTGTTGTGTGGTGTGTAGTTGCTGGTGAGTATTTGCTTCAGGTTGGGGGGGCTGTCTGTAAGCAAGGACTGGCCTGTCTCCCAAGTGGTTCCCTTAAGTCACCCAACAATATTGTTAATCTATCCAGCTATGCTCTTAGCCCAGCAGAAGAGTCTGTCCTATCTTGGGGCCTCTCCTTCTGCCCCACGAACATGATACAGTTCTGTGGTGACCTAGAATCCTACTTTTGCCATCTCCAACTCAAGGAATATTTCCAACACACCACTGAACAGCACACTAACCCGCAGAAACCTTCCTACCAAAGCTACAAATAGAAGGATTCTGCGTGGACTCCTCCTGAAGGTCGAAACAACAGACTGGACTTCTGCAAAGAGTGCTTCCGCCGATGTGCACAGGCTGAAATTGTGGAAAAGCAGCATAACCTCAGCTATGCAGAACACAACACCATCCACAGCCTCAGAAACAACTCGGACATTATAATCAAAAAGGCTGACAAAGGAGCTGTAGTCATCATGAATAGGTCAGAATATGAATGAGAGGTTTCTAGGCAACTCTCTGACACCACATTCTACAGGCCATTATCCTCTGATCCCACTGAGGGTTACCAAAAGAAGGACACAAGGACTCCTCGTTGTTTTTCCATGTAAGTAATTGCTGTGGTTGCCCAGGGAAATTACTCTACGTTTGTTCAGTGATCAGCACAAACCCAAATCTGGAGATTTGGGGTGTGACAATTACAATTACAGGCACAAACCCTGAAGCCAATGATTCATGCAGCAGCACTGCTAGGATGTCCTTGTCTAGTGAAGCTAGGCCCTTAAACTCCAGTCCTGCAAAGTGTTTAAACAGGTGCTTCATTTTAAGCATGTGAGTCATCCCATTGAAGTCAAAATAGCCATGCACCTAAGTGCTTTGCTGGATCCAGGTCTTAGAATGCAAAATAACTTCATCTTCTCTTAAAAATAAATTGGTAATTCATATAAAGAATAAAGGCTTATTATAGTTGGGAAATGCAATGCATCCAGGGCCAGATTTTTAAAGTTAATTGAGGTATCTATCTCCCACTGAAATCAATAGGAAGTAGGCACCTAAATGGCTTTAAAAATCTGGCTCTAAAAAAAAAAATACTGTAGTCCTATATTTAAAATAAATATTTTTTTATCTTTCTAATGTTCTTGGGAAGCAATATAATAGATGGAATCCTCAAAATATTTTGATATTTCCTTTCAGATATTTACTTCTAAATAACCCAAAGCTCTAGGCTCAGCTAAAGAGAATCAACATTTTAAATGTCACTTTACATTGACAAAAGTTGCAGTGTAGTGTTCTGTAAAGAAACCCAAGGCATACTGCAAAGTGGCACAGCATGATGTCCCAAACTGTTACTTTTTAAATCAAGGAATGCAGTGCTGGGGGTGTGGGGGGCAGGGTAGTACTTCTACCTGTCAACTTCAAACCCTGATTAGCAATGTTCTGACCTGCCTTATTTTTCTGCTGGTGACAGTGGTGTTGTTCCCAGCTGGTAGACCAAGTGGCTCAGATCACACGGAATCATCCATTGGCTTTTGTGTTTGAACACATGGTGAGTCTCAAGCACTGTGTTTGCTCCCTTTGATACCTGTGAAGAACATACTAATCAGTGCTTCCCTGGGCCTTTCTCTTGTCTTCTGCCAGACAACTTATTCTTTATTTTTTGGTTTATATAAATACAAAAATTATATATTTTTGGTAAATATAAATACATATAAATGTGTGTGTGAGTTTCAAGACAAACCATTATCTTGTACTCTGATCAATTTATTTTTAAAAATGTTAAATGTTGTTTCAGGCCCTACTGTGACTCCTGCCAATTAGTGACGTTTTGCTGTATTTTTCCTTTCCAGACACTGTGTAATAAACCCACACAAACAACAGAAAATACTGGCTTAGGGCACAGTTTTGACTCAGATTCACAGAGAAGTGAGAGGGTGTTAGGCAGTCACATACTTGTTTGCTTGGGCTACCTGTTTCATGGGTAGCAGCATGTGGCAAAGGAGAGGAGAGCAGATCCCACTGAGCTGCTACTTCCCATCCTGTGCAGGTGGGTGGTGGGTAGTGGGTGGGCAGCAACAGAGTGGGTTGAGCCTTGATTCTGCCCTCAAATTCATTGATGAGCAAAGGGAAAAAATGTTGTTTTTCTGTGACCATAGCATAGGTCAATTTGTTTGTAAAGAAACTGGTGCATTTTTGTTGGATTTTGACTGTGTTAAAATAATTTTATTTGTTAGAAAAAAAAATCTAATCTGAAGTGCACATGAGGAGAGGATTTCCTTTGTCATATGATCTGATGAGAGACTTGTTGGTGTGGTTAAAGAACTCCTTGCTAGAACTCTAATCCAGCTCCCATTGGGAGTCTTTCCATTGTACTCAGTTAGTGCTGGTTCAGACCAGAGGTTAGTTCCATGTAGAGAGAGCACCATACCAATGATCAGAGAATGTAGACTTTCTGAGTCAGAATCTCATCTGGCTTAAAGTGGCAGAGCAAATTGTGGCTACACTAATTTGCACCAGCTGAGAATCTAGCTCATGGTTTTCATATTTAATTTAGGGCACTTTCAATTTTCTGCTTGTCATAAACATACAGCTATGGGTAGCATAAAATCCCTCTTTACCCTGAAAAGGGTTAATTCCTCTTTTACCTGTAAAGGGTTAAGACGCTCAGATAACCTGTGGGCACCTGACCAAAAGGACCAATAAGGGGAGAAGATACTTTCAAAACTGTGGGGGAAGGTTTTTTATCTGTGTCTCTCGGAGCCAGCCAGGAAACAGGGCAGGGGAAAATACACCTCCCTAGCTATATCTGAACTAAGCATCTAGTCTTACAGAAATAGTAAGTAATAGCAGAAAACAAATGTGTTAGATTACCTTTTGTTTTAGCTTGTGAATTTTCCCTGTGCTAAGAGGAAGGTTTATCTCTGTTTTTGTAACTTTAAAGTTTTGCCTAGAGGGGAAATCCTCTGTGTTTTTGAGTCTTTTGTTATTCTGTAAAGTACTTACCATCCTGATTTTACAAAGGTGATTCTTTTACCTTTTCTTTAATTAAAATTCTTTTAAGAACCCGATTGATTTTTCATTGTTCTTAAGATCCAAGGGTTTGGATCTGTGTTCACCTGTACCAATTGGTGAGGATATTATTCTCAAGCCTCCCCAGGAAAGGGGGTGTAGGGGTTTGGGGGGATACTTGGGAAAGGTAGGGCTCCAAGTGGACCTCCCTGAATGTTTGGTTAAATCATTTGGTGGTAGAAGTGATACTAAGGCAAGGAAGGAATTTGGACCTGGGGGAAGTTTTAACATAAGCTGGTAAAAATAAGCTTAGGGGGTCTTTCATGCGGGTCCCCACATCTGTATCCCAGAGTTCAGAGTTGGGAAGGAACCCTGACACTGCTCTTGCCACTTCTATACATCATGAGCTTTGGTGATTTTATTCCAGATAGAGAAAGTGAAAATGTAGAGATATGAGGATCGTGGTAGGCAGAGTTTTGTGCTTCTTTGAGACTGTAAACCAAGGTCTGGTCTATGCTACCCGCCTGAATTGGCGGGTAGAAATCGATCCCCAAATCGGCGCTCTAACTCCACCAGTGGAGGTGGTAGTAAGCGCCGCCGACAAAAAGCGGCAGAAGTCAATTTTGCCGCCGTCCTCACAACGGGGTAAGTCGGCTGCAATACGTCGAATTCAGCTACGCTATTCATGTAGCTGAATTTGCGTATCTTAAATCGACTCCCCGCTGTAGTGTAGATGTACCCCAAGAATGTTATACTTGTTCCAGAGTTAACATTTATAAATTTATTTTAGTTCACATTCCAGTTTCATCTGAGAGACAATGAAAATGTGACATCATTGATGAGGTCCTTGTTGGAGACATTACATTTAAGCCCTGATGCTTTCTGTGTCTGAAGCTAGAACTCAGACAAATTCTCTAAAGAATAATGAGAACTGAGGTTATGCTTGGAAACCTTTGTACAGAGAAACTGAATGGTATAGCAAGAAATGACAACATAGCATGTCTTTGGCTAACCACTGAGCAGAGTAGCTGACATTTTTTTCATGATGTTATTTTAAAACTAGAAATAAAGTTGAATCTCAAATTTACAAACACCAGAATTACGAACTGACCAGTCAACCACATACCTCATTTGGAACTGGCAGTACGCAAGCAGGCAGCAGTACAGTACTGTGTTAAACATAAACTACTAACAAAATTAAGGGAAAACAGCATTTTCCTTTTGCAGAGTAAAGTTTCAAAGCTGTAGTAAGTCAATGTTCAATTGTAAACGTTAGAAAGAACAACCATAACGTTTTGTTCAGAGTTACAAACATTTCAGAGTTACGAACAACCTCCATTCCCGAGGTGTTCGGAACTCTGAGGTTTTACTGTATCAGGCCAAGTTCATTATTGGTGTAACTCCACTGAAATCAGAATTTAGTCCCAAATGTTTTCCCTTAAGCTTGGCATTAGTATGTGACATTTCACCTCCCATCATAAGAATATCTTTATTGTAAACCTTTGTTTTATGAAATATTTTGTTTTCAAGTTGTAGCACAATGCAAATAATGCTATTTAAAGCTCTGGCTCATATACACAGCAGAATGTTTTAACTGGTGCATGTGTGTATTACAGTGATATTTTAGGTACAGGATACTGTTTGGGTAAGTTTATGATGGTGGTTAAAATGATTAGTTGAGGCACTGCAGTTAGTATCTAAAACAAATGTTGTAAGGCAGTAAGTCTAATTAAAATGTTTACGAGTTAGATGATTAGGCTTAGATTTTCAAAGACATCTAAGGGATCTGAACACCCACATTCCCATTAAAATTAATCGGGACTTGGACATCTAAATCCTAAGATGGCTTTGAAAATTTCAGACTGATAATGTGAGGAAACTGTCCTAAGGTATAATATGCCTCTTAATAAAATATCAAATTATGTTATTTTTAATATTTGTAATACAGATGCAAATACTTAGATTCTACCATTTATATACTGCTGCTTCTCACAATATTATCTAAGCGCTTTCCATGAAAAATCGATAGCAATGGTGAAGCTCCTAGTGGGCTTTATGGAGTCTCCGACACATTTCCCTTTCTGGAGTAAAAACTCTGCTTGAGGTAGGCATTTTGCTCTTGATAGATTTTGTTTTGGGGAGATTTGCTTGCTTGTTTGTTTGGAGTTGACTGGGGGACCAATGGGAGGAAGCTGATGTCAGTGTTGTGAGTATCATTCTTATGGCAGACTTTTTTTAAGAAGAAGGTGTTGCAGCATTTCTTAAAGACAGTAGACTCTGGGTTTGCCTAACCTCCTCTGGATGTTTGTTCTATAGCTGGATCTCTTTAACCAATATCAATCTTTTCCCAGCTCACATGTGCTTCATCCTGGGTATCCTATATCCTCTGTACAATCTGCCTACTCTTAAAAGTATTCCTGCAAGTGACACAGTTTAGGGGAGAGGACTCCTTAGCCCAGGATCTTCTGACTTGAATGCTATCAGGAAATAAAAGCTATTTAGTTACTCGCCCTCGTCCTGCTGTCCATTGGACTGACCTGAAGTAGAGTAGGCTTCAGGCACTCTTCTTGAATCACCTCTTCATAGATCTTGTCTAAACTATACTTTTTGGGAAAATTCCCACTGTTTCACCACCACCAGTGCAGTCCCATCATATATTTGCCCTCTACCAGACTCCTGTACCCCACTGGTCTGGGTCAATAGTCAGATCCATTTACACTGCAAGCCCCAGCAATTTATACCATTTGCAATTATGGATACAATGGGAGTATATATGTCAAAATTCCCTTGCTATTCCTGAGCTCAAAATTTATTCACAGACCAAATCTTTGGAAATCCTATTAACACAAATGCTTTACAAATTTTGGTGTTGCTGGCACATTGGGATGACATAATCTATACTAATACTTCAGGAAATCTGATTAACTCTCCCAATGTCAGTTGTGTTGGTTCAGGAATATCGTATAAACTAAGTTGGAAGGAACTAGCAGGAAGAAAGTCATGACTGTTAGGGCTTCTTTGTGGCTTTTAGCTACTGGCTCATGTTGGGAGTGGTACCAAGAAATACCACCTGAGGGGAAGTTTCTTGAAGTATAATCTCCCTGTAATAGGAGAAAAAAATTGGAGGGAAATTGGGATTTTGACTAAATTTCAAGGAAAATATCTCATTTTGATGGAAAATTTTGACTTTTCATTAAAAAATATTCACAAGCACCATAACCAAAAAGTCAAAATTATTCACAGAAAAATAAATAATTTGACTATCTCTACCCCTGAAGTTCCAAGACACAGAGGGACAGATGTGAATGGAGTGAGATGGTATGCTCCATTTCTTGTGCCAACAAGTTCCGTTTCATTGTATTAAGGTAGGTGACATTATCGGTTGTGGTACAGTTCTTTTTACAAGATGAGCGTATTACTAGTGAATTTGTTCATGCTGCAGAAAAAATTGTTCTGATCAGAAAAGCTACTTCCTATAGAATATATTCACACAAGCAAATAAAAACATTACATTGTGTCAAAACACTGTAAAATTTAAAAGGTGGAGAGTTATTGTGTTAATGTTGATTAGAAGCTTTGCTGATACAGCCTGGGTGTTCCCTTTTAACAGTACAACTTCTACACCATTTTTAGTGCTGCCCATGTGCATGGAATGCCGTCCAAATCCCTGTTCATTAAACCTTTCCTAGTTCAAAGCCCTCCTGAAAACTCTCTTCTGCTGTGTATTATCTAACTAGCATGATGAGTAGTTTTCTGTTCCCTGAGTGACCAGAGCAGGGGCTGCACTAGAGTAATCAGGAACGTGCTAGAACCAGTTAAGGCAGGCAGGCTAATTAGGACACCTGGAGCCAATTAAGAAGCTGCTAGAATCAATTAAGGCAGGCTAATCAGGGCACCTGGGTTTTAAAAGGAGCTCACTTCAGTTTGTGATGAGAGTGTGAGGAGCTGGGAGCAAGAGGTGCAAGGAGCTGAGAGTGAGAGGGTGTGCTGCTGGAGGACTGAGGAGCACAAGCGTTATCAGACACCAGGAGGAAAGTCCTGTGGTGAGAATAAGGAAGGTGTTTGGAGCAGGCCATGGGGAAGTAGCCCAGGGAGTTGTAGCTATCATGCAGCTGTTACAGGAGGCACTATAGACAGCTGCAGTCCACAGGGCCCTGGGCTGGAACCCGGAGTAGAGGGCAGGCCCGTGTTCCCCCCAAACCTCCCAATTGACCTGGACTGTGGGTTCTTCCAGAGGGGAAGGTCTCTGGGCTGTTCCCCAACCCACATGGTGAATCTCTGAGGCAAGAAAATCCGCCAATAAGCATGGGACCTACCAAGATAGAGGAGGAACTTTGTTACAATATCTATTGGTAATTAAAAAAAATAATAGTTTATCCCATAAATAGACATCTTTTCCACCTTGAAAAGCTAAAATTATACCACTGGGAGTTTTTTATACTGTAAACCATATACAATAGGGGCATATTTTTCTGAGTGTGAGAGAACTGATTTGAATGATGATTTACCACTATGGGAAAGAGAATCTTGGTGGTGTTGATTATTATTGTTTTTATTATTTATTCAGCTAAACAGCTATCTGATCTTAAACATCCCAGGGGTATAAGTGATCAATAAGTCTCTGTAAGTACCTTGAGTGAAGTGATAAAACAATCCATAGAAAATCATTTCCAAAACTCGGTTGTGCCTTGCTGCTGGATAATAGGCATGTTGTAATATGGGATAAAAAGTACTTTATTGAAGATAGATTTGTGATACGAGATTTCTTTAAACAAAGCCTAATACTTGTGGAAAGCACGTTGTACAAATATTCCATAAGATTAACTGTCTAGAAATTTATTAACAGAAAGAAAAATCAGGAAAGGCAATATACCGTATATACTCGTACATTAGCCCATTCGTTTATAAGCAGACCCCCCAAAATGGTTAGGTAAAAATAGCAAAAACTGTATGACCCTTTCATAAGCTGACCTTATATTTCAGGGATTGGCAAACTTTGGCTCCTGGCCCATTAGGGTAAGCCGCTAGCGGGCCTGGATGTTTTGCTTACCTGGAACGTTCACAGCCACGGAGCCCCGCAGCTCTCAGTGTACGTGGTTTGCCGTTCCCAGCCAATGGGAGCTGCGGGAAGTAGTGCACCACTTCCCGCAGCTCCCATTGGCTGGGAAGGGCGAACCACAGCCACAGGGAGCTGAGGGGCTCCATGCCTGCAGACACTCCAGGTAAACAAAACCACAGTGTATTAGATATTCAATTCAATGATTCCATAGAGTTTAAAATCATCAAATTTTGGTGTAGACCCATTTATAAGCCACCCCGCTCTTTGATGCGTCACTTTTTTACCAAAAATATTCGGCCTATGAACGAGTATATATGGTAATTAAAATAACTGTTTTAAATCTTCCATCTCTCTGAACAAAACTTTTAAAAGAAAATATGCAAGTGTTTGTCCACTTTGTGGCTTCCTTGTTCAACTTAGTAGTTTAGTTTTCACAAATGGCTGCTTACTTATGTAATTGATCATTTGCATGCACATATAATTTCATATGTACATGTAGCTTCAGGAGTTTCATGAGGATGCTGTATTTTCCTATGTGTATGCAATCTAGGCCCAAATGTCTAAGGCCCCAACCTTGCAATAAACACGTACTCAACTTTCAGGACAAGTAAAATATCCTTACTTTACTGTATTATTTTTAAAAGATATGTTGAAAAAAGCATTTCTAATTTTCATTGACTTACAACACTGGCTGATGTTGAGATCCAAACTTCCTTTGTTGGAGTAATCCTCAGGTTGGTGTACTATTCCCACCCCCCCTAGACCTCCTTTTATAATCATAGTATACATACTGAACAGATTAGAAGGTGAAAAATTCCCAACAATCTTTTTTTTTTTTTTTTTCCTCACTGGTAGGAATAGGAATCTGGTTTTGAGGAACAGGGAAGAGCTTCCAGGGTTCTTCCCATTTCCCAGAAGGCCTGGTCAAGAAGTAATAAACCAAGGTCCTGGTTATTAGACATGTGCAAACCAAACAGAAAGCAGTTATGAAGGGGAGCAAGCATGCATGAGCAGACACTGATACCTATTCTAAAACTTTGTCTAAAATTTAATCCAACATGCATCCAATCAGCCAGCATTTATATAACAAATCAACTAAGATCCCTGAATCCTTAGCAATATTCTAGCCTGATTCTCATTTACACTAGGTCCCCTTTATCCCACGCTGGCGGCATAGAGTAGCCATAAAGTGGATGTGAAATACATTTTACATATACTGTAAGGCAACTTTATACTGCCAGGAGAGTATAAAGAGGGCTTAGGCTACATCTATATTTTCGACTGTACACTGCTACATATGCATTGTTGTGCCATAACCCCCTATTGTCCACATCTGAAGCCCTGAGGTATGTTCTTGAAGGAGAGCACGCTGTGAAAAATCTAGAACACAGGGATTGTGGCTATATACATATCTTTGCTGTGGCATGGCTTCACACTAAAATGTAGTGTGGACATGGGCAAGGGGCATGTACGAGGCCATGAGAATCGATAGACCTCCTGGGCTATTCCCACAATGCATTAAACCCATTGTTACCTCATGCTTACCAATATGTATAAAGGTCCCTGACCACCTGTTGCCAGTCAAGATGAGCTGAGCACTTCTGGACGGTTCATTGATGAACTATGATCAGCACAGGCAATCATGCTTCATGTTCCAAGAGCTGCTGCCTGATCTTTGGAGCACACCCAACTGCTCATCAGTGTGTGGCCAGAATATAACTAGACTTCTCAGAGAGCGTCAGGAACATACACCTGTTCTGGGAGATTTCATAGAGGCTGGAGGAGACGGGCACTTACAGGACTCCGGGCCAGTGCTGGGAGTGCATGAAACATCTGAGGCTCCTGTACCAGAAGATGAAGGACTCAAACAATTGCCCTGGGAGGGAACCTCAGACGTGTCCATACTATGATGAGCTGGATCTGGTGCTCTGCAGGGCTGTGTGTCACAGCCTGAAGTGACTCACTATCCCCTCCTCAATTCCTCCAGCCTCACTGTACAGGATGCTGATGAGATACAGGGCAAAGCAGTGGGGACCTCCAAGGAAGCCTGGGGAGACTCAGAAGAGGAACATGTGTTTCTGCATCTCTACCTGTTAGACTCAATTGACAAAGCACCTCCCTACCCAGAGGCGCCTCAGGAGAACCCAAAGCCACTGCAGGAGCAAGAACCCCAACTCCTTGGAAATATCTCCTCTTGCTCCAGCGATACATCTGAAGCTTCCTCCCCCACCCTTCTCTACCCGACATAGTTCCCAAGCAACACACTGCTGTAAATGGCCGATTTTATTGAAATCCCATGAATTTCTGTGACGCATGTAGCAGAAACAATAACAAAGATGATTAACAAGCAGTCAGAGGTAGAAAGGAAGCCTTTATTGTATTCTGAGAAGTCAGATCCTGACCTACAGGGTTTGGTTGGTAAGACTGTTGAACCCATATGGTAGAAACTTTGCTTGAATCTGATATAGTTTGTCAAATTAGGCACTTGCGTTTTAACTTTATTTTCTTATAACCATTTCTGACTTTTATGCCTCATTATTGTACTCACTTAAAATCTCTTTGTAGATAATAAACTTGTTTTATTGTTTTATCTAACCCAGTGTGTTTAAAGTGACATGTTTGGGAAACTCTATTTGGGATGGAAAGTTTGTGTGCATTATATTTCTATTAAAGAAATAATGGAATTTATATAAACTTGTATTATCTAGGAGTGGGCTGGGCAATACAGGATGCACATTTCTGGGGAAAAAGCTAAGACTAGGAGTGTGTTGGGGTCACCCTGCGGAACAACCCAGGCTGGTAAGAGCCAAGGTATGGCTAGCTGCAGCACACACTACAGAAATAGCTGGGAGTGACTTGCATGCTGGAGGCTGTTTATAAGCTGTCCAGGCGGGAGGCTACAGCAGCAAAGGGCACCCCATGTTAGATGGCAGGGGTGACACAGCTACTCATTAGTCTGGATTGTACTGTGTCATCTCACAGATGGGTCTGCAGAAACTGATGTTTGCACTTTTCTCAGAAAATTTTACCCTATTTTTTTTTCCAGTTCCTATTAATGACTGTTTTAGTTCTATGTTCCATGTATCTCTTTAAATAAAAATCATTGCTCACTTGTGTGCATGCACCTTGCTTTCTGAGTATGATCCATGGGATCATCAATGTTTGGAATGGGTCAACATAACTGTGCCTGGTGTCATAGAAATGTAATGAATTCTAGGTCCCTTCCATGCCCTCCCTTCCCCTGGCCCCAATCATGAATTTTCTAATGTTGGGGAAGAAAAACAGAGTTCTAACTGTTGCTGTCCAGGGCACTGGAATGCAGAACAGAAGAGATGTGTACATAAACATCTTTATGCCTTTGTAATGAATGCAAATGACAATACAGTGAAAGGAAACAGTGCAGGTATCTGACAGTGAACAATGCTTTAACAACCTCTCATTTCCCACCACAAACAAACATTCACTTCTTGCAATCTTGGGAGTACTCATTCACAGCAGTTGATAAGTGCTGTGAGCCCTGGTGTTAGAAAAGATTGTGCAGAAGGAATGTGTGAAACTCCTTCCCATAAAGCACCCTTAAACAGAGCTGTGAACATATAACAAAAACATTGCTCAATGTTGGCATTAAAGTGTATATACACCTTCTGCAGCACAAAACTATGGCCAAAGGTGTTACTCGTGGGTAGGGCCTCTCCACAATTGTTGGCTTTCAGTTGGTACATTAACATCAGCTGCTGGATATCAAAATCCAGCAAGCTATGTCATAACATACCTTTGTGACAATGGTTTATTGAACTTTTCCAGCACCACTGTAGCATCTTGTAGTGTTCTGAGGAACTTCTGACTCTCTCTTTTCCATGATGTTTGAGTAAATAGCATTACAAATTCCCCTTGCCTACCAGGAACCAGGAGCAGTGTACACATGTGAGGGATCCAGCTGCCTGTACAGGGTGTGCAGACCAGATCTGTCCTGTACCCACTCGCTCCTGAAGTATTCCTCTTTAGCCTCACATATATTGTGGAAAGCACAGAATGCCACAATTATGGCCACACTGACATCCAGACAGGTCCACAGTCATCAACAATGTGCTTTCAGCCTCCCAAAGGTACACTACAATATCATTCTGCAGCTACTTAGTCTGTGGTGAAATTCCCTTTTTCTTGGCTCAGCAATGTGGGGTACAGCTTGATGAGCCAAGTTAGGAGCAGGTATGCAGGGTCCCCCAGAATAACTGTTGGCACAGAAACACCATACAGAACCACGTCACTTCTGGGGAATAAAATCCCTTCTTCACCTCTCAAAGACAATCCCAATTCCTTAAGCACCCCGGTATCATTAACTTTTAGCGCGTGTCCAACATAACATTTGAGTACGTGAACCAACCCTGTGGCCCACTAAGCCTTCACCGGCCTCTCTCAGTGGTCAAGTATTGGGATGTGTTCTGTTGATGACCCCTGCACAGTTCAGAAACTCTATCCTCTGAAATCCTGCTATAATTTCAGGGACTTGGGTTATGGCAACTACCCCTGGGTAGATGACAGTAGTGATAGAGTGGCAAACTTGTACCACCACCACCACCCTGACAGTTGCCTTCCCAACCTCAAAGTAATTAGCAAATGACCAGTAGCTGACAGAAGTTGCCAGCTTCCAAAGTGCATACTGTCTTGGTATGGGTTCCAAAAATGAGAGTTCCTGGCACTGCAGGGCTGGCGCAGGCACCTTCCATAGCTCAGGAGATCTGCTTCCTCATTCGGATGTTATGCAGCCACTGGTGGTTGTCCCAGGTTTCCAAGATGCTGTTGCCCCTCCACATTATGCTGGCTATCTCGGATCAGAATTGGCAGTACGCCCTGGGCATACCACTGCAAACCTGGCTTTCAACACATCTATTCCATGGGACTCCAGTGGATTTTTATTCATCCTCTCCATCAGCTGTCTTTGACATCTCAAATATTTCTGGACCCATTCCATCCAGTGTCCAGTAATACACCACGTGAACATTTGACCCACGAGCAGGAGCAGAACCACATCATCATGGACTTGCTCCATGTCTTCCATGCAGTTTGGCAAAAGGGAGAGATGAGCAGGAGCTGCTGTCTCCAATTGTGTGAAGGCAGCAAGATGCAGCAAGGCGGTGCCTAGTGTGTCTCCTGTGGCACACTGAACTCTGGGATGCTGCCCCTGAAATAATAACGCTAGTGTTGTGTACTGAAAAGGGGCAGTGTGGATGAGGGTATAAACATGTACTCCTGGTGACTTAGAGTAGCACTTTAATCTGTAAGTACTTATCAGTGACACAACACCCAGAGTTGTGTATTACCTGCATGAATGAAGGTGACAGAATGAGGCCTGTAGCATTTTGGGGATTGAAATGATATTCCAGCCTCCTCATATGGGATTATTAATAATGGATTTGTTTTGTGTAATGCCACCATGGCACTATTAGTGGCAGGTTTATTAATCCTTTCAAAGGCCAAGATCTTCAGTGGGTGAAGAGCAGTATATTTCCAGTGAAGACCAGAAAGCCACATTGATTTGCATCAGCTGAGGACCTAGCCCCAAATGTTGATGTAGAGTCCAAGAGCTTTAGATAGCTACTTAACAAACTGAAATAAATAAATACACATTTAAAATGCAGGGAGAGAGTGAGAGAGCTAAATGTCAGTGTGTCAGCCCTCACCTTTTTTTTCTTCACACTTCCAGCAATAAAAGGATATAATAATAATAATTAATTAAAAAAACCTCTGGGAAATGAATATATTCATACCTAGAGCCATTATTTGTAAATCCATCAATAAGACCAAGTGGAATAGCTTTGAATCATGCAGCTTGGGTTTGTATTTCAATTGGGAGTTGAAAAAAACAAAACACATGGCCATTGCTCTTTTATATGATGTACTGTATAATAATGCATGCCTGCACACCCCAGAACCTGTGAATTATCACATATCCCTTTTTCAGAAACAGTATAAAAAAGAGCTGACAAGTGGAGTAGGAAAAAACCCATAAACTTATCCTTCTTCCTTAAAGTGAAAATATACCTTGTCTCCTCACAAAAATGATAATGGCTAAAATGATAAGGAGAGTATATTGCAAACAACCCATTGTTTAAACTTAGTAGGTGAAATCTTGGCCTCATTGAAGTCAATGGCAAAACTCCCATGGATTTCATGGAGTCCAGTATTTCATCCAGCCATCTCAAAGGCATCTTTAACATTTCCATAAGTGTGTCTTGTATTTGCCAGCTAAAGGGAGATTTAGATGTAGATGAGATTTACATACTGCTTGTGACTTTTCTGCAAATGGATATTCAAACTAGCCATCAACGATATCTTCACTGAATCTTGTGATCTATGGTGTGCCAATGAAATCCCAGATTTAAATATCAAGAAAACCCATTCTCCATCCATTTGCTTTCATTATTTTTTTAATTATGCAATTTGAAAAGGTGTTGAAAAGGTGCTAATTTCAGTAATTACTTTTTTATTGCAGACTATTGTCAAGCCAAGTAGTGGAATGAAGGAAAATATTAGCCAGTCATTCTTTCTGCTTTTATTTCTTCCCCATTAAAAATCCTTCTCTTACTTTTAGTACTACAGGCTGTGAAACTGTTTTTTTCAAGTGTTATGCCTATTGAATTTTTTATGTAATATATTTTAAGTTACTAATGGTACAACGTACAGATCAGTGGCTGTTATAAAGTCTCGGGCTATGGGGTCACGTAAGTGCCTGATTGAGACATTCCATCCTGATTTAGGGCCTAATCCTGTAGTCCGTACTCAAGTTAAACTTTAATGGAAGAGGGCAGGATGGTGGTTGTAATCCGAAAATCCATCAGGTAAAATTATTGTCACTCCTCAAAACTCTTCCGTTCTCTTAATAAAAGAAGAATGTTTATTTCCATGTTTAACTTATTTCTCTGGGTGTCTCTCCTTTAATCACAGGGTGTAATGACAGTGCATGTAGACATTGGATAGTGTTATTCCTTTCTCTGCTAGGCTGAAGATCCAACTTGTCCCCATATAGGTGATTTTAGTCACCAGGACTTTGAACACCTTACACAAGCACTAAATTCTAGATCTGGCCAGAAAAAAGACTTTTCCTTCCACACAAAAATTTGAGTTTTCATTGGGACAAAAAATCAAAAATTGGAAATGTTTCATGAGAGGAAAATTCTCAAACAATTCTGTTTCAGGAAAATGACAGTGGAACACTTCAGCTTCCTCCCTGGAAGTCAGGGAGCCAGCTACCTGGGCAGTTTGAAAATCCAATTACCTGGAAGACTGTTGGCCTCTGGATAGTCAGCTGCTTGGCTTCCTGGTTAGCCTAGGGAACCATTGAGTCATCTAAGCAGGGAACAAGCCACCCTGGGAACTGTCTAGCCATTTGGATCCCCAAGTAGCCCGGGAGCCATCTATCCAGGGAACCCTGGCTCCTCAGTCTGCCAGCTGGGCTGCTGGGGAGATGAGGATGCTGTGTATCCAAGCAGTCAGAGGAGGACGGCTGAGGAACCAGGGAAGCAGGGATGACTTGCAGGAACCCAACAATTTTCATTGAAACTTTTGCATTCCCAGAGAACACTTTATTCCACCAAAACAGCATTTTCCAGAGGAAAACTGTTTGGTCATAAAATTTGCGACCAGGTCTAAATTCCCCTTCTCCCTTCCCACCACAAATGTAAAACAAGGAAGACAGTTTTGAACCAGCAGTGGCCAGGTAAATAGTAGACTTGCCACCCAACTGCTGGGTGACATCACCATGCTTTTCAGAGAGAGTTGAGTTTGTTGCATATAAAGAAAGTGACCTTCAGCTGTGATTGGAGCTACAACAATTTACAACAGGTGAGGATCTGGCCCACACAGGCCCACAGTTTCTAATTTCATGCTCAGCTTCATCATGTGCAAAAGCTCTGAACAGTGTATAACAAAGAGAGGAGAACCTGACTCTCATTGACTCTACAGCCTATTTCTATTGCTCTGATGTAAATTATATTATGCCTACTTCAAGACCCCATTACACTGCTAGTGTGGTATAAAGATGCCTTGGTTTCATAGGCCTGATTCTCATTTAATGTTCGTGTTATAGTCTGTGAGATATTACAGAAGAATTTTGAAAGCAATAGTCTTGACACTACTCCAAATAAGTTTGATGTAACTGGCTGGCAAAACTCACTTTTTTAATAGCAGTGACTTAAAAATGTGTTCAAAGATAACTGTTCCCAATCTCAATATTTAAAGGGTGCAATTTTTTGTCTTCCTTTTCCCCTGCTTGTATCATTGAATGAAGCAGAGTTCTAGTTCTTGTGGGGTCAATCTATCAAATTGTAGTCATTATTTTAGGCTTTGTGTTCTTTGTACCATATAAAAGTATTTTAATATAAAAATCATTTTATCTGATGGAAGTGTAATATTCCTTTATTTTGTAAATGTGAGCGGCAGTCTTAGAAACTGTAGTTGCATATTTCTCAATTGCAAAGCTCCTAACATTGTCTACAAGTGTTTTTCAACCTGGAAGGAATACTTCTAAGTGTAAGAGGTTAGATCCCTCTCCCTGGTCATTAAGACTGAGATTTTCAAAAATGCTTAAGTGACATGGGAGCATGATACTGTAGGTCCTTGATCTGTCTGCTGTGACAAACAATGGTTCTAAACAGCAGCAGTCTGAGTGAATTTTGTGTGTGGGCATCTATCAGATAGGCCACTAAGGTGATTCAGTTGTCACTATGGTATTTTCAGTTATTGCTGATCCATCCCCATCCAGCTCATTGCTCTAGAGGTGAAAGGTTCTATATAAACTACTGTTACCAATCTACAAAATCATCCAACCCACACCCACTTTGGGGCCAGATACTGACTGCCTCTGTTCAGTCCCTGAGGAAGAAGAGCACATAAACAGCCCAGGTCTGTGTACTCATGTACAGGGCATCCAGAATGGCTAAGGCTGAGAAGAGTGGACATAGATATTTTGCCTCACATAAAAGGCGTGGGGGGGGGGGTCGGAGGGAGATAGTTGAGCTGGTAGGAGTTGAGCTGGGTGAATAATAGATTGTTTTGGTTCCACCAGCAAACTGAAAAATCAGGGAAAATAAGTGGTTTAGTTCCAAAAATGTTTGGAGTTTGTCAGCATATTGGAAAAGTCCACGTCAGGCCACCAAACTATGTGTGTGTTTCTATCTAGCCCTTTAGCTTGGTGGTTAGAGTGCTTGTCTGAGGTATAGAAGATCCTGGTTTGATAGGGGACTCATGGGAGGGACACAAAGGCCTCACCTAAAGGGGGGGGCACGTGACCTCCCCACGTCACTCCCGACATGACCGCTCCACATGACTCCTCCCTGCCCCACCTCCAGCCCAGGGCCCACATGCTTTCCCCATCCCATGTTAACTGGGAGTGGCTCTATTCTCCCGCTGCGCCAGATACAGATATCTGAGCTGCAGGGCTCTCCGGAACTGCAGCGGCAAAAGGAGCAGAACGTGAGGCCACCCAGCAGCCCCATGACGGCAGCTTCTCTGGGTGGCTGTATCGCCCCAGCGCTGTCCTCTAGTGGAGCTGTACAGACCCCAGGAGACGCAGCTCCGTGGAAGGGCTGACGGTGGTATAGCTGTGCCAGAGAAGCGGCTGACGTGGGGTCACCCAGCAGCCCCACATTCTTCTCCTTTCATCGCTGAAGTTCCCTGCTGAATGTGCCCCCCACAGGCATCAGGGGAGGGGCATGTGACTCTTTTTGTCCCTCCCACCTGACACCCCGAGCTGGACAATGGTAGATGTGGATTTAAAGCTTCTCTATGTCTGATTCAGAGGAGAGATTTGACTCTACATCTGCTACCTCCTGGGTGATTGCTTTATTCACCAGGATATAGAGTCATTCTCATACTCTTGCTCTCTCTTTGGCCCAATGAGTAGTTAAGTGATTAGACTAAGCTTCAAAAAGACAGACTAGAAGTCACCTACACCACAATTGCCCGGTAGTTAGGATGCTTATTGAGGGTGGGGGTGTGGCTGAGTTTAAGTCTCAGCTCCAGTGTGGTGATTAAAGCCTGGATCTCCTATGCCCCAGGAAAGTACCCCCACCCATAGGCTGCAGGTTATAAAGTGGGGCACATGCAGGGTTCTGGCCCTGAAAAACTTTTCCCTAGCCAAAACAAGTGAATCCAATTCAAAAATAGTTTTGGGTCAACTGACACTGCATTTTTTGACAAACTATCTGAAAAATGTTGAGCAGTTCTAGTTAGAAGTTTAACTCTGGTATATCACACTCCTGCACATTGACTAGTGACTGGAAGCTGGTGCCATGGTGAGTGAATATTACAAACACTACTGTATTACAAACACTACTGCTTCTGAGCACCTTTCCATAGCATCCCATAGGTTTTCTGGATGTTTTTTTCTCCCTTGTGCAAATCTGGCACCCCTTATTAGTGCACCATTAATGCTCAAAGCACAATATACTTTGACAGTATATACTATGCATAGCATACACAAAAATATGTGAACTTGTTTGACAAGGTGCACAGATACTGGCCCTGGACTGGCAGGGGACAGTATTAACCTTTTGCTCCTAAAAGGACCCCAGGTGCCTACAATCAATGCAGAAACAGGGGTTGTCATGTGATTGGTCATATGAGCCTGGAAAGGTTTAAAAGCAGGGCCTGGTGATTAGCTTGGGGAGAGTTTAGAGGGGAGGGGTGGTATTTGCTCAACAGCTTGTAAATAAGCTATGTTGGGGCTGGCAGAGCTCTTTGGTCAAAGTGAGCTGGCTAAAAATCCTTGAATAAGATTAGGAGGGGCATTGATATAAATAAGGGTGACTGGGGAGCTCTGCAGGAGAGCTGAAAGGATGTGGGGAATTCTGAACTGATGGTAAAGGAGCGAACAGGTTTATTTGTTAATAAACCTGGGAAGAGTGTAGTTAAAACACTAATTGTGTGGCCTGACTACCTCCAAGGATGGTGTGGGAGGGGATGCTGAAGGTTGGAGCACCAGGCACTTTTGAGGGGCAAGAGCACCCTCCCAAACCTGTCACAGCAGGAGAGTGTTTTTTCCCCCAGACATATTTATTATTGTAGTCCTTCAAGACCTGTAACTTAGGAAAAAAGCGTTAAAAACGTGAGTGCTGCATTAACTAGGGTGGATAGGTGTGTGTGAGATTAGACTAGTCATCCACACTAGAGGATAAAACCAGCTTAACCATGTTAATGGTTTTAGTGAGTCTGAGTGCATTTTACTTCAGTTAGCAAAATTTAAACTGGCAGGACTTCAGACTGACCCTCCCCCATACCAATTAACAAATAAGTAGAGGGCGATTGTGGATAAATTTCTATGTAAACCAAAAGAATCTGTTCTTGAGTAATTATAAGAAGCTGCTTAGTTATTTTTACCTAGCTCAATACTGCTAAGAGTTGCACACCAATGAAGGGTTGTCAGGGAATATCTGTGATCCAGTGCCAGGGAAATAATCTCACTTAAAGAAAGGCAAACTGCTAAATAGTCAATTATTTTAATGTCATTTTTTTTAAAAAAACCTGAACTGATTTATTTTTCTTAAGAGGTTGTGCACACCCACTATCACACTGGGCAAGCATTTACTTAGCTATAACAGATCATCTAATGGTATCTACAGCTGCGGTAGCTGATAAAGATCTGAATTGGTTAGCCTTCCAACAATTCTCCCTCAAAACTGTATGTAGTGCCTAGGGCACTGTCACAATGCATGTGGTAGCTACTCTACTGTATAGCGGCTATGGCCAACTTTCCATTGTGTGAGTTTACAACCCAGTGGATTTATGCTGAGCATAAAACCACTACCCACCTATTCCAAGATGCTTGTAACATGCCAACTCCTATTATCCTCTGTTTATACTGCAATGAAGAAAGCCTTGGAGTATGAATGCCTGTTACACACCCATCACTGCTGCCCAACAACCCCCAGCCATGCAGCAGGAATGAAATGCTTCTGCAGTGTTTCAGGAGCAGGAACAGCCAATGTGGCTTACTCCTCTGTGCTTAACAGGTACACCCAACCACTCCCTGCCCGCCCCCCTCCCCCCCCAGTAGTTCTAAAAAAGAATGTAGGGAGCCTTTTCTTCTACTCTTACAAGTTATAGATGGAGGGTAGAATTTTTTGTAGGCAATAATATAGCGCCGCCCCCCCCCCTTTATTGTGGACCCCTCCTTGCAGCACTACCAAAAAGAAGACAAAACCTGATAAGTGTAGCTGCTTGTTTGTGTGCTCAGCTATCATCTTCTATAACCAAAGAAATGCAGGGCCCAAATAAATCAATTTACTCAACATTTCTTGAATAGATTCTGAATGGGGCTGCATGGGTTGCAGAGGTATGAGTGGAAGTGAGAACCTTGCAGCTGGTTGTGCAATCATATAGAGATTCTGTGACCCCAGGACTATTCCTGCCACCTGGAAGAAACTTGGCTATGCCTCTACAATGCATCAGGCAGTGCAACTGGACCAGGCATGTGTTGCTGATATAGGCCAGTAGCAAACTTCTATGAAACAAGTGAGAATCAGCAACATAACTGTCAAGTATAAAAGGGGGTAGATGTGTTAGTCTGTATCCACAAAAACAATGAGGAGTCCGGTGGTACCTTAAAGACTATCAGATTTATTTGGGCATAAGCTTTTGTGGGTAAAAAAAAAACCCACTTCAGATGCATGGAGTGAAAATTACAGATGCAGGCATAAATTTAGTGACACACGAAGAGAGGGGAGTTATCTTACAAGTGGAGAACCAATTCAGTCAGGGTGGATGTGGTCCCAATAATTGATGAGGAGGTGTCAATACCAAGAGAGGGAAAATTGCTTTTGTATTGAGCCAGCCACTCCCAGTCCCTATTCAAACACCAAATTAATGGTTTTAAATTTGCAAATGAATTGTAGCTCTGCAGTTTCTCTTTGAAGTCTGTGTTTTGTTTTTGTTTTTTTTTTTTTTTTTAAGGATGGCTATTTCTAAATCTGTTATAGAATGTCCAGGGAGATTGAAGTGTCCTCCTACTGGCTTTTGTATGGATCAGAGGGGTAGCCATGTGAGTCTGGATCTGTAAAAAGCAAGAGAGTCCTGTGGCACCTTTAAGACTAACAGATGTGTTGAAGTATAAGCTTTTGTGGGTGAATACCCACTTCGTCAGTTGCGTCTGACAAAGTGGGTATTCACCCACGAAAGCTTATGCTCCAACACATCTGTTAATCTTAAAGGTGCCACAGGACTTTCTGTGGCTTTTGTATGTTGCCATTCCTGATGTCTGATTTGTGTCCATTTATTCCTTTATGTAGAGATTGTTGGTTTGGCCAATATACATGGCAGAGGGGCATTGCTGGCACATGATGGAATATATCACATTTATCATACATAATGATGGCATATATCACACGCAACTGTGCTATTCAGAGACATAATTTCTTCTCTATGCTGCCTCACACAGAGCTTTTAGCAAATCTATAATCTGGCCTTTCATGAAAGAATGCATCTTCTGAGACATTCCATCTGTACTAGATGTGTACTTTCAGTAATTGTGTACATATGGTACCTTGTATTGATTGGTTGGCCCCTTCTCATGCTTTTTTTTCTTTGAAGGAATTTTTTTTTTGAATATTTTTTTTCTCAAAAGAAAAAAAAATCTGTTTATAATATAAGGTGGAAGAGTCAAGCAAATGTTTTGGTGTTAGGGCTGGTCTATGAGGAAAGCTTACATTGGAATAACTGTGTAGTATCTTTCAAGCCTCTGCTCCTTACCCGTATGAATGTAGTCATTAGAAGGCATCTGCCCTAGACATTTCCTCTCAGTTTTTGTCAGATGTTTACCGCTGACTCTGGGTCTCGGATTGCATGTGTAAAATGTGTCAGCTAGGTGTTTCAATAGAATTTGAAATAGATATTCCCACCCATGTGATGAGATGTCACTTACTTCTCAATCTGTCTGTTCAAAAATCCTTATTTCCTTGTTACAACTTCTTCACATATATTAGCAAGACACCTAGTGCTGATCACCTGATATTTTCATAAAACATCTGAGTGAAATAACTAGCCTGTAGCTTGTTAGAATCACAATAATAACGATCTCTTTTTGACAGTTCTGGGATACTGTAACCTTGCAGAGGTGAGGGATAGCACATAGGAAGGAGGACTATAAAATGCCACTCTTTTATTTTCCATCCTGCTGCTCCAGGGTTGAATCATTGTGATTTGGGTAACCTCTAATACAGGGGTCGGCAACGTTTGGCATGCGGCTCGCAAGGATAAGCACCCGGGTGGGCCGGGCCGTTTTATTTACCTGCTGACGTGGCAGGTTCGTCCAATCGCGGTCCCCACTGGCAAAAGCTGGGCAAAACCTTTTTATAAAACATCATTCGGATTGATGTGTGAATGTGTCCTTCTCTTAAGATAGTTATAAGATATATTTAAGGGGCCACACCTAAAACAAGTTCTAATAGAATCTGCCTAGAAACTAGCACCAGGTGGGTGGGAGGTTCCACTGGGTATTGTGACCAGGTGTGAATCTGTGTGTGAAAGAGAGAAAAGACAAACAGAAAGGCAGAGACAAAAACAAGACAGCCAAGCAGTAGTCTGTGAGCACAGTATGAACCTGGAAAAAGCTAGGTCTATTGCTAGAGATTCTTGTGTCTATAAACTAAGAAACTGCTATTTTCTGTTTTTAGTTTCTCTTGTGTTCGGAGAAGCAGAACTTCTTTTTGTATTTCTTTTGGTGTGGGGGAAATAAACCAACCAACCAAGATTGAATCAAAGAGAATATCAAACATTTTCTTCTTCCAGCTGGAATGTCCCTGGGTCTCTAAAATATGGGGCAACAGTATCTTTTTTCCCCTTTACATTTTATTTCTATTATTAAAATCTGGGAGTTACTGTACATCTTATCCCCATTACAGCAATCTGAGCAGAATAATATTGGATGCATTTCTACATTTCATTCTTTGAATTAATTTTGAAGGATTTCTTTTTCCAGAACATTTGTGTTCGTAATAACAAGTGGGCTAATATCCCCAAAACAGCAGCAGGAAGAGCTGGCAATTGTTTCTTAATCAAAGGCTTGTTCCTCAAGGAAGGGGAATAGAGTTTGTTTTTGCAACTTCCCCTGGGAAAAGTCTACATTTTGCCATATGGTATGTAACTATTGTCCTGCCCCAAATCATAGCTTCAAGTAAAAAGAGGGAGGGGGAAAACCAACGCAAACACAAAAGAAAATAGTATATTGCACGCTTTAAGGCACATATATCTTTGCATAAGATTTCTGTGGAAAGTACATTTACTTCCATTTCAGCTCTCTAGCATTTCTGGTCACACTTTGTAATACAGAGATTAGAATAGAGCTTCAAAGTCTGGAGTAGACTACTGGGTTCTATTTCTGATGTTTCTATGCCTCTGTTTAAACCGGAGTGTTTGGTTTGCAATTCATTTGTTTGTAAAGTACTTTGAGACTTTTGTATGTCCTTATCTATTGTATGGCACATTTTTTAGATGGCCCTCTGACATTAGCTCAAGAAACAATAATCTACCTGATAGGTCACATCACCCCTAGACTCAGGTTCACCGGGCCATATTCAGAGGTAATGTGTAGAGATTGGAAGGGATGATACACATTGGCAAGCAAGTAACAAGTAAAAAGAAAGCAAACTGGTGTTTGTTTTCCATCACCCTTCACCTCTGTCTAGCTCAGGGGTGGGCAAACTTTTTGGCCTGAGGGCCACATCAAGTTTCTGAAATTGTATGGAGGGACAGTTAGGGGAGTCTGTGCCTCCCCAAACAGCCAGGTGTGGCCCAGCCTCCACCCCCTATCTGACCACTCCCCTGCTTCTTGCCCCCAGATGTCCCCTCCCGGGACTACTGCCCCATCCAACCCCCCCCCCCCCATGCCCTGACGGCCTCCCCAGGACCCCTGCCCCATCCACCCCTCCCTGTCCCCTGACTGCCCCCCTGGAACCCCTGCCCACCCACTGCTGCCCAATCCAACCCCTCCTCTCGTTCCTGGCTGCCCCCCTGGAATCCCTGCCCCATCCAACCACCCCTTCTCCCTGTCTCCTGACCACACCCAGAACCCCTGGTCCTGACTGCCCCCCGCCACCCCATCTAGCCCCCCCTCTGCAAGAGCCCTGCTGCCCACAGCATTGCCCCAGTGGCGGGGCGAGTTGAGGCTTGGGGGAGGAGGAACAGTGGGAGAGGGGCTGGGAGCCAGCCTCCCGGGGATGTAGGTCAGGGGCTGGGCAGGAGGGTCCCGCGGACTGTAGTTTGCCCACCTCTGGGCTAGCTGTTTGTTTTTTATTTCTATTGTTAACTCCTCAGGGCAGGAATTGTTCTTTCTTTTTTTTTTGTCTGGCAATCACTTAGTCAAAGCTGCCATAAAAATATTAATTCATAATAATGAATCTGAGCTAATATTCCATGTATCCGAATGTGTGCTTGGTTCTGTGCAGACATGGCAGGTGAGAGATCCTCTACCCAAAGAGCTTACAGTCTAAGCAAACATCATACAGACTGAAATGGGGAGAAAGAATCAGATGCAACAAAAAAGTGATCTTCACTCCTATTTTGATCAGATATTGTAGCCTTTGCCTTTTAATTGTTTGACCCAGGACCCTGGGTTCTCTATTACTGCATGTAATATTTTAGTAACCATATTAAATTATTCAAAGGGGACTATGAGTCTAACCTGGTATAACTTCTATTTTTTTTTTTGGGGGGGGGGGGGGGGTGATGTAAGTTTCAGCAACTAATTCCTTTATTTAGACTTAGGTTCACCTCTGAATCTGACCCACTCTTCCTGTTCATAGTAGTTCTTTCAACCATTCAAAAGTTGACAAGAATGGTGATATCACTAGTATCACAGGCAACACAGACAGAAAGGGAAAGACAATCACAATCAAAAGCCCATTTAAAATGTGACTAGCAAAATGTTAATGCTAAAGGGAATTCTGTGGATAAACTCTTACACAATGGTGGGATATTAGACCACCAAACAGTCAGAAATACTTCTTCAGTGGTAACTTTCCTGTCTCAGTCTTTAAAAGGAGCCAAACTTTGGAGCCTTAAAAGTGAACCATTGTCTCAGAGAAAATTACTACCTTTACAAGGTTAGATCTTTCAAGCATTAAGGAATGTTCCTAGTACAAGAAACATATTTGAAATTGCAAAATGAACCTGTGTGTGTGAGAGATACATAATGTTCATTAAATATGTTGTATTAGAATTTAATTTTACTTCTGAACGTAATTCCTCAGTCTTGAAGTACTTATCTCTTTCCATCCTCATTTTAAACTTAAATTAATATCCATAACAATGCGTGATTTCCCAATTTATCACTATCTTGGAATTACTGTACTCTTAAAGAGTTAGACATTTTAGCCAATTGTTCTATATGGTAATCTATTAAACATTCTTGGGAAAAAATGAAAATATTAAAGGCTGCATAAATTACTTCTTACAGGAAATTTCTTGCTTTGTACACTCCAAAGAGTTAAAAGACCATGGTTGTTCTAATGTTCAGTTCTATCTCAAATGGATATCGTATATATGAAGGTATGGGTCTGCTCTAAAAAGTGACTTTGGAAAAGCAGCATTAAGGAACTTCATATCTTACTATGCCCTACTGATTTCCAGAACAACTTTTTTCATTTTCTAAGGAAAAAAATATATGTTTGTTTTTGAACCAGTCAGACTTGGAAACTCAGCTTGGATTCTCAAAGACAGGCTATTTTTTTAAATTAATGATAAAAAAGATACAGCAATCCTAATACTGCCTCCAGCTATACCTGTACAATCCCAATTTCTGCAAATTAATCCCCCAATTACACCTGTGTAGTCATTTGGCCTATACTGAAGCTTCAGGGGTATAACTGACATTCAACCTGGAAAACGTTGAGGTCACATAGATGGCCCTGTTTTCAAATCTTTTATAAATGTACTGATGTGAGAAATAGAAAATAATCCAGTTTACTCTCCTGTAGCTGGATAGATTGTGCAATATATTAAAAATTAGAAATTATAATAAACCTAATATAAAAATGTACTTATTCAGTAGGTAGATATAACTGACTAGACACAGGAAACATCTATTGAATAAGAAGGTACCATTTTCACATAGTCACTTCTTTAGAGGAATTCTGCACTTTTTAAAACTGATTGACTAGGTATGATCAAGGTTACTTTTTTGTAGTTGTCTAGGACTTAGTCTCTTGTCTAAAAGCCAGTAAGCAGTTAATTTGTTTGAGTCGGAAGATGTACCATGTTGATCACCTGTTTCCTGGGAAACAGATACTATAATAAGATAGATGGTTCAGAAATAAAATCCAGGAACCAAACTCCAGATCAGGAAATTGTGGGTTTTAATTAAGGGCCATCTTTAATTATGTTAAACACTGTGAACAAACGAACAAAATTCTACTAAGGCCCTTTTCTAATTTGATTTACAGAACATGGCCAGACCAGTTTTGTTTTTGTTCTTCTTTTTTTCAGGATTTATTGTATTATGAATTCTCATTAGTGACATATTCTCCCTAGTTGGTGTCCAAACTGGACAACCCTAGTTCTTGTTATGACTGGGCTGTTTGGTTACTGGAGCAAATGGAACTATTATGAACCCAACAGTGATGGTGATAACTACTTTCTATTTGCATGTTCCTTAGTGAAGTTCATTTTAAGTTTACTTTCAATGTGGAATTTTCAATGGGGCCAAAGAGAATTAGGACCCAACTCCCATGGACTTCTACAGGAATCTGTGTACCTAATTCCCTTGGGAAGGTAAGGAAGTGATACTCTTCCAAGCTCCACTCTTAAGATAAATTCCACCCAACTGAGTTGTCGTCCCCTCCCGCCCCCAAAAAAGTTGATCATTGCAGTGAATATGCCCCTGGCCTCTGCAAGACTCTTTGGGTTTGTTTTCTTCTTGATTAGGAGGGGAAAAAAATAAGTAGCATATCTCCCAAATAACACCTACTCATGGCACCAAAAGGAGATGTCAATCTCAGAAAATTGTGTGCATTTCTGACCCTCTTCCTCCTTTTTTACACAGGGAAGGAAATAGTTAACAATATTGATATTCTAATTATCACTGAGCGTCTGCATTAACTCCTCACTGAGAGGAGTGAGGCAGGTCACACCTCTCAACTCCATTGTTCCAGGTTCTCTGAAGACCCGTTTCTGCATTGGTTATACGTTTTTAGATTTTCTTCATAACCATAACAGCAAAAAGACATTTTTTTTTTAAATGAAAGCTGAGATTCTGGAGAATAAAAGTTACCTTCAGAGAGATGCTAGTATCATGTACAGGCATATGCCAGATGTTTCTGAATGCAGGTTGAGTGTAACATCTCAACATAAGCTTTCATAGATTACCTGGGCAGGCTCTTATGATTTCAGTTTTTATTTTCATTTATTTGTAGGCTTTTTCTTTCCTAAACTAGCATGAGTTTTGTCTTTATTTGTTGACATTTAGCAAAGGTCATCATTAGCACAGTTAAATTATGCTATGTTAACGGAAATTATCTAACTTCTGAGCAACATCAGGCAGTGTCAATTTATAGCCCTATTTCATGCATAATATCTTGAAGGGAGGAGCAACATGTTTTTTCCATACAGTGATGATTTGTGTTATCTTTACTGCAGTTCACATCCTTTTTGCTAGAATGTGACACAGCATGGCAGAAAATAGACACTTGAAACTATGTCAGCAATAGCATTTGCTTCTATAAAAATGATGCAACAAGCAAGTTGGCTTCTAATGTCAACAAGATAATATGCCTGTTTTGTCTTATTACCCCTGCATTATTTTTCAGACTCAGAGGTGCTATTACATGCTCTTTCATACGCTGTTCTGCTTTAATACTGCAGTGATATAATTTTTGTCATCACTGCCTTTGTCTCCTTCTTGACATGTTCTCTTATTCTGTAGCCAGTGTTGTCATTTACCTTAATAGTTCAGTTAGTTATTCCATTGCTTACACAATCATCTCAAGATGTCTACAGATAATTGTGCATATTTGGGGTAAAATCCCTGCAAAACTCCCATTGAGTTCAGGTTTTCACTTTTTTGTAAAAAAAATAGAGAGTTCTAAAAATATAATAGAGAGGGTGGTCTGAGAAAAACAAAACAAGAAAGTGGGAGTCAGGACTTGTGGTTCTGCCACTGATTTGTTATGTAAACTTGAGCAAGTCACTTAATCTCTCAGTGCCACAGTTGTAAAATGTATACGATAATATTTATTTACTTGGGTGTAGATAAGCTTAAATAAGTTATATACTTGCAAAATGTGATGTGACAAAATCCCATCCATCTTTTAGCAATGTAATTTCTCTTCCTGAATTTGTTTTGACTTATCATTTCAGTACTTTGTTTTCTCAAAATTTTCCACTGCTTTGTACACCTGTCATCACTCAGACTTGTGCAAAGCGAGTGAAAAATGTGTAAAACACCACCAAGTGAGAATAGCAGTGTTTTATTTACTTTGTACAAATGTGGATGACTAGGTGACCACTCCTGTGCCCACTGATGTTTGTAGGATAAGGGGCTGTGATCACTGAACACCACCAGGTGAATGGCAATCTCCCAACAAGTTCAATAGGGTGGGATCAAGTCCTTGCTGAACAATCAGGCAGTTAATCTGAAAATAGAAGTTAGGATACTCTTTTTAAGCCAGTACAACTACTATAATTAACTTTTTCTATTGCATCTGTTCACACGTGGCCTGAATTTCTACTGCATTGTACCTTGAGTAGTCATTTGGACCACTGCGAAGTTAAGGAAAAACACTGCCAGAATGGTAACATTTTGTGTACCCCTTTTGCATTTGCATTGTACAGATGTAACAGACTTAACAGACTACAAGGTGCAAAACAATGAAGCCCCCTGTATTGGTATGGACAGTCAACTTTTCATGTTTCAAGTGATACCAAACTCAAACAATTTGTGGGGCTCTTGTTTTGTGAGTCATTTCTAAATCCATAGCAAATATGCTTAATTCTGTTTTTGTGTTCTTCACTTCTCTGCTTTACAATAATGTCTCTTGTGTGTGTGTGTGTGTGTGTGTGTGTGTGTGTGTGTGTGTGTGTGTGTGTGTGTGTGCGTGCCTTTTTTCTCTTTGCTTACTTTCCTGACCAGCTCACATGAGATTCCTAACAAGCCTCCTCTACAAAACCGCATAGTGGAATTGAAAGATTTATAAGTGTTAAACGTTTTTTCAGAGACCTTCCAGAGAACAAAGGTTAAAGAGTCTATAAGGTCAAAGGGTTAAAACAGCAGGTGTTGTGTGTATAGCAAGTTGTGAGGAAGAAGGAATAAGAAATTGACTTTCCCATTTCATTCATAGCAACAGTGTTACGTGTTCATAAATTTATATTTTTTCCCTTTCTTCAAAAGAACCATTGAAATGTACTACCACATTGTATTCAAAGTTCAGTCTCGATTTTGATCTTGTTGAAAGGAATACACTTCAAGTATTTTGACACCTAATCCTCGCTACTCACTTTTATCATTTCAGATTGAGGTATAAGTAACCACTTCCAGTACCTGTGATAACCAAGACTGAAAAATATCTTATCTGCAGATAATGGAAGGTGCTCCTTGGAACTCCAGCCCCTTGATATCTCAGTGTAAAGGATGTCTGTCTTCTTTTGCCTAGGGTTTTCAACATTGTGGCATGACATCAGGGAAAAATATGATCTATGCAAGCTACAAAGTGCTTTTAAAAAGAAAAATCTGTTATATAATCAAAGGAGGCTAACGCATATGAAACCTTCACCGGGTATGTATGGGCAATATAGAGTGTTAATAAGGTCCCAGAGAGTGGTAAAAGATTAAAACAAACAGGCACTTTATTGCCGTAACATAAACATTTCTCATGAGATGCTATCATTAGGTAGATCATTACAGGTATTTTTTGTCATCTTGTATTGTAAACTGAATTGGCATTAACTGGGCCGATGTTTTGCACAATAAAGTATAAAATAAGGATTTATGATGGCAGCAGAAGCTACGTAAAATTTGTTTGTGGTGCTGAATGTTATATATAGGCTCCTGAGATAAGGGAACAGAGGTCTCACAAGAACTCTTTCCGGTACTAAACATGAGCAAAGAGTACTTCATCCACCTGCTGTAGCAAACCCCCAAATATCCACTTTACCCATAAGACTAGTTCAAGAAGATGGTGACTCCTGAAGGGATATCACCATGGCCAAGTGACAGGGATCATCAAAAACTTGGATTAATTATAACATTAGCTATAGCCTGACAGCTATAGGTATAGAGACACAATAAAGTGTAGGGGAGAAGAATAATATGTTGATCAGCAAGACGGGCTGATTTAAATGTCACTTGGCTGTCGATAAACCCTCAATGTTAAGTTGTAAGACTCGGAATGCGGGCTTGATGGTATGGGAACTGCAGGACTGCACGTTCTTAGGGCTACCAGAAGAGGTGATACTGAGATTCTTCAAGTATGAGCTTGCAGATTCAGATTGCTAGGAGGATCATTAGCTTCCCCGGACTGTGCCATTTGAAGCCCAATGATAACATAAGTTTTGAGGTCGTGCATCAAATTTGGGTCAAACAAGTCAAGGAAGATTTTTTGTTTATTTTTATCTAGTTTTTTTTAAAAGAGAAACAAGTGTGATCAGCCCATCTTGCTGATCAACATATTATCGATGTGATCTGAATACAAGAAACTCATGTTTTATTTAATGAAGCTGATCAATACAAGATTGATGGCTTCGACCTGATATGCCTTGCTGCACATTCAAAGCACGGCCGTGCCACATATGATTGGGCCACCGTGGCAGACGCAGTCCATTTGTTATCCACTGAATACTGAGATGTCATCAAGATTGATGCATTTCAGATAGCAAACATCTGTAAGCCACCTAGCTGACACACACACCCCTTATCTACTGAAGTCTGTACCCCTGCTCACATTTACCAAGTTATGGAATTGGGGATAGCAAGAAAATCTGGGAACAGAACAAAATAAAACTTCACTCCAGTATTTCAAAACTCTTCAGGGCCTTGTGTCTGAAGTCATTAAACACCAGTCTGTTGGCTTCAGGAAAGGCAGTCCTTAGAAGCAATGTCAAATCGCTGGGTTAAAACGAACCAATGAAATAAAGTGCAATGAAGTCTAAGGGACACAAATGGCTCTGTTAACGTGTGTTCAAGCGAACACATCTGGCTATTCTGGCTGATGTTTTCACTGCTAATGGACCATGCAGCTGTTCCTATCCGATAAGGAAAGTCAGAGGAGAGTGTGTCTTGAGCAGAGCCCTGTGGAAAATAAATTAATGACACAATGATTAGTCATACAGAGGACATTCAGACGAGTGACAGTGGCTTTCAGGAGCTAGTACAGCATGCTATAGCGTGTGTCAAGTGGGCAAGAGCTGTTAGTTTAAAAAATTTACACATTAAAGCTACTGTAGTTTGGTTTTACAGCTCTTTACTTTACACTACCAAGAAAAAACTTTTTTAAAAGAATAGACTATTGCTTTCAAATATAAACATATTTGTCTATTTTTACAGTTGAAGTCATTCCCTCCCTTGATTTACTAGCTACTAGTTCTGACATTATGACATATTTCCAGCTATATCATGCTACATCCCTAGCAGAATTTCCAGTTTGATTTAAAGCCATGTATGATCTAAAACAAAAGAATAAGACCTACATTTTCTAGGCTGGGTCCTAGATTAAAAATTGACTGGAAAATCTCTCTGTACTTACACTATCATACTGAAGAAAAAAAAAAAACAAGCCTCATCTCTTAAATATCTAATGGAATACATTTTAAAATTACTCTATCAAATCTCTGGAAAACTTGCTACTTCATTGAAAAATCCTATAACTTTAACAGAGATGCTTAAAGACAAATTAAATTAAAGGGTGGTCTTCTAACAAATCTTATGTTCTAGAAAGAAAATCAGATACAACTTTATTTCTATAGAACAACAAGGAAACAAGTTGTTCCAGAGATTCCTTTGTAATTATTTCTGACAAATTGGTAATCTATACACTTTTATACGCAAGGCACTCTTTCCCATCTCCATTTCCACTGACATGCCATGTGCCCAGTTCTGCATGTTTCTCTAGGCGGGTGGATTCCTGTATCAACATTGAGTACCTCGCAGGATCAGGGTCTATCTTACAGTAGAAGAGTACAGGCTAATTTAACTTTTACCCTGATGTTGTTGGTTTCACATGTTTCCTAACAATGGCAGACTATATGAGTTATATGGCATCAGATCCAGAACTCACTGAAGTCAAAGGGCATTGGGTTAGGTTACTAATTGCTACAGCATTCTGATCTGTTACAGCATTCCAGAAAAGGCATTTAGAAGTGTGACAGTGGGTTTCAGGAACTAGTTTAACTTAACATAACATTACAACTTCCTGAGGCCTTCCTGAATATTCTTAGGGTAGCGCAGCACTACGCTGCCTCCAACTCACAACTGTGCCATAGAGGAGCTTAAAGGAAATAGCTTACATTTTCCAACAGCACTAGACTCTGATCTCACACCAGTGAAGAGCTAGAGTAATCACACTGAAATCAATGGTGTTTTAAAAAAAAGAAAATCTGTTTTTAAGAGCAATTGAAATATCCGGGGGGGGGGGGGGAAGGGAGCAAAACTAGGGTTACCATACGTCCGTTTTTTCCCCGACATGTCCAGCTTTTCAGCAATCAAACCCCCGTCCGGGGGGAATTGCCAAAAAGCCGAACATGTCCGGGAAAAATACCGGCCAGGCACTTCCTCTCCCGCGGCTGCTCTGCTCCTTCCCGGACTCAGACTTTGGCTCTGTTTAAGAGCCAAGCTGCCTGAGCCAGCGCTACCGGCTTCGGGCAGCCCCCGTGCCTCCAGACCCTGCGCCGCCGGAGCAGAGCAGCTGGAGCCGGGGAGGAGAAGTGCCCGGCCGGCGGCTGGGGTCCGGAGGCACGGGGGCTGCCCGAAGCTGGTAGCGCTGGCTCGGGCAGCTTGGCTCTTAAACAGAGCTGAAGTCTGAGTCTGGGGAGGAGCAGAGCAGCTGGAGCCCGGGAGGAGAAGTGCCCGGCCGGGGGTGCAGGGTCCGGAGGCATAGGGGCTGCCTGAAGCCCGAGTGCTACCGGCTTCATGGTTTGCCGGGCAGCCTCCAGACCCTGCACCCTGAGCTGGGTGCTTCCCCTCCCGGGCTCCAGCTGTGCTGGGGAAGCGCCGGCCGGGGGCACAGGGTCTGGAGGCTGCCTGGCAAACCGTAAAGCCGGTAGCACTCGGGCAGCCCTTTTCGCGTGGCTGGGAGGGAGGAGGGGGAGTTAGGGCGGGGACAGGGTGGGGAAAGGGCGGAGTTGGGGCGGGGCCGGGGGTGGAAAAGGGGCGGGGCCGGGGGTGGAAAAGGGGCGGGGCTAGGGCCCGTGGAGTGTCCTCTTTTTTTGTTTTTTAAATATGGTAACCCTATGCAAAACCCCAGAAGCCTTTCCAGAAACAGCTGGGAGCATTCAGTGCCAAGTACTTAATGAGGGCAAATCAGTTACCTTTGCATATATTTCATGTGCTGGTAACTTCATAACTGCATCAATCTGCATACCACATTTCATTGCTTTCTGTGACTAATGTTTGAGAGCTGTACTTAAATTACAAGAATGTTTTGTATCCATTTTATACCCTAGATCCCAAAGCTGAGGACAGATGAAATAGGGGCAAAAAAAGAAGCAATTTAGTAATTTGGACCCAATTTTTAAAATGCTAATTTTCAGAAATATGCACATTTTCAGAAATATGTCCATCCCTTTCAGAGATACTGATTTTTTTCTTTGTTTCCACTGTTGTCACCTATCTTTGAAGCTGTCTTTCAGGGAACTAAAGGAAATTTATTCTTTTGCCTAGCTTATTTTATTGAACTAGTAAAAACACTGTGGAAGATGGAGTTCCAATAATGATTATTCTTAATTTGTTTAATTTATTACTGCAGTACCAGATGTTGGTTACAAGTCATCTCTTATAATTCATGTGACTCAGTTAAAAATTATGATCAAAATGTAGATATAACTTTCTTTTGGCCCTAATTCTGCACTATTAATGTTAATGGGAGCTGATCATTTACTTCAATGAGTGTAGGATCAAGCCTGGTTTCCCAGCATGAGGAGGGACAGATTAAAAAAAACATTATTTAATAGTTAAATATCATTATTTATTATTAGTAGTGTTGCAGTAGCACTAGGTTCCCCAGTCAAGGCCCAGGACCACATTGTGCTAGGGTCTGTACAAATATGACCGTCCCTGTTGCAAAATATTTAAAATCTAAATAGCAGGGTAAGGCTGATTCTCTGTTGTCTTGCAATTTACGTAATCATTTACTCCAGTGTGAAGTGAGAGAGAAATGCCGTTGAATCAGAATTCTCCACCTATCTATATTGATGGCAGGAATTTATTTTCACTCTACACCAGTGTAAATGGGGTACAAGGCAGTGGAGAGAGAGAGAGAGAGGACTGGAAACAATTAGCTGTATTGCAAAGACCTCGAGATAGAATGGGGGCTTTTTGCAGGTTTGGTTGGACAATATACACACTTTCTTAACATATAACACAGAGAACACAGAATGGGCCACTCTCTTACCACTTCAAAAGTTATTTCTCTTCCCTTGGTATCCTGCTGTTAATTGATTTATCTTGTTAGGCTGACCTAACACTTGGTAAAGCAACCCACATCCTTTCATGTATTTATACCTGCTCTTGTATCTTTTACTTCATACATCTGATGAAGTGGGTTCTGGCCCATGGAAGCTTATGCCCAAATAAATTTGTTAGTTTCTAAGGTGCCACTCCTCGCTTTTTTGTTGTTGTTTTTTACAGAAGAGAATAGAGACATATTTTCCATTGCAAATGTGTCTGTAAAATTAATAGTCTACTTGGATTCTTTGACTTTATTTAAATTTAGTAATCAAATATTAATGATATTTCTAATTATTATGCATTTGTTTTAAAAATACTTTTTCTGTGGAGAATGCATATGATAATCCATTGGCTTCTAAAACAACTCTACATGTAGCTAACAAACCTACATATTCTACGTAATAGCCATAATGTTTTTTTGCACTGGGTTAACAAAGCAAACTCCTCTAGTCAAAAAAAGAAAAGCTTAGAAAGTGCTAGGCTTGGCAAATATATATTTGCCTTTTTGACTTGGATATTATTTGTTTTTGTCAAACTCTACCCTGAGCTCTTAATTATGTTTACTAGCCACAAGTGCATTTTTAGGTGATTCAGATGACCTTTAAAGGGCCTGCAGCAGATGGTGGAAAGTCTGTGTTCTGTGCAGTATTCTGTTTTGTCTGTTAAATAAGTATCTAATTACTCCCAGTCTTATCTTATTTCAACACTGTGTCACTAAATTACTTACATGGCTGTAACTGAAGTAATCCTTTGCCAATCGGATAAGCTTAGCTTAACTTTTTGGGAAGTAACCTTGCACCTCATAATAATTTTCTTTGTGCAGGCTAGAGCATCTTTCAGTACTTTCCATACAGGTGAACCCTTGTCTTCATGCAACCCTACTGAAGTCAATGGGGGATCTGCTCAGATTGCATCCACAGAGAGTTCACTGCAGGATCAGGGTCTTACTATATATTCAAAATACTCTGAGGTTTTACAGAGTGACCAGTTCTTCAGCAGCAGGATTTGAAGGAGTTGAAGAAACACTATTCCCTACAAAGAAAACATTTTGGGATAGCTTACGAACACTGCTAGTCACTACTTCATAAAGTAAATGGAACTCCCTTGTTCATTTACTTTTTATCTGTCAAATATAAGTTGGATTGAATCCTTGCTGTATAATGTAATAGCAGGTCTTCAGTCTAGTAGCAATATTTTTCTCCATTTTTCTCTGCTTTCACATCAGTTGTTCTACTTTGGAAATGACCACCACAATATTTTAACCTCATTTATTTCAAAGGAAATTAAATGAACACCATTTGGTGTCATTCAAACTACATCTTATTGTATGATGGCACCATCCTATCTTGGACACTTCTGAAATTATTTAAACCCCTGTATGTTCTATTTACATCATGACATTGCATTACCATCCCATGATGTTATATCATCACAACTTCCTCGTATGATGACATTCATAGTCTCTTCTTTCTCCACACCTGACTGCTGGGGAAAAAAGGCTGTCTTAGCTCTATTTACCTTTGTGTAGGCTGTAAGTGCAGAGGGTGCTACACTCTTACATGATGAGATTCTAGCGGCTTTATTTCCCCTTTAACCTGTAGATGGTCCCACAAAACTGGCTGATTTGATCAGTGCTCTCCATGAAGCATGACAGGAGATATACTTTGCATTTATCCTTGTGTTTGACCAAAGTCTTCCATGTAGGAAGGAACAATCAGTTGTACACATACAAAATGGGAAATGACTGCCTAGGAAGGAGTACTGTGGAAAGGGATCTGGGGATCATAGTGGATGACAAGCTAAATATGAATCAAAAGGGTATCACTGTTGGATGGGGGGGGGAGCAAACATCATTCTGGGATATATTAGCAAGACTGTTGTAAGCAAGACACGAGAAGTAATTCTTCTGCTCTACTCTGTGCTGATTAGGCCTCAACTGAAGTATTGTGTCCAGTTCTGGACACCATATTTCAGGAAATCGGAGAAAGTCCAGAAAAGAGCAACAAAAAATGATTAAAGGTCTAGAAAACATGACCTGTGAGGGAAGATTGAAAAAATTGGGATTGTTTAGTCTGGGGAAGAGAAGACTGAAAGAGAATATAACAGTTTTCAAGTACATAAAAGGAGAAGGGAGAAGATTTTTTTTCCCCTTAACCTCTGAGGATAGGACAAGAAGCAATGGACTTAAATTGCAACAAGGGAGGTTTAGGTTGGACATTAGGAAAAACTTCTTAACTCTCAGGATGGTAAAGCACAGGAATAAATTGCCTAAGGAGATTGTGGAATCTCCATCATTGGAGATCTTTAAGAGCAGGTTAGACCTGGTGGAGTGGCCTAGATAATACTTAGTCCTGCCATGAGTGCAGGGGACTGGATTAGAAGACCGCTTGAGGTCCCTTCCCATCCTATGTTTCTATGATTCTAAGTTATTGAACTAAAAATGAAATAACTGACTGAATTTTTTTGTCCTGTGTTATACAGCAGGTTCCTTCTGGCCTAATATTCCTTTTGTTATCATTCCATTCACTTTCTCTGATCAGATTCCCAGAGCATTAAAGCAAAATACAGGAACATGAAGAACCAAGAGGCAGCTTAACAACCCCATACATTCAGGCTTCTGAGTGCCTGTAAATATGCCACTGAATCTAATAATATTGGCTTTTGCAATTAATGTCCAGTAGAGTGGAGACAGATTGTGGCATGAATGCCTGACAAAAGGACCATACCATTTATTTGCCAACCTATCTCCCATTCCATTCTGAGTAAAGGAAGGAGTTTGACCAGCTCTGTGCCAGGGAAGCATTATTACTAGCACTCTAGTTGCAGTTATTGCATGATGACTTGTAAAAGAGCTCGTTTTGTGGTTTATATTTTTACATTTGCTTTCATGCAAAATTAAATTAACATTATATTATCACCCTCCAGGCATGTTGCTGTAATTTCAATTATATTGGATACAAGATCCAAATACACAATATCAGCTTTTGATTATTTAGCTAATTTTACTCCCTCTAAGCCAGGCATTATTTTTCTTAGTCCCTTCACAAAACCAAATTCTATAAGTAGTCTCCTGGCATGCAGTAAAAGGCTCCTTTCTAATATAAAATAGCTGGCAGTTTATTGTACTTGTGCTACAGACAGGGCCGGCTCTAGGATTTTTGCCGCCCAAAGCAAAAACAATTTTGCCCCCTCCCCCGTTTTTTAATTACCCCACCCCCGGCCCTGCCTCAACTCCGCCCCTTCCCCAAATCCCCAGCTCTGCCTCCTCCCACCAGGCTCTCAAGCCTAGGAGGCAGGGAGGGGGAGCACGGCATGCAAAACAGCTGTTTCGAGCGGTGCGGCCGCTCGGGATCTCCCCCTCCCTCCCAGGTTTGAGAGCCTGGGAGGGAAGGCAAGTAGCGGCGCCCGAATCAGCTGTTTCGCGCGCCGTGGCGAGCTAGGGCAGCCGGGGCACATTTTTAGGGGCGGCATTCTGGCGCCGGCCATGCCGCCCCTAAAAATGTGTTGCCCCAAGCACCAGCTTGTTTTGCTGGTGCCTAGAGCCGGCCCTGGCTACAGATGCAGATATAGGCTGAAGTGGTTTGGAGGAGATAAAATCAGAGATTCCCGGCTGTTGCTGCACAACCACAAATAGTGCTGAAGCCATACAGCAGAATGCAAGGCAGCCTTGCAGCTGGGGATACCAGTGATGGCCTAGGCTGGTGCCAGTGACCCTTCAGGGAGAATGTCAGGTTTATGTTTTTATGTTAGTTGTGGATTATGACATGTAGAGCCAGATCGTGTCTGGCTCAGGGCATGGGCCTGGCACAAAAGCTATTTGACCAGAGAGAATGTCAGTTGCTAGTGACCCCTGGAGCTGGACTCCCCACTGTGAAAGAGAACAGCTTTGTTGCCCTATTCTCACACTACAGCACTGAGTGGAGGTGATCAGCTGCAGCTGGGAGCCTGCACTGCCCCTTCCTAAGAGGGAAGAGAAGTGTGCATTCTTTTTGTGGGTCAAGGATGCTCCAGGAGGCTTTGTGTAGTTGAGGCAATGCTTCCTTGAGCTCCCACCACTGGATTATACATTAGTGCCCCTATTTTGTCAAGTATTTATGAGGCAGATTACTCAATTGAGTGGCACCTATGAAAATCCCATTGAAATCAATGGGCTGGTCCACACTAACCCCCAAGTTCGAACTAAGATACGCAACTTCAGCTACATGAATAACGTAGCTGAAGTCAAAGTACCTTAGTTCGAACTTAAAGGTACTTACCAAAGGTAAAAACGCGGCAGGCAGGCTCCCCCGTCGACTCCGCGTACTCCTCTCGTGGCGCAGGAGTACCGGTGTCGACGGCGAGCACTTCCGGGATCGATCCCAGAAGACTGATTGCTTACCGCCGAACCCAGAGGTAAGTATAGACGTACCCAATGGGTCTAGGGACATAAGTCACTACTCAGCTTGAGTAAATGTTGCAAACTCCAGTGCTAACTGCCCGATGATTTCACAACCTTCACCTGTTAGGAGGAGAGAGGAGAAATCCTTCCTGGCTATTGTGGAGAGACCCACACTAAAATTTCCCTGACCCTAAATCTCTCCTCTCTGCTCCCTGTTCTTACGAGGCAGGAAACCTTACATTTCACTTCCTGTAGGTCACATGTTTGCTCTCAATCACGTGCCCTGCAACTCACAGTTTTGAAGGGCTCAAGGCTGCAACAGGCACAGTGGGATGTGTGCATATACCCCAGTGCCCTGTTACCATCTCCTTATCCCCGTATTATGAGAGAGGGAGAATGGAGGTTCCTGATCCACATTCTCCATACCACTCCACTTTTATCATGATCCCTCTTGTAAATGTCCTCGCTGAAATAATTAGTTCCAAACTTTTCAATCTCTCTTGATATGAGAGATTTCCCATGTCTGTAATTATTTGTGTTGCTCATACCATTAATTTTGGTTGGTCCTTTACCTATCAGTTGTGATTTCTTCCCCCCTCTAGCCCCCATGAAGCTAACTGTTTTATTGTAATACTTTAAAAAACTGACATATCAGTACAGAAATCTATTATTCAATTATATTTATTTTGTATTGTCTAATATATCGATGCCTAGTTTGAGATAAAGCAAATGTATAATTTAATTTTCCATTTAGAAATGCCATGGCTGGGTGTTAAGCTGTTGTTGCTATAGTGAAACTGCACTAGCCTTGGTAACGAATTAAACTACTGTATGTTTGCCATAGTGCAACATAACAAGTCAATTTAGGTTCTGATCTTTGTAAATAATGAATGTTAAAAAAGTATTCAAATTTCACAGCTGCAAACTAACCTGCCTTTAGATGTGCCTCCAGGAATTAACAAAATGTTTATGCATGAGTTTAAGAACTTAATAGCAACTGCAGGAGCTCTCTCTCTCTCTTTTACTTTTAAGCTAAAACTTCATAGCAAAGAAGTATAATTTATGGGTAGGCATTTTTGTTCCTAACAAATTCCCAAACCATGCAAGCAGCACGGTTTAAAAATAAGCAACATTTCCTCAGGTGATAATCTTAGGGAATGTATAAAGGAAGTACCGCAGCATTATGCTTATAAATGCCTGCATTCTTAATGAGTTGTCTCATTATAGCTAAAGATGGCTCACGCCAAAACTCCATCTAGAAAGCTTGGGGAAGGAGAGTAAAAGCTTGAAAATTATTCTGAATTTAGCAGTTGAGGTCCCACTCTCTATAAAAAGCCTAATGTGAAGATGACCACATGGTGGCTAATAAAGCATGTGCCTGATCAAACTCCAGCTGAAATCTATTTTTTCCCCCTTAACCTCTGAGGATAGGACAAGAAGCAACAGGCTTAGATTGCAACAAGGGAGGTTTAGGTTGGACATTCAGAAAAACTTCCTAATTGTCAGGGTGGTTAAGCACTGAAATAAATTGCTCAGGGAGGTTGTGGAATCTCCATCATTGGAGATTTTTAAGAGCAGGTTGGACAAACATCTGTCAGGGATGGTAAAATACGGGAACAAATTGCCTAGGGAGACTGTGGAATTTCGGTGGGCTTTGGACAAGGTCTTTAGGAGTTATCTTTGCCTTAATCTCCTGTCTTTATAAAGTAAATGAATCAGAGTTAATCACAAAGTATTTTTTTCCAAACAGTAATAATCTGTGTTCCAAAAGAAAACAACTAAGTTTTGTAATTAACTATATATCTGAATATCAGTCCTTAGCAAATGAACATGTAGTGTGATTAATGTGCAAGTTAGCAGTATGTAAGTGAACAAGCACAATAAAAGAAACCCCAAGGATAATGCATCACAAAATGTACTTTGTTCACTTATTTTGACTGTAGTTTCATTTAAATTATTTCTAGTAATGCTTAATATGATATTAATTGGACTGAAGTGTATTTTGTTAAATTAATTTATCATGCACCTTTCATTTAATTTAATAGCAAAAGGTTGCTCTGAAGTCTCATATTACTGAGACTTATTCTTTATCACTTGGTTCTGCAATTTTTCACATGGATATTACATAAATGCACACGCATGCTCACAGACTTGTCAAAAGCGAAAATGTCTTGCACTTTATGAGCAATGGATTTTTGGATGGAAGTGTCAGATGTGTCCAAACATGTCTCAGAGAACTGTCAGCAATGATAGTTTTGGGGGTAAGGAGTGCAAATATGGTGATAGGATGATAATTGTTTTCATAGAGTAGTGGGGATTTATTTAAAAGACTTAAATAACATTTGAAAAACTCCAATGTGCTGCTGAGCTTTTAAATACTGTATGTCATGCTCATAACAAAATGCCTATATTGTGTGAAATAATACAGCATATTCTTGGCACAGTGTTTATTTTTTAAACAATTTAAAGCATCATTGCCTATCTTCAGGGTGCTACTTTGTGACCTGAGACTCATTTCTCTGAAACACTTAAGGATTCCCTGTGTTTTCTTGCGCAAGCATGTAAATAAATGTGTATATATCTAATTATGACTGAAAGAAAGGTGGTTGATCGGTGAGGAAGTGGAATGGTGAAATTTTAAAATACAGACCTTGATCAAACATCGGCTGTGTTGAAACAAACAATAAATAGGATCTGTCATTTTGTGAGATGTGGAGCTAGTGTGCACAAGAAAAGGTGCAAGTAAGATCACAAGAGATAAAAGATGTGTAGCATACAACAAACTGTGTTTAGGGCAGCATTTTTCAGAATGTAGAGCACATCCCATTGGGGGAGGTCATCAAATATTAGCCAGGAGAGAGCTGACTGTCCTCTCAGCATATCAGAATATCAGCTGTTATGGGTGTGAAGAAAGCTTTCAAAATATGACCCAAGTCAAACTGATGCAGACTACTTCCTGAATTTGCAAAGTCTCAAAAATTAGTTCTAACATGAACTGCCTCATTCATTCCAGTGGATGCTAACTCACTCAAATGATGATTCTTTAAATCAGGGGTCAGCAACCTCTGGCACGCGGCTCACCAGGGTAAGCACCAGGGTAAGCCAATAGGGGCGACGGGAAGCTGCGTGGGTGAGGGATGTGCTGACCGCGGCTTCCCGCCACCCCATTGGCCTGGGACAGCGAACCGTGGCCAGTGGGGGCCGCAATTGGCCAAACCTGCCACGTCAGCCGGTAAATAAACTGGCCCAGCCCGCCAGGGTTCTTACTCTGGCGAGCCGCGTGCCAGAGGTTGCTGACCTCTGCTTTAAATATTTACCTTGTTACTTTAATTCCCTTATTATGGTGAAATAGTTATCATATTCTGAAGATCTACATCAGCATTTCCCACAGTGGGAATGTAGCAGGCCACAAAGGACTTGCCAGAGGACATGGAAGATGTATTAATTATACCTTTTAATAACATATAGTTGAGTTATGATGGGAAGCATGATCAGTTAAATTTTCTGGAAGGGGGCAGAGTTCATCTTTCAAGCATTTGGAAACCACTCACTAGAGTGACCTGCCCACTACTGCACAATTGCTATATGCAGGACTAGTGTTGCAAAAGCAAAGGCAGTAAGCCACAGTGAAAGGGAAGGAATGGATCCACAGCCGTGCTATGTGTTTCTATTTCCAGTGTGGTAGGGAAACATGCAAGGAATGGATAATATAAAGCTTCCCCAGGTATCTTTAGAAACTTCTGCTATCTATGGTGTTGTCTCTGCATATTCTGTTTGGAGTGTCCGTCTTTTTAACAGCATTTGCAAATTGTTCAGTGTAGCCCTTATAATCTCCCCTCTTTGGTGAAACTGGTAACTCTGCTTCTTTATACTGGTAGGCATGCTCTCTTTTCATTATTGCTACCATTGTGTGTGGCGGTATTTTTTTTTTTTTAATAACAGTTACCAACAACAATTCCCTATCCTTACAGGGCAGTGTGCTGCATTAGCCACCACCATTAGCCACTCCTGCTAGGTTATAGGCTGGCTTTGGGCATTTTAATTGTATGGTCGTGACATTGCAACATTTCCCACTTCAAAGTAGATTAAGGCACAACTTTTCTCGGTGTAATGCCCACTGAGAGGATGGGGGCCCAAGAGTATGAAAAATGATGGCTTAGGAGACAGATGGAAACAGAGGAAATTTTGAATGTGAAAGGGCTTTTTCACACTGTCAGGGAACTGTCTGAGAGGCTCATTCCCCACTGCAGTGGTATCAGGGCAGCAGATGGCACAGTGTTAGCAGCACAGGATGACATCAAGAGCCATAGGAAAGTATATTTCAGGGAGCATCAAGGGACATTATAGACAGTACCGAGTGTGAGGCAATCATCAACAGAGCCATAATATAACCTTCACCTTTTCTGGCAGAGATTGAAATTGCAGTAAACAAGCTCAAACTGGGAAAGGCACATGGTACAATGTTACAGATGAATTCATAAAAGAGGCTGGCAACTGTGCACTCAGTGTCCTTCATAAAATCTGTCAACAGGCAAATGGGAAATGGGGGACTGGCCAAAGTACCAATGCAAATCAATCTATATCTTGCTATGCCTCCTCCCTCTCTTCCCCTGAAACAACAACACATATTGGAAATTGCATGCAGAGCCAGGCAAGATGGGGGTCAGAATAGATTGACTAAGAATTGGGAGAGGAGAAAAAAATATATATTTTCAGCTTGAGACTTGAGCAAGATTTGAGATAATTCAATCAACTGCTCTATGTGAACTTTGTGATTGCAAGCGAGGTTGGGATGGTTGTATGCAAATTGAAGCAGCTTGTTTTGGTTTCTATACCTGACTCGATCAATTTAATTTTGTCAGAACTTGTATGAGAAAAAAACAACCAGAGCTGCACACGGAATCAGATAAAACACTATTGTGGGCCTGGGGTTTGAGAACAAATCTTTCAATTGAGTTAGATTTCTCTTCTCTTGCTATGTTTTATAATGGAAGGGCCAGATCCTCAGCTGGTGTAAACTGACCTAGCTCCATTGAAGTCAATGGCTCAGCGCTGATTTTCACCAGCGGTGGATCTGGTCATTATTGATTGTTTAAGGGCTTTTCTATGGCACTCCTTATAAAGAGCATGTATATAACTAATAAAAACAACCAAAAGTCCGGTGGCTTTTGTGGGTAAAAACCTCACTTTTTCAGATGCATGGAGTCTGAAGAAGTGGGTTTTTTACCCATGAAAGTGTATGCCCAAATAAATCTGTTAGTCTTTAAGGTGCCATTGGACTCCTGGTTGTTTTTGTGGATACAAACTAACACAGCTACCTCCTGATATATAACTAATGATACATTACTTATGTTTTATAAGCAAATGTCACATTAATTGTCTAGAAATCATTGTCAACAAGATGCTGAGTGCTGAAACCGGAAACTTCATTGTGCTAGTTCAGCAAAGCACTATAACAGGAACTAAAGTTTGGGAGGGGGGTTGTTTGTTTTCTCCAGCTAGCACATGATTTCTGTGTGATTCCCCCCAAAGGTGAGGGGCATTGGATAGGAAAGGACATAGGCCCAGGAAAGCTTGGAGAATGCTTTAATGCCTAGCACCTCTACCACTAGCTATGGAACTTCAACCACAATTTTAAACTGCAGTCTCCTGGATGGATGATGACGTCAACATTGCCTGCCCTTCTCTAGGGCGTTAATCAGCTGCATCCCTTCCTGTAGAAGAGTGGCTCTTGTGGCACAGAAATGGCACATCTCTTCAGGAAAGAACTGAGCTCACTTTCTTCATCTTTAAGATTTAGTGGATCTTATAGCAAAAGAGCTAGTGTAAACTTGGTTGATTTAATAAAAATTCACAAGGATTAGTTTTTACAAAATCATATTGTTTAATGTTAATCAAGCCTGAATGGGTTGCCACTACTTTGCAGAGGCAAACCAGGGAGTGAAAACCATTCCTTTCAACATCTTAATGTTGACTTCTGAGCTGGGGAAGATTCATAAAGGAACACTGGTGGTAGTGCAACAGCTGTCATTGACAAAACAAAACAAAATTGAATAGAATATATTGGAAGGCATAACATTTGCAAGTTTGGCCCTGGAGCTGGGTCACTCATTTTCCTGCATTTTCTTTTTTAAAGCTCTTTAAAAATATATATAACAAGTTGAAGAACAAGTCATATATTCCCCCAGATGGTAGGTTGGCTGTAACTGTAGCTCAGAGTGCTGGAAGTAAAGGAACATATCTAATGTGCGTAATCTTTTAAGATGCACAATTCAATTGACGTGTTAAACTTGTCAGAAAAAAGGATTTTGAACATAAGGCAAAATTAGTGAAAGAGTCTACTGTGATTTTTTTTTTTTTTTTTTTTTTTTTTTGTAACCAGACTAAACTTTCAGAAAATGAAAGTTTTTCATCTCAGTGGATTTGGAAGAGCTGAAGGACAAGGATGAAATTCAGCTTGCTGTATCACTTGCTCTCAGGCTGACACTTACTGACATGAACATACTGTCAAAACATGAAGGAAAGCAAGGTTATGCAGCCAATGGGGAAACAAACAATTACCTTCTGTAAACCCTTTTGAGTTGAGTCTATTTTCTGTGATAGCAGTGACCGGGAACTGTGAAGGAGAAAAGTAAGTAGAAATCAAATGAATACAACAAACAAAGCCCATGAAGTGGAAGATGGAAAAGGGCAGAAAACCTGTTCCATAGAGAAAGTAAAATAAGAATTTACCCAGATGCCAAAAATACACCCCAAAGTCTCACTTTAAACAAGAAAAGAATGAAATATGAACATAATAGTCTCACACCAGGCAACTATTCATTTCTTGAGGAGAGCATCATCTTCTGCATCCTCTCACTCTGTGTTGATGAGTAATGTCCCTTCAGGGGAAGTTTGTATCAATTTACACACCAGTTGGAGAATAGCCTTAATTAGGGATGACTGTGGTTAGCTATTCACACAGGCAGAATTCACCTATACTGGAGAAGTCTACTAGTGCTGAAGATTAGCTTCAGTAGGGAGCAAGGAAATTGATGACCTCAGTTTGGGGATTTTAAAATCAGCAAAATGTTAGTTATTAGAATGTTAATGCGAATTTAATTATGATGATTTATTGATAAGCGCTCTTTAAATCCATTGCTGCTTGGAGGAATGTCAAAAGTTAAAAATTCACCCTTATGCAGAAGATCAGGACAAGGTGCACATAGAACTTTAAGTCCTATGTAAGCCCTGAATGGGTGAGGAACAGAGATAGTATTAACTTCAGGTGAACACAGGAAGTAATACATTTTAAATGTAGATGTTTATGAAGGGCTGAGTCTTTTGTCACTTTTCTGGTGCAAAAGCATTCCTAGTTTGGAGCCCCAAAGTGGATTGCAGATGCCATAAAATACTTGTATATCTCACTACCTGATGTGCACCTACCACCCGGTAATTAGAGGTGGATGGTGTATTCAGATTTGCTCCTGCAAATCAGCTTGCATTCATATGGGACACCACCCTTTTGATATTTAGCCCATAGCAGCATGCTCAAGATTTAGTTTGAAATATATATTAACATCTTCATGAGAAATATGAGAGATTGATGTTAAATGAAATAAATCTCTGTGTTGCTCCAGGGATGCTTTTACAAATTGCAGTTTGCTGATGCTCAGTTACGTGCGGTGAACTGATTCACTAGTAATGCTTCACGTACTGTTGTGACTATTTAGAATGAATAGATACAATGTGTCAAATATGCGCTGTCAAAAAACAGTAGTTCACTGAAATTTGCAAGCCTACATAAAGCTAAATATTCCACAGGTTCACCAGATTGGTGATTTTCAGTTTGTCATTAACAATATGTGGTAGTTTAAGGGAAACTTTGGTTGGTGGAAAATACCACATAATATGACCTAATGTTTGGAAATATGATATTTTGAAATTAGATGTGATTTTCAATAAATATGGTAATTTAATAATTTTGTCTCATTTTTTGATACACTCAGTAGACCATGATTTCCTTCAATTTATTCATTATTTAAATGTAGACAACAAACATATATTTTTGCATTCTTTAACTCTACAAATTGATCACGAATATCCAAAATTTTAGCTTTGTTGTCATTGAACAGCTCAGTCATGCGGCATTATGGGGTCAAATTCTTAATGCTTATTAATCAGCATAGCTACACTGAACTGATACTAATTTAAACCAGTGACGATCTGGTCCTGTATCTATTTGTTAACTGAATTAAGAGGCAAAATACAACCAATATTGCCTGAACCTAGATCAGGATTTGAACTTTGAACTATTGTGTTTAAAATCATGTTGTCCATCAATTGAGCTGAAGGACTAAGCTTTTGAAAGTTAATTAAAAACATTTGCAAAACATTTTTGCAGTATTTTGACCACGTTATAGAGTGGTCAAAATTTTTCAAAAGTTTTATATATATATATATATATATATATATACACCACATTTTTTCTCTCTGACAGCTCTAGGTTGGATTTTGTGTTGCTGAGAGAGATGTTTTTGGAATGGAAACCATGAAAATCACCAGGGTTACTCACTTTCACATGTGACTTTCAAGGGTCAATGAGATCCTTAGCTGGTGTAAATTTCCCAGCCCTACAGACCTAAATTAAGTGGCAACTTTTACACAAGCCACAGATTTAGTCCCAAACCTCAAATTTCAATTAACCCAGACAAACTGAAATAAACACAAAAAGGTTAAAATGAAATCATTGTAAACCAAGAGTGCTGAATTTTACTTCTCAATAAATTCAATATAATTCTTGGAGACACTGTCTACTTCAGCGAATGGCACTAGTCATAGCAACATTTCCAGAGACGCATCGTCATTTTCTGGAATACGAGGTCTCATTCTCCTCTCATCTATTCCAGTTACACAGTGGTGTACCTAACTTGATTTGCATTAAATTGGGTAAGGAAAGAGGCCAACACAGAGACCACATCACAATGAAGTTGAAAACAAAGTTTGTCTTCTCACTGCTCTCCCTTTATCTTTCCACTTTTTCATATCCTTTTGGGATCTTTTTTCTTTATATTGTAACATTGATACTAATTGTTGAGACAATACCTAGTCTAATTCCTAACACCTAGAGCCTGAACCAAAGCCCATTGAAGTCAATGAGAGAGTTAAGTGAGTTCACAACCAGAAAAGTATGACAAATGTCCAAGAATGACAAATGTAAGTAGGTGCTGTTTTCCAAAATCCTGTCCCATTTGCAATACTCTCCATTTGGAAATGAGAGAGTTGTTATATGTTTTGCCTTTGAATATTAGCATGTTTGTATACTAATTAAAAAAGTGAAAACTTCATGAGATCAATCATGACTCATCAAAATATGATTTTTTTTTTAAATAAAACATGGCAAAGCTAAATATTTAGATTTTTTTTTAATGATGTACATTCTCTTGGGCAGGGATTTTATCCAAATGTAGAGGAGGACAGAATCCTTGCATCTCCTTACTGCTCTCTATGAAGGCCTCTTTCCTTTAGAATGTTTTCTCCTTTCCTTCCCTGGTCCAAAGCAGACTTGATCTGTTGACCTTTCAGGCAAACTGAACAACCAATCTGATTGAGAACCTTAATGGAGCACTGAGACCGTGGTGGAACAGAAGATGGGCTGTTTCTTTGGTGTGTATGTGTGGTGGGAAGTTCAGGATTTAAGTCATGTTGGTCTACTGACTGGTAGTTAGAGGAGGTTTATTGTGGTGGAGAGAAGGTGGTGTGCTTCTGTTTTGAATGATCTATGTTATAACCTCTTTAGTACTAAGTTCTTAAATGTCTGTCAAAAGTGTACAGAGCTTTGGATGGGGGCCCTTCGTTGTTGTGTTATTTTTCTTAGATTAAAAATTAAAATAAAATAAATGCATAAATAAAATATTGGTTGCTATATACCACTTTCATAATAATGCTTTCACATCTGTTTGTAAGTACAAAAATATAGTCGATGACTAATTTCAGCAGCACTGAGGTGTCATATTTGAATCAGATTTAAAAAGTCACTATAGTAAGCTCAAAAGATTTATTTGAGCTTATTTACTTCTGATCAGTTGGAATTAGTAACTTCTGTATATTTTTAAACAGCTTTAAGTAATGACATTATCACATCCAAAAATTCAGAAATATCATACTGAGCCCAAATTAACCTTTTCCCATGCCTACAACAAATGTATTTGGATTAAGTTTTAGTTTTAATAGCACAAGTGCAAATCATTGTTACTAAGATTTGCATACAAATTAAAATAAAGGTAAATGGCAGTTGAGATGAAAAATCACTGGTTAAACATCCTAGTAAGGCTTTAAATAGCAATCACAGATATGTATTTCTTGAGGCTAATTAGTGTAACCTCTGTGTCATCAGTACAATGGCAATCCCTGTCACAATTAGGTAATATGATTGTGTTCTCAATATGAGTCTTCCAGTTACCCTTATTTCTTCTAAAAATATTTTCTGGTTAATAACAAATAACAAATAAATAATTCATTTTTTGGTTCACACTTTTCAGAAAATACACTTTCATGAAGAAACTCTTCCTATCCTCAAACATTATTACAAACACAGGACACTGTCCAAATATTCACAAGCAATAAATAATAAGCTTTATCCTGAAAGGAACTATGAGCAAGAATTTCTCGCTCTTATGCAAAGTCCATATAAAAGAAGCTGGCATCTTCAATACAAGTATATTGTTGCAAATTCAAACCCAAAATAATTTCACAAATCATAGTGAGCAATCTCTGTACTTTTATTGACAAAAATATTCAGTTTTACTTTTCATATATAGATAGTGTGACAAAGTCAGGCTGGAAGGCTCCAAGAGGGTGCTCATGTTGGATTCCAGGAACTGGGCGGGCGCAAGCCAGCCCACTGCTAAAGGATCCTCCCACAGAAGGTAGATACATTAGCCCCAGAATATTAAAAGCCCTCTTCCCTACGAGCTGAGAAGGGGTTACCTCAGATCAATGAGGGACACCTGATTCCAATTAAGGCCTGCCTGAGGCCTTTTAACCCTCCCCCCCACCTCCAGCCCCTTGTGAGCAAAGGGGGGGGGGGAAGAGAGAGACAAGTTACTGCTAAGCTAGTGGTAGTAGAGACAGAAGCTTCTCTAGGGTGGGAGGCTGGGCTCCTTCCTATAGGGAAAGTTGCCAAACCTGAGGCCTGCTGGGGAAGGACTGACACCCCAGGGCAACCAACAGGGTGATACCCTGCACTAGGAGAAGGCAATGAAAGATAGCCTCTGGGTTTTCTTTGTTTATTAGACTGTTTTCCATTTTGTTTGGTGGAGGATCAACCCTCAGGCCAACCTTCAGGCCTATCCTGAAAGTACAACCAATAGAGCACAGAAGAGGGAAGGCAAACCCTTCTGTGAGTGGGGCTGATTACCCCAGACCTGCCATCGCCAGAGGGAGAAGTACTAAATCTGGTGAGACGAAGGAGATGCTTTGCCACAATAGAGCGATATGGATATATATGCTGTGTGATCAACTCTTTTATCACTTAGCATTACATGTAATTTTTTTTTTTTGGCTGTTTCTAGAGGGGGTATTCAGCATGACATCTGGCTAATGTATTTCTCAATTTGTCTGGCAGTCAATCAGAAAGCGGGGTTATCAAGTACTCATTTTGTTTTCTCTGTCTGCGAGGGACCCCTGGGCATCTAAATGTAAATTTAATCTACTTCTGATATGCAATTAAAACAAAAAGAAGAAATTAAAGAATATGTGACATGAGAAAAAGCAAAAGAAGTTTGTAAAAGCCCATTTTATTTTTCAATTTCAGAAAAAGTTAGTTAGATTTAAAAGAAAGATGTTTTTGTTTTCTCTTGCTGTTAGATTCTCCACTGTCTTAAAAATAAGTTTCTGCCAAATTTTACTTTTTACATGAAAAAGGTTAAAGATACAAATTTACTGTGAGTTTATTGAATGAGTATTAATTAACTAGATCTGAGAGCAAAAGAATGGTGCAATAGATTCAAAGGCATGGAATAAGTGCATTAATAACTTTCTGTATGTCCCTCATAAATGCATAAAATAGTCTAAATATGAATCATGATAGCAACACATCTTACAATTTATATTACCAGGATGCCTATATGAATTATTGTACTTTCCAACTAAAGAGGACATAAAACTTTTTTCATTAATTACTGCTAAAAATTTACATGGTATTGTGTAGTTTGTAATCAAATGCTGTATGCTCAGAGGTATGCCCCCACCCTGCTGTTTGTCCCTTTGGGGGTATTGCACCTCCCCAATTTGGCAGTAGGAGTGGACCTGTCCCTAGGTTCCCCAGAAGGCAGGTATTGTAATTTTCTCTGATTGTTATGTGGGCTTAAGCAAAGGAAGAAGACTCCTTGGATACTTCCCTTTCTTCACTGTGCAGCCACATAAGAGCCAGGCACAATCTGTCCCCAGATTATAAATGTATTTGTTACTAAATTACTGAGGGACAAGTGAGCATTTCAGGTTTCTTTGTGTGTGTGTTTCTCTAGCCAGAAATGTGCACAATACATTCTATAAATAGTTTTTTTTTTTTTAATATCAATCACAGAAAAGTTGTTCCATTTTCTATTTCTGGGATTAATTCATTCCCTTATTGTCAGTGCTTATTATTTAATGCAATCCTATTCATTGAGTGTTCTCTAGAGGGGTTTTGTTTTGGTTCTTGCATTTGTTTGTTTTCAAGGCAGAATCTCTGGCACCTGAAAAGGTATTTTTGGAAAAAAGTGTAAAATCCTGAAGAAAAATAAACATTAAGCTTAATAACTAAACTTGCATTATTGCAGTGGGGATAAAAACATCAATGAAATTATCATATTTTTGCTAATTATTTCTTTATATATCACCTGCATTCATTTACATTGGAATCATGAATTTCTGTAGTTAATTTGCACATGTTAAACAGCCCTACAGGTACTTCAGCTGAATTCACATATCTATCTGTATTAGGATTTTATACCACAGTATTTGAGTACCTTCCATGTAAAATCACTGGAAAACAATGGAGTTCCTAGTGGACTTCATAGAGTCTTTGACATTTCTCATGGTCAAACCTCAGATGGGGTTAGGATTCATATTTGTGCATGGAGCCATACAAAATATTACAAGTCATAGAATTTAATAATTTAACAGATGATGCTTAAAACTACAACTGTGTGAAAATGCTAATTTTAATTTCTCAGGGTTCCCTGCTTCTCCCCTCCCCCCACACACAACTGAGATTTTTGTGGGTGAGCAGAATGTTTGAATTTTTAAAAAAGAACAACTTTGTCAGAATTTAGATATGACACTAACTGGGACTCCCCATATGGCACTTGAATGTGTTCTCCTAGTTGGTGGTGGTCTCAGAGAGGTCAAGGCCAGAATGGGCATGGAGAACATAGCTGTAGAGGTGGCATCTTCATCTCATCATTAAAACCCATTGAGGTACTATGAGGAAACTTGTATTCCTAACTTCATGTAATACCGCTCTTGTAGACAGAGGACTTTGGTCTCCAGGGTTGACATTCCATTGTTGTATTGTTTTTTGTTTGTTTGTTTGTTATAGCACCTAGGAGCCCCAGTTATGGACTAGGTACCCAGTGTGCGAGGTAGAGCATTAAATGCACTTATTTTCTTAAGACATGATGAAAAACACACAAGAAATCCTCTTCCAAGTAATTCTTCTCCTTATGCCAAAGTATTCTGTCTCCTCATGCCACTGCTCACAAATGCTTTCTTTTTATTTTAATAAGAGTAGCAGGCAGTATGATTCCTCCTGAACAATGGTAATTCAGCATATTCCTTTGTTTTCTTGTATATATTTTGTTAATTTTTACAATAGCTATACTAAAGATTCTCATGATGTCAAGAATTAACATACCTGGGACTAGCTATCATTTTCCTCTGCCTTCAGTACAGCTATACTGAGTAATCACAAGAAAAATGTGTTACAATACTATTACTGCAGAGTTGTGGTTTTTTTTTTTTTTTTTTTTTTTTTTTTTTTAAAGCACAGTGGACATTTCCTTTAAGGCTAGAGTTAATCAAAATTGTGCCCCAAAACAATGTATCAAAATACTAAAATTGAAAGGAAAATATTTTATACCTTCTCAAACCTTAATTTGAAACCAGTGACTTTTAAGCAGCCAAATAGTTGAAAGATAAAGAAGTGTTAGGGGGTATAATTGTAATAGTCTGAAACTTTTATGTGATATTTATATTTTAACATGCTATTCAGTAATCAGTAGTAAACTTCTGATCTTGAGGCTCCATGCTGATATTAAACAGGCATCACACAGCCTGCAACTGTTTGTCTGAAATCCCTTTTTTGTTTTCTTCTTCTATATTTTTTCCCCTCTTAGCTTCAACAGACCTGAAAGAACCTTTAGATGAAACATATATCATATTTATTTGAAAGTCATTTAATGTTGCATAAATTGAAGGGAGGGAAAAAATCAGTGTTGTAATGTGGTGGCTATGACTCAGGGTACATCTACACTACAGGGGGGAGTCGATTTAAGATACGCAAATTCAGCTACGTGAATAGCGTAGCTGAATTCGACGTATCGCAGCCGACTTACCCCGCTGTGAGGATGGCAGCAAAATCGACTTCTGCGGCTTTCTGTCGACGGCGCTTACTCCCACCTCCGCTGGTGGAGTAAGAGCGCCGATTCGGGGATCGATTGTCGCGTCCTGTCCCCGAGAGGTCGATTTCTACCCGCCGATTCAGGCGGGTAGTGTAGACCTAGCCCCAGTCTGAGACACATTCAGAGTTCCAGAAGATATTAAAGAATTGCTTTAGTTTAGAAACTAAGAAGGGCAATTTAAAGCAGAGCTTAGGAGTGTTAAATCAAGATGTTTTTGATTCCATGCCCATAGGTCTTTTCACAATTTTTTCATTAATATATTTTTATTTTAAACCATTGTACCATGTGGAAATATCCCATACAATATAATGGAAAACCATTACGAATGACAGGAGGGTAATATAATTAATGCTAATCAACATGGCTTTATGGAAAATAGATCCCGTGAAACTAACATGATATTTTTTTCTGAGATTACAAGTTGGATTGATAAAGGTTATAGCGTTAACATAATATACTTAGAATTCTATAAGATGTTTAATGTGCACCATGACATCTTGATTTAAAAAATAGAATGATACACAATTAACATGGAATACATTACATGGATGAAAAACTGGTTCACTGATAGGTCTCAAAATTGTAAACAGGAAATCATCATCAAGCAGATATATTTCTAGTGGGGTCCTGCAGGGATGGGTCCTCGTCCTTATGCTATTTAACATGTTTATGAATGACTTGGAAGAGAACATAAAATCATCACCGACAAAGCTTGCAGATAACACACAGATTTGCAGACTAATGAATAATCAAGAGGACATGTCACTAATATAGAGCAATCCGAATCTCTTGGTAAGCAAGTTGTGTGCAAGCAAACAATGTGTTTTAATATGGCTAAATGTATACATCTAGAACCAAAAAACATAGGCACACACTTACACGATGGGGGACTCTATTCTAGAAAGCAATGACTCTGAAAAAGATTTGAGCTGGCCAGGAATTGGTGCAACACTGGCCGAAAGTGCCAATGTGATCATTGGATGCATAAATAGGGGAATTTTGAGTAGGAGTAGAGAGGTTATTTTACTACTTTATTTGACACGGCTGTGACTGCTGCTGGAATACCATGTCTACTTCTGCCATCTACAATTAAAGAACAGAGAAGAGCCACAAGAATGATTAAAGGAAAACATGTCTTGTAGTGATAGACTGAGCCCCTGGAATCTATTTAGTTTAGCGAAGAGAGGATTAAAGAGTGACTTAACCACAATCTGTAAGAACCTATATAGAAAACAAATAATTGATAAGGGGCTCTTCAATTTAGCAGATAAAGGTATAGCAAGATCCAGCGGCTGGAAGTTGAAGCTAGACAAATTCAGACAGGAAATAAGGAATACAATTTTATCAATGAGAGTAATTAGCCACTGAAACAATTTACCAAGGGTCATCATGGATTCTCTATCACTGGCAATTTTTAAAGCAAGATTGGATTTTTTTTTTAAAGATATGTTCTTTATTCAAAAGAATTATTTTGGGGAAGTTCTATGGCTTCTTTTATACAGGAGGTCAATCCAGATGATCAAAATGGTCCCTTCTGGCCTTGGAATCTATGAATGTTCTTGATTTCTCTATACTCCTATAGAATATAATGGATATCTGCAAGAATTTTTGATCTATGTTATAGGGTTCTGTTAAATTCTACTGAGTAGATTTTTGGCTTGGCCTACATGCCCAAGCAAGAGGGAGTAAGAACTCCTCCTCTACATAGGCTGCCTTTATATTGGGTCTGGGAACACAGAAGCAAACAGGGCTATTCACCCAATTACATTCTCCCTGGAGTAGGTGGGAGGGGAATGGTCCAGGGAATAGACAGAACCTTAGCTTTCCCCCTTTTCACTGGTCAGAAGAGCTGAGGCAGAGCATTAGGTGTGGTCATTTATTGCTGTATAGACCACCAATAAATTGCTGCCCTCTAGAAGCAAGGAGGAATCAAGTGAAGAACTGCAACTCAGATGTGTGTCTGAGCCACAATGTCTGCTCAAGGGTGTAGCTTGCTTGCTAGCCTTGGCACAGGTTGAGCATTGTCACCAATGGCCTTGGAAAGGTGCAAAATGAACCCCTCTTCTCTCTTTGCAGCCTACCTCAGAGGCCAGCTGGAATTCAGTGAGGATAGGCACAATGCTAAGCCCTGAACCAAACTTGTCTCACCCTGTTGGGTTCAGGGTATCCTATACGGTCTGTCTAGTGAGCCAAGCTCCTACCATAGGGCTTAAAGTTGTCAGTTGTGAATGGCTCCTTTGTAGGCACTCTGGGGGAATGGAAGTCTCCCTCTTCCACTTCTCCCCCTTCATTAATAAACCAGTGTATGAGTTATCAAAATTTGGGCCATAGAATACTGGATCCTCATGGAAAATAGCTGATAGTTTATGCCTCCATCTCAGCTGGACTGAAAAACATAATCATGGAACAAATTTATTTATTTCTCTCTTGTGAGTTGTTATCTTGATTAAATATGTTTTCTCCCTTTTTATTTCTTCTTTATCATGATTTTGCAAACCATCTTTTTAATTTACAAAATGGGGACTTTTTTGCTTGAATTTGAAAGCCCTAGCAAAGCATCTGAAGAGAAGAGAGCTTTGCTTTTCCTTTTGTTGGATGCTGTTGCACTAAGTCACAAATACTTCTCCCTGGCTGGCAATTCTCTGTCACAGATACGGTTGTAAATGTCTCATTTCTGTTTTCAGAATAAAATGCCATTATGTGCTTAGCCCTTCACAGGAATTTTTGAACAGTCTCTTGTCAGACATCCAGAATTAAAGAGCTTGATTCTAAATTAAATAATTCTTGAAAGATTTAAAAAACATACAAATAACAAAGCCCCAAATGCATGAGCACAGGATAAGTCTATTCTGTTTTGTTCCAAATATGTATTTTTTTGCTTTCAAAGCACTTCTGGCGCCAAAACAATTTCTTTTGAACAGATCCAGGAGCTCAACATTTTTCTAGGAAATGCCTCTTATTTGAAAACAAATTAGTTATCTCACACTTCCAACCAGGTACTGGTAAATTAAATCATTCAAAGAGGAGGAAACTAATGTTAGCCATAAACCAATCATTATTTTTATTTGTATTTCTTTATTCACTTTTGCAAATTTTTTACTTTTTCATTATCTAAGTTTGCTTCCAAAATAAATAAAAAGACATTGTTTAGACTCAGAATATGACACTTTTGCACCTCCAGTGTCTTGCACAAATATTTTTAATTTGGACTCTAAGTATTGGATAAGTTGCAAGCAACGTGGTTTAATCCAGCCGAAACTTTATTAACATAACTCATCTGGGAACTAGCCAACCATAACTCATACCATACAAGCATGATTCCTTCCTCCCTCATTTCTTCCTGGTGAAGAGCAGACAATATTCCCCCACAGCTGGTTCCAGCCTGTTCAGGGCCGGCTCCAGGCACCAGCCCACCAAGCTTGTGCTTGGGGCGGCACCTGGAGGGGGACGGCGCGGTGCTCCGGCTCTGGCCACCGGGGAGAGCGGAGCCCCGATCGGGGCTCGCCGCCCTCCCCCCAGGGCTCCGGCCGCCCTCCCCTGCCGCGCTGCGGGGGGGGGGAGGGAGAGGCGGCCGTTGGCTTTTTTGCCTGGAGCGGCAAAAAAGCCAGAGCCGGCCCTGAGCCTGTTGTTGGGACTCCCCTTATAGAGGGGTTGAGAAGCTGGGGGAAAGGGTCATCTTCTCACTGTACCAGACATAAGGAGTCCTCAAACAGTTCCCCAGCTTCTTGAGGAGATGCCGTCCGCTAAGTACACTTCCAGTGCTGGTTTATCAGGGAACTGCACACTCTGTGGAATAAGTACCTTCATGAACACCTGCCACTTAGCTACCTTACCCGCAAGCTTCTGTGGAGCTTGCTGATTTTCAATTAAATCAGGATTCAGATTTTCATGATTTTCCCATGCACTATCAGAGATCTCCTCCCTAAATAGATAACAACATGTCTTTTTGCTTCTCCTTATATTTCTCCATTGTTTTGGCCCCAGAAATAGAAAAACTCCCTGTGAACTTGGTCTCCTATGGTGATTTCACATTCCTACCCGCAACCTTCAGCCTGTTTTCCTGTTGAATTAATATTCACATGGGCTTCCTTTGTGTTGGCTTATATCCTGCTTACTTTATATCAGAGATCTAGGCAAACAGGTAAATCAAATTCCTCTGTCTGGGAAAATCTTATTCACCATCCCTGCCTGGTTACATAGTTTAACCATATTTTTAGTACATACCTACAGCTTCTTGTATAACACTGCACATGCATTTTGTAATGCTTACGATGATCAGTATGATATAAGCTTTTATTTGATATCTTACACAATATTTTTCATAGATAAATACTATGAGAGCAATGTTTTAGGTGTAATGAGTTCTTCAGGCCTAATGGGAGTTGCTGTTACATGACAGTGAACCCATTCCCAGTTGGCACTGAGGGGCATTTAGGGTCACAGATGGGTACATGCTCAGTTTGGATCTTATTTCATTTCAACCAGTCTGCCAATGTGGAGCTGAATGAAAAGTTTCTCACCACTGACAAAACCAGTGAAACAACATAGGCCCAGGTTCTGCAATTTGTTGCACGTGACTGAATTCCCAAGTCTATGTGGAGCTCCACATAGATATCAATGAGGTTCATTTCAGAATATAGAGCAGGCCCTGGACTCAGCTACACAATTAGGTCCATCAGGAGAATTTGACAGAAGACGGAAACTACTCATTGAGAAAACGGTCATTTAAAATCTTGATTATTTTTTACCCTGATTCACAATTTTATAGTTCTTACCATGACAAAATTGGGGTTTTGTTTGTTTTGGAAGGGGGTTGTGCTTTAGAAAGTTGAGAAATTGAGGTCTATAAGAAATCTACAGCTACTGTGCCAGGTTTTGCATACAAATAGTCTTTTAAATTGAAAACTGGTCGTTTTTTGCACTACTAACTACAACCCAGGGCCATCTTACTACGATTATAACATGGGTAACTATTTTTTTAAAAAAAACCCACTGTAGTTATGCAATGACACTCTGCCTATATATTGGCAGGTTCAAAGTACATTTTTCAAATGTCATCAATAACTAGTCCAAATGCTTGTTTCATTACAACCATGTTAAATAATTAGGTGAATAATGACCTTACTCTAAGTACCATTGCAGTAAGAGAAATGGAACAAAACAATTGCAAAATCACCAATAATTATGCAGTTCAGGCATGATCATCTAATGCATTCTCCAAAAGTGAAGTATTGTCCTTGTAAAATGACCTGGTTACCCCAAAACTGACTGTATCAGTTAAAAGAACATTTTTTTTATCTTCTTATCACGACAGTTCTTTAACTAAAAGGTTTAAGAGAAGATATATTAATTCTATCCCCTGTAATAGTGATCCAAGGGTAATTTTTAAATAACAAGTATGTAATAACTGAAATTCACCTTCAGTATGTAAAGATAATTACTGCATATTTATTATGATAAAATATTAAGTGAATTTCATAAATGAGTAATAATATTGCGATTTTCATTTGATATGATTCTGCTTAATGGTGGTGATAGTACTTAGTTATCATTAGTTACTCATTTCCTATCATTTCTGGGGCATTTTTGTTTGTTTTTTCTGGGTTATTAATGGCTCATAACATAAAGTAATACTTGTTAAATTAGATGCTTGACCTCTTACATTTCTATTATCAAGTGAGCTCATACCTGGTGTCATATGAATTGTTGTGTATGGTCAGCTGCAGAAACTGATGGTGGATTTAGATATCGTATTAAAAAACTATCTGCTAAAAAAAAATTGGTTTGAGATGGTATTTCCTATAACAAGCATGTGTTAAGCCAGATTCATGCATGGTACATTTATGTACATTTCTTTGCACAATTTAAAGCTAAAATATATATACTGGCTATATTTTAAACATAACTGAAGAAACAATACCTACTATCTACATGTGATTTCTCGAGATCACATTTATGAGAAAATAACTGACCCCAAATATATCTCTCTCTGAAATAGATCAATAATTAGTGACCAGTAGACAACAAGGCTATTGTGGGACTGTGGCAACCATAACACTTATAGGGAGGCTTCTGTATCCTTCCTTGCTGACCTCCCTGCCATGCAGAACCCTTATCTGATCTGTGTCCTGAGGAGAGGATTATTTGCTCCAATGGGAATTTCTCTTGAATAAGAATGGAGTATGATCAATAAGATTTTGGGGATAGCAAATGTGTTAAAGCTGCTGTCTTAAGATATCAGGTCCCAGAACGCCTCTTGTTCCCAGGTCGATTCATGAAAGCCCATAGTGAAAATGATGGGGAGGGAGACCCAAAAATCCTTTTGATCTTACTGGACTGAGTGACCCTATGAAAGGAGTGTTTCTGGCTGTGTGCATAGTTATTGGAGAGCTACTGCAATTATGAGGCTACTAATAATGGAGAAAATAAGTGATCTAGTGTGAAGAGCTGGTTACAAAGGAGCCAATGCAGAACATGAAAAAAAAATGTACTGGATGTCAGTGCTAGATGCAGAAGAAGTGGTAAAGAATAAAAATAGTATGTTCCCAATGGATTTCATTGCTACTGGGGATCCAGGCAGCAGGAATTCTAGTAACCGGCAGGTCATAAAAAACCCAGATTAGACACTTTCTTTAGAATAATCCATGGAATGGGAAAGGTTATAAGAACCAGTATATCTTTGTTGAAGGTCTGAGAAATGACCTTGCTGGCCCACTGGGTTATCAGAAACATTTTGGAGAGCTTTTGGTGAAAATCTTTTAGCTGTCCTGATCTTAAACAATTTAATATTCTGGCAGATTTGAGCAAGGTACATTTGTACCTTTAAAGTTACTAACAAAGGAATGACTATGAATATTAGATGGGGCACTCTTAGTATGGGAGTAATTATGCTAATCCAGGGCATTCTTGCTGTGAACTAGATGTTTCAAGAATTCTGAGATGACCCAGACTGAACTAAGTGCTGGTGCAGTTAATGAAATTGGTGGGTCTTCTCTCCTAATACACCTGACTATGATGGCAGTGGTTTCTAAATTGTGTTTAACAGATCAGTCTATATGAAACTGTTTTATTGTTACAGAGAACTATTTTGTTTCAGGTAATGTAAAATAATCGCTGAAGAAGAGATTCAGAAATGCACAGCACTAGCAATGCCCTTAACTAATCAAAAAGTAGGAAAGAGAAATATGATCCAGTGGTCTGAACACAGTGCTGGGAAGCAGGAATGCCTGAGTTCTAGCTAAAACTGGTCAGGAAACGTTCAACAAAATATTTGTTTCCCCTGATTCAGAGCAGGGGCTTGAAGCTGGGTCTCCCACATGAGTGCACTCATAGGTGCTGGAACAATTTTTATAGTGGGGGTGCTGAAAGCAATTGAATCAAACTATAATCCCTGCATCTGATGGAAACCACTTCAAGCCAGAGGGTGCTGCCGCATCACCAGCACCCCTACTTCTAGCACCTCTGAGTGTGCTAACCACTAAGCTATTTATTTCACTCCCACCCCCATCTTTAAATATTCCACAGAGTGTTGGATTTATCCCAAAGCAGAAAGGGGAATATTATCATAGAATCATAGAATATCAGGGTTGAAAGGGACCTCAGGGGGTCATCTAGTCCAACCCCCTGCTTATAGCAGGACTAATCCCCAACTAAATCATCCCAGCTAGAGCTTTGTCAAGCCTGACCTTAAAAACTTCTAAGGAAGGAGATTCCACCACCTCCCTAGGTAACCCATTCCAGTGCTTCACCTCCCTCCTAGTGAAAAAGTTTTTCCTAATATCCAACCTAAACCTCCCCCACTGCAACTTGAGACCATTATTCCTTGTTTTGTCATCTGGTACCATTGAGAACAGTCTAGATACATCCTCTTTGGAACCCCCTTTCAGGTAGTTAGAAGCAGCTATCAAATCTCCCCTCATTCTTCTCTTCTGCAGACAAAACAATCCCAGTTCCCTCAGCCTCTCCTCATATGTCATTGCTCCAGCCCCTACTCATTTTTGTTGTCCTCCGCTGGACTCTTTCCAATTTTTCCATATCCTCCTTGTAGTGTGGGGCCCAAAACTGGACACAGTATCCCAGATGAGGCCTCACCAATGCCGAACAGAGGGGAATGATCACGTCCCTCGATCTGCTGGCAATGCCCCTACTTATACAGCCCCAAATGCCGTTAGCCTACTTGCGAACAAGGGCACACTGTTGACTCATATCCAGCTTCTCGTCCACTGTAACTCCTAGGTCCTTTTCTGAAGAACTGCTGCCTAGCCACTCGGTCCCCAGTCTGTAGCAGTGCATAGGGATTCTTCTGTTCTAAGTGCACGACTCTACACTTGTCCTTTTCGAATCTCATCAGATTTGTTTGGGCCCAATGCTCTAATTTGTCTAGGTCCTCTGTATCCTATCCCTACCCTCCAGCATATCTACCACTCCTCCGAGTTTAGTCTCATCTGCAAACTTGCTGAGGGTGCAGTCCATGCCATCCTCCAGATCATTAATGAAGATATTGAACAAAACCGGCCTCAGGACCGACCCTTGGGGCACTCCACTTGATACCGGCTGCCAACTAGACATGGAGCCATTGATCACTACCCGGTCAGCCCGACGATCTAGCCAGCTTTCTATCCACCTTATAGTCCATTCATCCAGCCCATACTTCTTTAACTTGCTGGCAAGAAATCTTATGAAATCTCAAAACATTTGAAAGAATGGGAAATCCAGTTGTCCTAATCATAGTGGTGACGACGACTCCTGCAGAGGTCTGTGGTAAGTTAAACTGTTTTTGTGCTATGTTTACACTGCACACCTTACAACGGCGCAGCTATGCCTCTACAGCTGTGCCATTGTAAGATAAGCAGCATAGCCTCTCTTTGTTGCCAGGAGAGAGCTCTCCTGACGACAAAATAAAACCAGGGGTGATAGCTTTGTCGCCGGGAAAGCATCTGCTGCCGACGAAGCCCTGTCCACACCGACACTTTTTATTATTAAAATTTTGGCATTCAGGGGTGTGGAAAAAAAACACACCTCTGAATGACAAAAGTTTTAACAACAAAAGTGCCTTAGTCTCAGTAATTCCATCTCTATAACTTGGATAACACCTACTTCACAGAGGTGTTAAAAGGATTGGTTAATTATTGTTTATGGGTATTTGAAGATTTATAGTGCTATAGAACTGCTATTAACATAAAATATAGACAAAACTGCAGATGAAATGCAAAATACTTTTGAAAGGTAGAATGATAGTTTAAAATATCTAAATCACTACCAATGCAATAGAGAGACAGAAATATGAAGTCAATGGAGCTAAACTGATTTGCGTCACCTGAGAATTTGGCCCTAAAATACAGGAATACTCACCTCTCTAAAAAGACAATTTAATGATAATCTCACCAGGTCCCTAAGAAAGTCCATCATGTATTTGGTGTCGGAAGTGAATTTTCATCACTCTCATTTTGCAGCCTTGACCCTTGTTAATATTTTTGCCTATACCCAAGCAGTGAGAAAAAATGATTACCTGTTTATCTTAAAAATAAATAAGATGCCAACAAATGCACAACAGATTCACATGTGCATATTGAGATGAATATCTAGAGAGAGATTTATATGCATCATCACAACCTCCACAATCACACTTATATTTAAGTTGCCCTTTTAAATTACACCTACACTATTGTTAGAGTGACTTGACAATACACATGGTTACAGTAGAGGAGGCTGTCCGATTTAAAGAGGGTCTTGTCTAAACTACTTGTCCCTCCTAACAGAATTAATGCAGAGGAGGGAAAAATATTCCACATGAGCGAATATGTAAAAGCAGAGCTAACGTAAGGAAGAAGAAAAAAACATATTTTGTAGGCCCTCATCTCATCAGTCAGTCTTCTACAATGGTTCATACTGTGCACCAGTGTTTAACTAGTGTTTAGCTAGAGCCACCACTGTACATTTCCATATTGCTTCAAAACTACATAACCTTATTGTTCCCTAATTTAGCCTGCAATATAGTGGGGAAATAGCAATCAGCATTTCACCTTGGCTGGCTGAGAAAATTAAACAATGTTGTCATTAATGCATGTTTCTTTGGTATAGTTATCAATGGCATCTTTTCAATTGTTATTCAAATTAGTAAATTAGGATTAGCTTGTTCCCTTAGACACCACGCTGTGCAAGGGATCATATGTAGGTCCCCAGTTCCCCAGAGTAGCACTGGAAGGATTCATGCTTCAAAGTCTTCTCTTTGAGGCACTAGCTCCTGTAGTGCTGGAGAGAAGTGAGTTGCTACGGACCATAAAATGGTGCAGAATTCTCACCCCTGCATGGCCTGCCCGCCTGATTGATAGAAACACCGAGTACACAGTTCTCGTTTTCTCTCTTTCTCTCTCTCAAATAAATATATATAAAAAATAAACACACACACCGACCCCTTCTACTACCCTTCCTACCGTACATCCACTTTGGATCAGAATATGTTCTAGTCATTAATGACTGAATGAATTGTAGATAGCAAAACCTACAGTAAAGGTGCATTTTCAGTCTTCTACAATGATTTATACTGTGCACTTTCTCAGAGCTTTACCTTTTTCTCTGACATTTGTTATGTTTTGTGCTAAGTCAAGGAGTCTGAAAGGCTCCCGACTCCTTCATTACAATAGCTGAAGATGTGTATGAATGAAGATTAGGCTCAGAAAGAGCCCTGCCTCCTTCCCCTAAAATAGTTGAAGCATCAATGAAAGAGGCAGGGCTTGAAAGGAGACCTGCTTTCATCTATGTGCACAGAACGATGCTTTTGAAATGATGTAAGAGTCCTGCCTCGCTATACCAATTTTGACCTATAGTCTGTTCTCATGCTGTGTCTCAACTGTTCAACATGGTGGAATTTTTTCTATGTAGGAAATTCCGTACAAAGTCATGTATTTATCATACATTTATAAATATAGAAACACAAGTGTAATTTATTATATATGATCCTAGATGTATAACTTTATGTTAGGCCAAAGTGTATAGGATGGGCGTATCTATCCTGGGACGCAGTGACTAAAAAAAATGTGGGTGCCGGTGGATAATCATCTGAAGGTGTGCTCCCATTGAGATACTGTGGCCAAAAGGGCTTATGCAATCCTTGGATGTATAAATGGATGTATAAACTGTAGATTTTTGAATAGGAGTATTTGGCAAGGGTGCAACTGCTAATGGAATACTGTGTCTTGTCCTGGAGTCCACAATTCAAGAAGTATGTTGATAAATGGTAGAGAGTGATAAACTCAGGAAGTACCATTGGTTTATCTTACAAACAGAAGGTTAGGAGGTAACTTGATCAGTCTAAAAGTATCTACTTGGGGAACAAAAACTGGATAATGGTCTCTTCAGTCTAGCAGACAAAGATATAACAAGAACCAATGGCTAGAAGTTGAAACTAGACGAATTCAGACTGGAAATAAGACCGAATTTTTTAACAAGTGAAGGTAATTAACCACTGGAACAATTTACCAAGGATTGTGGTGGATTCTCTATCTCTAGCCCTTTTAAAATTGAGATTGTATGATTTTCTAAAAGATCTGTCCTAGTTCAAACAGGAATTAATACAGGTTGAACTTCTTTAGTCTGGCACTCTCTGGTCCGGCAACATCCATGGTCTGGCATGATTTTGTTATGTGGGGGTTTTTTTTTATGCTTTACCTTCTTATTTCCTTGTACCAGTATAGTAAAATTGTGTAACACTAATGCTTTATTATGAAGACAGCTGGTAAGCCTTGGCTAGACGGCACTGCAAGCATTATTCTGTTTATTCGCCTCAGCAAGAAAAAAAAAAAAAAAGAGACCTGCTCACTACAATATTGACCTCCTGTGGTTCGACAAATTCTCTGGTTTGGCAACGGTAAAGTCCCGAGGGTGCCGGACTAGAGAGGTTCAACCTGTACAGGGAAGGCCTATGACTTTTGTGTTCTGTAGCAGATCAGACTAGTTTATTACGGTTGTCTCTTATGACTCTGAGTTGTATTATGCTAGCAGTATTGGTAGCTTTAGAGATATTCAAGTGAGTGAGCATTTGAATACAAGGAATGGGAAACTTATATTAGTGTCTGATGACTAGAATCAGAGAGAGAGAAGGCCTGATATAGACTTGGAAGAAACAATAGCCTTTCTACCTTTGAATCACAAAGATACAATGTGTGGGGAAGTGCTGGTTTGTAATATTTAAAGGGATGTTGAAAATAATGGAGATGCAATCCTACAGCAGGTGGAGAAAAGATAGGTGCTCCATCACAGTGAGACTTACCTTTGCTGCTGGATCAACCCAAGAACTTTCCAAACTTTCAAGACCTCAACAATTCAGTGAAGAGCACTGTTCACAGAGCGGGGAATCCAGAACTCTTATAGTGAATTGCAAGATAATTAGATCAAAGAATAGTTGGGACCCAAGGAAGTACGGCGAGACAAGAATAAAGTTACTGCTGGTGAATAGGTTCCCTCGTAACCTTTGCTATAGAGAACACCATCTCCCCAATACACCTTTAATCTAAAAATTGAGAAATAAATGACTTCTTTAAATTACTTCAGTGGAACTTCTGTACAGAATTATCACCTTGCTTTTAAGACTGCAATGCAACTGGCTTTAACAGACAGTCCTAAAAACAGACCCTCTGCTAGCTGAAACTTATGAATATTTTCTTACATGGCACCTGTCTTAAGGGGATGAACCTTACAGTATCAGCCATTTTTGCTTCTTAAAACTATTCTTAAAAATTAGAAAGCAAACTAAAAATGTTAATGGAATAAACCAATGTATTCATTTGTACTGTTCAGAAATATACTTAATGACATTTATTGCTAAGGTAATTATTCATTTTTATTGACTGGCAGGGTAATTACTTGCACAGAGTCATATGCACAATAATGTATGCACTGGAAGTTACAGCTGCCCTTGGCTACTGTAACTTATGCAACCCACACCATTTTTTAATGAATATGTGTACACTCATTAGAAGATTTACAGTTACAGATTCTGCTGTAATAAGGCACTTTGGTTCCCCAACATCTTCACGTTACAAAAGACACTACTCTGCAACATTCCAAAGTCATTGGTTTCTGAGGCTTGTGTGATAAGCTGGGCAGAGTTCTGGTGCAGGGGACTGGTGAAACTAGTGGTTCTGAAATCATTTAAATGATAGAATCATTAGGGGCTCGTCTACATGGGCTCACTGAGTTTAACTTTCCTGAATCAACTAAAGGTGTGAAGTTAATGTGCACAAGTTAACACTCTCATTCAGAAGTCCCTCACTGTAACTTAGGAAAGTTAAGAGTCAATGAAAGCTGTGAAGTTAATGCACTTTATTTCTGAATGAGAGAACCCACACAGGACTTCAATGTGCATAAGTTAAAGGATTAAGTATTTTCATGTAACTAAACCCCTGGTTAGAAATAAGAGACCTCTAATGAACCTGCTTTCTTCATAGATTTGGGAGCTGAATTTCAGAAAGTGGTTTCATTTTCTATCCGTTTCACCTGCAGATAACTGCACTCAAACTCTTCAAGCACTTGTACATGTGCACAGGTGACAGAAATTGTATATATACAAAAGATGTTAAAGTTTATCAGTTGTGGGCCAGATCTTGTTCCCAATTAAATCATTTGAAGTTAGAAGCCTAAATATCTTTGAGGATCTGCTCGTTGGCTTCAATGGTGAGCAGGAGCAGTCCTGTGTTAGTGAGAGTAAAGTTAAGCATGCACTGAAAGAAGCCACACTGGTGGCAATTAAATACTCGTGGCTACCCTGGGTCAGCTGAGTTGGGCTCCAGGAGCTCAGACTGTAGGGCTGTAAAATTGCAATGTAGCCGTTCAGGCTAGAGCCCGGGCTCTGGGACCTAGAGCCCGGGCTCTAGGCTGAGAGTGAATGTCTTACACCAGTTTTATACACACACACACACCTCCGCCCCAGTCTGAGTCAACTTTGCAAACTAGGAGTGACATCCTAGCTGTATTCATATGAATGGTCAAATTCTCATTGACTTCACTCTAGATACTTGATTTCTAATGAATTGGACTCTAGTGTGGCTTCAATATCCCTAGTAATTGCCCTACCAAACCTCCCTTGATGGCTTGTTCTATTGCTTGACCATTCTTAGTTATAAAGCTTTCCTGATATTTAATGTAATTTTTCTCTGCTCTAACTTAATCCACTACTCCTTTTTCTGTCCTTGCTGGTGGGTGAGAATACCTGTCCTTTGATAAACTCAGTTATATTGGGATTATTTAAGTGAATTAAATTAAATTTTTTTTTTTGTTATTAAGCTGTAATTGTGCCATGTTACATGTGAAACGAGGGGATCAACACTTAACATGATGCATTTAAACCATTGGAAGACAACAGGATTTTGGGGGCACTGTAGGTTATTAAAGGGGACTGATCCGTGAAGTTGCTGAACATTTAAACAATTGGAGGTGTGTTTGAAATAAACCTAAATAAATTTATGAATGGGAGTTGGGAATGTTTAACATCTTGAGAGGCACTTGTAGCATCAGCAGCAGGGAAGCTGAGAGGATTTTATTGGATGTATTAATATGTACAGAATAGTTTCTGAATTCCATAATAACAGATGCATTTGTCTTGACATGAGCACAACTATTACAGCCCTGGGCTAAGTTTGCCACCCACTTCCCCTTGTGGATGGGCACCAACTTACTGTATTGGACTCAAGCTTCTGTATCCCACGTGCTGCTGCTAGCTCTCTGGGTCTAGATAGTGACTGAACACTGCTCCTATCTCTGGGGGTACATCTACACTACAGGGGGGAATCGATTTAAGATACGCAAATTCAGCTACGTGAATAGCGTAGCTGAATTCGACGTATCGCAGCCAACTTACCCGCTGTGAGGACGGCGGCAAAATCGACTTCTGCGGCTTTCTGTCGATGGCGCTTACTCCCACCTCTGCTGGTGGAGTAAGAGCGTCGATTCGGGGATCGATTGTCGCATCCCAACGGGACGCGATAAATCGATCCCCGAGAGGTCGATTTCTACCCGCCGATTCAGGCGGGTAGTGTAGACCTAGCCTGGTCATTCAGAGCATGCTCCACTGGTGCAGACTCTAGGTCTGACACCTTTCTTGGCAGTAGATCTCTGTGGTTCAGCCAGCTAGACCCTGAAACCAGTGCCTCAGCCCTCCTGAGTCCCCCAGCAGCTTTATATATGCTCCTCCCCCAGAGCATCATCCTCACAAGCACTCTGATGAGTAGCTAAACTCTTCAGGGACACATGGCAGATAAAGTAAGGAACAGAAAGAACAGGAGTACTTGTGGCACCTTAGAGACTAACAAATTTATTAGAGCATAAGCTTTCATGGGCTACAGCCCACTTCTTCAGATGCATATAGAGTGGAACATATATTGAGGATATATATATACACACACATACAGAGAGCATGAACAGGTGGGAGTTGTCTTACCAACTCCCATACTTACAAGGGGAGATCGATTCAATGAGCCACTACAAACATTGGAGTAAGTATTCTCACACTTCGTATCAAACTGTCTGTACTGAGCTATCTTGATTATCACTTCAAAAGTTTTTTTTCTCTTACTTAATTGGCCTCTCAGAGGTGGTAAGACAACTCCCACTTGTTCATGCTCTGTGTGTGTGTGTGTGTGTGTATATATATATCTCCTCAATATATGTTCCACTCTATATGCATCCGAAGAAGTGGGCTGTAGCCCACGAAAGCTTATGCTCTAATAAATTTGTTAGTCTCTAAGGTGCCACAAGTACTCCTGTTCTTTTTGCGGATACAGACTAACACGGCTGCTACTCTGAAACCTGTCATTATGTAAGGAACAGAGACTCTACAAAGGAATTTCTTAAACACACACACACACACACTTTACTCTGGGAGAGCATGGAAATTCATGGAAAAAACCCAACACCTGAATGTGAATCCCTCCCGAGTGTCCGCACAGTTCCTGAGAGACTTTTGGTTTTTGGTCAGCGCCTTCACAGAGGAAGGCATGCCCTTCCTGCTTCACTTTTCAGCATGTCTTTTCTCTCTGGTGATGATATGGATCCCCTCCTCAGAGCTCATGTCTCTTTTTAAAAACAGCTTGAACACCTTACCAGGTGGTCAATTGGAGAAAAAACTGCAGCTCTTTCAATCCTGGTCTGGAAGAGAGAGTTAAAGGGGAGGATTTCAGAACCTCCTCTCTCCGTAAACAGGTTTCTAAAACCTTTTCCTGCTTCTGTTCATATACTGTGATTTACCATTCCCCAGCCCCTGAAAAGGAATGCTATCAGAGTGTCACTAAAAGCTAATGGTTCGGCAGGTAATCCCCATTGTCCCACCAGGGTAGAACTATTCAAGGTAGATGACTCCTTGATGGCCCTGTTTCAGATTCACAGGCATGGTCTATCTTCTGCAATATAAAAGAAGTTTTAACCCACACTGAAGGTCATAGTAAGAAATAGAGTTCATAAAATCAAATGGAAATTCATAAGTCTACATGGACAGATTTATCCAACCCATTTTGCTCTTGAATGAATGATAGAGCAATAGTCTTCTGTGCTCACATTTTTGTACCTGCAATTTCAGCATGGCTGAAAAATATGAGTAGTTAACATAAGAGCGGCCGTACTGCATCAGACCAAAGGTCCATCTAGCCCAGTATCCTATCTTCTGATAGTGGTTAATGCCAGGTGCCACAGAGGGAATGAACAGAACAGGCAATCACCAAGTGATCCATCCCCCGTCACCCATTCCCAGCTTCTGGCAAACAGAGGCTAGCAACACCATTCCTGCCCATCCTGGCTAATAGCCAGTGATGGACCTATCCTTCCTGAATTTATTTAGTTCTTGTTTGAACCTTGTTATAGTCTTGGCCTTCACAGCATCCTCTGGCAAAGAGTTCCACAGATTAACTGTGCCTTGTCTGAAGAAATACTTCCTTTTGTTTGTTTTAAATCTGCTGACTATTGATTTCATTTGGTGACCCCCTAGTTCTTGTGTTATGAGAAGGAGTAAATAACACTTCCTTATTTACTTTCTCCATGCCAGTCATGATTTTATAGGCTTCAAACATATCTCCCCTTTAGTCGTCCCTTTTCCAAACTGAAAAATCCCAGTCATATTAATCTCTCCTCATATGCATGCAGTTCCATACCCCTAATCATTTTTTGTTGCCCTTTTCTGTATCTTTTCCAATTCCAATATATATTTTTTGAGTGGGGTGACCACATCTGCATGCAGTACTTAAATCTATGATATGCCCACATCTTATATAGAAGTAATATGATATTTTCTGTCTTATTATCTGTCCCTTTCTTAATGACTCCCAACATTCTGTTAGCCTTTTTCACTGCTGCTGCACATTGAGTGGCTGTTTTCAAGAGAACTATCCCCAATAACTCCAAGATCTCTTTCTTGAGTGATAACTGCATATTTAGACACCATCATTTTATATGTATAGTTGAATTATGTTTTCCAAAGTGCATTACTTTGCATTTATCAACATTGAATTTCATCTGCCATTTTGTTGCCCAGTCACCCAGTTTTGTGAGATCTCTTTGTAACTCTTCACAGTCTGCTTTGGACTTAACTATCTTGAGTAGTATCGTGAATAGATCATCTGCAAATTTTGCCACCTCACTGTTTACCCCTTTTTCCAGATCATTTATGAATATGTTGAATAGTATTGGTGCCAGTCCAGATCCCGGGGGGACACCACTGTTTACCTCTCTCCATTCTGAGAACTGACCATTTATTCCTACCCTTTGTTTCCTATCTTTTAACCAGTTATCGATCCATGAAAAGACCTTCCCTCTTATCCCATGACAGCTTACTTTGCGTAAGAGCCATTGGTGCGGGACCTTGTCAAAGGCTTTCTGAAAGTCTAAGTGCACTATATCCACTGGATCATCCTTGTCCACGTGTTTGTTTGACCCCCTCAAAGAATTCTAGTAGAGTGGTGAGGCACAATTTCCATGTTGTGCAAAAACCATGTTGACTCATAAGCAAATCAGTTACAAATGCAACCTCCTTGTGTTCATAATCAGATAGCCCCCCCCCCCCCCCCCCCCGAAATGATGTCCCTGAATGAAACAAGCACTCCTGGCAAAAAAAAAAAAGATAGATATAGGTTAGAATTTTTATCTATCTATCTATCTATCTATATAGGTTATTACTCATATATAAGGAATAAATTGTCTCCACTTTGGCCTAGTTTGTATGGGAGTATTTATTTTTATTAATATAGATTTGTGTTTAGTACATACCTATCGCAATCTAAGTGTATTAGCAGTACAATTTGAGATACAACCTTTATAAATCAGTGAATGAATATAAATATACACACACACACACACAATGACATGTATGCCTAGGATAAAATCAGAAATAGATGAAGCAGATAGCGATGGTATGTAACAGTAATAGTTCAAGAACAGTAAATGAGCCATAATTTTCCTAACAAATGCTTATCTATTCAATGTCTCCCAAAACCATAAGGGACTAGCAAACCTGACATCTCTAAACCAAAGAACTGATTCTGATCTTGTGTACACCAGTTTTACACTGGTATAACTCATTGACTTCACTGGAGTTACTCCTGATTTACACTAATATAAATGAGATCCAAATCAGGACCTACATATTCACTATGTCTTAGCTCAGTAGTGACATTGAGTTTAATCACCACTGATTTGACTCTTTCAGGATGACTGTTTAGTTGGGCTAAAGCTGTTTTTATTAGTAGTGTGCGTTTTCTTCGGGCTGAGATGTTACTCTAGTTAATATAAAGATCTACTGCTATGTTGTTGCTATTCCAAACTCCTCTAAAAGAGGTAGACATCAAAGGTCTTTACCCATCACATTCTTTCTTCTGATGAAGGACTTTATTTGCATCCTAGATCTGAATTCCTGCCTGACTCTCCTAGTTGTGATCTCGCCTTCTCTCATTCTCTGACCAAGTTCCTGTGAGCCTGATAGGCTTTCTGACTCTGCTTCATTACATATTCTCATTTATTCTAATACATAATGTTCCAGACTTCTGAAAAAGTCAGTCCTAAAATGAAGTTATTTATTTCTCATGACATTTTTGAACACTTTGGATATTTAACTAAGGTACCATAATTTTAGCTTATGCTCTTTCAATTAGTAAGACAATTTTTTTGTATAGCTCATTTAATGAGCTGCTTTTGTGTGCCCTCATTATCTGTCTTGTTCCAGCGAAACAGACTTTTAAATTGGGATGGGTCAAGAGAGCCCACTCAAAATGACTTCTGACAAGCAGCTGACATTTCACAGCACTTTGGATGCTCTAATCTTCATGCTAATAAGGACATTTATTCCTAAAGAGTTTAATAATTGTCGATGGTTTTAGAAATAAAAATGTAGCACTTAAGTCATGCACAGTGTACAGTCCTACAGCAACCTGGGCTTGGTGAATGGCACAGAGCAGAGTTTGAAACTTCTTTAATGAATAAGTAAATGAAATAAAGAAAAAAGACCTATGATGCTTTTTATAATGAAGTCTCGCAAGTTAAAAATAAGTGTTCATTGGTATGTTTAAAAATTGGAATAGTGTTGAAAGTCTGTGATTTGCATGAATCCCACCCAGTGATTTTTGGATCCATATCTGCAAAGTAACAGCTTGGATCAAGCCCTAACAAAGGACATTATTCTCAAATGTTATGATCTGATATGATTATTGCAGGACAAGACAAAGACAACAACAGATTCATTTTCCTTATACTAAAACTTTACTCCTTGGCAGAACTACATTGGCTGGTAATGTCAGATTACACCTCAATATATTATTCAGTCTGATTCTGCCAGGTTTGAGACCCAAATCCAGCATCCTGGGAAAGCCTTCCATTGATTTTTAATGGGAATTGGTTTGGGCCCTATGTCTGGAGGAACTCTGTTGAAGTCCATAAAGTCCACCAGCATAAATAAAAAAGGTAAATGTGAGGAAAATCAGCACTATTGTTTCAAGTATCTTGTACTTTTTCATCATGAATAATGTGAAAGGAAAAAATCCATAACTTTGTCTAGTATTAAATTAATTTCAGAACAGTGGAGTTAGTTTAAAAAACAAACAAACATTTTATTTTTTATCACAATTATTTAGTTATACATTCCAGCCAAATTTGGGTAACCTGAAGTTGGCACCTAAATCCATATTTAGGCAGGTAAATACAGGTGGCCTGGCTTTCAGAGCTCAGCACCAACAACTGCCACTGCCTTTAGTTCCATGGAAATCTCCCACCTTCAAAATAAATATGTTGCATCATTGACCTCATGGGAGCTGTGTTTTCTCAGTATCTTTGAAGATCAGGTTCCATGTTGCTTAGGGACCTAATTTTAGGCATCTAACTTTGAAAATGTTAGTTTATGTTGATAATATTTTCTAAGTATTTGTCACCAACATACTTATTTTGGAAGAGCAATACAATTTTATTGTCACAATAAAGTTCTGTGAATTATGGGCTATATTTACACAGCTGTTTAAGCACCTACTGTTGCAAATAGGAGCCTAGTGGGATTGACAAAAGTGCCTGAGTGAGTTAGGAACATATTTTTCCATAGGCACTTTTGTCAATCCCACTAGGTGCCTATCTGCATCTTTAGGTGCCTAAATCTGTCCCTATGTCTATATGAACTTACAGTTAAAAGTCTATTGCACTGAATTTAAAAGAACAATACAGGTTTTAAAGTGTGTGTGTGTGTGTGTGTATGTATGTATGTGTGTGTGTATATATATATATACCATCCAATCCCCATTTTTCTATTTACATTTTATTCTCAAGGAGATAATCTGTAAAGATTTCTGATATCTTTTGTTGATTTGCTATTCAAGTGGCTTTGTTTCTTAAGCCACTGCTTAGTATGGGCTTGATTTGCAAGGTGTCGAATGCTTCTTGAACGAGACTGAGTGCTGTCAGCTCTCACTGACTTCCCACTGGAGGTTTCTGCCATCTCTTAGGAAACATTTTATCCATATGATGACTACAGTTACATTATTTAATGCTCTGTTACTCTGAGTTTACTGTGAACATTATGATATTCCCAAATAAAAATGACATCAGAGACTTGGATTTAACATTTCTCCTGTGGACATATAGATCTATAGTATATTTCCAGAAGAAATATACTATCTCTGCCTAAAGTAAAATATCATTGCTAGTACCAAGTAGTTATCCACCTATGACTTCATTCATGAATGATTTATGACCCATCTAGAGACAATTTAGATTTAATTTATATGGAAAAATCATGAAGGATGCCTCCTCCATATAAATTGCACAAAATTGGTATCTATCAAGATAGACTGTTTGCAGGTAACTGCCCTGTTGTGTGCCAATCTGTAGGTGAGCAAGCCATAAAGTAGAGCAGGAGATCATAAAGAGCACTCATATCTGCATAACCATGCAAAAAAAGCCTGACTCCCAGTGAATTAAAATAATGGAAATATTTTGGAAAATTCAATATGTATATTAGGTCAACCCCAGAGCTAAACTGCTGAACAATAGCTTAAGCAAATGAATGCAAGAGTGAATTGATCAGGGATGGTATGAATGCCCAAATCAGTTTTGATTTTGTATGCAAATCCACATCTATCATTAGGAAAGGTATTTAAAATGACTTGGACAATGTTTTGAAAAAAGATATGACTATCAAATAGGGTATGTTGAGATGTCATGCTAAATCTGCTAAATCCCATGATTGGTTGCTTTTGAAGACAGAGAGGCCAGCTGAGTAGTTGAGGTTATGATTGTCTGGAGGTAAGACTTTACAAGTGAAAATAACTACAGCATAGCCAGAAGTTGTTTTCCATGATTTTAAACCACAAGAAGAAGAATGGTCCTGTGGTTGAGGTGCTAGCTGGACACCTGCATTCTCAAGTAGAAGAGCTGTACTTCACAGCAAAGGCACAGGAGCTGCCATTTTGGAAACATTTTTGCCATGGTTGAAAAATGAAAGGTTGACAAAGATATTCGTAACATCTACATGGTCCCTAGCAGAATAAAAGGTGCAAATGATTCTAACGTACACAGATATTTTGCACATGTCCGGCTGCTTTGCAGCAAGGAAGTCTGGTTAGAACAAAAACCAGAAGCTGATTAGACATTTCAAGCACTCTTCTGTTGTCTCTAAATTACAAAGGGATTTAGGATAGGCTCTTCTACAACTGATTCCAGCTGTTGTGACCCGGTGGAACTTCAATAACAACATGTTAAGAAACTGGCTGTTGAGTGGGTGGGGGAGGGGAAGATTTTACTTTCATGTTTGAAATAATAGTATCAACTCACTAACAGAATCCTAGATGAATGTTACAGACACTATCCCGGATCCATTTGAGGTGCCATCCTGCAAAGTCAGCTCCTGCTAAGCCTGCAGTATGACCCACTGCTGTGGTGAAATCTGGAGTTCAAGCACTGAGAGTGCACCTAAACAAAAAAAGCCCCAGATGAAGGCATTAGAGCCAGGAAAATATAATTTTTAAAATCCATTTCAGGCCTAATGAAAGACCAAAAAAGTTTGGACTTTCATTTTAAGATCAGTGCCACTTTTCAACTACAAAAAGAACCAGAAAACCGAAGAGCCCAAAATAAACATGGAAGACAGAAGATGAGTTGTTATGAAATCTTTAAAGAAAAGCAGAGCAGATATGACTGAAGTGTGTGACATATCTGGGGGAAGTTATGGACTGATTTTTAGTTGCACAGCTCACTGATTGTACAATATGTATGCTGACCACGTTATATAAATACTTAGTAATAATAATTGCTAGGCTATACTGTTAATGAAAATGCTATGGAAAGAGGATATTCTCTGTATTTTTCAAAGGCCAATATGCTGTAAAAAACTGACTCTGGAGGCTGGAGGAACCATAATTCTATCAGTCTTCCCAAACTTTCTTTTCTCATTCTGTCTTTCCCTGGAGCTCTGCACAGCAATTCCAAAGCTATCTATTCAGATCATGCCAAATACTCTGATATTTTGTGTATAGATGTTGTAGTCAACCAGGATACAATTTAAAATTGGCCAATTCATTTCAATATTAAATGTTGATTTTTAGTGACCTTTTGCCACTTTTAGTATCTGGCCACTTAGTTTATATATCATACGCTTTACATATTGTATTTTATTAATACTGTAAATGGCATTGTGTGACACCCTCCTGTCACCATCCCTCAGTGGGTCACAGCTGAGAATTCCAGATTCAGGACAAACTGCTGAAAAATAGGGCAGGCTCACCCCAAACTGGTGGTTATTCTATCATTAGATTATACCAAACCTGTACCAAAAATAAACTTCTATCTCACCACACTGGTTAACAAGAAATCAAAAATGCAGTCTATTTAGGCATTTCAGCCATTGTCTCACCACCCAGACACTGGATTCTATGACGAGTGGTTACTGAAAACCAATTTAATCAAATATAGGGTCGTTACAATCTCAAGAGATCAGCCACTTAGCCAGGTGAATATATAACTCAGATTTTACCCAATAATCAGGCTGCTGTCAATTCTTCAGTAACTGGTATCTAAAGGTTTATTAAGAAAAGAAGAAGAGAGTTAAAATGGTTTATAGATCATATACATACAATAATTGCAAAGTCCTTTTATCAGGTTTGTAGCAGTGATGTTATAGGCTGCTGACTTATAAAGTATCTCTGGTGACTTCCAAAAGATTGGAAGGTCCTCACTCCATAGTTCAATATGCTTCTTTTAGTTGTAAATCCAGAGAAACAGAGCAGGAAAGAGGCAAAATGTACTTATCTCAGGGGTCTTTTATACCCTTTGCCATGTGCCTGGAAATTTTCTGTTTCAAACAAAGTTCACAGCTCAGTTTATAAATAAATAAATAGAGATATCCTATCCCCTAGAACTGGAAGGGACCTTGAAAGGTCATTGAGTCCAGCCCCCTGCCTTCACTAGCAGGACCAAGTACTGATTTTGCCCCAGATCCCTAAGTGGCCCCCTCAAGGATTGAACTCACAACCCTGGGTTTAGCAGGCCAATGCTCAAACCACTGAGCTATCCCTCCCCCTAAGTTTGTGGAAAGTTACTGACCCAAGATGGAATCCAGTGTCACATGAGCATCTCACATATTCTTACATGACTTGAGGACTCCCAGAGAAAGCCATTGCTCATATCCATGCTGAGGCATCTACAGGAAGATCTATGTGGGTGGAATGAGTTTTTTCTGTGGCCCATTGGTAGAGTGAAGGGTATTTAATGGGCCATCAAACTTGATTAGTTCATTCACAAATGTGCTGGCTAGACTGGATATAAACTACCTTGTGTCTGTTACCCCAGCCAGCAACAAACACATTTGAGATATAGATACATAGGCAATATTAATAATTTCCTGTACAGTGATGATACATTGATTTAAACAGAATAATCTTATTTAGCGAATCATAACTTTTCCATTAACACCTTAAATGACCTATTTTGTACAAGATTGTCTAACAGTGGCAATATCCATGATATAAGTGATCATATTTCAATCATACAACATCACACCTCCAAAATTTTGAATTTGGTGTGATATGAGGAGGTATGTTATGTATAGTAGTTGCTAGCTCTATTGGTTTAGCTTTTAAAAGCACTCTCTATAGTGTGGTTTTATGAATTTGCTGTTAAAGAACTACTGGAATAAATTAACCTTTTTTGTTGTTGTTATTCACCAGAAACTGTGGCATATCTTTTCACATGGGTTTGTATTTAGTAACCATTAACATTTCAGGGGTTTATTCTCCACCTGAAAATTAAAGTGGACTTGTCACTTATATGAAACTGATATTCAATAAAGATAAGCAATTCCTCAAATGAATGCCTGAATGCACTCAATTACAGTTTCATGCCATTGATTGACGCCAGCAACAATACTCAAACATTCTAGCACTTTCCTACTATTTGAAAAATTAAACCAACAGAAATCACACTTGCACCATGCACGTTCCATTGCCATCGACTTTGTCACCAGTGTTGTGTTCTGAATTCTGTTCAATTTCATTCTATGTTCAGCACATAATTGATGAGTGACAATACAAACAAGATATCTTCTACTGTTGTTTGCAGTGTAGTTGTAGCCGTGTCAGTCTCAGGACATTGTCTCTCTAATAAAAACAAGAGGCAGCATATGATTGGAACTTAGCTGTGGGATTCTATGTTTTCCAATATTCTTCATATGGTTATGTTTAATAAAGATGCAACAACATGCTATATGTGAGTACTGGATATGCTTTATGGTGCCCATGACATTAGTTCCTTACTTTTAAAGACTAAAAGACAGAATTGTGTTGTATTTCACCTTCTCAAATGTTACAGTAGGCATGATGCTATTCCTGCAATAATCAGAAGTATTTGTTTCCCTGATGTATCATGTCCGTCCATTACAGCTTAACAAATCCGTGCATCAATATTTTGGGCCTGATTCTCCAATTCTCTGATTGGCTAAACTCCATTAACGCTAAGTGAAGTGATTCCTGATTTATATCTGTTTAAGTGAGAACCAGTCCTCTGTTTCAATCAGAATCACGCCAGTGTTTCTAGTTGACAGTAAATGAAAAATTATTTATTTGCAAAATTTAAAATAGCTCCAAAGTCCACTATAATTGGTCATGGTAGGTAATATCTTTTAAATAACTCAGTGAATATTATTGTATTGAGCAGATTTTTTAAATTGGCTGAGCATTGGAATATAATTATCTCTGACATCATGTTGTGAAAAGCCTGAAAGAAAAGTCCTTTGTTAAAAGAGTATTTATTTCCTTGCTTGGTTAGGACATAGGATTTTCTATTTAACAAAAGCATTTCTTTAATAGAAAATTATTGTGGCTGCTTTTCGTAATTAATATTACCAGCTTAAGCAAAATAATGAAACATCTTAAAAGGCTATTCTCTTGAATTGTTTAATTTGTAAACACCAGTGTCTGAGAGGATAGCTGCCAGTGTATTCCACCTGGACTCCTGCACCAAGATATCAAAATAGACCTACAATATAGACAACTTTGATTGCATTAATGCTGCCAGCATTAAATGCTGCTAGAGTCTCTAAACCCCTGGGGCTTTTACTTCACTTGACCTTCGGTCCAAGAAAATGCTTTGACTAAGTTTTGCTTTTCCCTTGTTAACTGCATTCACTCTAGTTAAAAAACCTCTGTTGTTCTGAGAATTACAAATGCATTATATGCTACTTCACAATTGCTGCTTTATCCTGCAGGAGAAGATATACTTTAATTACCACTTGCCAACGCATTCTGTTATCTCACAGTTAAGCTTTGTGGTCACTTACTAGAAAATGAGGAGGGAGGGGACTCATTTTTTGCAAAAGAGATGTTAAAGGATTTCTGACAACATAAATTCATTAAATATTATACATTTATATACATATTTAAACAGTATATATTACAATATTTTGTCATATTAAAAGTTATATAATATTCTCCAATATAAAAATGAAAAAAAATCAAAATGAAAAGAAACAAAAAACCTCAACTTTCTGCAGTTTACCAGCATTTCTATTAAAATGGGTAGAGCACTTTTAAAAATCCTAATTTTCAAAGAATCTTTTTACTGTGCAAAACCAGAAATACTAAGCTTGGGAAATATTTGAATAGGACAGCTGAAATTTATTGAACAAAGTTGTCTTGATTTCAAGGGATATAACAGTTACTGTCATACATGCTTTTCTATTTAAGAAAGGGCTAGAAATTGGACTTCCTGGGGCAGATTTTGAAGAGACCTCAATTCTCAATTTCTCCTATTTAGGCCTCTACTATCACTTGTAGGATACTTAGTCCCAAACCCTGAATCTCTGCAAAGAGTATTGCTGGGATCAGGGGCTTCCTCCTTCAGCCTGAGGAGTGATAGTGATATAATTGCATAGTTGCTGTTACAGCCCTAGACCCTCCTCAAGAGAGGCACCTCTGACCTCCACCTTGTTATAAGATACGGGTAGTTGTGGATTTACCAGACACACTTCAGGCACAATCACAACCCTCCTCCATAGTAAGGTTCAGCCAGCCCCAACCCATTCTGTCAGTTTTTCAGGGCGCATGAGCACAATGTTCCATGCTACATGCTCCTATTGGCTGTTGTGAGCCCATGGAGTTCTGAGGGAAGGGAGCACAGTTTGCTCTATAGTGGAGTTTCCCATTTTCAGCCAAAGCCTTTCACTTATGCAAACATTATGCATAAAAACACACCAATAAGATGATTAGTTTTTTTAAACCAGATATAAAAACTTTTATATTATATTGGAAGCAGCAAGAAGTCAAATCTGTTTCCTGAGAACTGTGTATAGAAGGCCAAGTCCTGTAAAAATTACCTAATTTCCAGTGTCTGAAACACATTCCAACATTCAAGCTGTGTTGCTTAAAACAGCAACTAATTAGTGGTTGCATTTGTATGCCCATCACTACTGTTGATTTATATGGCAATGGCCATTATAAATTTGAGGGCAGTATTAAAGTTCTATCTTTTGCCTTCTTGGTCTTGGGGTTCTTTTCAAAACACCCAGCCTGTATAATGTAAAGTTACTTGATTTGTTTTTATTTATTTTTACACCTGTCCTTTACATTGTAAGTTATCACAAACCATGGCCCTATACATTTTTATAAGCCCAAGGAAGAAAATTTCTCCTCCATAGCAATATGGCTTCGGAATGAGATTGAGAGTGACAAAAAAATTGTATCACTCAACAGGCATTGCATAGCATAGCTTTTTCTTATGGAAATGACTCTCTTTAAAAACAAAACACCCCACAGGCATTAAGCTCTATACATAAATAAGTTTCTAATACATTTACTCTGAAAATTTAATATTTAAAATGTTTTTGCTTACCATACAAGGCAGCAGAAGCACTTTATATCATCAAACAGACCTCTTGCAAGCTGCCACATTTATATTTACATTACATATTCCTATGTTAAATACTGCAAATATCAATGTAATCTTAGGGTTTTCTTTAGTTAAGCAGTCCATATGCAAACACGATAAATATGCTAGCAAAACACCATTGCTCTGGTTAATAATAAATATTACTATAGTAATCTACAAAGGCTCTAGTCAGGGTTGGGTCCCATTGCGCTATTTGCATGGAGCCTCTCCTGGAGAGCTTACCTCCTTTATTTCCTTTTGAAATGTTACCTAGTCTGGCTACAGAGTTAATCTTTTATCAGAAATTTTTTGTTGCTGTTGCTTGGTTTGTACTGGGGAATTATTTACTTATTCAACATCAGCAGAGCTAACTAACTGTATTTATCAGTCTTGGCCTTAGGGCACAAAGTACACGTGTTTTCCACCTCTGCTTTTTTTTCTACTATCCTGGAAGTCTTTCATGATGCCCATTCTCCTTATGACTTTCTCTAACTACCAACCAATCACCTTCTTCAGCTCAGTTTTCAGAAAAGACACTTCCAGAATTATACCATTATTCATTAGGCAAGATCCAAAAGGTCATTCTAAGCCCTCTGGGTGGAATTGTTTGTACAATATCTGCTTCTCAAATGTCCAGTGGTTGAAGTACACACACACTGTAAAGGAACCCTCCAATCAATAAGCATCTTGTGTCTTTGTGCATATCCAAAAGGCATGAAATGGTGTTGGCTCAATAAGTATAGACAGAAATTACATTTTTCCTATTTGGGAAGTGCTTTAATGTTGTATATTGTAGTTATGCATTAGCTTTATGCCAACTTCTGTCCTTGTTCTGAGTCATCAGCACCTTCTGATCCTTTGTCAGTCCTTAGTATACTTACAGAGTCCATTTGTCTTGAACTTGGGTTGTAAGTATTCAGGCAACAAACCAAACAAACACATTGGATGTTGTCTGACTGTGTTCTTTCTTCAGAACTTTTTCAGTCATTCAGCACAGATGAAAATACACTCCAATAACTACTTCTTCCTGACACCATTCTAAAATCCCTTAATCCAGATGCCTCTTTCTAAGAGCTAAATAAGGGATGTGATGAAATATAGCTATTCATTTTCACATTGTGTATTAATAATGCCCATTTTCCATTCTTTGTACCTGCTCAAATTGTGCTCAATGAAAAGACACAATTAACAAAAGCAAAACAACAAACATGGCAATTAAACAGATTTTTCTTGGGTGACACAATGATAAATCTGATCATTCTTGAGTGTCATACCATTCTGGTGGCATGTGGGCTGTCACACTGTCTGTAACGGTTCACAGCCATGAGTGCCAACCGCAGGGCAGACTGTCAAAAACCAGGGCAGACACCCCAAACTGGTTGTATGTTCAATAATTAGATTTCACCAACCCAGTAACAAATGTTAAGTCCTGAAACACTATAACAGTCTTACCATGAAGTCACAGACAGTCCCCTTGGGCACTTCAATCTATTTTGCCTCCCAGACAAGCTGGATTTAGTGATAAATGGTCGCTATACACCAAAAATCACAAAATATTCAGGTTGTTCCCAGTCGCAAGAGATCAGTCACTTACCCCAGGTCAATTTGTATGTCAGATCCCACATCAAAGATCATTATAGCCAATCCTATAGTAAACTAACTAAGGATTTATTCATTGGGAAAAAGAAATGAGAATGTTATTTACAGGTTAAAGCAGGCAAACAGATATACACAGATGAGTTACAGTCTGTGCTTCCAAAAGGTGACAGAGTTGTACTAATCTTTCAGCACTGAATGTCTTTTAGGGCCAACTCATGCTGAACCTAGGGAATCTCTGCTTTTATTTCCTAGCTCCAGCCATGTGAGAATCCAAACAGCAAAGAGATAAAAAATTTTAATGTCAGCTATCTTTATTTCCTTCTTTCAGAATTCAAGCTGGTGGGATGAGCTTTATTGCATGTAGCACTTTCACGAATGTGAGATGACCATTAACCCAGTCTTTGTATCATGATGTTTCAAAGTGGCCCATCTAATTTTGATAGTCCTCCTTGATGGATGGAAGAACCATTCCTCCTGCCTGGGTTCACAAGTTCAGAGCGGGCATTTTTACAGTTATAAAGCAAAACTTACATACTACCTTATAGCATGGGATACATACGTTACAAGTTAGATTAATACATGCAGCAACATTGTATAGAGTCTAATCACAAAACACACCCTGACAAGTTTAACACCTATCTTGAACAATACTAACATGCAGGTGAACTGGTCTGATTTCCAGCTATGAATTTGTCAGTGCTCAGCTAAAGACTACAGCCTTGGCAAGAGCTGATACCTTGCCTATCAGCATCAGGTGGGCAAGACAAGATATCGGGCAAATTAGACAAAATTAAAATATAGCTAATTGCAATGCTCTTGTGCACAGGTTTCCATTTTGAATTCTTACGAGAAATAGTTGTGTTGAAAATCCCCATTCTGACCTGAATTTTTTTTATCATGTTGGAACAGGATGTACTGGCTTGTTAAGGCAGTCTCCAGGTCCGCCATTATTCTAGTCTCAGTTTTGGCCCAGCACAGGGGTCATTTGGGAGTTGTGCTCTGGGAGACTGCTAGGAATTGTAAGCCATGAAAAGGGATGCTGTGAAAGGGAACCAGGGATATAAACTCTTCCCTCATAAGACTGGAAAGGAATAGGGGCTCCTGGCAGTCTCTATTAAAATATGTTTGAAGGACCAATATGGGAATAATTCTGCAAAAGCCATTTATAAAAACACACTCTCTCAGGGTAATGTGATTTCATACGTCAGGTTCTGTAATAAGCCGTATACAATTCAGAAACATGGCCTGAGTTCAACCAGTGGGTTAACAAAGAAACATGAAATAACTCTTCAGAAAGTCAGTCAAGTCCAGTAAACATTTGACAACTGTGCTGCTCAAAAGAGACCCTGGAATATGGAAGCGCTGAGAATATGGAAGACCAAGAAGGCACCTCTCGTAGTGAGATACTCAGAAGAGATTTAAACTTTATTATACTGTGAAGGACCCAGGTTATGTTAACCTATTCAATATTCTCAAATCACAAGATAAAATCTCATCTCAGAAGTTTTTCTGTGGACTCAGGTAACAAACACTGTCCATTCCTTGTTTAACTTCACATTGGGCTGATCAAACATTTAAGTTGTAAATATCCAAGGGACTCCTGAGTACTGAAGAGGTTTAAGCTGATGATTATTATGGAAGCAAACTTCTCCCTTAGAGTCTGCAGAGGCTGACTTATAAAATGGTACCTGTCAGGGACAAAACATGATTACTAATGTTCTATATTTACTGCCATAGAAATATCTAATGCACTGTAATGCAATCATAATTTTCTTTACATCCTTTGTAGTAATTTTGGTGTAGTCGAATTAGCCACTCATCTTAAAAGTAATGGAAAATGTGTGGCTAACTTTCCTGTATTGCTATGGAAAATATCAGTCATTGCATTCGTTTTAGTAATGGGTTGTATTTAATAGACAGTGTGTGTGTGTGTGTGTGTGTGTGTGTGTAATTTTAATGCTAGTTAACCTGAAAATATAACCAAACACAGTGTTAATGATAGGACCATAGTCCATAGACCTTACTCATGTAAGTAATCCCAAATGAAATCAATGGGACTAGTTATGTGATTAATGAGTCCACTATCTTGCATATTATTTTGCTTTCCCTATAAGGAAGACACTTAGCTGTTGTCTGACTCATCTTATTCATTGTATAGTACTTGATTTTTTTCCTCTATATTGGACCCAACCTGGAAGAACTCTGCATCTGGAGCTCCCTTTACAGTCAGTGGGAGTTCTACTGGTGAAATGCCTGTGGGATATGGCCCATTACCTATCTGATTATTTTTACCATTAAAATGTTTAATAATAATGATAAGCACCTCATCAAATACACTGTGTCCCCTAGACATTGATTGCAAAGTGCTGATCACTCCCAGATGCACAATGGGAGTGCGTGGGAGGGAGGGGGAGTGGTCCTCAGCGTTTTGCGGCAAGCTGGATCAAGGCCAGCGCATGTCCTACAAGGTTCATGTCATGGTCATTATCCAAACAGAATCCATAAAGTTTTGGTCCTCATGTGGGGCACAGATAGTTACTTGGAGATTTCAGAGGCAACAGAGGGGCAACCTGCCTGCAGGACACAGGGGCAACTATTTCTTAATGGAAACGTCTAATAGCAAACACGGGTGGGTGTCAGTCAAAATGTCCTTGTGACAAGAGGAAAGCTATAGGATAGGTGCCCTGCAATGTGATGCCTATGTGGATAGCCTGGCCACATAACTTTAAAGGACCTGGCTAATTATTTGTGGGTTTGGGTGAAACTCAGAGAGACCCTGAACTTGGATCATTTCAGGTTTCTACCCAAACTCTTCTTGCAGCTCTATTACTAATGCTTGTGTGTATAATGAATTACAGCAATATTGCACAATCTCAAAGTAATAGAATTATAACATTCTTATTAAGTTGAACTTCTAAAAAATATTTCTATAATATCCTGTAATGATGGCAGATATACTAAGTCTTGCCAATTAAGCATGATGTATAAAATTCTGCAAAATGTGTTCTTTATTTATATTCATAATATACTTTTTACTTGGATAAATAATAAAGGCACTATTTGTCACCTCCCTAGTTCAGTAGCATGCATATTGCCTGAAGGATCTACCACATTATTGCTATAATTCTGTATTAGATTATAAATGTCTTTGAATCCCATTTCCTTGTGGTATTAATGGTGGTGCATTCCACTTCCTTTTGCACAATTAGAGTCTAATGACCTAGGCCAATATGGGATCATTGTGATTAAAACCTTTAGCAGAAGAAAAAAAACCAAAGCCTCCAAGCCCTGCCAAACAGATAATTTCCAGTTAATTGGAGTGTCCTGTTTGTTTTTCAAAACCCCCCTGACTTCTGGAAGAAATCCCTTCAAAGCCTGTGTTATAAGGTTAGCAAGAATTTATCTCTGTTCCACATGCAGAGGTTTGAGTCCTGTGTGATTTTTTTTTTTTTGTAGTAATTGTAGAGGAGGTCTAATCTAATACACACACATTCTGAAGTGCTCAATTGGCTTTATACTAGAAGATATGTTATCAAGTTTCCTCTTATAACTTTGATTAGGTATAAATCATGACTAGCTACTCATTTTTTCTGCATGATTATGTTAAAAACAAAATGTGTGTTACATAAGGAACTAAAAGCACAGATCAAGGCACCCAAATTTTAACCAAACAAGGGCCTAATTGGTAATTTAGCAGATGCCTAAGGGCTTTCTATAATCTGTATGAACTAGAGCAGAATGAAATACATTTACCTTAATCTTTAATAGGAAAATGTGGACTTTAGCAACAACAGGTCCCAATGTGCCATGATCCAAGTGGCCTGTTTTCCAAATCTTTTCTAAGATTTTTTTTTTTTCAAAAAGAGTGGTTATCAAAATTATTTTTTATGAATTTTTCAGATTTGATTTCATTCTACCAAAATAATTCAAAATTAACCATTTAATTAAAAATAAAATGTAAAAGTGAAAGTAACTTTCTCTTAAAGTGTTCACTTTTCACTTTCAAAAGTGAAATTTTAACACCATTAGAGTAACATACTAATTTTAAAAAACAAAAACAAAAAACCCTTTCTCTCGGTTTTTAATTTTCTGTGAGAGCAGGTAATGAACTAACACTGACTTTTTGTCCAGTGGAAAATAATTAAGAAGTGAGACAGAAATTTCCCCCTGCACACATACTTTTTCTTACTTTCCCCCTCCTTTTTCCCACTGGAAAAAGGAGGGGAAGGGAAGAATAAAAGTGACAGAGTGAGACTTTCTCACAGAAACAAAACAAAAATGTTCAAAATGACGTGCTGTAGGAATTATTATGGGGAAGTTCTATGGCCTGTGTTACATAGGAGGTCAGACTAGATGATCACAATAGTCCCTTCTGGCCTTGGAATCAGTGAAAATGGAAAAAAAAGACATAAAATATTTTGAAAAGATCATCATGATTAAAAGTCCGTTTTAAACTATCTTTACTGTTCAATCTACAGGCTGCACATTTGAAGAAATCCCTGGGCAGCATTTGGCCATCTGGATGAATTGGGCAACCACTAGTCTTAATCTGATTAGCAAAAATATACTTCAGGCACTGCTATCAGGGGCGGATTAACAAATTTGCCGCCCATAGGCCGTCAAAAAATTGCCACCTCCCCCCCCCCCCCGCCAGCTCACCTCCGCTCCCCCGCGGCAAGCCTGGGAGGGAGGGGGGAGAAGGGGAGTTGCGGCGCGCTCGGGGGATGGCGGCGGCAGTGGAACAGAGGTGAGCTGGGGAGGACCGGGGAGCGGTTCCCGGCCCCCCGTTACTCCCCGTGCCCGCGGGCCCTAGCTCACCTCTGCTCCGCCTCCTCCGAGCGTGCTGCAACTCGCTTCTCCCTCCCTCCCAGCGCGGCAAGCCTGGGGGAGGAGGCGGGCCGGGGATTTGGGTAAGGGGCGGAGTTGGGGAGGGGGCAAGAGCAAATTTGGTGCCCTGGCAAATTTGCCGCCCTAGGACTAGGCCTTGTTGGCCTAGGCGATAATACATCGCTGACTGCTATATGTATATATTGGAACCTGTGGTTACTGCTAGAAACAGTATCTTTCAAAACATGAAATGGCTGTTTATTTTTCATATTTACTTGTATAATATATCTTCACATAGCCAAAAGCATCCCAGATCCTTGGGCACAGGCACCGGGGGTGCTCAACCCCCCACTCCGCCCTCCTCCACTCACCCTCTTCCCCCAAACTCCCACCGCCACCCCACTTCTTCCCATCCCCACTCACCTCTGCCCCGACTCTTCCGGCCCAGTTCTGCCCTGTCCTCCGAGCATGCCGCATCCCCGCTCTTCCTCAGCGCCTCCTGCACGCTGCAAAACAGCTGATTACGGCGGATGGGAGGGGGAAGAATTGATCGGTGGAGGCGCCGGCAGATGGGAGGCACTGGGGGACGATAGGGGGAGCTGGCTGGTGGTGGGTGCTACGCACACACTAGTTGTTTTCTGTGAGCATTGATGGACTTTGTGCTGGCTGTGTGCTAAAACTGTCCCACTTATGCCAGCTGCCAGCAGCCCCAAGGAGCCAATACAATGTCTGAAGATTGCTCGGGTATAAGGAAGTCCCACCCATGCCTCTTTCTTTGCCATGGCCCTACTCTGGCAGCATAGAGTAGGTTAGGGTAGGAACTGCTATGCTTGCTCTTTGTCATGGGACATTTCCCTGTAGTAGGATGATCCTTCCAAAGCATGTTGGTTTGAGAGCCACTTGGTACTAGTGCATCACAAAGCTGCTTCAGAGCAATTCAGGATGTGGGCCAAGTAACTATTATTAATGATAATTCTTTTAAAATATATGTGTATAATTTGAGGGGAATGGAAATGTCTTTTTCTAAACAGAAGAAAATTCTCCTTCTCTAAATGCCCCAATTCTGTGCTCAAAGTGACAAAGCAAAGCTGCCCCACAACCAGAACATTATGCTGATTGAATAAATACAAACCTAACAAACAGTGAGGAAACCAACTGTGAAAGTGTGTTGTGTTGACAGACAATGCATTTTTAGCAGTGTAATTTACTGCTGTTTGGCTTTACTGACCTTTTGAAAGACTAAAATAAAAACATTATTCTCTGTGGTCTGAATCATTTCAGCTGTTTCAGCTATTGTACCTTTACCCCATAAAGACTTCAGAACCAGGAAGCCCTGTGGGGATACAGGGATGAAGAAACTTCTCATAGTTTCAGGGCTGATAGCTATAGCCCCATGTTTAACAGTATACAGAACTAAGTATTATTTTGTCCAAATGCAAGAGGCATAGTTCATATCACTTTACTTAAGAGAACTTTTAACACCCACATCCTCAGAAATACAATCTCAGGATCCAATACATCCAACAGTAATGTATCATTTACATGGAATTTCAAGCATTTTCCTCAGATATGGTACACAAGTGAAATATATATGTAATTGAAGTGTATAGAACCAGTTTTATCTTCCACACATATGGCCAATGTTATAGTTCCCAGGCTAACTGTACCTCCTGACCCTTTTGTCTTCAACTGCACCTCCCACCCCCTCAGGTTTTACACATTGAGCTATTGCTCTTCTTGTAGTTGAATCACACAATTCTCCCATTTTCAGACTGGTCCCTGGGATCTACTCCCCTGGGATCAACCATCGTTACTTCAAAAGGCCTAAATTTGGTTCAGTACCTGCAGATCCATCCCCTCTGGGAGCAATGACAGTGATATCCAGTAACCAAACAGCTTTCTTAAAGCAGAGTATTATTTATTTAGGACAAAAACATTTCAGGGAAACAGACCTTAATTAAAAAAAAAAAAAGGCTACAAGCTGCCTGTCTGTTGCTATGACTTATCATTTCCTGAACCTGCAGAAAGACCCAACTCTTTCAGACTCATCCACAGAGTTGGTCTCTGTCAACCTGTCCCACCGTCAGCCCCTGAAGGGATTTTTAACTCTTTCATGTTCTTCTGAACTCTTCATTCCCAGCATTGGCAGGGCAGCTGTATCACTTTGTTGGAGACATGATTTATGATGAGCAAAGTTAATAGTTTCCCCAGTGTCTTTGTAATTGACCCCAATTGTTTCTTCAGGAGTTTGCCTATCTGGATCCCTCGTGTGGTTTCCCCTGCTTGTTTTCCCCACAACTCCCTATTAAGCTTAAACAATACAGTCATACATCACCCAATATACACTAGCTTTATTTCACTGGCCAAATCACATACAAAATTATTACAAGTCACTGTTCTTAGATCATTGCATCTACATCTGTAACAGCCACTATTCCATTAAACACTTGAAGGCTATGCATGCAGTCCAGTACGTTGTTTTAGTAAGAGAGGAAAACAACACAATATTTCCAGAGAAGCACAAAAACTGCATTTAACTAATGCTGCAAAATATTTGCCAAAGCCAGAAGCTGGAAATGGGCAATGGGATGGATCACTTGATTCCCTGTTCTGTTCACTCCCTCTGGGGCACCTGGCATTGGCCACTGTCGGAAGACAGGATACGAGGCTAGATTTGGTCTGACCCAGTATGGCCATTCTTATGTTCTTAATATGTTGAACAACCATCTGCCGAAGTTCACTCTTAATATCTGATTATTTATTATTTCAAACCACTTTGTTCTGAAGAGTCACAGCAACGTGTTGCATTTGACCAGGGAGGGCAGGGGCTAATTTTATATTTACCCCAAGTTTTCCAATGAGCTCAGGTAACATTGCAAATAAAGGAATCTGTACTGGATTAGATCAGAGGTCCATCTAATCTAGTGTCCTGTCTCTGACAGTCCCCAGTATCAGAAACTCCAAAGGAAGGAACGAGAAACACTGCAATAATAGTTTTAAAAGGAAAAGTTTCCTCCTAAACCCCATCAGTTTAGAGGTTACGTTATACCTTACATCCTTTCTAAAACTTACTTTTAAAATGGTAACTCTAGATATTTTATTTATATAAACATCTAATTCGTTTTGTATAATTTAATTATGTTTAGTTATGACATAACTGAAGCTGGTTGAAATGTTCTGAATTTAGTTTTTTTTTTTTTTTTTTTTTTACAGCATTGTTCATTGGAATTCAAAATTTTGATGGGAAAAAGAGATGAATTTTTCATGAAAACTGTTCCCATTTTATGACCAGCTCTTCTCATAAGATGGTTGCTGAGTGACCTGTACAAGTTCTAGAGCTATGTAAAATAAATACATTTAAATTTAAAAAATCACTACTGGCTTTTCACAACATAAATGTAACAGTCTCCAAAAAATGTAGTTAGAAAAAGGCAGTGGGGTTTTTGTTTTTCTAAACCCAGCCGTTGCCTCCCTTCTTCCGGGGGCGACAGATAGCTCAGTGGTTTGAGCATTGGCCTGCTAAACCCACAGTTGTGAGCCCCCTCCTTGAGGGGGCCATTTAGGGATCTGGTGCAAAAATCTGTCTGGGGATTGGTCCTCCTTTGAGCAGGGGGTTGGACTGGATGACCTCCTGAGTTCCCTTCCAATCCTGATATTCTATGATTCTCATCCTCAAGCTCAAGGTCTTCAAAGTCCTGGTGACCCTCTTAAATAAATTAGTAGCAAGTTTAAGCTGATGCAAAGTAAGACACTGTTAGACTGTAATAAGAGTATGCAGTGTAGTTGTAGCCATGCCAGTCCCAGGATATTAGAGAGAGAAGGTGGATGAGGTAATATCTTTTATCTTATTCATCTCTGTGTAAGCTTGAAAGCCTGTCTCATTCACCAACAGAAGTTGGTCCAATAAAACATAACACCTCACCCGACTTCTCTCTCTAATATCCTGAGACTGGCACGGCTACAACACTGCATATAAAAGTGTCCAAACAGGCGTTTTTTTGTTTTTGTTTTTGTTTTGCGCACTGGTTTAAATGTATCTGTTTAAAAATAAGTTCAAGGTAAATCAGTGCAACTTTCTCATGTAGACAAGCCCTTAGCTCCTATCCCTCAGGACATGTTTGTAGCTAATTGCCAGGACAGACTCATTCACAGCATGTCATGGATCAAAGCAAGCATTGAACAGGTGGAAATAGACATTATATACAATGTGCACCTGCTCCACTTAATTGCACTTGTCATTTGGGGATAGTTTGAACAATCACAGGGTTTGCAATAGTTAACATGGACAATCCACATAATTAACGGGGATGTAATGCATCCCTTCATCTTACACTGATTCAATCAGACTGGTCCAGTTACAATGGTGTAGTTCTGTTGTGTAGAAAAGGTTATGGAGTTTTCTTCCTTCTGACCATCTCCTGTAGATCTTTCTATGGAAATGGGGTGATCCAAATCTGTAGGGTTTCGTTTTTAAATAATGCTTTCAGGGGAACATATTTATGTAATTATAGATGTATCCTACTCTATACTGTGTGCTTGTTTTGAATCACTTTGTTCTAAAAGAAGTAATTCTGTTTTATTTTTATTTTGAAAATTGGATTATGTGAGAAGAAAACTAATTAAAGGAGAAAAGGTCCTGGTGGGTGGCTGAAACCAGAGCTAAGCTATTGTTTGTCTTCTGCACTGTCATTTTTTCTCCAGAGTGACAATAAAGAGTAATGATTATTTTACTTTATCAGAATCCTTTCATGCTTCTGTTCTGAATATACAATCTGATATTTTTGGAGAAAAAAAGGGATGGTTTATTTGATTCATATGTAACTTGGGGGCAAATCTTCAATTGATGGAGCTATGCCAATTTACACCAGCTGAAGATCTGTCCCTGGCTCTTGGTGTGAGCTTTCTGGGTTGCCATTTTGAAACTCACAGCAGGAGGCAATTTGTGCAGTTGGAATGGAACTCATTGCAAAATAAATACAAACAAACCAAACGAGCACCTGTAGCTTACAACCCTTTTCAGGATAATCAGTGAGATTTCAGGTCCAAAAGAGACTGGAGCTAGATGTTTGGGAGCTGCTTTCTCTTTTCTAGTATCAGGGGGTAGCCATGTTAGTCTGTATCTACAAAAACAACAAGGAGTCTGGTGGCACCTTAAAGACTAACAGATTTATTTGGGTATAAGCTTTCGTGGGTAAAAACTCACTTCTTCAGATGCATAGAGTGAAAGTTACAGATGCAGGCATTATATACTGATACCTGGAGAGCAGAGAGTTACTTCGCAAGTGGAGAACCAGTGTTGACAGGGCCAATTCAATCAGGGTGGATGTAGTCCACTCCCAATAATAGATGAGGACGTGTCAATTCCAGGAGAGGAAAAGCTGCTTCTGTAATGAGCCAGCCACTCCCAGTCCCTATTCAAGCCCAGATTAATGGTGTTAAATTTGCAAATGAATTTTAGTTCTGATGTTTCTCTTTGAAGTCTGTTTCTGAAGTTTTTTTGTTCAATGATAGTGACTTTTAAATCTGTAATAGAATGACCAGGGAGATTGAAGTGTTCACTTACTGGCTTTTGTATGTTACCATTCCTGATGTCTGATTTGTGTCCATTTATTCTTTTGCAGAGGGACTGTCCGGTTTGGCCAATGTACATGGCTGAGGGGCATTGCTGGCACATGATGGCATATATAACATTAGTAGATGTGCAGGTGAATGAGCCCTTGATGGTGTGGCTCATGTGGTTGGGTCCTCTGATGGTGTCGCCAGAGTAGATCTGGGGACAGAGTAGGCAACTAGGTTTGCTACAGGGATTGGTTCCTGGGTTGGTGTTTCTGTGGTGTGGTGTGTACTTTTCTAGTAGCCACCAAACTGGTTCACTGACTGATGGGATAGAATTTTGTAGTCCTGAACCACTCTCCTTTGGTCACTGTTTCAGTAACAAAAATGCATGTACAAAATCAACAACACATGGCTCTAAAAGTGCATTCTTATTGCACTTATGGGACTAGATGCTTAGCTGGTGTACACTAATCTACCTCCATTGAAGTTGAGGTAACTATGACTTAAAAGGAGCTCCATCGTTTTACACAAGCTGAAGGTCTGTCCCAGGAAGTTTAATTCATTTTTATAAAAATTCAATTTTGCTTGAACTCTTTGTGATACAAACAGGGAAAAAAAGAGGAGGAGGAGGAATGAAAAACAGTAAGTAAGAAGAAAGCCTGCACAAAATATTAAGTTCTTGTCCCAAAGAGAGCAATCATCTCTCCATTATTAATCAGACACCGGGCGTGTACACTGAGTTAATAGTGCATTTGTCTGAACAGGTCAGTCATACTGTAACAATTTGTTTTCAGACAGAAGCACCTGATTCATTCTCATGATCAGGATATGAAGCCAAACTATCAAGTTACTCCTGTTGTATATATGGCCGTGAAAACAGAAATTAACCTTAGGCACAGTTATTTGTCTGCATTTCATGTTGTTTTTTTAACTTTTATGAATGCCTGAAATCTTTCCCCATGTGGCTAACACTCTGGTGGTTCAATGCCAGATAAGAAGCCCCAGTTTTGCTTTATCACTTGAAAAAACATTGAGATGAAAAAACAGCCTATTCTCAGATGACAGCATTCTACATTTATGCCAAGAAGATTAAGGCTAGCATGCTTCTGATGACTAAGGATAGATTTTGGACAATGCTTTCCAGAGGGAATGTGCATGATAAAATGCTCACTCAAGAACGCTATAAATGAACATGCAATTGAATATATGAATAGGTGAAAAGACAATGCTTTCAGAAGCTTAATGCATTGAGCAGTAGTGATTGTGTGATTAAACCACTTACAGACTGCACTTGCAAGCATTTACCTGTCTACTTTGAAGGCAGAAAGATGTCACCTTTTTTACTCTAGTGTGGAAGAAATGAAAGCATAAACAAGGAAAGTCTTTATATATATATATATATATATATATATATATATATATATATATATTCTTCAAAATAATGTCTATCATTTTTTGCAACTTTGCGATTTAAATCTTACTTTGCGAACAGTGAACAAAAAAAATCTCTTTTCCATTTAACCTAAAGAACACTGACATTTTCACCCCCCCACACACAAAAATCTGACAAATGAAAAATACCTGACAAATAAATGTTTAGAACAATGTGCAGAATAGAAGCTATTAAAAAGTCAACAATAGGCCAATTGTTCTGACACAGTTATGACAGACATCTCCTATTCTATGTCTAAGGGGAAACTCTTGTAGTCTCTGATTACTACTGTGCGATACTTATTTACAAATACTCACTTTTTTGTATAATGTACAGGGATAGGCAAACTGCTTTGGATACAATAAGAAGCCCTCAAATCTTCCCAGAAAATCACAATGTCTGATTTTTGGACCTCTTTTCTCTCCAGAAGAGGGAAGGATTGAAAACTACTTTATGCCCACCTGATCCTGGGGCTGCATGTTTTGCCAGATAGTAATAGAGCCCGAGGAAGAAGCAACTGCTAGGGGATCCACCCACTTGACTTATACCCCAGTCACAAATCCCTTTTTCTGGTGGCCAGCAGGGAAGTTGTGCAGAGCCACTGCACCAGCATTTCTTTGTCCATGGAAGGCTGAGGGAGGGGAGCAGGATTTGCCCCATAGAGGTTTTCCATTTTCCCCAAAGCCTTGCATTTATGTACACAATATACATATAAATGCACTATTTTTTTTTAAATAATAGATCGTGTGAAGCGTGACATTTTCTTGCTACATCAGAAGCAGCAAGAGCTCAGACCTGCTCCCTGTGCATTGTGTACACAGGAGAAATATGAATTAGCTAGTTTGTCTGTGGCTCCCTTTGTAGAAGCAGACAGTATTTTATTATTATTTTATGGCAGTAGCACCTCTGAGCTTCAGTCATGAAGCAGGAGCTGACTGTGCTAGGCACTATGCACATACACAACAAATATATTGTCCCGGCCCCAAAGAGCTTACAGTCTAAGTAGGTGTGTAGTTTAGAAAAGCAGTGAATTAGTTATTGTAATTGTACGTTCACGGCTGTAGTATATTCATGGCCACTGTAAATCTGAGGTTCTAACTTTGGACTTCTTGGTGCTTGGGTCCCTTTCAACCACCTAGCCTGCATACTAGGCCAATGTAAAGTTTCCATATCCAGTTTTTTCATATCAGTCCTTTATATTGTATGTTTTCTGAACGATCCAGCTAAATCACCACAAATTCTGGCCCTATACTCTCTATAAACCCATAGAAAGAATTTAGAGTGCATGGTGCAAAGCCACTGAAACGGGCACCAGGAGCTATCTGATTTTTTTCCCCAGACTCTTTTTTTTTTTTTTTTTTTTAAAGAAACTAACACTTCCCCAACCATAATTTATTTTTTTTTTGAAGGAATTGACACTTCCTTGAGCCAAATGGGATTCATTTATTCTCACACGGGGATAACATGTATTTACTTATTTATTTATTCTTAAACTCCCTGTGCATTCCTGTTAGAAAGGAGGCATCTGATATTCAGTGCACATTGTGCCTAGACTATGACACCTGAAAAATTTCAATGACAAAAATAAAACTTCTCTTGGTTAATTCATTAAAGAATATAGTAGGAGGGTAGCTACAGACTCTGCAGAAGCATTTGGGCAAGTTTTAAATGATGTGTGCCAAAACACCTGTCTACCCTGTGCAGGGGAATAAAAGAAGTGCTTGGCTATTTATCACAGACTTCTTTCGCAGACACCTCAATTCTCTCTCTATCGCAATGAAACAGCCTGAATGCACAGGTAACAGCCTGTGTGTGTTCTCCTGACTATGTCTGCATTTCAAACCGCCTCCTTGGCTAATGCACTTAGGACACCAACAGATTTGCAAAGCGCAGAATGCATCTTTCAAGAACTACTCTTTTAAGTAGGATATAGACAAAAGGGTATTTAGTTTTAGCATATTTTTAAAACTATCTACAGAGCAAAGACGCATACTAAATATATATCTATATAAGAAATAGTTATATTTAGACAGATACATAAGATAGCTATTGAGCAGAGATGGTTAAAAATGGGACAACAATTTTGTGGAAAGTTGTGAAACTTTTAACATTTTTTTATAAAAAATCATCAGTAAAAAAAATTTAGCCAGCTCTACTTAGACTCTCTTAATTACATACCATAGGAGGGGGGAGGGATAGCTCAGTGGTTTGAGCATTAGCCTGCTAAACCCAGCGTTGTGAGTTCAATCCTTGAGGGGGCCACTTAGGGATCTGGGGAAAAAAATCTGTCTGGGGATTGGTCCTGCTTTGAGCAGGGGGTTGGACTAGATGATCTCCTGAGGACCCTTCCAACCCACATATGCTATGATTCTATGAACTGAGAAAGATCATGGAAAGATGGTAGTCTGTCCCTAGCTAAGGTTTTTACTAGCTTTTATCTGTACACTTCTGGAGCCTTAACATTCTACCTGTCTTGCAAGAAGGGGGATCATTATTCAGTATCCAGGAAATGAAAACTCCTGCAAGATACATGCATATTTAGATCCTAGGACTATAATTCTAATATTGACCTACTGTGATTGGTGCCCCCAGATTGCAACCTCGAACTGGGGCACTGCTGAGCCCTCTGTCCCATCAACCTGGGCTCCCTCTCACCCTGTGATGCTGTGACAAGCTGCAAACCTTTGGTACAGGGGTCGGCAACGTTTGGCATGCGGCTCCCCAGGGTAAGCACCCTGGCGGGCTGGGCCAGTTTTATTTACCTGCTGACATGGCAGGTTTGGCCGATCGTGGCCCCCACTGGCTGCGGTTCGCCATCCTGGGCCAATGGGGGCGGCGGGAAGCGGTGTGGGCGAGCGATGTGCTGGCTGCAGCTTCTCGCCGCCCCCATTGGCCCGGGACGGCGAACCGTGGCCAGTGGGGGCCGCGATTGGCCAAACCTGCCACGTCAGCAGGTAAATAAAACTGGCCCGGCCCACCAGGGTGCTTACCCTGGTGAGCCGCATGCCAAACGTTGCTGACTCCTGCTCTGGTAGGTACTGTACTCATACAGACATCCACAGGCAGGACACACCCAGCTGAGTTACATGAATTCTTCTCCCAGCCACTCATGAACTAACACTAGGGAGGCTCCAGCCAATTCCCCCCAGCTCCCCAACTGTGCTCCCCTGAGATGTACCCTCCTGCCCTGGTCAGAAGCCTGGCCAGTATACGTTTATAACCCAGTCCACTCCTCCCTCAATGAGAAGAGGACATGCACCAGGTTTTGTTCTTGAACTAAGGTCTCCCAAGCACTTCAAACAAACTACACTGTTTTAGAGAAAACAGGTTTATTAACTACAGAAAGATAGATTTTCAGTGATTATAAGTAGCAAGCGTAGAGCTCAAAGTTGGTTATCTAAGGAAAAAATAAATTTGCAGTCTAAGTTCTATAAACTAAACAGGATTTGAATCAAGCAGTCTCCCCCGATAGATAGTAAAAGCAAGTTACAGATCTTCAATACAGAAGCTGGAATTTTCCTCCCACACAGGACCACCTTCCCCTGCTCAGTCTTTGTTGTCCAGTTGTGTTTCCAGATGTTGAGTTGTGGTGGGAGTGAGGCCAAGTGAAAATGTCACTCCCTCTTTTTTGTAGCTTCTTCCAGCTTGCCGTAAAGATCCTTTGCTAAGCAGTGGGCCAAGCAGTCTCCATTTTCTACAGGCTATCTCTGAGAAGTCTCCATTATATACAGTTCTTGGGATTGTCCTTGGGAGTGTGGATTCCTCTTAATGGGCCATCAGCATGTTTGGCTCCTGCATTGTTGTACCTGAAAGGCTGGTTGTGGGTGTTCCCAATCTCACAACATATTTCAGTAATGCACACATGGCAAAACTTCATAAATTCATGTACCATGATAGCACATAAAATCCTACAGGATATTAATGTTCAACAGATCAAGACTTTTAAAATGATACCTCACAAGGCATACTTTGTACAAAACATATCATAATTATATGACAGTGGTGAATATGGGGGTTCCAGGGTGCTGTTTTGAGGCATAAAGTGCCACTCCTACCTATTAACTTGGCTCAAACTAAACCAGACAGACTTTTCCTGCCTTTGGAGAATCTTTTAGAAAAGAAAAATGAGGATATTCAGACAAGACATTTGGCAAATGTAAAAAAAAAAAAAGGGGGATGGACTTTTGAAAAAAAACCATATTTTTGGCACATTGTGGCTCAGAAAACCCCAACTCAGCCCAGAAACTCCAAATTTGATTCATTCTATCTATGGCTCCAATATGCTCTGCATGAGTGCAGGTGTCTATCTGTGTGGAACTCATTCCAGGAATGGGGCCTATGTAATGTATGGCTGAAAATATGGTGCCCATGCTATGTAAATGGCTGAAAATATGGTGCTATCTTGGTGTTACATCCTCAGTGCAGACTACTGCCCTAACTACTTTTGTAATATTTGCTAGATTAATTCCAGAGTTATTCAACGTGCTTTTTCCCCCCCTCATACCTCTGGGAACATTGCAGTTGATTATCTCTGGTCTGTATGTGACATGGGATTACTAAGGAGTATACAAATGTACAATTGCACCTCTAATTCAGTGAAGGTTTTTTTCTCTGTATATAGTTAAAAAGAAAAGAGCATTTTGAAAGGATGTCAAAAGATGTGTTGGCATCTTACTATCTATAGATCTTAGGCATTCACGGGGTGGATGCAGGTGCCAAACAGAAATCACAAGCGTATGTGAAATACACTGTGCTCTTGCCATCTTAATGATAAGTCCCTTCCTTCTTATACTTCATTACCTTTCTCTTCATCTTTGTTCTTCAGTACCTGTTGCTATTGATATGCAGCTGTGAAAAAGGCAGGGTTTGCAGTGGACTCTGATAAAGGTTAGGCTAAGCCACAGACAGATCTGCTTCAGCACTGAGAACACCCTAACGCTGGTCCCATAATTTTCACCCCTGCACTGATCTTTTCTATTTTCATGGTGCATCTCCTTTCTAACTTCTCTGGCCCTAATTCACTATCAGCTTCCATGAGCACTAGGTGAAAGGTCCACACAAAACTGGTCTTTTGATTATTCAAGGTTCGCTACATTGATGCAACTATTGGGCCCTATTCTCTGTGTTGTTTTAATGCCAGATCATTCCTCTTCACACCTCTGGTTTGGGGACCAAGCAGAGATCTTTATTCTCCTTGAGTGTCTACTAAAAAGTGACCTCAAAAAGGTCTTTAATCTTTAAAATAGATTTGTACCTTTTTTCTTTGCTTACTTTTCTTTATTGATATTTGGAATTAAATTAAATTTGGAAGTGAAAGTTGTCAGATTGATAGCCTTATGGAGAGTTGGGTAAACATTGTAAAAGTGACTTAGGCTCTAAGTCTCATTTTCGTAAGTGACTTAGACCCAGATCTTCAAAGGTATTTAGGCACCTAATTACCATTGATTTCAATGGGGAGTTAATTGACTTAGGTGCTTTTGAAAAATCTTAGTGGTCACCTATTTGCATCTTGTTGTGTGGTTGGATTTAATAAATCATGCTGTTAAATAACTAACTCAGTTGATGTTTTACTTAAGTAAGACAATCAAGGAATACTTAAGGCAGTGCAATACAGAATACAGAAAAGGAAACGTGTACCAAATATGACACTAGAGAAGTGAGGTAGCCTACCTGAATTCTCTTCAGACTAACTCCCTAAAACTTAATCCTTATATACCGTTCAAAACAAACATCTTTTTTCATGCTTGATCTGATTTTGAATCAGAAACCTCATAATATTTGTAACTAATTTATCATTACTAGGACCATCTGTGACCACAATTAGCTCTTAATGCTTAGACATTAATCCATACATTAAGGTTTTGCTGATACATTGATTATAGAACACACCTGCTATACCATATGTTCCTTTACTACTTTGTCAATTACTAAGTTTATTGATTAGAGTGCATTTATGAACATCCCTTATCAATTACACGATTTTAACCATTACCACACACCTATAACAACAGACATCTCTATGTGTGAAACGAGACAACAAAAATGAGCCATTGACCATGGACTTCTTTTCATGGTATCTGGTTTACAGAATTGATCAACTAAAGACATCTGTTCAAACATCCACTATTTTATCAATTATAAAAGATATGGATCACCAAGTCATTATGCTAGTAATAAACTGCTAGAATAATTCCTGAGAGGCTAAAAGTGTCCTTTGATGATTATAGGTTTATTAATTACAGAAGTCACCTGCCCCATACAGGTAACAATCCATTATTCAATAACATGCTAAGGTCCAGCTAAAATGTAGCTTATTGATAACACACTAGGGTCCAGCTAAAGTTCAAAGTAAAACAGAGTGGATAATAAAGTACAGGCCTACTAAGGCAAAGACATTCATTGATCCAAAACAAAACACTCTCTAACATAAGAGTTTAGCCAGCACCTTTGGCTAATGCAGAAAAGATTCTGGGATGTCTGGCCACGAAGTCACGAGAGTTTTTAATATAAAAAGAATAATAAAAGGTTAATATTTACTAACAATCTTTAGGTACATACATGCCTTTCAAAATCTCATCCTTGGGCACTTCACTCACTTAGGCAAATTAGAAAAATGTACCCTTTATCCAGAATAGTTACAACATTGGCAGCAGCAAAGGAAGCTTTTCACATTAACCGGAAAACAAACATCACCATGGCCTAGAGGAACTGCCTCTAGGGTTAAGAGCTCATTATCTATAACATATTTACTCCATTTAGCCTTTCACAGCCAACCAACATTTAAAAATATATGTTTATAATTCATGTCTGTGGCATCAGGCCAAAAATTTTAATTTATTATTTGGATGTCAGACTTAAGTAATATGACATGACAGGGCCTATATTTTGTTATTATAATTCATAGCTATTATATCAGTGGGCAAGAAACTGACGGCATGGTGCTGTCAAGCAATTAGGCGTGAATTAATACAAACACAATTCTCACTGAAGTGTCATCTGCAAAGACAGAATACTGTCAAAATGTGTGTGTGTGCGTCTCATAAGCTCCATGTCAATATATTGTGTGTTATAGTCACTGCTCACAGAATTCGTATTGACCAATCACATCACTTGATTTCTCCTGCCTGTTTTCTGTTAACCGATGAACTCCAAAAATTCAGAACCTCTTAAATGTGCTGTATTACGATCATTGCTCCTGGAACTCATACCGTTAATTATATGATGAGAATCACAAATTCCATTCATGAATTTCACTGTATGATAGTTATAGACTGGAATTATTATAAGACAATGGAATCACTCAATTTCTGCTGATTTTTATGATAGTCAATAATGAGTTTTAATTCAAATATACATAGGCATGGTCATTTGAAGCATCCTTCCACCAGTTTGAATAGGTGCCTTTAGCTTTTATATTTCAAGGAACGTAGCAAACATAGAGGTATCTGATGCCTCTGGTGCACCTTTTTAAATAATAATGCGAGTTAAAAACTGTTGTGGCTTCTGGAGTAAGCAACTGTTAAGCATACAGATTGAGACTTCTAGCATATGAGGTGGTTAGCACCCAAATCCCATGACCATGCCCAGGCCACTGGCAGTTGGGTGCCCTTAGCTCCCTTTGTCAATCCCAACCGTAGAATACTCAAGGAGCTAACAGAGGAGGTATCTGAGCCTCTAGCTATTATGTTTGGAAAATCATGGGAGACAGGAGAGATTCCAGAAGACTGAAAAAGGGCAAATATAGTGCCCATCTATAAAAAGGGAAATAAAAATAACCCAGGAAACTACAGACCAGTTAGTTTAACTTCTGTGCCAGGGAAGATAATGGAGCAAGTAATTAAGGAAATCATCTGCAAACACTTGGAAGGAGGTAAGGTGATTGGTTTGACATGATTTGTTCTTTACAAATCCATAATGGCTATTCCCTATCTGATAGCTTTTTTTGATAGGATAACAAGTCTTGTGGATAAGGGAGAAGTGGTGGATATGGTATACCTAGACTTTAGTAAGGCATTTGATATGGTCTCACATGATATTCTTATCGATAAACTAGGCAAATACAACTTAGATGGGGCTACTATAAGGTGGATGCATAACTGGCTGGATAACCGTACTCAGAGAGTAGTTATCAATGCTTCCCAATCCTGATGGAAAGGTATAACAATTAGGGTTCCGCAGGGGTCTCTTTTGGGACCGGCTCTGTTCAATATCTTCATCAACGACTTAGATATTGGCATAGAAAGTACGCTTATTAAGTTTGCAGATGATACCAAACTGGGAGGGATTGCAACTTCTTTGGAGGTTAGGGTCATAATTCAAAATGATCTGGACAAATTGGTGAAATGGTCTGAGGTAAACAGGATGAAGTTTAATAAAGACAAATGCAAAGTGCTCCACTTAGGAAGGAACAAATCAGTTTTACACAAAACTGTCTAGGAAGGAGTACAGCAGAAAGGGATCTAGGGGTTACAGTGGACCACAAGCTAAATATGAGTCAACAGTGTGATGCTGTTGCAAAAAAAAAAAAAAAAGCAAACGGGATTCTGGGATGCATTAACAGGTGTGTTGTGAGCAAGATACGAGAAGTCATTCTTCCGCTCTACTCTGCACTGGTTAGGCCTCAACTGGAGTATTGTGTCCAGTTCTGGGCACCACATTTCAAGAAATACGTGGAGAAATTTGAGAGGGTCCAGAGAAGACCAATAAGAATGATTAAAGGTCTAGAGAACATGACCTATGAAGGAAGGCTGAGAGAATTGGGTTTTTTAGTTTGGAAAAGAGAAGACTGAGAGGGGACATGATAGAAGTTTTCAGGTATCTAAAAGGGTGTCATAAGGAGGAGGGAGAAAACTTGTTCATCTTGGTCTCTAAGAATAGAACAAGACACAATGGGCTTAAACTGCAGCAAGGGAGGTTTAGGTTGGACATTAGGAAAAAGTTCCTAACTGTCAGGGTGGTTAAACACTGGAATAAATTGCCTAGGGAGGTTTAAATATCTCCAGAGATGGAGATTCCACAGAGTAGGTTAGATAAATGTCTATCAGGGATGGTCTAGACATTATTTGGTTCTGCCATGAGGGCAGGGGACTGGACTCGATGACCTCTTGAGGTCCCTTCCAGTCCTAGAGTCCATATAGATTCATTCTTGTTAAAGGGAAAAGCCATCTTAAAAATATGACAGAAAAATGACTGCATTATCTTTTAGTAAAATGGATAATAAAATGCATTAAAATTATGGGCAAGGTCCTTAGTGGGTGTAAATTGGTCCACTGAATTTAGTGGAGCTGCACCAATTTACACCAACCAACGATCTGGCCCATAGTTTTTATTCTTTTTATTATCCATTTTACTAAGAGAGAATGCCGACTTTGCATAAAATGAATAAAAACTATGAGCAACCTGTACAATTGATGGCTATAGCAAGCATGATCGGGACTTCATTTATTTGTGTGATGTACTTGTCTCACAAGTGGTTTCACAATGCATTCCTGCAGAGAGGGGGGCCCATACACACCAAGCTCTCTCCTACTCCTGCCTGACTATCCTTAGGAGTCAAGCCAATGCAGAGCTACATTATGCATTAGTAAGAAGTAATGCGTCTCCTCAACTCACCTTCCTGAAATATAATTGTGAATTATAAAACTCATAGGTTTATACCAGATGGGTCTACACCAGAATCCCAAATCTGATGACTCCTTTAACTTTGGATCCAAACTTTGCTGCTTAGCCCCTTCCCTAGCTGATTTGGAACATTCCAATAAATGTTCTGATGCCCTGAAGTAGTCCATGGAGGCAAAGCATTCAATGCAACTGCTTGACATTACACGTAACTAGTAACAATTATGTTTTCTTTATTTGTTAATTCGGTAAAAGTAGTTAAGTTTCAAGCTTTGAAGTAAATCTAGCTGGAATAGCTGCTGCAAATACACTTCCTTTGTACATCTGGAGAACAGTACTTTAGTACACTGTTAAAATGTTAAAGAAGGTAAAATGTAGCTATCGGTGGTTCACAGTCCAAATGGAAGGGCATATCAAGTGGGGTCCCACAGGGATCAGTTCTGAGTCTGGTTTTGTTCAATATCTTCATCAGTGATTTAGATAATGGCACGGAGAGTACACTTACAAAGTTTGCGGATGATACAAAGTTGGGAGAGGTTGCAAGTGCTTTGGAGGATAGGATTAAAATTCAAAATGATCTGGACAAACTGGAGAAATGGTCTGAAGTAAATAGGATGAAATTCAATAAGAACAAATGCAAAATACTCCACTGAGGAAGGAACAGTCAGTTGCACACATACAAAATGGGAAATGACTGCATAGGAAGGAGTGCTGCAGACAGAGATCTGGGGATCGTAGTGGATCACAAGCTAAATATGAACAAAAGCAAACATAATTCTTGGATATATTAGTAGGAGTGTTGTAAGCAAGACACAAGAAGTAATTCTTCTGCTCTACTCCACACTGATTAGGCTTCAACTGGAGTACCTTGTCTAGTTCTGGTGCCACATTTCAGGAAAGATGTGGACAAATTGGAGAAAGTCCAGAAAAGAGCAACAGAAATGTCTAAAATGCATGACCTGAGGGAAGATTGAAAAAATTGGGTTTGTTTAGTCTGGAGAAGAGAAGACTAAGGGTGGGGACATGATAACGGTTTACAAGTACATAAAAGGTGGTTACAAGGAGGAGGGAGAAAAAATTGTTCTTGTTACCCTCTGAGGATAGGACAAGAAGCAATGGGCTTAAAGTGAAGCCAGGGTGGTTTAGGTTGGACATTAGGAAAAGCTTCCTAATTGTCAGGGTGGTTAAGCACTGGAATAAATTGCTCAGGGAGGTTGTGGAATCTCTATCATTAGAGATTTTTAAGAGCAGGTTGGACGAACACCTGTCAGGGATGGCCTAGATAATACTGAGTCCTGCCTTGAGTGCAGGGGACTATATTGGAAGACCTCTTGAGGTCCCTTCCAGTTCTACAATTGTATGATTCAATGTTGTATGTGTTGTTTTGACATTTATTTAAACTTTAGCTCTGTCATCTAGTTTTCAGCTTGGCCTCTAATTATGGATATATGTATGGAAATTAGATCAGAGGACATATGCTGGGGTCCGCACCCGGTAAAGCTAAGGTGGGGTGTTAGGCGCAAGGGTGGCCTTCAGACATGTTTGCTTCCCCTTGATCCTTGAACCAGTTAGTGATGGATCAATTTCTTGGCATAATAGAGTCTTCAGCTTGCTCTGCGTTATGATGGCTGCCTATGGTCTCAAGCAGTAGGGGATTGCCTGGGTGTAGGGATGATCCAGTAACATTCCCTTTCACCAGGACCAAGGAGAAGTGGCAGAGGAGGCATTAGACCACTCGAGGATCCCCCTATACAAGGTAAATCCTCCAGTGGCTGTCTGAAGTGGGGTTAGGACTACTTGCACTGGCAGAATGATGCAAAGCAGATTCAGTGGGGCTGAGGGAAATTTAGCCCAGTTCCTTCTAATGCGGCACAGAGGCACTCACTGTCAATGCCAGTTTTGCACTCATTTCCTGTTTTAAATCACCCTTGTTAATTGGTAACAAGCACTTTTTTTTTCTCTCCATAATGTAATAATTCAAGCAGCCAAATGATTTTCCCCCTGAGCTCTAAGACCTGTCAGACCAAAGTCTCTTTATATTTTGTTAAGTTACAGTTCTAAACTTCTAATGGCAGTGCTATCTCAGCTAAAGCTCTAGATTTGAGACACCAGCTAATCACTGCGACAGCAACGCCTGAAGTGATCATTTCACAATATGCCATTTGGGGACTTCTCACCAATCCATGTTCAGGTGTTTAAAAATAATAGGTTTGCTTCTGTTGCTCTATATGTGAAAACCGGTCTTGCTAAAACTGTCTTCCTACTTTATCTGTAAAAGCAAGTTTTTATTTAAAAAAAAAATCTGTACATTTGTACATCAAAATTTTCTGCAATCTCATGTGAACTGTAGATTTACCGTTATTACCTTCTGTGTGGTTGAGGGAGAGGAGCAATCTGCTTGGTCCTTCAGGTCTATCATTCAAGAGCTGCTCAGGAAAGGATGTGATGTCTCCAAGACACAAGATGATGAGGAATTAAAGACAGCAGTCACACACAACAGATAATGATAGCAATAATGGCAACAGATTATTACTACGGATCCTCTTCTCTTTACTCCTCAGCAAATCCCCTAGTAAATTATGGAGATAATGAAACACATTTTAAAATAATGATTCACTGTGATAACAAGAAAACCCTCAAGCTTCATTTAACATATGACTTGATTGGCCCAGTACTCTTACCGTTTAGCATACTGTGATAATATTTGACATTCACCAACCAAGGAAAATAGAATGCTAAAGGGCCAATGCTCCATACACACCAGAACCTCCCACAGGAACTAATGGGAGGCTGGAGTATGAAAAGAATGCAAAGATGAACAACCCCAGAGAGAGCTGCAAGAGACATTCATTCATGTTCAGCTCAGAATGTATTCAGAGTGATTCCCTTGACTTCACTGGTGTTACCCCAGATTTACACCGGTATAACTAAGTTCAGAAATTGGTCCACCATGCCAGACTTAGGCACAATGACTTTAAGAGGGCCAGGAGAGTTTGGGCAAAAGCTGCCCCTTTAAAAAAGGAGCAGCATGTGCTCCCCAACCCATTTTTACACCAACCCTGCTCTCTTGGCTGGTGTGGAGTGGAGACAGGATCATGGTCATATCCTCACCCTTCCTCACCTCTTTTGGGAGCTAGCAGTCATACTGGCACAGGCACTAGCCTGACTAAATCCCAGGAGGAGTTCTGTCTGGCCTTTAAGGGCTGCCCTCTGTGACTCGCTGGTGCAAATGGAGGAAGGGCAAATTCTTGGTTCTTCCATCATGCCACTGCTTTTCAGGTAGCTACACCTTTGAGGGCACTAGTAGAGAGATGTTCACGTTCTCTGCAACAGGCCTATGTCTGCCAGCTTTGCAAGGGGGACAGAACCACACAGGGCTGGTCACAACCCAGTTATATACCATGTTCAATGGTTTAATGTGTAGCATATTTACTTGCAGTGTTCTGCACAAAATATCTGTTTTCCCCATTCTATACTTAAAGACAGTATCAGGATAATAATATCAGCTGCCAATCTCTACCTTCCCTGATTACACTCATCTGCCGACACTGTGCACCGGAACTAAGAGAAGATGTTTCCATAGGCCATGTTTCAATGGTAGGCAAATAACATTGCTGGCTTTCTGTCATCCCCCCCATGAAAAGCATTGGTAGTTTTGTAAATGGAGATTGGCCTAGTGGCAGACATGGTAACTGTCCCTTTGGCTGGGCAGGGCATACCTAGGAAGGTGTGGTATAAATGTGTGTCAATGAGCAGCATGATATTTGTAAGTACAGTGCAAATCTATACCAAGGAGAATGCTGCTGCTCAAGAAAATCTTAGAATCTAATCATTTTGCAGGAGTCTGTTCAAGGAAGCTCTATTGTTTTGTTTTCACATACAAGGCCCTGCAATATATGTGAAAAATGTTTAATTAACCGACTTGTCACAAGTGAGCTTTCAGCTGCATTTTTTTCATTCCACCCACAGAAAGCATCAGTAATCAAGAACTATATGAGTGCCATGTGCCAGGTTCAGGGAAGCAAAATCCAACATGCTTCCTCCCCCACAAGCAGGTTGTAAGGCATTAGTTATCCCTGGGAGGTGGGGGCGGAGTACAGCTGCTATTCCAGCATGTGACTGGAAGAGAGTTTGAAACCCCTCTGCACCACTTCCCATATGGCATTAGGTCTGAAAGAACCAAACAATCATAACAACATAGAAGGGCATTTTCTTTGTTTATTTTCTTCATTAATTTTAGATCACAAACAAAAATCAAACAAAACTATAGAAAAGATATAAGTTAAATTTCCTTCCCCAAAATGAATGAAAAACATAATCATATACTCAAGTATCAGGGGGTAGCTGGGTTAGTCTGTATCCACAAAAAACAACAAGGAGTCCGGTGGCACCTTAAAGACTAACAGATTTATTTGGGCATAAGCTTTCATGGGTAAAAAACCTCACTTCTTCAGATGCATCTGAAAAAGTGAGGTTTTTTTACCCACAAAAGGTTATGCCCAAATAAATCTGTTAGTCTTTAAGGTGCCACCGGACTCCTTGTTGGTTTTATAATCATATACTAATTCCCAAATCATGTATTCCATCATTACTGTTCAATTTGTAAATTAACCTGTGTTATATATACACACACATGTATATAAAGCTAAAATAGAAATAACATCCCCTTTTCCTGCCCCATCCCCATTCTAATAACCTGTGCACATATTAATTTTATTCTTACTTATACCCAGCACACAAAACAGTATATCTAAAACTTTAGTAAATGTTTGCAAATTCTTCCTATAACATTCAAAACTGGTTCCAGAGCTTATTAAACTCTTTCATGTTGTTCTCTAGAACATGCATTATTTTTTTCATATGAAGACATGACTGCAAGATTCATAGAGACATTCTAATGCTCCCAAGACAAATGGAACAGAAGCAATGCCATAAAATATATTAATTACTTATATTTGTTGTTGGTTTTTGATGGGAGGAGTAATCTAATGTTACTAGTTTGCATCAAATTACAAGGTAAACTAGGTAAAGGTCTGATTTCTTCTCTTTGAGGAAAATGAAAAACATCATTGTAAATGATTCCTTCTCCCCCATTCCCTCCATTTATTGTAGATCTGAAATTCATAATAATTCACATCAGCTGAAATTCACCCCTGTGCATAAGGCCAGCACAAGCTCCATGCACAATGTTAATACCACTTAACTCCTACTTTGAAAACTTGGGTGGAACTTAATGATGCTGATCCTTAGCACAAGGGTGAATTTCACACTATTATGTACATAGATCCAAAAGCATGAGTTAAAAATTACCATTGACATTACCTTTGAGTACATGACCCAAATATGTCCACTACTTCCTTCTGATTTTGGTGGAAATGAGCTGCTAATTGGTAATTTCTTGGCTCTTTTCACTGATAATGAAGTCTTCAACCAATGCCCAGAGTCCCTCATAGGTACATTTTCTAAGGATTCTAGTTTTCTGTCAGATGTTTTGGTAGCTCTCACAGCTGTCTGTTAGCACTGAAGTTATATTTGAATTGAAACTTTTCAGTCTTGTGCTGGTGTTATGTGTCTTTGATTTCCATACATCATTACATTTAGTAAATGCAGTGGCTGCTTTTCCTATCCTAAATGTCATTTCCTTCTTGATGTCTCTGGTGGCCACTATGGTACTGCCCAGGTAGGTGAACTGTTTTACTCCCTTGATATTTTTGCTTTCTAATGTGAAGCTACCGTTTGACATCTGGATTTCAAGGATGTTTTAGAATAGCTAATTCTGAGACCTGTTTGGCCTGTTGTTTTTGCCAGGTTATGTGTCTTTGTATGTTTCAGGTGGTGTCACTCAATAGCACAATCTCATCAGTAAAACGTAGGTCTTGTAGGCATTTGCCATATACCCATGCTTTATCAGTGTTTTTGTTGTATAGTTCATTGGTAAGTCTATGGCAATGCCAAATAATAGCAGAGATAAAATGCAGCTGTGTTTGATGCCAGTGTCCACATTGAACTGTTCTGTTGTCTGGGTTTTAATCTTGACAGAGCACGTCACATCTCTGTACATACTCTTGATGGTGATAGCAATTTCAGGGCTGAAGAATTATTTAACAATGGGGGGCCATCAATATCTTTTGAAAATCAGTGAAATTGATGAGAGGAGTTTGCCATTCTATACATTCTTCTACAATGTTCTTTATGTGACTAGCTGATCTACATAGGATCTCTTGGGCCTGAATACAGCCTCTTCTCTAAGCTTTGCATCAACTACCCTTTTTATCCTGCATAATGTCACACTGTGGAAGGCTTTCCCTACCACAGAGAGTTGTGCAACTCATCTCCGGTTTTAGTTTTTTGCCTTGGAAATAATTAATCAGTGCTATAAGTATAAATCACTTTGATTGCATTTTAATTAAGAGTGTATTCTCCTAGAGCTGCATCATCTAGAGGAAAATTACCCAAGGGAGAACCAGTCCCTTAACACCAAATGTGTTCTGACCTTATTATAGCTAGGCAAACTGTTTGAATCACAGCCCCTTTTCTCATTCCAAGGCCAGACTGGGGGCCAGGTACAGACAGTGATACAACTATGGGAGTCTAATAGAGGTTCAGGCTGTGTCATATAGATGAGAACTGAATGCACGCAGCTGAGACATCAGGGAGAGAAGTCTGTGATAAACGTATACTGCAGCACTGACAAAGAAAAGACCTTGTAATGCTTCTCTAGCCCCCATGAAGTACTTTCCTAATCTTAGTTTTCTTTGTTCCAATGTCATGCGGCAATTCAGCTTTTCAAATATGTAATTTCTGCTCTCACCCACTCCTTTATACATGTGGTACATCCAGATTTATGATAGGAGTTTAATATTTTCAAGATCCAGAAACTGAGTTTTAATACTAAAGCTTGTACTGACTTCTTGTACATCCTGTCCACCCACAAAAACAGTGGGAAAGCAGGAGGTTTTTGTGTGGCAGGGGCACATTGAGAAACTAATATTAAAAAAATGAAATGGTTTTATGGCTTAGGCATGGGAAAGAATGGGTCACAGAATGAGTTAAACAGAACAGGAATAGCAACCATAACTGAATTACACTCTCTTGAGTGCAGTAAGATCTATATTATCCAGCTGTGTATCTCAGTGTAATCCCATGGATTTCTAGTTCCAGTGAGGGAGGAAATTGTATGTACACAGAGAAAACATTTGGACCGAACCACCATTAGCTCTAAATACACCATTTAGCTAACAAAAGAAAAAATATATCCTCCAAAGCTGCTTTTCCCATCTACTGGGGCAATAGCTGGTAGCCATTAGAAATACCTGATTAGGTGTATTTTCCCCTCATTTTCAATGAGATCTACCATCCTACTCCTCTTCTGTATTGAATAAATGGGTTGCTGTCTGCCTGTCTTATCTAGGACAAAGGGCCCATTAAGGGGGCACAACCAGTGTGATGAATGCAACTGCAGAAGTCTGATGCAAAACTCCAAAAGGGCAAGAGGAGGGCTGTGACTGACTCACCATGACTCCTTTGAGCAGGGCCAAAGAAATGCGTGCTGCACTCTGTAAAAAGCTGGGGAAACTCCTGCTACTGTGAGTGCTCCATCATAGAATTCTGGCGGAGTACGGATGGAGTTTTTTCTACCCCTTAAGGTAGGCTGTGCAAGTGAAAGCAGAAGTAAGTAAAGTGGGAAAGGGCTGAGTGGGGGTGGGCATGAGGTAGCAATGAGTAGAGTGGGAAGTAGCTGGACAATGACTGGAAGGATTCAATGCTCAACTATGACCAGTATGGGCTGGATGCCTCATTGGAGGAACTCCAAAGAGAGCCATTTGCAGCTCCCCAGTCCTCGGCCTGTCCAGGGACCAGTTCAATTATCAGCATAACTGAGAGCAACCCCAGGGCTATTCGTAATTTAGAGCAACCCAAAGAGCCATCTACCAGCTGGTGACCACCAGAAAAGATCTTCATTATAACCTCCTCTAACCTCAGGAACAACCCAGGTGAATGTCTTCAGTGAGCCCCCTGGACCCTTGGGCATACGTTAGAGCTGTGTGAAGGCTGCTCTAATTTACAATGGCTGCCAGTAGGGCTGTTCCACAGATGGGGCAGATATATGTGGTGTAAGGTACTGCTCTAAGCATGAACATGGGCAGCAAAATTTGGGCCATAATACATATATTTGAGTTAACTGAAAACGGGTCATGATAAAATGTAGTCAGAAATATTGTACAAAAGGATAAAGGATAAGAGCTTTTAAAAGAGGCAATCAGGACTGGAGCCAATTTGATGATTAGCTAGTTAGTACATTTAGCAAAAATTCATGGATCATTGTCAGGGTTATTTTTTATCTCTAGGAAAGTAACAATTCATGTCTCTCTAAAGTATCCAGGCTCAGCTTGACACACCACCAGATCAATCTGAAAAGCAACAAAACAAAACATTTTGAAAATGCTAAACACAGCAGTGAAAGATATCTGACTCAGGCTAATAAATACAGCCCAAGCTCAAAATATATGCAATTTAGAAACCACCCAAAGCAATTAATTTCCTGTAATTTTGGTAGTAAAGGTATGATTAATACCACCAGAAAACAGTGATGGTGATTTTTAAAATTATTTTTTAAGATGAGGTAGTGAATAGAGGAGACAGTAAAGGAAAACATTTGCTTTTTGTTTGGAATGGAAGATAATAGATACAAGGCAAAACAACTGGCAGGGAGTAGCCTTCACTTTTACATTCTCCAGTTGGCTGCTACACTTATATTACACGCATACAGCCAAATTCTGTGCTGATTCAGACCTCGTAGAGTCACACAGGTCACAGCCATAGCAGGATGGTTTAATTCATTTTTCTGCTAGCACCAGTCTTCTGACCCAAATTACACACTCCGTGTAACTTATGCCACCACTTATGTGACCAGTGAATTTGGCCTTGCAATTTTGGGTTTAATTCTGATCTCTGTTTTTACACCATTGTAACCCATTGTGGAATAAATGTTTATATTTACATATACATTTACACTAGTATAAGTTGTATTGACAAGCTCTTAGGGGATTGACTGAGAAGCAGTGCTGATTATCTGTGTCACTCCTGGATTATCTTCAATAAAGGATTTACCTTGGATGAAATCACATGTGCCTCCCTATCCATAGAATAGATTTTGCTGATTTAAGCCCTAAATAGGTTAGTTTAATAAAAGGGCACAATTCTTTGCACTATTCCATGCAACACAATTACTGTTCTCAGATGGGCACACACTGATGCCTGTTTTATCTCTGTCCTTTGCAAGCACATCCTAACACATCACTTCCTAATCATTTTTAAAATGCCATTTTGGGGGTAATTTCTCTAGCTTCAAAAACATGTTCCAGAAAAACAGAGGCATTTCCCAGATGATTTTCTAAAGAAGATTTGAATAAATTTAAGAGTAAGTTTCCCTTCCCCTGTGTTTTTAATTCTATTAAATACCTAGGAGTGTGCTTATCTCACCGAACTTCTGATCCTTTAAAATTAAATTACCCTCCCTTAGTGAACCAGATTAAAAAAAAAGACCTAGTAAAGTAGAATAATCTTAGCTTGTCCTGGTTTCCTTAATTAAGCACTATTAAGATGAATGACCTCCCCCATGTGAATTACCTCCTTTGAGGTCCTCCCTGTTTTGCTGCCCTTGAGTTATCTTTAAAAGCTGTAATGTGACTTGTTAACGATTTTAGTGTGTTTGTGGGACTGGGAGGAGGAGATGTATAATAGAAGTGGAACCCTTGTTTGACTGATGCTATGCATTTTACAGTAAAATGTTTTATTTAAATGGGAAATGGGTCTTTTGTCTTCCCCCCACACACACATTTTTTTGTTTTTTAGAAAGTCAGATTTTTTTTTGAAAGAAAACCTTAAAAATTTCAAAGACTTTATTAACTAACAACAACAAACATTAGTTTTGTTGTAATTTTTTTTATAGGAAAAAGAAATAATTTCCCATCCATCTCTACTTTTGCATCCACCCTCTCTTAAGGAGTACTATTTTTGAACACAATTGTGCCTTGTATTAAACTGTACAATAGTGAGCCACAAAATCAATAGATTAATATTGTTATCACTGGGATTATTCTTTACCCCAAGGTGTGGCAGTAGTGTGCCTAATGTAGCACCTCTCATAGAATCATAGAATATCAGGGTTGGAAGGGACCTCTGGAGGTCATCTAGTCCAACCCCCTGCTCAAAGCAGGACCAATCCCCAGACAGATTTTTTGCCCCAGATCCCTAAATGGCCCCCTCAAAGATTGAACAACCCTGGGTTTAGCAGGCCAATGCTCAAACCACTAAGCTATGATGACCTTGCATGCACCACGCTCGTGAGGTCACACAGGGGGGAAGGGGAACACCAGGGGGGACAGACCCATGCTGTTCCCAGAAGTACCAGAATGTCTGGTATTCTGGCAATGTGTGAGTGGCCACCCTAACTGTAAGTGCCTGAGCAGCTAGACCTTATAGGCACTAGTCCTGGTGGGTCCCAATAACCTCTCAGACACATGGCCAAGGGAAAGGTTTTACTAGGCAGGAAAGGGGAACGGTTGCAGATGCTTAAACAGTTACAGTTCAAAGTGAGAAACAGTGGTTCTTATTTGGCTCCATGGGGCAGTCCAGTAAAGAGGCAGGGCTCTTCAGGCCTAGTGCCTGGAGTGCCCTCTCCAGTTCAAGCAAATAAGCACTTGTAGGATTCCAAGCCCAGTCTCTGATGGGGCCTCTCTGCACTGGATCCCTAGCCAAGCTCTGCTGCTCCCCCATAAACCCACACAGATGTGCCACTGGCTGTGATGTCCGGTTGTCACAACCTGTTCCACAGTTTCTGGGGCTTCTCTTCAGATCCCTCCTGTTCCCACTCCTATACACGACCTGGCCAATTCCTGGCTCAGGACCTCTCTTTATCTAGCATGGGGAAAGGGAAGTGCAATGGGGAGGAAAACATACTCTGTGCTTAGCCAGGAAGAAAGATGTACAGTGGGAAGGGGACTACTAGGAGTTTTAGTCCCCAGCTTTGGAGATCCATCACAATATGAAACAGTCCCAGGTGGAAGAAAAGTGGGAGTGCCCTCTACTTGTGCTCCTGGGGTACTTACTACAGAAAGGGGAACATGGAGAAAATGGCCCCACCATCCCCTCTGTACACCTCATTGGCCTTGAATGGGGCAGATGTTACATGCCCCTGAGGAGAAATGCAGCAGGTACCATCACTTTGTGCATCTCTGATTAATAGTGCCTCACGCAGACACTGTACCTCCCAAGGCACCCTATCACCATATGCAGAGTGCAGGCCTGCAGAACAATCTCACCCATAGTTACACACCATGTGTCCTTCATCTTCAAGAGGCTGTGGACACTTTAATAATTAATTATCCCAATACCCCTGCAAGGTATGGTATGTATATATGTATTATAATCTCCAGTTTTATAGATGGGGAAACTGTGACAGACGGAGGCTAAGCAACTAGCCCCAGACCATAGAAAGAGTAAATGTAAAAGCCAGGATTTGGACTCAGAGGTTCCTGGTTCTTCATCCCATATTCCAACCACCAAACCTGAGCCTTTTCAGGTTACTCATTTTAGCTAGAACTCCCCATTGAAGGCAGTGGGAGTTACACTGCAATTTGTTTTAAGCATATGGCCCTCTGTCATTATTACATATGACCATTTCTCAGAAAGCAGAGAGCACATCATCTGCGGTGTTATAAGCAATGCTTCTTTGCTAGTAATCTGAGAACAGCAGGTGCTGCTTATTCCCTGTCAAAATGTTGTGGCTTAAACTATTTCATACAAAGTTTAATGATCTGACCTGCTCCAGGTAAACTATTAGGAAGGAAATTAATTAGTTGAGGCCCAGAGGTATGGATAACCTAACTACAGAAACAACTATCATTCCCTACAGGAACTGCAGCTGTAGCACTGATTTTTATTTTTTCTGTCAAGTGGGAAGATCATTCAAATCCCTTCAACAGATGAGTGTTCAATAATTTAATTTTTAAATGCAGTCTTTGAAGGTTATTTTGGTGATGTGCTGGCTCTGAAAATCAATGTAACCAGATAACGCTTCATGATTGAAGGCAGCTGCTTACTCTTATGTAGACAGGTGTTGCACTCAGACACAGAAAGAAGTATATTACTGTACAAATCCAGCTATCAACTGTGGCTCAAACAGTGCCCTTGTTTTCTACGTCATAAGTAGGTAAAGTTCGACTCACCTTTATGGATACAGAATGGAGAAACTTCTGTAGCCACTTTGAAAAAGACAAAGGAAATGACACAGCTAACTGATGAAAAATCTTTTCAAGAGTTAGAAATAACATTAGAAATCATACCATGAGAGGGAGGACAGGGAGAATCTCCAGGCTCAGAGTCTGGTTCACTTTCATTCATATCTATATCGATATATAGATATAAAATGGTTAATTCTGGAAGCGCTTATTCATAATTTTCATGGGACATGTACTGACTCTAGCCAGAATATATAACAATAGCACTGGTCATTTTATTATTCTACTTTGCAGAGCTATACTTATTCAGGTAAAGATTCAATTACAACATGCTAACAAAGTCAGAGTGTATTGGAAAGGGAACTCATATATGTCTCTCCCCAGATGTGAATGAGGCAGGGAGAAAGTCAATGAAGGGCTACCTAACAAATTTACCCAAGATTTCTGAAAGTGCCCATGCATTTTGGATGTCCAAACTGGGACAACATGGTGTTGATATTCAGAAGTGCTAAGTACCCAGTACTCTAAATGAAGTTTCTTTGAGCAAGATATATTAAACTCTCAAGTTTAGGTTCAAAACTCTCATTTTTGATATGTGGCTTACCATAATGAGTTTTACAGCTGTTTTTGTATGCGTGGTTTTAGGCACTATACGGGGAAGGACTAATATTCTTGGACCACATAAGACGACAAAATAATTTTAAATCCACATCTGTTCCTCAATATTAACAGGCCTTCTTTTCCTTTTAATATATATTATATTTTTCTTCCTAATATTAAGAATATAAAGTCTCTTAAAATTGTTCATTCCATATAACATTATTAGAATAATAGGTTCCTTGACACCAAGACAATTAAAGTCTAATCTATTCTTCCTAACACAGCTAAGTGAACAGACTATTTGCTATTTGCCTAAAGAAGTAAGCAAACCTTCCCTTGATGTTAACTCAGAATATTTTCACTGGGAAATACCAGAAAAAAAAAATGGCAATATGTTAATGTAAAACAAGTAATAGTGAAAGTTTTCCAATTTTCAAAGTGTGTTAAAAATATATCCTGAGTTGCACAATCAATCCCAATTATCCTTATCTTGAACTAATCTTTCATACCATTAATCACTGTATCATCCAGTGTTTTGCCTTCTTAAATAAGCAGCATAGAATGCAGAATACTGCTTAATACTACCTGAGATATAAAGCTTGTCAGTGAAGATTAAATAATAAAGTAGATTGTTAGCTGATTTAACTCTGAAAAGACGTACACTAAAGAAAAAAAATGCCCTTGTCTATTCTCTGATTGGCAGTTCATTTCTTCTAGGATCATTGTTATGGTCTGCAAGAACAGAAAGTAAAGCCTGCCTTTACAAATTTATCCCAAAGTTACTTCAAATAGCAGCCAATGTTATTCCAAGTTCAACAGGAACATTATCATGATTTGCAGATCTATTAAACTAGAGTAGCAGTCTTTTCCCTGCAACAATTTAGAGTACAGTACCTTCCTTCCCACATTTGAAGGATAGCTTGATTTAGAAAGGTGTAAATCACTACAGTTTAGATTCTGCCATCCTGACTCATGTTAATTATTGAAGTTATTCTGTGAGTTTCTCATGAGTTCCAATATAACAACTCATGGAGTAAAGTGCTACTCATCATGAATAAAGGAGGCAGAATCTGGCCCTATAAGATCTGGTAAACTGAACGGTTGGTTTTCACATGCTGAATTGCTATTGTAAAGAAAACATTGAAAATTAAAGATAGAGAATTACAGTAATAAATTTTTGAACTAATGCAGCAGGAATGCCTTGCCATATTGCAGGGCTATACTTTGATGTATGATGAATTGGAAACACACTGGAGATGAATGGAACAGAAGAGAAAAAAAAGGACTACAACCCTGAAGGATACATTAATCACACCATTGTTGAGCTACATATTCTGCTGATTAGCCCATTTTCTAAATGAGCAATGTGACTTGGTCTTTCTGAAATAGCTGCTTTTAGGGATCTGGACCTGGTGGAAAATTTATTGTTCCAACATTAAGCTACACTAGCAGTGTTCCTGGATACAAGTCTTAGCACCAAATAGTAAATTATGTAGAATATTGCCATTGTTGGCCTGCAAGCTGAGCAAAGAGTGAAAACAAAAGAGTGATGAAATAGTATATTCTTACTATATTCTTGTAATCTTACAGTTTTTTTTATTTTATTAGAGTAGTTCCAAGAAGCCCCACCCAAAATCAGGGTGCCATTGTACTAAGCATTGTACAGACATATTGTAAGAGACAGTCCTGGCCCCAAAGCAATTGTGTCTAGTCTGCACAGTTTCTGTAACAAATATTCTAGTTCTGGATTTTTAAGCCAATATAGTTATACCAGTACAACCCCGAGCCTTCATAGTTTTACTGACATAAGCATGCATTGTACACAGAGTCTACATAGAGAAGACAAATGGGTAAGAGGTAAAACAGAGGCAGAGAAAGGGGAGTAACTTACCCAAAGCCAGCCTTGACTGAAACATAGCCTCCAGATTGATGAAAAATAAGAAAAGGTTGTGTTGTAACAGTACATATGAAAATAAGAGTTTTAAAAGATAGAAACTTTCATGCTTCAAGACATAAACCTAGCTCCAGCTATTGGGTGTTCTCAGGAAACTTCCTCTGGAGGAAGAATGGTCCATAACTGCTGGGTTTCTTATATCTTCTTCTGAAGCAACTGGTGTGACCACTGTCAGTGGCAAGATACTGGACTATGTGGACCATTGGTCTCATCCAGCAGGGAAACTCCTATGTTTAATAATTATATTTTGTTCCAGACACTTGATGCCCAGGAATAAAATGAACTCACTTGTTGTTCTTGGTAGACTATGAGCTCTCTTGGGCATGGACTGCATCCTACTATGTTTGCACACTACCTCGCATACTTTGGATGCTACCATAATACAGATAAATCATTTATGTAATAGTATGTGTGGAAGGGAAGGGCTCTTTTGATATCATCTTCCCAATTCTGCTCCAGAAGACGCACAGCCCAGTTGCTTGCACTAGAGTCTGCACACAGTTAGCACCATTCAGAATGTTTTGCAAAGGGCAATTGTCCAAATAAATCAAGGTTCTGAGGCAGCTAAGTCCCAGCCACTAGTGTGTTTTGCATGCTCAGTTTTAGGATTTAGGTAGTACTTCGCAAATATGAACTACTTACTTACTAGCAACCCCCTGTGTGTAAATATTGTTACCATTTCACAGATTGGGGAAAAAACAAAACCAAAAATCAGTGAATGCAATGAAGTCCAAAATTTTTGAACTTGAGTATATAAATGTAGCCACCTATTTGCATGTTTACTGTAAAAGACAAATGAGCGTGGCATGATTTTCAGAAGTGCTGAACACTAACAGACCCCATCAAAGTCAGTGGACCTGTGGTTGCCCAAGTATGAAAGTATTGGCCCCATATGAACTACAAAAGCCATGGAGAAAGTCAGTTTTAGAGCTGAGATTAATCTCTTGCTTAGTCTTCTAGGCCTAATTTCCTGTAGAGCTATTGAGATACCTCCCCTTGTGGCCAGAACTCATACTGGTTTTACTGCAAAGGAGCGGAATCAGTTCCAAGCAGTTAGCTATTAAAGAACTTGCAGTGGATCTATGCCATCAGCAGTACTTTGAGTTTTGGGAAGACACCAGATCAGTTTACAGCTGTAGGGTGCAGTACAGCCCAATGAATGACTCTATAAACATGTCTTTTCTGGACCCCAGCATGGGATCTCTAGAATGACAAGTTTTCTGTGCTAGTGATCAGTTTAATCTTTCAGGACAGTCTTCACTAGGAAAAGGGCTAGACTTTTTTTTTTTTAAATGGAGGCAGAAAATCTGCTTTACATTTCTAAATCATCCAAATTAAAGGAGGAGAACATAGCTATGGGTTTCAAAAGGTCCACAAAGTCCAACTGCATTCATAAAACACATATCAGCTTGATATCTAAGATCCACTATGCATGCAGTACACATTTAATAATTACTGTGTACTACTGTAACTTTCAAATTTTAAAATTACCACATATTGTTAAGTAAAAATATAGATACACACACAGTTTAGCAAGAATGTCAGTTTTCCAGGAAGAAGTAAAGGGAATTGATAATAGTTTCCAAATAGAAGAGAAAGAAATTCACCAACACCAACAAACAATTGCAGCAGTGGTAAGTTTCAAAATGGCTAATTTAGGGCTGTAGGTGCTTGACTTTGCCAAATTTAAAGGCCCAGCCCCCAGAAATGCATGTTGGGAAAAAAAGTTTATTTAAGAGCAGAATGCTGCATTGCAGAGAGTTAATAGAAAATAGGTGGGTCGGGGCTAGAGGCCAGGGGCTAAGAGCTAAGGCTACATTTCATAAAAGAAAGGGCTTAGGAACATTTGTGTGTTCTATAAAGCTATAGGCAAATACTTTTCATGGAGACAATGGATGAAAAAGATTTAGAAATTCTGCAGACATAATAAGGCTATTCAAAGCTCTTTGATATCTGTTAGTATTTAGGATACTGTTTTCCCTAGTACTTCATTCAACTGTTGCAACTGTTTCTAATTAAACAGCATCTAATTGTTAGGGCAATCAGAAATCAATGAAAGAGCACCCTTACTATTCTAAAAATGGATTAACCTAAAATAATGAAAAGTCTCCTGTGTTTGGAATTTGTCTTGCTCGAAGTTCATTTACTGTTTGTATCCTCTGTCCTGTCACATGTGCTGTGTAAAAAGCAATAACTAGCACTGACACTATCTAGATCATTATTGTCTCTATACAATTACATTCTTCCTCCAGCTATTTTTTCTAGCCTTTATCAGTTAGGTGGATTTTTAAACTTTCTTTGCCCCTTTCTTCTTGTTCCCACTAATTCCAGTGGTATATCACAACATTTTTGTTAATTGTTCCATAATAAAATCTCTCTCTGGTAGATAGGTTGAATTTATAGTTATAATTCCATCTATCATGCAGACTATAGCACCAGAGGAACTAATAATTTAAAATATGCTTAGAGCATTAGTATACATTCAGTTCAGACAGGGTTGGAATTTTTAATGCTGATTTGATTGACCAGAAGTTCATACTTTTAATTCTATCCATTTTTATCTTCCCCAGACATCACCAAACAATTAAATTAAGAATTGGAAAGATATCATTTCACTTAAAGGAGAGCCAAAGTGCTTTTTATTTTCTTGATTGGAAATGTAATAAAGCTAAAATAAGGGAAATTTGTATCTGAAAAGAAATGATCTGCATAGTAATGGCAGTGTGACGAAAGCTTACAGAAATAAATTCTTTCTATCTTCAAATATATAATTTTTTCGAGTAAGTGTGGGACTATGGAATAGGTCTTTAAAAAATAAAATAAATAAATAAGCTTATCTACAAAAATCCTGAGCACAGAGTTATTGTAATTTGTGCTCACCACACAATAGTTATGGTATCCTGTCACTGGTATTTGACAAATGCTGATGATTTGTAAGCCCAAATAAGTAGTGTTACTTAGACTTTTCAAGCATGAATTTAATGGTTGTCTTCTCTAACACTTATTGGAAATCAATATGTAATCTATACATAATGTATATAAAGTAGGCACAAGCTTTAAGCTGATTCTACCAACAGATTTTAAATACCCTAGTGGGGTAATATCAGCTATTTAATCACTTATGGGAGTTTCCAGAAACAATACTTAATGATTCATTAATGTTGGAAAAGGACAGGAGGCACAATTACAAATGATCACTCTTTTTGCTTACGCCTGCCTTTCTTAATCAGGGTGCTATATATACATTGACATTTTTGTTTCTGCTAAGCAGTACTTCTAAAGTTGCTGAAAGCAGAATTGCTAGAGCAATTGAAGTAAAATGCTGGTTTTCTTTCTCCCTCGTTTACCAGCGGCATCATTTTGTCTAGTATTCATATGAGATGCAGGCCTCCACACTGAATGGATTACTCACGGTAGAGATTCCTCAGCAGTAGAACTGAATATACACTCAGTCATTGAATATCAGATTTATTGTCCAATATGTTCTCTTCTCTGTATGCTTACTTGAAACGTGGTGATGTAAAATCAAAATTCACAGAAAGAGTATGACAAATAACACCAGCAGAACAAGGACAAGATGTAAATATCAACTCTATTGATGCCTATTTGAAGGGGTTACAATAATTACAAGTGGTTTGCAAGCACTGGTGATGGGCAATGTCCAAGGATTTGGAGCTTACATTTTGCTTTTATAAGCATCCAAGTTTCAGATGCTTATTCTGACTTCATCTGAATCTTTTCAGTCTTGGGCTGTGTGATGCTTGCAGGGGGGTACCCAGGGTTGTGAGGCACTTCGCTACCCCCTGCCCTTACAGTAAGGAAGCCTCGTCGGTGTCTGCTGGGGTTATCTCCCTGGCTCCATCAGCCATGGGACATACAAGCAGTCCCTCTAGTCCTATGTAGGCCCCTCTCTCTCTCTCAAGGTTAGAGATGGGCACGCTCCAACCCTCGAGTCCTGCAAACACCTCCTTGGAGTGTCTAGCTCCGATCCACTGGACAGTCACAGTATTCACAAATTCACTGCTTCCAAAGAAGTAGTACATCCCAGCTTATCAGTTTCACCTCAGCTTACTACTTCACTTAACACACCAATCAGGTATGTTTTTATAATGAAATCAAGTAAAAGTTTATTAAACAGAGAGTAGAGATTCAAGTGAGAGCAAGTGAAAACAAATGGTTGCCTATAAAATAGGATGCATCTAGAACCTCAACTTACCTAACTAGATACCTTTATGTCTCAGAGTAATGTTTACTCCAAGGGTATGTCTACACTACGGGATTAATCCGAATTTAGATAATTCGGATTTGAGAAACAGGTTGTATAAAGTCGAAATGAGTGCGGCCACACTAGCACAGTAATTCGGTGGTGTGCGTCCAAGTACCGGGGCTAGCGTCGATTTCTGCACTGTTGCACTGTGGGTAGCAATTCCATAGCTATCCCATAGTTCCCGCAGTCTCCCGCGCCCATTGGGATTGTGGGTTAAGATCCCAGTGCCTGATGGGACAAAAAACATCGTCGCAGGTGGTTCTGGGTACAGCCTCACTTCCTCCCTCCCTCCCTCCCTGCATGAAAGCAACGGACGGCAGACAACCATTTTCGCGCCTTTTTTCCTGGGTGGGTGAACACTGCAGACTCCATACCACGGCAAGCATGGAGCCCGCTGAGGTCAAGACAGCACTCATGAATATTGCAAACACCTCGCGCGTTCTCGTGGAGTTTATGCTCAGCCAGGACCAGAAAAACGAGGCGAGGAGGCAGCGGCGGCGGCAGCGCAGCGACAAGCATGATGAGGACATGGACACGGACACGGACACAGAATTCAGTGAAACCACAGGCCCCGGTGCTTTGGAGATTATGTTGTTAATGGGGCAGATTCTATCCATGGAACGCCGATTCTGGGCAAGGGAAACAAGCACAGACTGGTGGGACCGCATAGTGTTGCAGGTCTGGGACGATTCCCAGTGGCTGCGGAACTTTCGCATGCGTAAGGGCACTTTCATGGAACTTTGTGACTTGCTGTCTCCTGCCCTGAAACGCCAGAATACCAAGATGAGAGCAGCCCTCACAGTTGAGAAGCGCGTGGCGATAGCCCTGTGGAAGCTTGCAACGCCAGACAGCTACCGGTCAGTCGGGAATCAATTTGGAGTGGGCAAATCTACTGTGGGGGCTGCTGTGATGCAAGTAGCCAAAGCAATCACTCAGGTGCTGCTACGAAAGTTAGTGACTCTGGGAAATGTGCAGGCTATAGTGGATGGTTTTGCTGCAATGGGATTCCCTAACTGTGGTGGGGCAATAGACGGAACCCATATCCCTATCTTGGCACCAGAGCACCAAGCCACCGAGTACATAAACCGCAAGGGGTACTTTTCAATGGTGCTGCAAGCACTTGTGGATCACAAGGGACGTTTCACCAACATCAACGCGGGCTGGGCGGGAAGGGTTCATGACGCTCGCGTCTTCAGGAACACTACTCTGTTTAAAGGGCTGCAGCAAGGGACTTACTTTCCAGACCAGAAAATAACCGTTGGGGATGTTGAAATGCCCATAGTTATTCTTGGGGACCCAGCCTACCCCTTAATGCCATGGCTTATGAAGCCATACACAGGCAGCCTGGACAGGAGTCAGGAGCTGTTTAACTACAGGCTAAGCAAGTGCAGAATGGTGGTAGAATGTGCATTTGGCCGTTTAAAAGGTCGCTGGCGTTCATTATTGACTCGCTCTGACCTCAGCCAAAGAAATCTCCCCATTGTTATTTCTGCTTGCTGTGTGCCCCACAATCTCTGTGAAAGTAAGGGGGAGACCTTTATGGCGGGGTGGGAGGCTGAGGCAAATCGCCTGGCTGCTGATTACGCGCAGCCAGACACCAGGGCGATTAGAAGATCACACCATGAAGCGCTGTGCATCAGAGAAGCTTTGAAAACCAGTTTCATGGCTGGCCAGGCTACAGTGTGAAATATCTGTTTGTTTCTCCTTCATGAAAACCCTCCCCCTTTACTGACTGATTTTCTGTAAGGAACCCACCCTGCCCCTTCCCCCAGCTTTCTTTCAAACCAAATAAAGTCACTATCATTTAAAAATAATTTATTCTTTATTAATAGATTAGAAAAAGAGGGAGGGAACCCGGGTGGTATTTGGGAGGAGGATTGCTGGGAAGGAAAAAGCCACAAAGAAAAGGTTAAAAAAATGACAGCCTTTTGCTTGGGCTGTCTACTGGGGTGGAATGGGAAGGTGTACGGAGCCTCCCCCCCCGCGTTCTTACACGTCTGGGTGAGGAGGATACGGAACATGGGGAGGGGGGAGGGTGGAACAGGGGCTGAAGCGGCAGTCTGTTTTCCAGCAGCCGTTCCTGAACCTCCACCAGACGCCGGAGCAGCCCCAGCGTTGCATCCTTCATCCTCTGGTCTTCCTGCCGCCATCTCTCATCTCAATCGTCTCTCCTCTCCTCACGTTGGTCCCTCCTCTCCTCACGTTCACTGACTTCTTTCCTATACTTTGAAACTGTTTCCTTCCACTCATTCAGATGAGCTCTGTCACTCCTGCTGGATTGCATAATTTCAGAAAACATGTCCTCCCGCGTCTTCTTCTTACGACGCCTTATCTGTGATAACCTTCGGGATGGAGGAGGGAGGCTTGAGGAATTTGCAGCTGCTGTAGGGAGGGGAAAAAAGAGAGAATTGTTTTAAAAGCTACATTTTGCAGAACAATGCTTATACTCTTTCACGGTGACCAACACTGTTCACATTACATAGCACATGTGATTTCTGTGCAAGGTCGCATTTTGCCTCTTAATGCTGAGTGTTTGTGGCTTTGCTGCTAGAGATCACAGGTCTGGGCAACAGAATTCGGCTTGCATGCGGCCATGGTAAGCCATTGTTTTACAGCTTCTGCACCCTCCTTTCCCACATACCAAGCATAGCCTGTAGAGTGCTGCAGAAGCCTGGCCAATCTCAGCCAGTTGGGGGGGGGGCAGTGTGGGGGGGCTTGTCTGGGCCCCTTCAGGCAAGTAGAGTGCTGCGGTTTTTCTGTTAACATTCAGCAGCACCAGAAAACAAACTAACCCCCCCCCCCCAGCCATGAATTCTCTGGGATGATCACGGTACCCCTCCCCCCACCGCATGGCTGGTATCAGGGAAGATCCCTGCAGGCACCAAACTACCCCCCCCCCGCCGCCGACCCCCCCCCTCGCCATGAATTCTCTGGGATGATCACGGTACCCTCCCCCCACCGCGTGGCTGGTAACAGGGAAGATCCCTGCTAGCCAAACGCGGAAAACTTCAGGGCCAATTTCCCATCTGCGCTTGGCTAACTGCAGGGAAGGATTTATTTTCCGCCACAGGCAAACAGCCCAGTAGGAACGGCCACCTCTGTCCCCTTAATTAAGTTCCCGTATTTCAACCAGGTTACCAGGAGTGATATCACTCTCCTGAGGATTACACAACAAGATAAAGAACGGATGTTGCTTGAATGCCAGCAAACACCGGGACCATACGCTGCCAGGCTTTGTCAGGCAATGATACCAGATTACTTGCTGCAAGCATGGCGTGGTCAAGTGTCCTACCATGGAGGAGGGAATAAGGATGCACTGCCCAGAAACCTTCTGGCAAGGCTTTCGGAGTACCTCCAGGAGAGCTTCATGGAGATGTCCCTGGAGGATTTCCGCTCCATCCCCAGACACGTTAACAGACTTTTCCAGTAGCTACAGACTTTTCCAGTAGCTGAACTGACCGCGAATGCAAAGTCAGGCAAAGTAATCATTAAAAACCGTTTGCTTTTAAAACAAGTTTTATATTTTAAAAGGTAAACTCACCTGAGGTCCCTTCCATGGGGTCAGAGTCTTGGGTACTGGCTTGGGAGGCTTGGGAGGGTACTTCAGTCAGGGTGATAAAAAGATCCTGGCTGTTGGGGAGAATGGAGTGCTGTGTGCTCTCTGCAAGCTCATCCTCATCCTCCTCCTCCTCCTCTACCCCATCGGCAGAATCCTCAGGCGTCGAGACTATCCCCGACCCAGAATCCACGAACAAAGGTGGGGTAGTGGTGGCAGCCCCCCCTAGAATTGCATGCAGCTCGGCGTAGTAGCGGCATGTCCGCGGCTCTGACCCGGAGCGACCGTTTGCCTCCTTTGTTTTTTGATAGGCTTGTCTGAGCTCCTTGACCTTCACGCGGCACTGCTCAGAGTCCCTATTGTGGCCTCTCTCCATCATGCCCTTGGAAATTTTTTCAAAAGTTTTTGCATTTCGTCTTTTAGAACGAAGTTCTGCAAGCACTGAATCCTCTCCCCATACAGCGATCAGATCCAGTACCTCCCTCACGGTCCATGCTGGTGCTCTTTTTCGATTATCAGCCTGCATGGTTACCTGTGCTGATGAGGTATCTGTGGTCACCTGTGCTCTCCACGCTGGGCAAACAGGAAATGAAGTTCAAATGTTCGCGGGGCTTTTCCTGTCTACCTGGCCAGTGCATCCGAGTTCGGATTGCTGTCCAGAGCAGTCACAATGATGCACTGTGGGATAGCTCCCGGAGGCCAATACCATCGAATTGCGGCCACACTAACCCTAATTCGAATTGCTAAAATCGATTTTGGCGCTACGCCGCTCGTTGGGGTGGAGTACAGAAATCGATTTAAAGGGCCCTTTACATCGAATTAAATGGCGTCGTTGTGTGGACGGTTACAGGGTTAATTCGAATTAAAGCTGATAAATCCGAATTAAAGTCGTAGTGTAGACCAGGCCTAAGTCCTTCCAGTGTCTTACACCCAGGCGTGGCTGTGAACTTCCATTCATGAGATGAAGTCATGCTGTCAGCTTGCCGCCACACTGAAAGATCCCGGATGTCTGTCTGCACTCCCAGATATTTCAGAACAATCCCTTGTCCTTATTCATAAGCAGGTTACTGCCTGCAGGTTGTTTGTTTTGTGTATGCTCCTTTCCGTTCGCAATCTCTTAATCAGCATCTGGCTCAATATGTAAATAAGTATAAATTGTGGGACACACAATGATCAGACAGGGAGATAAGAGTGTTACCTCTCCTGGTTATCTGCCTTTAACATAATTTTCAGTATAGACACATAACTCAAATATTATCCTTACGTACATTTCACAATCATTATGCTGAGCGGTCAGTTACTGGCTTTTGGCAGAGACCTCACATGCCACCCTTTAGTGAATTATGATGCATATATCCAACCATAGGGAACCCTGTAAAATCCTATCCATTCCCTTTGCCACTTGACATCAAGAAGTGCCTGGAAATCTTATTGGATCAGGTGTTCTGAAGAGATTTCTGGAAACGGTTTTCTGATCAGAAGGGAGTTTTACCACAAAAACAGTTTCTTCTTCAGATATTTTTACTCAGAAGACATCTTTGTAGTTAGTTCATGAGTAGCTCATTCAAAATCTGTTATTCAGTTTAGTTTTCATTAGACATAAAGGTCAGAGTCTCTGTTCATTAATTGGGTTAGTGGCAAATTAAGATCAGGTTTCTGGAGTAGTGATTTCAAAAATCACTATGCATTTTTTTCTAATGTTTGCTTAAAATTACTGCCAGTAAACTAATAGTATTCATGGGAAATTAATAGAAGAGGATAATGAACATAGTCAAAGCAAATTTGATTATTTTATTCATGTGATTCTTAATGTAAATTGATTTGAGATACTTGCCCAACTCTAATTATCCTTCCTGCTGCAAAATGTTTTATTCTTCACTTAATACTTACTATTGTCATGGTCACAAATAGATTTGGTCACTGCTGGTCATCATCACTACTCATGGTTAGAGATTGCTGGATCACCAGACTCTATTTGGGGTGTCTTGGTCAAAATTCTTCTAATAAAAAGTGGGTGTCAAATTATTAGGCTAGAATTGGAGAGACATAGTTAACACTCAACTTCACAACACATGTTTATCACATGATCTGAAGGCATTTTAAGAAACGTTTGTTAAGCTGATAGACAAAAGTACTTCCTCTAGAGCCACTGAAGTATACTGTAATTGGTAATTATGTAGAGATTTTTAAAAATGCTGATCATTTTCCTCATAGATGATAAATGTATTTTCCAAGTTATTATGCCCTTTAGCTTTAAATTTAAATTCTAATCTGAAATTCATGATTTATGTCAATGCAGAGCCCAAAAAACATGGTACTGAATTTATGCAGAAGCAAACTTTTAAGATATATATGGTTGAATACTATGCACCTTAGGTCTAATATACTAAGTCAAATCCTTGGTGTGTGGTTATTTTACCTTTTATTATATTATATTGTCCCCATATCTATAGCAAGTAGGTGTTATTTATGGAAATTAAATGTACTAAATCAGCAAACAACAGTAGGTTGAATGAAATATTGGTAATGTCACTGCAAGAAATATGCTGAAAACCAAATAGTGTGTTGTGCTGGGAAAAAGGTCATTCAGATTAACCACCAAAATACGAAACCAAATAAACAGGCTCTGCATGTTGTCTTGAAGGGTTCAAAACCTAAGCTTTGGACTCCCAGTGAGTTTAAATGGCCTTTCATGCACTGGAAACCTCCTACTCTTAGTCCTACTTTTCATTTTAGCCAGGTTTCTAATTATATTTAGATTATTAATTCCCCGGGTAAACTGTGAGAATCTGTAACAGGGACCTTGTCTTTTTTCTTTACCTTTAAGGTACCATGCACACCTACGGTAATATATAAATAATAATTAATACAACTATACTGAGAGAACATTAAAGTTGACTGCATAAGCACTCAAGGGTCAGGAAGCAACTCCTTTCCATAAGGCCCATCTCCTTATCAAATCCCATGTTTCTCTGGCCCATGTTATAAAGTGGGGATGCATCAGTTGGAAGTAACAGAGGAGGAGAAGGACCTCAGAGTATTAGTTGATCACAGGATGACTATGAGCCGCCAATGTGATATGGCTGTGAAAAAAGCTAATGCGGACTTGGGATGCATCAGGCGTGGTATTTCCAGTGGAGATAAGGAGGTGTTAGTACCGTTATACAAGGCACTGGTGAGACCTCATCTGGAATACTGTGTGCAGTTCTGGTCTCCCATGTTTAAGAAGGATGAATTCAAACTGGAACAGGTACAGAGAGAGGGCTACTAGGATGATCCGAGAAATGGAAAACCTGTTTTATGAAAGGATACTCAGAGAGCTTGGCTTGTTTAACCTAACCAAAAGAAGGCTGAGGGGAGATATGATTACTCTTTATAAATATATCAGAGGGATAAATACCAGGGTGGGAGAGGAATTATTTAAGCTCAGTACCAATGTGGACATAAGAACAAATGGATATAAACTGGCCATCAGGAAGTTTAGACTTGAAATTAGATGAAGGTTTCTAACCATCAGAGGCGTGAAGTTCTGGAACAGTCTTCCAAGGGGAGCTGTGGGGGCAAAAGACATATCTGGCTTCAAGACTAAGCTTGATAAGTTTATGGAGGGGATAGTATGATGGGATAGCCTAATTTTGGCAATTAATTGATCTGTGACTATTAGTGTAAATGTGCCCAATGGCCTGTGATGGGATGTGAGATGGGGTGAGATCTGAGTTACTACAGAGAATTCTTTCCTGGGTGTCTGGCTGGTGAGTCTCGCCCACATGCTCAGGGTTTAGCTGATCGCCATATTTGGGGTTGGGAAGAAATTTACCTCCAGGGCAGATTGGTAGAGGCCCTGGGGGTTTTTCACCTTCCTCTGCAGCATGGGGCAGGGGTCACTTGCTGGAGGATTCTCTGCACCATGAAGTCTTTAAACCACGATTTGAGGACTTCAGTAGTTCAGACAAAGGTTAGGGGTTTGATACAGGAGTGGGTGGGTGAGATTCTGTAGCCTGCGTTGTGCAGGAGGTCAGACTAGACTATCAAAATGGTCCCTTCTGACCTTAAAGGCTATGATTCTATCCCTATCCATAGTGAGTGTAAATGGTGAATAGGTTTGGCTCAAACTTTCTAGGTAATATATATTCACCTTCAGGAAAAAGCCAGCACAGGATAAATCCAGTCTACCAAGTGAAACTTGGAAAATTAGAAGCAACTGAAAACAGATGTTTATACTGGAAACATTTCAGCAACCTTAAGTATATATGTAGCTGGCACTCTGGCTATAATAAATAATAATCTGTAGTATGCTAAAGCAAGAGCCATTGTAACCTAGTTCTGTGTTGGATACAGTAGAAGAAATGCCATGAAATCTGTGCTCAATGTAAAGTATCATTCCCATTTCGTTTACTGACGCAGCATGCACAAGTTGACTTTCCAGGAGTCCTCTCCAACTTTTAACAGACCACCTGTCACTTGCTACCAGAACACACACTACTGATACTGGCTGACAAACAGAGTACAGTGCACAGCAGCTGGTTTTCTAAATTAAAATAAAAGCACTCATTTTTTTCCTGAAATAGTTCAAGGCTTTAAATTATGTATTATGGACTAACTAATGGCCCACACAATTTCATTCTAAAAACATGAAGCCAAATTTAAATTATGGGAGGAGCACAACAAATATTTGCTAATTAACCTTTTGCCATTTCCCCTCACTCTTAGCTTAGTGAGTAATTTTTTAAAAAATGCTATCCCTGGGTTTCATATTTTAGGGTACAACTGCCAGGCTTACTTTTGTTTCTAAAAGTTTGTTGTCTCTGCCTTTTTTTTCTGATGGGAGTCAATTCTTGAGACAACGTTGCTCTGTGGGAACTGGGCACTGGTTTGGAATGCTGGCCTGCATGCTGTTCGACCATCTCTCTTCCAGGGCTGGTGTAATGTGAAAATAAAACAAGTTACACTTAGCACATACCCAGACTCCATGTCACTGATTTCTCCTGCACGGAGAAGCTGACCTGCATGGCCCTAGACTTCTATTGTTCATTAGCATGGTTCACTGGGGTTGGAAGAATGGGCTACCTTGTTTTACTTGAGCTGTTTTGTCTAACTATAGTCAGATCCTTAAGTCCCAGTCTTTCAATGAGCTTTGTGCAGACAGAATTCTGACGTGTCATAGAGTTCATTGCAGGATCAGATCAGGTCCCTACTGTGTATCTATATTTGCACTTGTTAGCATGTTGAAAGTGGTAACATATCTGAATATTGGATATCTTCTAACCCTGATTTTTTTTGTATGTACTAAAATCATTACATTTCCAAGAGAAATAATTAGCATTAACTTGCTCTCACAAGCAGGAAAACTCTTGCTATGTGTTAACTTCTCAATTTACAACACCAAACATGATTTTCTAATTGTAAATGTAAGTATTAAAGATCGTTGTCCATGTAACACAGAATTGACATCTGGGAATGGAGTAAAGACTTAACCTTGCTCATGATCTCACTTACTAAAAGGATATATTTTGTAAATCCTACTCCATGTCATGATATTTTGGGTTCAACTTTTGTTTTCAGTGCCAACATTTCAGAAAATATTTCAGCACCCTATATTTGGCTTCATCACTTTAAACATGTCCGTATTACATATGTTGTTACATTATTGTTTTTTTTTTCTCCTGAATGCAGCATTGTTCCAGAAATGTATCTTGTTCTGAGAGAGAAAATGAATTGCATAATATGGCTGTGGAAGAAAGTCCACTTAGCTTTTCAGTGTGCCCATTACCAAAGATATGATATTCATATTTTAAAAAATGTCTTCATACCCTGAGGATGCTCCAGAATCAGATTACAGGGTAATGGATCATTATCAGGACAATATAAAGAGCATTTGTATTGATTAATCCATCTTGCAACTTTTTAAAAGAGGTAATAATTTTAGTGCCAACAAAATAAGGGATTGCAGATTCTAATGAGGAAATGGCTGTAATTGCCATTTGGGTAGTCGGTAAGAGATGTTTATTAGATCTCATCCATTATTATCCAACAGTGAAGCTGATGACCACATACAGGCCATTATTCTACAGATGCACCTGTGACATGGCAAGTATAGGCTGGTCACTGATGCACACTATACAAGCTAAAATGCAAAATATAGTGCTGCCACTCATGGAACTAAACTTAAAGGTCTGTGAGTTATTTAGTATACATACACATTAATGACTGGGAGACCAGCTGCTGTAACACCCTCTTTTCTATGACCACCTCTTCTCTCGGCATTGATGGGAGAAGCGTGACCAGTGGGTCTATATAGTTGTAGATCTACCTGCTCCATCCATTTCTTCCCCCCACAAATACAGATGCAAACTACAAAAACGGGTAGTTATCTATTTTAATTGGCTTCAGTTGACGTCAGTGGGTCTATTCATGTGCTAAAAGTTAAACGTGTTTAAGAGCTTTGCTGAATCAGGACCACCGTGAGTAGTGACACCTTAAAAGGAAATAAAACTGAGATGTAAATGTGAATTATCAATGAGAGTACTGTCTCCAGTTCCAAAGGCTGATAGGGAAAGAAAAGAAAGATGCAGACAACATGCACACACTGTTGGTTTTGTTTTTTGGGGGGGAAAAAAGTTTCCAAAAAGTCTGGTCTATAAACTTCAGGATGATTCTCTTAAGAGTTCTTTTTAATATTAATAGGATTAAACCACATAGACATTCAGACACTTGTACACTCTATGGATTTAGAAAGTTAAGAAAATGTATAATCACCACCAAGAAAAAGAAAGGGATTCAGCATATATGGGGAAAAAAATCTTATCAACCCAGACGTAAAGTTGAAACTCTAGCCCCACTGAATTGAAATGCAAAACTTCCACTGAGTTCAGCAAAGCCAGGATTTCACTACTCAGGTTAAAGGATGTGACTTATTGCTTTCATGAACTTGAACACTCAAGTACCACTTCTGTATTCAGCCAAACTCTGAATTCAGCACAAGGACAAGCACTACGGCAGGGGGAATTATCTGGAAAAAGATTTACAGAGGAGGAAAAAGTCTCTGAGAATGGACCTGCTGAAGCAGATATTCAGTTGAGATAGATAACGACATTTGCTGTTACACTGTACCTGATTCCATCTGCTTACTCAAGAAAAGTAGGGCATTTGACCAACCTTTTGTTTATGTTAAGAATGGATATCTGTATAAGAATTGGTGATTTTATTAATGCTATTGCACTTAGAAATACTTCCTGGTATAAAGATTTTTAAAGGGGTCTGCATATTTGGTATTTTTTACTGATTTATTTCTACCTTACAATAGCCAGGGAACACAGATATAATCTTTTGAAAATGACTATCTATCCCCAAGCATTGGATATATGACAAGACTTGTAAAGAGAACAGTTGACCTTAAATGTTGGTTATAAATAACAATCTCACACTCTGAAAACTGGAGTTTGGTTTAGCCTCTGTAGCTTGATGTTATGTTTAAATTAATAAAATAATGGACAATAAAATGTTACCAATTCCACCCTCTGTTCCCCTCCCTGCCCTCACCCCACCCCCCAAAAAAGCAATTGGACTAGAAATCTTAGGACAAATATACGCCGGATTGCTTATTTATAACACAACCAGGACATGCAGAGATGTCAATAAGTTTAATTTAAAAAAAATAATTAAATTTTGAAAAGAAGGTTCATTCCTGCTTTGGTTGAGTTTGGGGGATAATAGCTCAGACCCATTTATGTTTTATTGGAATTGCTTCCTTGCTTCACGGTACCATTCCTATAAATATAAGTTGAAGTCAAGAGATTTAGACCAATGGACGACGCTAGTCTTTAAGTTTGATTACAAATATTTATTAATTTCAAAACAAACATGATGCTGAAGCAAGTTTGAAGGGCACATTTTAGTAGACAATGAATCAACCATTCCTCCAAGCTATACTATGAGTTTCATTATGCAATGAATACAGTTCGAGGTGACTTGAAATAACCAAGATACAAGTATTCAAAAGCTTGTCTTGCCAATTCATAGGATGATCTTTTGTTAAGATAACAAACATCGTGTTTGTTTTTATCCCTATGTATCCTTGTTTATTGAAAAACACTTTACATGTCCTGTCACTTTTAACGCAGTCATTTTTAAGTGGTTTTTACATGTTTCCATAAGGATCCCTTTGCAATTTTGCATTAATGGGCACTCAGAATAAAGTGTTACCTATAAAAAGCTTTTATCAGGAGGTCTACTTAGAGGTGTACAGTACCAACTTGACTGTAAAAATGTTGTGCTACAATAGCTATTGTATTTCAACTTAGAGCATACATTGTTACCTTATATAAATGTGGAATTAGAATGCATACAATTTAAAGAGATTATAGTTCAGTGAGCTGATCTGAAAGCTAGAGTCAATTATCTAGATGATGTTGATCAGTATGCTATAAATAAGATGTGCTTACACATTTGCTGATGGCAAAATGGCCCATATAAAAGTGATTAAAAATTCTGTTTCAGCCAAGAAGATGCAGCACATTAGCGTGCTATTTACTCTGCCTTTCTTTACCTTACTTTACGGTAGTAGCTGAGTTAGATATTGCAAGGCCAAAAAACAAAGCGACTAACAAACTAAAAATCAAATTTCTCCAGAACTAAGGTTGAAAGTTCACATTTTTGTAAGATGTATCTTATTCTTGGATATAGGACTTATTTTCTGCCCCATTTTCAACAGGGATTTGTACAAATATGAACAGTTTGGGTTAACATTGTCATAAATATTATTCCTGAAAAGGAAAGATATTACAGCATCACCAGTTGCTTAATGCTGTGCTATCATTTCTAAAAGTATTGCCTTCTGGAGGTGATATTTCCAGTTATAAAATACACTATAATTTCCATCTCTACTGTATTCAGGTATTGTATATTGGATATTATCACATCTATTAACTACCTCCAGTTTAATCCTATCCTTACAGAAAATCCAATTTTCTTTTGATATTTAATAAAACATATTCAAGTAGTTATAGACCAACAGAAGTTACAGCTGGTGATGACCATTTAGATAATCTTGTCCATCCAATGTGGGATTGTTTCCTATACTATATTTTCACTCTTTATGTCCAGTCTAGTTTTAAGACACTCAAGCTATGGGTTTTCCATCACTCTCCCTAGAAAATTATTCCATGATCTAATAGACCTCATTGTTAAATTTTTTCCCAGTGTTCAATTTGTATTTTTTTTATTTCATTCCATTAGTACTAATTAGAACCCAAGGTCCCACCTTAAATATTTCATTGCCCTCCTTGCTGTTCTACACCCTTCAAGATAATTTGTAGTGTGTTACACACTTATTTCTATACTGTTAGCATGTGCCCCTAAGTCATTGCTTAGCAGAGCTATCTATATACACAAGTTTTTTGTTTGGTTTTATTGTGTTTTTAAATCTTTAAACTAAGCTAAACACTTCAGCTCTGTCGTTACTTTTATTGCTCCAGTTTGAACTTCCACCAATTTGTCAATATCTTTCTGAAAATGTGAAGCCCAGAATGGAATATAATAATCTATGTGCAGTTGCACTAAAGCCATTTATGGCTTTATCCCTCACCATTAAAATCAATGGGAGTTACTTCAGTGGGAACAGGATCAATGTCCTAAGGTCTGATTAATCATCCATTAAAGTCAATGGAAAGATTTCTATTGGCTTCAATGTGTGTTACAGCCAGCCTTTAGAGAGTTGCTATAGTGCTGAGGTATGTAAAGGTGGGTTAACAGAACACGTATCAGTTAATGTATGCTTAAAGATTTTTAAAAGTTTCTGGAGTTTCAGATTTATTAAAAATATGCTAAAAAATTCATTCAATTCACAAACAGAAGGAAATTTATCACTTGCCATTTTTTTTTTTCATCTGGTGCATCATTTCCTCCAGGAAAGCCATCACATAAATTATTAGCAAATTTTCCACCTCTGAAGTCAAAATGCTGCAGTATGGACCTCACCTATCACTGTTGCAAGTCAGATGGTAATGTTAGAGCAGGGGTTCCCAAATTTGGTTCATGGCTTGTTCAAGGTAAGCCCCTGGCTGGCCACAAGATGCTTTACTTATCTGAGTGTTCGCAGGTATGGCCGTTCACAGCTCCCAGTGGCCATGGTTCGCCGTTCCCAGCCAATGGGAGCTGTGGGAAGTGGCGCTGGCTGGGCCACCTCTTCCTGCAGCTCCCATGGGCCAGGAACAGTGAACTGTGGCCACTGAGAGCTGTGAGCGGACGTACCTGCGGATGCTCAGGTAAACAAAGCATATTGTGGCCCGCCAGGGTCTTACCCTGAACAAGCCGCGAACCAAGTTTGGGAACCCCTGTGTTAGAGGGCTTTCCCTTCACCCCCTCCCCTGGTCCTTGTCAGACAGAAAACAGAAGACCAGATGTCTGAAGTGCAAGCGATTCAATGTTTATTGGGGTTAGTTCCAAGCAAACATATCCATCGCTCTACATGCCAGCAGAGTCTTTCCCAGTGTTCCGTTTCCAGCTCTGATGCCTATCTCTTGCCTATGTCCCTGCTCCCCATTCCCGCTTCCTAGTTCTGACGCCGCAGAGCCTTGCCTGTGTCCCCCTTCCTTCCCCATTCCCTATTCCCCTCTCCTCCTCCTTAGGAGGCCCAAATATAACTGCAGTGCACACCCCTAGTCACACCCCTTACAACTTACGGTCATTTGGGAGGGTCGTGAGTTGGGGTCTTCATCCCACCCCTTTTGTACCCCATGGGAGGGGTAAGGAGTGAGGTTGTGCTCTGGCCAAGGCCAGGTTTTTTTTGGCTTTTAGTGTTTCTTATGCCCCCGGCCCCAACCCCTCTTACTCCTCCTAACTGGTTGCTTGACCTTGCCTTGATATAAGGAGTTGAGGCAGTTTTTAAGTGTGCGCTCATATATTACATACCCACCATGCCCAGTAACGCTTTAACTACTCTATCCCTTATCTCTTCCCATTGTACTAAAAGCCCCATTTGGTTGTGGGAAATGCAACACACAATGTTCATTGTTCTTCACACATATTAGTATAAGATATAAAAATATCAAAAAGTCAAACCCAAAATTATATCTCAGGCTGACAAACAAACCTGTATGCTAACATGTGACTTAGCTGTTGCACACACTTAAACATAAGAAAAAAGTGTCTCATAGTTGAAAACTGTCAGCAACGTGTTGCTACTTTCAAGCTCAAAAAAAAGTCATCCAATCATATTGTGTTTTTTTTTTTTCCTAGATGAAATAAAAGTGACAGACTGACATAAAATCAGACAGGGAACAAGTTGATGAACTTTGTGGAATGACAAAGAGAACTCGTCTTTAAATATTGTTTTGGAAGGTCTTTGACACTCAGACTCAATAGTTCAAATTTTCTCAGACACAAACAACGAACTAATTAATAAAATATATTGTATGCAATTGCAAATCAAACTAATATACTGTGGGGTTCTGTCCTGCTCCAGTGACTACAACACAGAGAGAGGTTTGTAAGTTTGCTATTGCCTCTGAACTACTGCAGTCCTTTTAGCTCAGCCAGTAGAGGTTCATGCATTTATATTCACAAGTCAGTCCCTGCTGATGACACACCTAAGGGTATTGTTACATAAGTTCTGCCCTTTAATGGCACCACAACTGTGATTCAGTTTATTTAATCTATACCCTGAATAAAACTGACATTCATAAGGACATCCATAATAAAACCAATACTCTGCTCCCCCCAGGTATTAGTCTATAATAAAAACAACAACTTGGAAAACAACCCTTGCTTTATTTTGTAAACTCCTTAGCTTCAAGGAATAGAAGAGCTTCCTACAAGCTTTCTTCCTCCCCCCTTATCTCCATATTTTCTCTTTCTAAGGCTTTTGTATTCACTACCATGATCCAATTGGTTCCCACTTGTAAACCTCATACAGTCCTTATTTTAGCTTGACCTCAAGTTGACTTTGACATTACAAATGCTAGGAGAGAGAAGCTGAACTAGGAACACAGTGATTTACTTAACTTAATGCATATTTCGCTGTCTGTTTAAACTAGCACACTGCAATGTTTACAGTGCTTCACTAATACATTTTAAAAAGTAATTGGATAGTTCTAACTACATGAAATTGCTTATACAAGTGTAACAATGCAATACATTGCTACTAAGCATGTTTTAATCAACCCTACATTGAGTTCATTTGGTAACTAATCTCAGAAGTCTATGCTTCATTTTTTATACTATGGGGGAAGGTTTCCCATAAAGATTCAAGACATAGTAACTAAAAGAATTTATTTAGGGCTTAAATAAGCAATAAAATGAAATGCCATATGAGCTGAAATAGAGATTTTATTAAAAGTAACTACTATATAAGTTAGCTTTACAAGAAAGCTGTGGATCATCATAATTCATATGAAAGCAAGACAGTATATTTGTTTATATGCATCCTCCAAGAGGTCACCTTGTACAAAATGGAGGTGAGTTAATTACAATAAAACATCTGCTCCTCTTATAAAATGGGAGGCAGTTTCTAACAAATTGTGCTTTCTTCCCACACGCTGTAGGGAGGTTTAGAATTTTAGAAACAATGGATTCCAAAAAGGATGTGGAGAATTCATAATCTTTTTTTTTTAATTGGCATAATTTACAAACTGTAGTTCCTCTTTTGCATATGGCTTAATAATAATAATGCCTATCTCTTAGGCTACATCTACACTACCCGCCTGAATTGGCAGGTAGTAATCGATCTCTCGGGGATCGAATTATCGTGTCTCATCGGGACGCGACATTCGATCCCCAAATTGACGCTTGTACTCCATAAGGGGAGTTAGGAGTAAGCACCGTTGATGGGGGAGCCGCGGAGGTCAATTTGCCGCCGTCCTCACAGCGGTTTAAGTCGGCTCCGATACGTCTAATTCAGCACTGCTATTCACGTAGCTGAATTTGCGTATCTTAAATCGACACACACACACCCCCAGTGAGGACGTAGCCTTATACAGTGCTTTTCATCAGTAGATCTCAAAGTACTTCACAATCCTTAATATGTTTAAACGAATGTTTGACTTTGCCTGAAAGAATTTGATGCAGAGGAAGTCTGCCTTTAGGGCAGAGTTCAAGACCACTTATTTCAAGGACACTTTTTTGACCTATTTGGGCCTCCCTCACCCTGTTGTTGGCATCTGTTTTCCCCATCTCTCTTACTAGTCAGATATTGACTCTTCTGGGGATGGGTTTTTTTATACGGTCCTTGTATAGGATGTTTTCTAAATGGACACGCTTTGAGGGTTTCATTCTTTTCTTTTGTATTTTGTAATGCTTTGTGTATTTGGTATTTAAGTAAATACGAATAAGAATACTGGGCTCAACTTTGAGTCAGTTTAGTGCTCATGAAAGGTGGTGGCCCAGTTGACATTTGGAGTCCTCTGTTTATCCATGTGAACAGGTACGATGGCAATACAAACTTCCCCATGCCATCCTGCTAATATAGTCCAACAATGTGATCAGGCACCATTGTAATTCAGTATTTGGCCTCTCTTTCAAGAATGCCAACTAGTGTGCCAATTGTGGCATTGGTTTTTGTGATGTGAACATATTTCTACTGATGGTCATATAGCTCAGATAGTCATAACTTTCATGCACTACCAGCAACCTAGAGGTGAAAGATTCCACAGCCTGTTGCCAGTTCCCCTCAATCTGTAACCAAAGTGATGCAGAACCTTTGAGTTTTACTGCCATAAGTCTTCCCATAACACAACTGGGCCATGTCCATGCATCTTTTAATGGGTATTCTCACAAGGCTCCACTGTTTTGGAACCCTTACTTTGTCAGCAACTCATTTCCATCAGGCTCATATAACATCTGCATCCTTTTCAACACCCCCTATCCACCATATAGGAAAATTAACTGAGGGCATTAAAGTGGTCCCTCCATGATTCAGGACACTTGACATGGAAGTGTGTTGCATGTACTGTACCTAAAGAGAAGATTGACAGCACTGGAGTTAGAAATCTAGCACCTTTCCCAATATATAAATCCACTACAAGAACTGAATAATGATTAAAAATGTGACTAAGTACATAAATATATCATTCTTCATTGCTAAAAGGCAAGATACATCGTCAAGATACATGAAATGTTGTAAATCTAGCTAGTAAATCAAATACATGCACACTGCTGGAGATAAAAGGAGAAAAAACAGGGATGATGTGATAGTAAGGTGTACTATACAGCACCAAATCAGGAGAAGGAAGTAGATAAGGCATTTCTAGAACAAATAACAGAAATATCCAAAACACAAGACTTTAACTATCCAGACATCTGCTGAAAATGTAACATAACAAAACAAAAAATGTCCAATGAATTCTTGGAATATACTGGGGACACCTTTTTGTTTCAGAAGGTGGTGGAAGTAATCAGAGGCACAGCCATTTTACATTTCATTATGACTAATGGAGGAATTGGTTGAAGGTAAAAGGTAACTTGAGTGAAAATAATCATGAAGTGATAGATTTTTATGATTCTAAGGAAAGAAAAGAATGAGAGCTGCAGAATAAGGACAATGGATTTTTTAAAAAGTGGGCTTTAAGAAACTCCGATAACTTGTATATAAGGTCCCATAGGAAGACAATCTAAGAGAAGAAGTTCAGGGGAGCTGGCAGTTTCTCAAAGACACTCTGTTAAAGGCTCAACAGGAACTATTCTGATGTAAAGGAAAGATAGGAAGAGGCCAATGTGGCTGCACCAGAAGCTATTTACAGTAAAAGCTTTTTTCTCTGGCATGTTTGGGGGGATAGGGGGTGCCATTAAATGAAAAATATCGGTTAACAAAGAGGGAGGGAGTTTGGGTATGGGAGGGGGCTTGGGGCAGGGAGTTGGAGTGCGGGATCCGGGTGGCGCTCACCTCGAGCGGCTCCCTGCAAGTGGCAACCTATCCCTGCCTCTGCCCACAGGCACTATCCGCCACCGTTCCCATTGGCCGTTGTTCCCAGCCAATGGGAACTGCGGAGTGAGCGCTCAGGGCAGAGCGGGGGCAGTGCGCAGAGCCGCCTAGCTGTGCCTCCACCTAGGAACAGCAGGGACAGGTCACTGTTTGCGGGGAGCTGTCCGAGGTGAACGCTGCCTGAATCCAGCACCCCAAAACACCTCCCACATCCCAACCTCCTGACCCTAGTCCCCTCCTGCACCCAAACTCCCTCCCAGAGCCTACAACCCCTCCCACACCCCATCCCCTAGCCCCTCAGCCCTCCTGCACTCCAAACCCCTTGTGGCTGTTCCTACACCTAGGGGCAGCAGGGACATATTGCTACTTCGGCGGAGCTCTACAGAGTCAGGTAGGGAGCTTGTCCAACCCCACACCTATCGAACTATAAACCAGACTTTCAATGAAGATCAGAAATGCCAGTTTATAGAGCTTTCCAGTTGGTAAAGTGCTGGATAACACAGCTTTCACTGTAATTACCTGTAAATACAAAAGGAACTGTACAAAAAGTGGAATCATGAACAAATTCCTAAGGATGAGTACAAAAGAATAGCACATACATTTAGGGACAAAATCAGAAGGCTAAGGCACAAAATGAGTTATATCTAGGAAGGGACATAAAAAGCAATAAGAAGAAACTCTGTAAATATATTAGGAGTGAGAGAAAGGCAAAGGAATAGGTAGGTCCACAACTTACTTGAAAAGAGGAATAAATAATGAATGACCCCAAGAAGGCTGATGTATTCAATGCCTATTTTGCTTCAGTGTTCACTAAAGAGGTTAATTGTGATTGGATGCTTAACAGAACTAACGTTAACAACAAAGGGGAAGAAATACAAACCAAAGTAAAGAGAGAACAGATTAAAGAATATTTAGATAAATTAGAAGTATTCAAGTTGAAATTCACCCTAATAAACATAAGGAATTAGCTGAAGCAATCTCAGAACATTAGGGTTATAAGTAATAGCCAACATGAGACTGTCAAGAACAAATCATGCTAAACAGACCTAATTTCCTTCTTTGACAGGTTCACTGTCCTACAGGCTGGGGAGAAAGCTGTAGCCATGATATAATCTTGATTTTAATAAGGCTTTTGACACAGTCTCACATGCTTTCTCAAAAGTAAACTACGGAAAGGTGGTCTAGATGAAATTATTATAAGGTGAGTACAAAACTGGTTGACAGACCATACTCAGAATACTTATAAATAGGTTTGCTGTCAAACTGGGGACATGTATCTATTGGGGTTCTGTAAGGG